>NC_069794.1:20054339-20679339 GCF_027406575.1 Nycticebus coucang | reverse complement strand
CATTTTTGATGGAGATATTTTGTATATTTCATACTATCTACTTACTTATTGGCCAGGGAGCGTGGCCATTGTTTACATTTATTATGCTATCATTCGTAGAAAATTCTGAAGGAATGCTGTATCAAAAATATTCAAGTTTCTGAATGCAAATTGATTTCTCATCTTTGTAAGATATCAACTAAACTATTAACTAGCTGTACCAATATCTATCTGAAGAAAAACTAGAATAGTAGCATGCAATTTTTCCACTGTTTTTCTTTTACTTATATAAGGGTAGCAGATAATAGATTCGTACACATGATTATACGAGTGATTTTCCCTTATCTGTTGAGCTGAAATCCGTCAACTTCTTAATTTCTGTCCACACCTACCGTTCAGAGTCTGATTGCATGATTATGATCATATAAGCAATGAAAATAACATACAAAAAGAAAATGTTCTAGTTTCTGACTTAACAGACAAAATTTTTCTGCAAGTAATCATTACAGAATGGACATTTATTAGCAGTTCTAATCTTTTGTAGATGCTAAAAAATGAGAGGATCAAAGAATGGTTGCTTAGCCTTGTTGTATTAGTAGGGCCAATTTTCAGAGGCTATCACAAATACAGCTGATGAAACATTTTTTTAAAATTAAATCAGAAAGTTTTTAGTAACAGTGATAAGATTTAAAGGCAGAATAATGTATACTTGACAAGGTTTTTTTTCTTAAACACTTAACTATTGTGGGGACACTGCTACCGTATGCAGCATGAAAAGCTGTAGGGATAATAGAATGACCCTCTGTTTAATGTCTTCAATTTATGATACATAAACACCAGGAACCAAAGAAATAGCATGTGGAACAATAGGATTTTAAATATAGAGTGTTACTATAACTTAAAAATATTCTGAGTTCAGTTACTTTATTTTTTCCCTCTAGAGGAGTTGATCTTAATATATACATATATATTTTCCCTAAGTATATGAGATGCAAAATGCATTCCAGGTGTGCCTTTTTTTGTATTCTATCTCTTTCTTGTACTTTTCTGAATACTTCGTTAATTGATAGCCAAACTTAGGTCATTTTTTGGACCCATCTTCCATTGGCTATAGCCTTATATAAACTGGAACATAAAGTAAAAGGAAAAAGCATTTAGTAGGTGATGTTAATGCTGTTATTGTGTATTCTTTATAAGACATTCAATTCTGATAACAATGATGTCTTGGGGTTAAATTTTCTTGGCTTTTGTAGAGTGGTAAAAGTTGTTTAAAATAACTTAAAAAGCATATTGTTTATCAGTCAGTTATGACTGTATAATAAACAACCACAGAACGTAGACGCATACAACCGCAAGCATTTGTTTCTTGCTCATGTGTCTGCAGATCGATTAAGGTTTGGCTGTTCTAATACTGGTTTTTCTTGGCTTGGCTCCGAATGCTGGGTCTAAACAGGTGTGTTCCAGCCTCTGGCCTTTGGGGATGTGAGTAGATCCATTACAAGTGTGTCCATTTGGGGGCCCAGATGAAAGGAAAGCGGTATTCAGGAGAAAGCTCTTCTTATGTTGGCAGGAGTGTAAGAGAGCAAGTGGAAATGTATAGTGCCTCTCAAATCTGACCCTCTCTACTGGGACACTATTGATTCAATTTTCTATCATTCAAAGCACATCAATGGAAAGGGGAGTATATTTCTCTCATGCTATTGGAGAATCTGGGGAGTGATCTAAATTATGGCCTGTGAAGTGTGATAAAGAAAATAGCATAAAATCAAACCTTGTAAGGGGCCGGAAATAAACAAATCTGTTGGTATTAACAATTACTATCACATACCAAACACTAATCGGGATCCCACCCTGTCCTGAAAGCTTGCCGTGTGCCTTACTGCCTGGGGGCCAGCTAACTATTTGTTGGGAGGGGCTGTACCGTGTGTGACGGGTGCTTAGTGGCACCCTGACATCTACCCACTACATGGCTGTACCACCTTCCTCCTTCCCAGCCATGACAGCTAAAATTTATCTCTAGACAGTGTATATCACTCCAAGTTCAAAACCCCAGTTGATTTATCTTGTGCTGGTGATGTTTACATTAAGGGATCACTTCATTTTAAAGGTGGAGAAATTGAAGCCCAGAAATAGCATTTCTGTACCCAGGGTTGCATTGAGGTAAATAGCAGATTCAGGATTAAATTATGGATCTCTTAATTCCAAAATATATATTGGGTTTTCCTTAGTAGTGGGTCAATACAAAATTACGATATGCAACCAGTAAGGTCTGTGACAGGTATGCTCAGGAAAATAGGAGAGATTGGTGAGCACAGAGGCAGATTATTCTGCTCACGACAACTGGGACAGAACAGTTGCAGGACTAGATGAACTACTCAGAGACAAATGGTAATTAACCTAAGGAGGACAGGAGAAGTCTCACTAAGTGGAGGCAGCAATTTACCTACGGTCTTACAGACAAGGAACTGCAAGAAGATAGAAATGGTGCAAGCAAACATATTGTTGAAAATGAGGAAAATGCTGAAGGATGAGGGAAAGCCAGAAGGGCCTTACACCATGCTGTGGTTCTGAATTTCAATCCCAAAGGCAATGTTACACTCAACACAGGAATTTTAACTAGAGAAATTACAGAATTATATTTAAGCTTAATAACATCACTGTGGAGGGTGGATTAGAGCGGGTGTTATACATGGCAGGAAATGTGCTGTGGAAGCAAGAAAGTTTTGTAGAAGGATATATATGTGAATATTAGGAATATTTATCTTTGGATGAAGATTATGGTTTTAGTTTTCTTTTTATTATATTTATTTTGAAATTATCTTCAGTGAGAATATATATTGCTTTTGTAATAACTAATGCATTGCATAAAAGTAGGACATGGTAGCAATTCAGGCAAGAAGTGATAAGGCCCCGGACTATAGCCGGGGTGTAGTGGCAGGAGTGATGAGATGGAGGGGCTCATCTGGGAATGACTGGGGCGGGTAAAATTGTCAGGGTTTGAAGAAATGTTTTAGGGAGCACTGCTGAGGGAAATGGGAGAGTACAAGAGACTACGTGGGTTTCTGGTTTGAGCAACTCGTAGAAGGGGGGCTTAAGAAGATGGGAGGAGAGTTTCGAGGGCAGGATATATTCTGTTTTGACTGTGATAAGAATGAGTGCTACTGGGGCATCCACATTAAGTGGGAGGGCAGTGTCTATCAGAAAAGGAGTCCAGTATTCAGGGAGAGTTGGGTGGACATACCGATTTTAAAATACCAGAAAAAGATGGTGAGTCTTTTAGATGAATCTGTGTAAGAAGAATGTACATGTTGAGGAAATACAAAGACTGCAGGTGGATTCTTGGTGGTAAAAGTGCAGCATGCCAGGGGCTTGCAGAGTGTCTAAGGAAGGTGGTAGGAAGCCAGGGCAACAGGGGTTCTCAGAGGAAGGGAGAGGGAAACATTGCCCAATGACTAGGGGGGCCAAACTGATGTTGGCCCTGTCTGTATATTTAGCACTTAGATCTTTAGTGGTCTGCAGAAGCCAGAGTTGGAAGTTAAATAGCAATGGGTTGTAGTAACAAAATAGATACCATGAGAGGAGACTATTCTTTAAAATGCTCTCTTTGAAAAGAAAGTGGGAAAATAGATGGTTTTTTTTATTGTTAAATCATAGCTGTGTACATTAGTGCAATCAAGGGGTACAATGTGCTGGTTTCATATACAATCAGAAATATTCTCATCAAACTGTTCAACGTAGCCTTCATGGCATTTTCTTAGTTATTGTATGTAGACATTTGTATTCTGCCTTTATTAAGTTTTGCCTGTACCCATTCTAAGATGAACCGTAGGTGGGGCCCCACCATTACCCTTCCTCCACCCTAACCTCCCCCCTCCCTTCCCCTCCCTTGGCCCTTTTCTCTTAGTCTTGTGCTATAGTTGGGTTATAGCCTTCATGTGAAAGCTATAATTTAGCTTCATAGTAGGGCTGAGTACATTGGGTATTTTTTCTTCCATTCCTGAGATACTTTGCTAAGAAGAATATGTTTCATCTCCATCCATGTAAACATGAAAGAGGTAAAGTCTCCATCTTTCTTTAAGGCTGCATAATATTCCATGGTATACATGTACCACTATTTCCTAGTCCATTTGTGGGTGGATGGGCACTTGGACTTCTTCCATGACTTAGCAATTATAAATTGGGCTGCAATAAACATTCTGGTACAGATGTCTTTGTTATATTGTGATTTTTTGGTGTTCTGGGTATAAACCTAGTAAAAGAATTATAGGATCGAATGGCAGGTCCATTTTTAGGTCTCTAAGTATTCTCCAAACGTCCTTCCAGAAGGAATGTATTAGTGTGCATTCCCACCAGAAGTGTAGAAGTGTGCCCATTTCTCCACATCCATGCCAACATCTCTGGTTTTGGGAGTTTGTTATGTGGGCTACTCTTACTGGGGTTAGGTGATATCTCAAAGTAGTTTTGATTTGTATTTCTCTGATGATTAAGGGTGATGAGCTTTTCTTCATGTGTTTGTAGATCCTGCCTCTGTCTTCTTTAGAGAAGTTTCTCTTCAAGTCTCTTGCCCACCCTGAGATGGGATCACTTGTTCTTTTCTTGCTAATATGTTTGAGTTCTCTGTGGATTCTGGTTATTAGACCTTCATCGGAGATATAACCTGCAAATATTTTCTCCCATTCTGAGGGCTGTCTGCTTGCTTTACTTACTATGTTTTTGGCTGTGCAGAAGCTTTTTAGTTTGATCAGATCCCAGTAGTGTATTTTTGATACTGCTTCAATTGCCTGGGGAGTCCTCCTTATAAAATATTCACCCAGTCTGATTCCTTCAGGAGTTTTCCCTGTACTTTCTTCAAGTATTTTTATAGTTTCATGTCTTAAGTTTAAATCTTTAATCCAGTGAGAGTTTATCTTAGTTAATGGTGAAAGGTGTGGGTCCAGTTTTAATCTTCTACAGGTTGCCAGCCAGTTCACCCAGCACTAGTTATTAAATAGGGGGTCTTTTCCCCAATGTATGTTTTTAATTGGCTTGTCAAAGATCAAATAATGGTAAATAGCTGGATTCATCTCTTGGTTCTCTATTCTGTTCCAGACATCTACTTCTCTGGTTTGTGCCAATACCGTGCTGTTTTGATCAATATTGATTTATAGTACAGTCTCAGGTCTGCTAAGTTTTTATTGCTGAGTAATGTTTTGGCTATTCAAGGTTTTTTTCTGATTCCATATGAAACAAAGTATTATATTTTCAAGATCTTTAAAATATGACAATGGAGCTTTAATAGGAATTGCATTAAAATTATATATTGCTTTGGGTAGTATAGACATTTTAACAATGTTGATTCTTCCCAGCCATGAGCATGGTATGTTTTTCCATTTGTTAACATCTTTAGCTATTTCTTTTCTTAAAGTTTCATAGTTCTCTTTATAGAGATCTTTCACGTCCTTTGTTAGGTATACTCCCAAATATTTCATCTTCTTTAGCACTACTGTAAAAGGAATAGAGTCCTTGTCTGTTTTTTTTTCCTTGGTTATTGTTGGTATATATAAAGGCTACAGATTTATAGGTGTTGATTTTGTAGCCTGAGACATTGCTGTATTCCTTGATCACTTCTAAAAGTTTTGTAGTAGAATCCCTAGTGTTTTCCAGATATACGATCATATCATCTGCAAAGAGTGAAAGTTTGATCTCTTCTGCCCCTATGTGGATATCCTTGATCACCTTTTCTTCCCTAATTGCAATGGCTAAAACTTCCATTACAATGTTAAAGATCAATGGAGACAATGGGCAACCTTGCCTGGTTTCTGATCTAAGTGGAAATGATTTCAATTTAACTCCATTCAATACGATATTGGTTGTGGGTTTGCTGTAGATGGCCTCTATTAGTTTAAGAATTGTCCCTTCTATAGCAATTTTCTTAAGTGTTCTGATCATGAAGGGATGCCGAATATTATCAAAAGCTTTTTATGCATCAATTGAAAGAATCATATGGTCCTTAATTTTTAATTTGTTTATGTGCTGAATTACATTTATAGATTTACGTGTATTGAAACAGCCTTGAGACCCTGGGATAAATCCCACTTGGTTGTGGTGTATAATTTTTTTGATGTGTTGTTGGATTCTGTTTGTTAGGATCTTATTGAATATTTTAGCATCAATATTCATTAGTGATATTGGTCTATAATTTTCTTTTCTTATTGGGTCTTTCCCTGGTTTGGGGATCAGTGTGATGCTTGCTTCATAGAATGTGTTGGGTGATATTCTTTCTTTTTCTTTATTTTGGAAGAGGTTTAGTAATATAGGTTGTAGTTCTTCTTTAAAGGTTTGGTAGAATTCTGACGAAAAGCCATCTGGTCCTGGGCTTTTCTTGTTAGGGAGATTTTGTATAGTTGATGCTATTTCAGAACTTGATATGGGCCTGTTCAACATTTCCACATTCTGGCTAAGTCTTGGTAGGTGGCGTACTTCCAGATATTGGTCGATTTCTTTCATATTTTCATATTTCTGAGAGTAGAGTTTCTTGTAGTATTCGTTAAGGATTTTTTGAATTTCTGAGGGGTCTGTTGTTATTTAATCATTACCATTTTTGATTGATGAAATTAGAGATTTTACTCTTTTTTTCCTGGTTAGGTTGGCCAAAGGTTTATCTATTTCATTGATCTTTTCAAAAAACCAACTTTTGGATTTAGTGATCTGTTGTATAATTCTTTTGTTTTCAATTTCTATTAATTCTGCTCTGATTTTGGTTATTTCTTTTCTTCTGCTGGGTTTGGGGTTGGAGTGTTCTTCCTTCTCCAGTTGCTTGAGATGTCCAATTAAGTTATTAACTTCCTCTCTTTCCGTTTTCTTGAGGAAGGCTTGCAGTGCTATAAATTTCCCTCATAGGACTGCCTTTGCAGTATCCCAGAGGTTCTGGGAATTTGTATCTTGATTGTTGTTTTGTTCCAAAAATTTGGTGATTTTCTTCTTAATCTCGTCTATAACCCATCTATCCTTCAGCATAAGGTTATTTAGCTTCCATATTTTTGTATGAGTTTGCAGGTTCCTGTTGTTATTGAGTTCAACTTTTATTCCATGATGGTCTGAGAAGATGCAAGGAATAATTTCTATTTTTTAAAATTTGCTGAGGTTAGATTTGTGGCCTAGGATGTGGTCGATTTTGGAGTATGTTCCGTGGGCTGATGAGTAGAATGTGTATTCAGTTTTATTAGGATGAAATGTTCTGTAGATGTCTGTTAAGTCCAGATGTTGAATGGTTAAGTTTACATCTCAAATTTCTTTGCTTAGCTTCTTTTTGGAGGCTCTATCCAGCACTGCTAACGGGGTGTTAAAATCTCCAACTACTATGGAAGTGGAGGAAATCGAGTTGCAGTGCGTTCTGGTTGGGTGCATAAATATTAATAATTGAAATCTCATCATATTGAGTATTACCTTTAACAAATATGAAGTGTCCATCCTTATGGTTCCTTATTTCAGTTTGTTTAAAGCCTATTGCATCTGCGAATAGGATTGCCACGCCTGCTTTTTTCTGCTTTCCATTTGCCTGTAGTATAGATGACCATCCCTTCACCTTGAGTCTATATTTGTCTTTTAATGTAAGATGCTATTCTTGTATGCAGCAGATATCTGGCTTTTTTTTTGTATCCAGTCAGCCAACCTGTGCCTCTTTAGAGACAATTTAAACCATTCACATTAATTGAGAATATTGATAAGCCTTTTGAGAGTCCGGTGGACATTTTTAATCCTCTTGCGACTGTGGAAGTTGGAATTTGATCAAAATTTTCTGGGTGAATTTACTTTTGTGGTGGAGGATTACACTGGTCTTTATGGAGGATATTTCTGAGAATATCCTAGAGAGCTCGTTTAGTTATGGCAAATTTCTTCAATATATGAATGTCATTGAAGTATTTAATTTCTCCTTCATAAATGAAGCTCAGTTTAGCTGGGTTTAGGATCCTGGGTTGAAAGTTATTTTGTTTTAGGAGATTAAAAGTCAATGACCATCCTCTTCTAGCCTGATAGGTTTCAGCAGAGAGATCTGCAGTTATTCTAATATTCTTCCCCTTGTAGGTGATGGTTTTCTTTCATCTGGCTGCTTTCAGAATTTTCTCCTTCATATTAACTTTAGTGAAATTGATTATGATGTATCTGGGAGATGTCTTATTTGGGTTGAGTCATGCTGGAGTTCTGAAACTGTCTGCTATCTGAATTTCAGAATCTCTTGGCATGTTTCGAAAGCTCTTCTTCATAATCTTATGGAGAAGAGACTCTGTGCCTCGTGAAGCCACTTTGTCGCTTTTGGGGATCCCTATAAGAATATTGTTTTTCTTCGAATTATCCCAGAGCTCTCTGAGGGAGTGATCTTCAAATATTGGTTTTCTTCGAATTATTCCAGAGCTCTCTGAGAGAGTGATCTGTTTTTGCCCTCCATTTCTCTTTGAGAGTTTGGGAGCATTCGAAAGCTTTGTGTTCAATGTCAGAAATCCTTTCTTCTGCTTGCTCTGTTCTGTTACTGAGGGATTCTACTGTGTTTCTCAGATCTTTGAGAGCTGCAACTTCTTGTCTCAATGTGTCAAAATCTTTGGTCATTTGGTCTTTGAATTTGTTGAATTCTTCAGATATCTTTTGGGTTATTGCTTAGAATTCTAATTCGATCTTATTTGCTATCCAGATTCTGAATTCGATTTCTGACATCTCAGCTATTTGTTTGTCCATGGGATCTTGTGCTGTGTCTGCCCCATTGTTCCTTGGGGGAGTTGATCTATTCTGATTATTCATATTGTCAGAGTTTTTCTCTTGATTTCGCCTCATGATTGTTTTTCACTGTTACCTCTGTCTGTCCTCAGAGTTGGGGAGGTGTCTCTCCAAGATTAGACCCCAGCTGGATCACTCTATTGCTGCTGGATCTTTGTAGGGAGTGACCCTGTGTAGTTCCTCTGGGGCTGCCCCAGCCAGTGAGTTCTGGTTGTGGAAACAGCTCCTGGGTGTGTCACACCCGAATCCAGCAACAGGGCGGGAGGTGGCGCGCATGGTTCTGGAAGTGCCTGGCACCCAGTGACTTTGGCACAGAGAGCCCAAGGCTCCAGCAGTCTCTGGCCAGGAGAAGGGCTCTGTGCTGAGGCAGGGAGGGTACAGGAGGGAAGACCCAGGTTTGTGCGGCTCCCGTAGTTCCTGGTCAGAGCATGCGGTGGCCTGGCGGGTGTGGGTTGCGCATTGGGGGTCGCGGCACAGCTCTTAGGGAGGTCCGGGCGGTGCCATGCCCAGGAGTTTGATGTTGCTATGAGCTGTGACGCCATGGTACTCTACCCAGGGCAACAGCCCGAGGCTCCAGTGTGCCCAAACTGGTTGCACTCTGCCCCTAAGTATTAAGGCTGTAAGGCAGCTCAGTCCCCGCCTTTCGGCTGCTCAGTCACTAGGTTACTAGCTCCTGCCTGATCTGTGCTCTGCGACCCTGAGGGCGGAGCTTGCCCAGGCAGTTCTCTCACAATGGCTCCCGGCAGCCCACAGCTGAACACTATTAGCTCTGTCCTGCTGAGCGGCTCAGTCTGGGGCCCTACACAATGCCCAAAGTTTCTGCACTCCTGATCAAGCTCTCCCCAAGGCAGTTCAACTGAGTGCCAAGTCCAAAAACACTGAAACTGTTCACAGGTAAGGCCTTTCCGGTTTGCAGTCTAACTGTTGCTTGTACTTATGGCTCCTGGTGGGATTGAACACACGGTACCACTTGACAGTTTTCCACTGTTTTTGTCCTCCTCTTGGGGTCCAGAAGTCTCTTGCTGACTCCCTGTATCCTCAAAGAGATGATTATAGGCAGATCCCACCAGCCAGAGATGCCTGGAGTCTTCTCTCCCTGCACTCACCGTGCCCAGTTGCAGGGAAGCTGTTACTCGGCCGCCATGTTGCTCCACTCCTTAGATGGTCTTTTGATGCACAAGAAGATGTTCCACATTACTTATGATTCATTCATATAGAGAATTTTCCTGAGGATTAGGAGGAAAAAATACAGATTCGTATTTAGATGATAAAATTCACTGTTAAGGGGATTTTCAATATGAAAATTGTTTCATAAGGTTCTTTTTAATTTTGCTACACTATTAAATTTATTTATACTTTAAAATGTTATTGAAACTTGAAAAAAAGTTAATCTTTATAACAGACACTTAAATAGACTTACTGTTTTCATTAAAGAGGAGAATTGATGTATTAAAATGAGAAGAGAGGTGTACTTTTGAAGGGTTTCCCTTTCTATTGGTATATGAATTTATATCTCTAAAATTATTTAATATGTTTTTGAAATATACAAGTCCCTTCCTATTTGATTTTACTTCCTTTTCTTTCCTTCGAGTCTTTTATATCTTTCTCATCTTTAAAAACTTTTCTTCAATGCTACAAAAATATAAAGAGAAATAAATGCAACTATTGTTATTTAAAATGCAACTTTATCATTTTCTATATTGCTAGTTATTTTATATTTTTATTATAATTTTACTAATAAATTTTAATCTTTGATATGTATTATATTTTGATTATTTTATGTATTTTATTTTGACTTTTTTTGAGATTTATTATTGTAAATGCTTGAATTTTGAATACTCATACAAATATAATTTGGTTAAACTATTTTCCTTCTACTTTCTTCTGTTTCTTTTCCTAACATAGTTAATATGCATATGAGAGAAACACAGTAACATAGTAGAAATCAGCTATGGATCAGGAAAGTTGAGTTCAGATCCTTGGGTTTTCTTACTCGCACTATGACTTTGTCAAATTATTTATCCTTCATTTGAATTAACAGATTTTATTTAAAATGAAATCCTTGGGATTTTAGCACTATTAGTCATTTACATGTAAAACTTAATTTTATAATGTCACAAGAACATCTATTCTAAACCTTCATTAAAGGAGTAAGAGTTTTAAAATGGGAGAAGAGGTACATGGTTGTGGAGCATAAAATAATATAATATATGTGAATAGAGCCCTACTTGTATACTGCGTGTGTTTCTGAGGAATGGGTACATTTGGTGTCCTTGGCAATAATTATGAAGGTACTTGAATTTCTGAAAGTAAGAGTAAAGGTAAATGGGATCTGGTAACAGATAATAGAAAAATAAGATGGGAGGTTATTAAAGCTTAGAAATTGCCCAGTACTATAGCCTACCTAATGTTTTTGTTATGGATAACTACATATATACATTTGAGCCATGCAGTTAAATATAAATGCATTTTTGGCTTTGTAGCAAGAAATTAATAGGTTCCCAGTGCAAGTTCTAAGGAATAATAAGAGCTACATATAGCAGAGTTGTGGATTCTGATATAGTTTCATTCTCTGTATCAAGCATACTAATTTGTGATAAATCTGTATTTATACATTAGTAGAATGATGTAGAATAGGCATTATATGATGAGGGGAAATAGAAAAGAATTTCTGTTTTTCTGTGCTACTTATATTTTCAGTAGAAGGTAAACTTTAAAGATAAAAACCTAAAATTATTTTTATAAAAAAGAAATACATCCTTATACTATATAAATTTATAGAATTAGAGATGAGTGCAGGTTTTATGTTTTACCCACTGTTGTATGTGAACAAAGCAGCCCTGCTACATTATGCTAAGACACTGATGTCTCTGTGTGTCTGTCCGAGCTGAAGATGTTCTAAATAGAAAGAATAATTAGAAGCTTTTTTATTACAAAGGAGGCTTTTTTTACTTCAGTTTGGTAGACTTTATACATTTGATTTGTTTCAGGCTATGAAATGTATGTTGTATAAAACATAAATATATCTTCATTGACAAAACCACACAAATAGTTCCATTATGGACAGGAAATTGCTTTTAAAAAGTATTACTGCTTTTGCCATATAGAGGGACAAATAGAACACTGATCAATTACTTTTTGAAATTTCCCCTGTTGTGGGTTGATTCAGCCTTAAGAAATTCAATACACATACACCTGTCTGTCTGGAAAGAGTGATGAGTGGTAAGAGATAGTTGCTCCGCTATTACTTGAAGGAGCAGGAAAGTCATTTTCTATAATCCATTGCCAAATCCAGCATGACTATCCATTACTTATACTAAAAGGCTCTTTTGTAAAATTTCTAAATAATTCACTAGAAGCTTAGTGAATATTGCAGATAAACTTGTATCAAGACAAACTAGGGAGAATTTCTATAGGTTCTTTTCTTGAAAAGCTAAGTTGAGGATAGGAAACAGAGTATTTCAGAATTGAAGAATAATTTGTACACACCTTTTTTTTTTAAGGGGTCCAAGCCCTTGATAGTTGTGCTTGTGCAAAGCTGCAGTTATAAAGAGGGGCCACTCAGGTTGCACCCTTATTCTTTCTAGCTTTTAGGGTGTTCAGCCAACCTTATTCTTCCTCGTTGGAGAGGACTGGTTTCTATGACCAATATTATTATTCTCTTTTCTATTTGTTCCTTAATAGGTAAGAATCCTCAAATGGCTAGGTGGCAGTCTCAGTTGAAGCAATGTGATCTTTTTATGTTCTATCTTAGAATTATTCTTCTGTTTTTCTTTTTTTTTTTTTGAGTATTTATTTTCATTTTTTCAAGTTAATATGAGGATACAGTTTTTAGGTTACATTGTTCTCACTTCCAGGTTCTTCCAGGAACTTCTACAAAGTTCCATTTGTAGAAGAGCCCCTCACCCAGGGGGCATGTTATACACCCTCACAATGTGCACATTTGGTGAGATACCACCTCATGCCCGCCCTCTTTCTGCCAAATGTTCTCCGCCCTCCTGCTTCCCTCTACCCCCAAACTGGACTATATTAATATTAGTTGTTTATATATAGATTTCATATTAGTATGGAGTGCATTGGGTATTTATTTTTCCATTCTTGAGATACTTTACTAAAAAGAATGTATTTCAACTCCATCCAGGCACATATAAAAGATGTACAGTCTCCATCTTTTTAAATGGATGAATAATATTTCATGGTATACATATATCACAGTTTGTTGATCCATTCATGGGTTGATGGGCAGTTAGGTTGCTTCCATGATTAGCAATTTTGAATTGAGCCATAATAAACATTCTAGTACAAATGTCTTTGTGGTAAAATGATTTTTGTTCTTCTGGTTAGTTACCTATTGTTCCTTTTTTCTAAAACCCCCGGGCTGTCCAGGTGCGGTGGCTCATGCCTGTAATTCTAGCACTCTGGGAGGCTTATGAGGGTGGATCGCCTGAGTTGAAGAGCCCAAGACTAGCCTAAGTGTGAGACCTGTCTCTATACTAAAAATACAAAAACTATCAGGGCATTGTGGTGGGCACCTGTGTTCCCAGCTACTTGGGAGGCTGAGACAAGAAGATCTCTTGAGTCCAACAGTTTAAGGTTCCTGTGAGCTATGATGACACCATGGCACTCTACCCAGGGTGACAGTGAGACTCTGTCTCTAAACAAACAAACAAAAAAACTCCAGGTCAATCAAACCCTATGTTGCAGGGTTGCTTTTACCAGGGCAAATGGGCCTCAGTGTAGGATAGTCCATATTAACCATATTCCAGGAGGCGATCCACCCTCCTCAGCCTCCCAGGTGAGGGCTTCTTCTCCCAGGTGGCCACCATGGCTTCTTTCTTTACAAGCTTATTAAATAGATATCTAGCTGTTTTTGTAATGGAAGAATATCCTCAAAATGAATATTTTTTCACAGAGAATGTCTTCTGGTAAGCATTTATGTGCTATAGAAGACATAATTATTTTAAAGCTGTGGTCTCTAAATCTCTACGTAATATTTCTTATTCTTTCCAAGAAGCTGACATAGTTAAAAAATGAGCCATTACATAGTTATCTTATGTGTGTACAAATACTAACTTCAACCCATTGTTCTTTCCAGGCAAAGTGAGAGATCTTAAGTGACTCCTTAAATTTTTGCACATAAAAAATATTTGTCTTCTCCATTGTTCTTGACTCTCATCCCTGAGAGGCACTATCATCTTAAAGTATTAATAGAACAGTCTTATCTGTGTCACATATTAACAGCTGTTAGGGAACTCTTTGGCTAGTATAGATTTGTGTTGAGCAAGGCTCAGAGCTGAAGCTGGAGTTGTGTTACTGGTGATAGGAACAACCTCTTGCAACTTACTCATGTCTTTAAAGGCTCTCTCAGTTCAAATTGCATAAATCACTTGTATTTAATTATGGAAAGCTGCTAGGTAATCTGGACTTCACAGCTAAATTGATCTAATAGTACCTAGTTTATGGTGGCAGTCTATGTTGAATGGTCAACTGATGTCCCATCCAGCATTGGAGCCGAGTAGTAAACCAAGAGATGATGCCTCCTGAAGGGCATGTGGCCTTAATTCTAAACCCTAAGTGCTTCTAAACTCTTCTATTGGAGGATGACATAAGCTTTGTACATCATCTAAGATTAAGTGGCAGAACCATTTGGTCTGGAGGCTGCATTTGCTAAAGACCCTCCTTTGGTTTTGCACCTGACTCAAATTTGATGGCCTTTTGAAGGACAGCGTAGAAAGGGTAGGACAGAATATCTCACATCTAAGATCTCCTCTGTCACACTGACTCTTTGGTAAGAATCACTCATTCGGGGATATTCTGTAGTTCAAATGTTTTTGACACCTCCGCAACTCATGTGGAAACTTAATCTTAAATGCAGTAGTGCTGGGAGTGGTGCCCTAAAGGGGCATATTTAGCTCATGGAGATGGAATGCTTTAAAAAGGGCTTGCAGGAGTGGGTTCACCCTCTCTTTGCTGCCGTGTGAGGAAATGTGTTCCCCTTTGGGAAATGCAGTAATCAAAGCACCATATTGGAAGAGCAGACGGGGCCTTGGCCAGATACCAACCTACCGGTTCCCGGATCCTGGACTCCCCAGCCTGCCGAAGCGTGAGAAAAACATTTCATTCTTCATAAATCACCAGATTCAGGTATTCTGTTATAACAGCATCAGATGGATGAAAACAGAGGAGAGAGCCTGACTTGTTAGCCGTGCTTCTCACAGTGCAAGCCAGAAACCAGCAACTATTGCTGGGGACCATGCTAGAAATAAAAACAACAGACTCAATTCCAGATTTACTAAATCAGAATCTGCACTTCGGTAATACCCTCAGGGGATGTATATTACAAGGAGAAACACGGCCTTAGGTGATTTGACCCCAGGAATGTCATTGCAGTGGGAGCCTTCTTGTTTCCTAGGGATTAATCTCCGCTCCCTACCATGCTGCTTCCTGCTCTGTAGGTCTTATCAGCACGGTGTCTTTAATGCAGTGGGTCTGCGTGTGCTCTGTGAGAAGGGCTGAGGAGCTCTGCTCCCCTTCAGGGTCATGACAAGGGCTTTTCATGATGCTCCTTCATGAGCATGGAGGACAATTATTATTATTATTATTGCCATATCCATTATTGAAAGCTCTATATATTGCTTCACTTAGAAATTCACATTCTAGGTTTGAAGCTGAATTGAAATCGTTCTCGGATTATTTATTATAATCATAGTTGTATTTTTATTTAGACCTGTTAGTATTTTACTTTAGCTTAAATTGTTGAATTAGAACACAGTTTCCAAGGTTCACAGGACTCAGTTTTAACATAGATATCGTATGTATTATAATCCCAAAGTTTTGGTTATTTTAGTTAAAAGTTTTTTTGTGGTAAGACTTTGAGTTATCATAGTACAGTCTGCCTGAAAGTAAAACTAGGTAATTTTTCAATTTCTGGTCTTTTCTTCGGTTAGAAGCTGTTCTCAAGCTAGTGGTATAAGGAGGTTAGTGCTGGAATTGTTTTATTTTAAAACCATTAATCAAGACCATAAGGGATATCTAGTGATTTTATTTCTGGAGATCTCTTAATAAGTCATCATCTCCAGGAATCTCTGCTTTTCACACTATTGTATGGACCCTAATAACTATTCTGTCCCTACTGGTTATTCTGATCCTCATCCTCATTTTGTTTTTGGTAATTATATGCTTACCCCTGAGCTATGACTTCACCTGGGATTGGGGTTCACAACACTTCTCACCTGAAGGTTATAGGTAGTCAAGCACTATTAAAAATTTGGGTATGTCTTTTAATGTTATCCTTCTAATTTCAAGAAATAGTAGAAAACATTTCAGGTTAATATTAAATAATACACAGTAAGTCCTCACTTCACATTGTTTATGGGTTCCTAAAAATATACCTTTACGTGAAATGATGTGTAATGAAACCAGTTTTTTTCCTCATTAATTGTATAATGAAATGGCTTGGGGAGAAGTACTGTTATTGAATGGGCTTCTCCCCTTCCATTTGGCATTCACACTATTATATCTCATTTGCTTTTTAGGTTATAGTAATTTTCAGTGTATTGAAGAGAGCACTTTGACATTGTGAGAAATGGTATAGTAAAGAAAATATAACACTGGGCTGCGCCTGTGGCTCAAAGAAGTAGGGCGCCGGCCCCATATGCTGCAGGTGGCGGGTTCAAACCTGGCCCAGTCAAAAACTGCAAAAAAAAAAAAAAAAAGCAGGTCAAAGAAAATATAACACTGCAATCAAAGCTCAACCAAATTTGGTAAAAATCAAAGAAACAAACTTACTTTAGATAGACACATATATGTGTATACATGTTTGCATTTATGTTTGTATACTGATTTATATATTTCTGTTTTGAATTAATATTTCTGTTTTGACTTTGGGGAAGAGCTGGAGACCTATGGCAAAGAATATACATTTTTCCCTGTGCTTTCACATATTTTATTGGGAAATTAAGCAATTTTAGTTTTAAAATAGTGGCGATATCTTTAGTCATAAACTCCCATCCTTCCTAAAAAAAGTTCTCTAGAAATGGAAAGCAGACTGCCGTAATTGAGAAACCATAGGTTGAATAAACAAATGTGGAATACTTGCCTTATCCTAGATATTTTGTTGATACAGTGACATAATTTGTAGTTTCTTTTCAGAGGGTTTCTGCACAGTAATTGAACATTGTAATATTCTGTGTTCCCTCCTCAAAAGTGTGGTCTCCATGACCTGAGAGCTTGTTAGAAAAGCAGAATCTCAGATCCTACCCCAGACCCACTGACTCAGAATTCTCACCTGAACAAAATCACCAGGAGAAGATAGGTACATTAAAATTTGAGAAACACTGCTTTAAATCAAATATATGATCTTAGTGTCTAATTTTCATTTTTTTTCAAATAATTTGGTACATTTGTTTCTGTACCATAGCAGATTCTTCCCTCTTTTTTAAAAAAAAGTATTATACTTTTTCCCCTCAAGAACAAAAGAGATTAAAAACAAATGAATTAATAACAGCAACAACAAATCATTCTTTTTTTTTTATTTTCTTCTTCTTCCAATTAATGTCTGTCAACCTTAAATAATGAGATTCAGAAATATGATTAAGTATAGAGGTTTTCAAGCACAAAATTTGAGGATGGCCACCGGGAAAGCACTGACTCCAGATGAATAGGGTCAGGAGTCCCGAAGTGCAGAAGTTAGAAGTTCCAACTACACAGGCAGAGACAGAGAACTTCCAGCTGGATTAGGACATTTTCCATACAAGACCAGGTGTATAAGCCACAGGGATTTGATTGGTTACACATTGCCACCTTCCAAGGAAGATTGCATTATTATTCTATGAGGAGGGGTAGTGATCTGAGAGTCTTATCTCTGGAAGCAGTTGGTCTTAATTATTTACAGAAAAGAGAGAGAAAAAAAGGCAAAAGTTGAAGCAACTTGCTATGTGACCTGGGTTGCATAGCCACATTTCTCTCAAGGCTCAGCGTAATTTAAAGTTTCAAGAGCTTTAAATTTGAATTAAAGTTTGAATTATTTAATTTCACAGATCCTATAATGTTCAGTGTTCTGTTCGTATTTAGTTACCTGAGTAACCAACATTCTAGCACCAGTAATTCCTCTTTTCTCTTCTTGTTAGACTCAACCACGGGCTCATTCCAATTCCCATCCGTACCCTGTTCCTTCATGATGAATTGGTCTTTACCAATGAAACTTTTTTTTTTTTTATCAAAGTGCTGCAATTTATAACTTTCCTTTCTATTCAAGCCAAAATGCCTCTTAAATACACATTGGTTTCCATTTCCCCTTCACTGAACCTTTTAAGTATATTTGAATAAAACTTAATTGCAGCAAAATAGTTTTTAACTGTGTTACAGCATATTGGGATTGTCTTAGGTTTTTTTTTTTTTTTTACAAAGACCCATATAGTCAGCTGTAAGATTAGTTACTTGTAAGGCTAACTTTGATGTCAGCTTGCTAGGCTTAGGGAAGTGAAAAAGCTAAGACATGATTAGCATAGTAGCTAAGTCATGATCTTAGTATCTTTGGAACCCAGACAAGGCAAAGCCGAGACAAACCCTGCTCAATTACTATCTTTGAGAAAAGTGAAAACCAGCAAGCAAATGCTGCCTCCCCACCTCACAAGATAACCTCTGAGCTGGAGAAATGACAATACTTTACTTAGTTATGAGTACAACAGAGAAAGTAGGCAAACTGGAATGTGGCAACAATTCTTGGACTCAGAATTGGTTTTGGAGAAGTAAAGATGAGTTTATTAAATGCCATGAACAGAGAATAGGTGAGAGTTGGGTTGAATTGAAGAATGGCTTCGAGATTCCCTTACTTGATGCCTGGAGTGGTTCTCTGTGCTAGGTCTATATTCCTGAAGTACAAAATGTGTGAGTGTTGTGGGAGCTGGGGCACTGAAGCTTCTGTAGGTGCATCAGAGAAAAAAAATGATCCAAATTGAACTTTGATTCAGGCTTTATTTTATAGAATTGATGAAGGAAATCTTCCTTTTCACCCTCTGAAGATTTGTTGAAAATGAACAAAAGGCAGATTGATAGGAGAAAAAAGCATACAAGATTTATTTAATGCGATTGGAGGAAAGTCACAGAGGTTTGATTGCCCAGTAACCCAATGAGGACCAGAGGCTTATAAATCCTTCTTCATAGGGAAGGGAGAAATGGGGAATGTGGACAATTGCTTTGAGGAATAGTAAATGATTATTAGAAAAAATGAGTAGACCCCAGAGACAGAAGTTAACTGGTATGGAATTTGAGTAAATCTGAGAGAAAAGTCCGTGCAGGTGTGGTGGTTTCTCAGTCATCTTCTCTGTGACAGAGGACCAGGTATCAGGGAGGGGACTGGAGGAAGGTGTACTCTTTGGAGTTTCCAATCTTCAGGTAGAAAAAGAAGTATAGGAATGAAGCCTATTTCAGCGTTTGCTGATTCTTAAAAAGCCTTTAGAAAATAAATTAATGAGCCTATCTTGATGCTATCTTTTGGAGTAAAATTCCCTGGGATCCTTCAGCATCTTTATTTAGCACCTCGCGAGTGTTTTATGAACCAGCTTATTTCATAAGGAAGAGTTTTGACTCTATAATCAGGAAACTCTATCCTTCTGCTTTCCCTTTGTGCATCAGATATTTATGTCAGATAAAGCTTGCCTTTAGGATTCGTTCAGGCCCCACGGCCTATTCCTGTTTTTATCCTTATTGCAAGAATCCATACATTGATATTATTTTACCAAATAACATTATCACAGAGTATTTGCTAAGTAACGACCATGCATATATTTTCACAGTGGGTTTCTAAAGAATAATTACAATGCAGCTAAGGAGATTGTTCAAAAATGAACACTACACCGCACTTGGAGGAAATGGATCACACACACATTTAATTCCACTGTAAGTTTTCCAAGTGGAAGGAGGGAGAGAAAGAGAGAAATGCATATATCAAATATAATTATTACTTTAGTGGGAAGAATATGACACAGAGGGTATATGCAATGGGATAAACAGACCTTTGTATTTTTTGTATTTTTTTATGAAGTTTTCATGTTTTTATTATGGTATATATAATCATGATGATTTTCTCAGTATGAAGTATTTTGATACAAACCTGAGTTTGATACAAACCTGATATTCTGTCTTTTTGGGGTGATAGTTGTTTGAAAGTGTTATGTAGATTGTACTTATGCTTGATTTTCACTTTATGCAGTAATATTCTTGTAAGGTCGCCCTTCATAGTGTCAAACAAAAGTATCATTTGCTCTGACAGATGAGAAAAATGAAGTGGCTCCCAAGGTAAATTGAAGCAACTTGAATTGTGCTTTAAAAGAAAGATAGCAATAAGTTTTATTTATATTTTTTAAATTTAATTTTTTATTAAAGCATAACTGTATACATTTATGGGGTATAATGTGATGATTTGATACATAATTGTGGAATGCTTAAATCAACCTGATTAACAAAACCATCACCTCATGTATTTTTTGTGGTTAGACATTTCAAATTTATTCTTAGTTATTTTGAAGTGTACTCTTTTTTTTTTTTTTTTTTTGTAGAGACAGAGTCTCACTGTGCCGCCCTCGGGTAGAGTGCTGTGGTGTCACACGGCTCACAGCAACCTCTAACTCTCTGGCTTACGCGATTTTCTTGCCTCAGCCTCCCGAGCAGCTGGGACTACAGGCGCCCGCCACAACGCCCGGCTATTTTTTTGTTGTTGCAGTTTGGCCGGGGCTGGGTTTGAACCCGCCACCCTCGGCATATGGGGCCGGCGCCCTACTCACTGAGCCACAGGCGCCGCCCCTGAAGTGTACTCTTACATTGCTCACATTAGGTGAGATCCCACCAAATGCCTTCCTCTCTTTTCTTCTCCCCCTTGCTAGACTGTATTTGTGTTTTATTATTAGTATGAATGTGTAAGTGCTTATATATTGGTTTCATAATAGTATTGAGTACCTTGGATACTTTTTTCCATTCTTGAGATACTTTACTAAGAAGGATAAGTTCCACCTCCATCCATGTAAACATAAAAATATAAAGTCTTCATCTTTTAAATGGCTGAATAGTATTCCATGGTATACACACACCACAGCTTGTTAATCCATTTGTGGGTTGCAGGGCCTTTGGACTACCTCCATGACTTGGCAATTAGGAATTGAGCTACAGCAAACATTCTGGTGCAGATGTCTTTGTGGTAAAATTATTTTTGTTCTTCTGGGTACATACCTAGTCCTGGAATTGTGGGATCAAATGAAAGGTCAACTTTTAATTTCTTAAGGCTTCTTCATACTTTACATGAAGGTTGTATTAGTTTAGCAACAAGTGTTAAAGAATAAAGTCTGAGGTGTGTTGAATAAGTGAGGTAATTCATATTGTTAGGTTAGGCTCAACCAAACTCTTTTTGCTTTTAAAATGGTTTTGCTCTAAATAATGAGTGTTCATAAAAAAGATTTCACTTATTTTACAGGACACTTGCTTTGTTAATTGCAAATGAGAAAATTTTAAAATTTTATTTTAGTTCCCGTCATATATCGCATGTTATACGGTAAGGGAGCCAAATTATCAACCCTCATCCCTCTCTAATAAGACAAATGATTGTGGTAGGGGGAACATTTTAGCAAAACCTAATTGCTCAGGGAAAATGGAAATGTATTTGCAGATACCAAAATACTTGCAATTACTGCTACCAATTTGTCTCTGAGTACAGCAATAGCAAAATTAGGGGCATAGATGGGAAGGGGACTTATTTTTTATTGTTTGCTCTTAAGCAACTTAGGAAATTTATATCATATACATATATTGAATTATCAAAAACAAAGAAAGAAGGTGAGGGAATGTGGTGAATCACTTAAGCTACAGATGGTGTGGTTATTTTTAGATATTTATGTGTTCTGTGTATTTAGTTAAATGTCAGATAAATAATACAACGATTACTTGGGAAGGGATAATTATTATGATAAAGGATAGTATGTGTAAACCAGAATATTTGTTTTTGTGCAAGTTTGGATAATTGGAGGGGAGACACGTTAGGGTCAAGGGGTTTAAGAATAAGATGGTGCACTAGGATGATGGATGGGGGTAGAATAAAATGGGTGATTTTGAGAGATATGTGTCATCAGGTATTTTGGTGGGGAAGAGAGGAAATTTCTAGCTTTGAGGCTTGGACATTAAGAAAAATGAAAGTGCTATTGGGAAATGAGAAATTTCAGAATTAGTTTTAGGGACAAGGTAATGATTTTGTATTTTGAGTAAAATAGGCAGATGGTGAACTAGGATATTTAGGAAGTATCCCTGCAGGGCTTTGTTTGCTGTTTTGTTTTTTGTTTAATTTCCAATCCTATCAAGATGTTTTGGTCCTTAGGTTTAATTATTTAGCCTGGGTAAGTGTTAGTTAAGCAATATGGCAAACTAATTATAAATAAACGTTCATTGACTGTTGGCGTTATTACCCAATTTGCATTTTAAATCAGAGCTTCGATTCCTTAGCACAATAGAAGTAAGTATACTTGTTTAAAGAAAAGATGGGTACAGGTTTAATGTATTTTATGATCTGTCTAGGTCCAGCTCAGAGAGAAATAGCTAAATATACAGATCACTTCACTCAAGGAAAACAGTCAAACTTTCTTCACTTCTCTTTTTATTTTTCCCTTATATTATGAACATTATTAAATTTTCATGCTGGGCGTGGTGGCGCATGCCTGTAATCCTAGCACTCTGGGAGGTCGAGGCAGGTGGATTGCCCTGAGCTCAGGTTCCTCCTGGAATATGGTTTCACTGAAAATCCTGCTCATTTTAATTAATAGAAATTCTATTCTGAAGTCCTATTCGATTCCTTTTTTTTTTTTTTCCTCCTTTCCAACCTAATCTGAAAATATCTTGTTGGTTTTAATCCAAATAGGCTCACAAGCTTAATACTTCTTTTACACCTTATGATGCTATCAGACCAACCCGAGCCACTGTTAACTTTTACTTAGATTCTTACTCTATGTTGACTAATCTTTTTGTTTCTGTCTTTGCCCCTTATAGTCTATTCCTGACACAATATCTAGGAATGTGCCATAAATCGCCAAATCATGTCACTTCTCTGTTCAAAGCCCATATCACAGGGTAAAAGAGTCCAGCTGTTGTTTACAAACTCCGCTCGGTCTAGACATCTCTCTGATGTCATCTACAGCACCCCTCCACTTTCTCATTCCTTTTCTTCAAGCACATTAGCAGTCTACTACTTCACAGCCTTGCATTTGCTCTTTTCCTCTGCCTGGAATCTCACTCCTTAGCCCCAGCAAGTAGCTTGCAAAGGTTTCCATTTTCTTGTAATTTCTCTGACTACTATATTTAAAATTGTATTCCTAATGGTTCCTTCCTTAGGTGGGAAAATAAAGAATCTTGTGATCTTTTATAGTTAAATCTAAATAGAGGATAATAATATGGTTAACGAGTACAATATTAGTATTAAGTAGAAATTCTTAAAGTAATCAAAATAAAAGCTGGAAACTAAAATTATAAGCCATTTCAGAATATATGTTCTAGGATTATTAGTAAGTGTCATTTTCTTTTTCTTTCTTTCTCTCTTTCTTTCTTTCTTTCTTTCTTTTTTTTGAGACAGAGTCTCAAGCTGTTGCCCTGGGTAGAGTGCTGTGGCATCACAGCTCATAGCAACCTCAACCTCTTGGGCTTAAGTGATTTTCTTGCCTCAACCTCCCAGGTAGCTGGGACTACAGGTGCTACCACAACGCATGGCTATTTTTTTGTTATAGTTGTCATTGTTGCTTTTTTAACTGGCCCAGGCTGGGTTGGAACCCGCCAGCCTTGGTGTATATGGCTGGCACCCTACCCACTGAGCCACCGAGAAGTGTCATTTTTGTGACTTAAAATTGGGTCTTCTAATTCAAAACATCCTTATTGACCATTTTTTCTCCTCTCAAACGCCTTTCTTTAAAAAAGCTTAATGATTTTTGACTTATTTTCTTCCCTCTTATATATACATGAATTTTATACCTTTTATTCTGTCCTACAGTTTTTTTAAAAAAGATATTTGAAAAAAATAATGGTCCTTCATGGAACAATATTTGTTTTTAACTACTAAGGAAGATGTATGGCCATTTGTAATTATGCTTTACTATTTTATAGATAGATCTGGATTTGAGTCATTTTCATCATATTTCTGTCCAAACAAGCTTGATTTAAAATCTTTCTGTAGGTTATGTGTCATATGTCTTACTGAAATCATTGTTTATCCTTCTGATTATTTTTTTAACCAGTGAATTGTGTACTCCAAAGGAAAAAAAAGTCATCAGATTAATCTGGCCTGGCAACTTTTTTAGTTCCTATAATGTTCTCTAAAAAATGCTTTATTATTTCTCTGCTTGTTCTAATTTCAAAGAAAGAATAGCGATAATTTTTTAGTTGTTTTAAATACTTTTCTCTGTTTTATCATACTTACTCAGAACTCACATATTTCCTGTATTTACGTTGATTTTATAAAGGGGCTATCTACTCTCCTTCATAACTACATACAAATTTTGGTCCACACAGATTAATCTGTAAAAATTGATAACATTTAAGTAGCATCTACCAAGGCACAGAGTTAAGAAGGGGAAGGTAAAGAATTGGAAATGTTGCTCTGTAAGGAACAAAACTGTAGGGCAACAGTTTGGGAGTTACATTTGGTGGTATCAGTGTCAGAATTTATAAGGAAACAAATTCAGTCCCTTTAAACTAAAAATGACAATAAGTTGATATTTCTGTGAATTTTCATTTTAATGTGATGATTTATTCCTTTGCCTAATAGTTTCCATTGACTACTGATTGCACTTAAACTAATACTCAAACTCTTCACCATGGCCTCAAGGCTCTTTTTCACGTTAGGGGGGTTTTCTCTGTTTAGTATTCCCTCACAACAACCCTCCCCCCCCAGTTTTACCTTGGCTACTTGCTTTTAATTCTTGGGATATTGGAATACATGTCACTTTCTCAGAGATCTCTACCTAAAGCCTTTTTTGGTTTACTTCACAGTGCTTATTGTATTTAGATTTAAAAAAGATATTTATGGCTTTACTTTTTGTTTCTACTGTCCACAGGAAATTTTAAATAGTATATCTTGTTGACTGACTGAATAAGTAAAGAAAGAAAAAGAACAGCATGCCTTGTAGGGAGGGAATTGGTTGAGCAGAGATTTGAGGTGAGATGGGTCATGATTTGATGGTTTGCATAAGGAGGTGGGAGGCAAGGACCCCATTATCACTGGGATGTGAATTGGGAAGAGGACAGCCAGGAGCATGTGGAGATGGAAGGTTGGGAGTCTGAGAGAGCATCATGTTTTTATATAATGGCAGTAAAATATTTATATTTGGGTTTTAAAAAAATAACTCTTAGGAGGGTGGAGGGTGAGTGAAATGGTGAGCAGAATAGTTACCTGGGAACCAGTTAGGGAGCTGCTGTGGTCATTCCAGTGATCAATGATAAGGGCAGAGCTCAGGGAGTTCCAGAGGAAGGGAAAAGATAGGGACCAAGAATGATTTGATTGCCAGACTCGGAATGGAGGCTTTCCCAAGTTCTCAGTATTCCATGAGAAAAGAGTTTCAGAATACACCAGGTTCAGCAAGTGACAGCTTTATTGAAAGCAAAAGTACAATCTGAGGAAGAAGAAAGCATACTCTTGGGAAGAGCAGCCATCCTGAGAGGAGGTGGTTTTAGATATCTTGCCATCTTACTAATTGAGAGGAGGAATGGTCTAGGCCGGGGTGGGGGATTGGCTTTTGTTAGGAATTTGGGTGGTAATTCCTAGAATTGGGTTTCCTCCAATTTTCATATGGTTATTTGGAACTGTCATGGTGATTACAAGGTTGGAGAAATTTTAAAACTACAATGTAAATGATGCTGTAATTAGCTAAATTTCTTATAGGTAGTAGAGATAGTTGACAAGGTAGTTGAAGCCTGTTCTTTTCTGCTGTTATCATCCTCTCAGTTAGCTTCTGCTTAAAACTTTTTTACACCTGACCGTCAAGCCCCTGTGTTTGGTCTCAGCCATGTCTCTTACTCTAACAACTTTTTGAAGCTAGAGTTGGGTGAACATGGACACTGATAGGCTGTGGTCTCTGCAGGAAAGAGAACAAGTGAAAGATGGCTTTGGGATTCTGTAACTGGATGCTTGCTACTATCCAGGACGAGGAAGAAGTATTGGGTATAAAGAGTTCAGGTTTGACATGGTTGAAATGTATTTTTTTTTTTTTTTGAGACAGAGTCTCACTTTGTTGCCCTCAGAAGAGTGCAGTGGTGTCACAGCTCACAGCAACCTCAAACTTAAGAGCTCAAGCAGTACTCTCGACTCAGCCTCCTAAGTAGCTGGGACTACTGACAACCACCTAAATGCCTGGCTATTTTTAGAGATGGGGTCTCACACTTGCTCAAGCTGGTCCCCAACTTCTGAGCTCAAGCAATCCTGTCCACCTCGGCTTCCCAAAGTTCTAGGATTACAGGTGTGAGCCACCTTGCTCAGCTTTACATGGTTGAATTTGACAGCTCATTGTACTATTATGTTCAATAGATAATGTATGTTCAGATCTTGGAAGACAAAATTTGACTCCTGAGTGAGGAAATCAATCCTCACAGGAGAGGGAGAGAAAAGTGAAAAAAGGGGAACGCTAAGAGTAAAATTTAGATGAGAACACAGAGAAGCACTATGGTTTTTTCTTACAATTCTCCAAATGTTGCCTCTTAGTCAGTTTTGCCAGACCTTCCTCACCCCGGATGTCTTAGAGATTAAACTTTCCTTAACATTGTGTTTTTAGCAGTCTTTCTGTCACTTGTTTTTGCATGTGGTTCACAGTTGCTTTTTTGTTTTGGGTTTTGATAACTCCTGCCTCACTGCTGCTAAGCCGTGTACGTCACAGTAGCATTAGAAGGTGCCTGTTTTAGCCTTCTCATTCACTTACCTCTTCTTCCATGGGGCGTATCTGGCATAGTTCCTCTTCACCACCTTACAGAGGCAGCCCAATCACAGGCAATCACCCTGAAAGTAGCTTCATGTCACATCTGATGTTCTTTCTGATGTTCATCTGATAAGTCCTTTCTGATGCTTCAATCTAAAGTAGATACGTGGAACACTTTCTATACACCAGCCTGCATTAATTTTCTATATAAAAATCACCACTGTTGAATATTTTTTGTGTTTTTGTGTTTATTTATTTATTGTCTGTCTCTAAAGGAAGTGAGCTCCATGACAACAGTCACTACTTGGTTTTGTGTCCTGGTTGTCTTTTTGTGTTTCATTTGTGCTTAATGGTTTCTCTTCCAGGAAACTCTTCCCTTAGATAGGCTCTTGGGTCATGCCCTTGTTTCCCTGTAGTTCTCCACTCAAAAACAGGCAGGTTTTCTTCTATTAAATAGAACCTCACTTTCTCTCACCACCATTTATACCATACATTTTATTTCTAAAAGCACTGACATATTTTTTTCTATATTTATTGTCTGTCTCTTGCCACTAGGACTAAAGTCTTGAGGATAGGAACTTTGTTTTCTTTCTTTTTTAAAAAAATTAAATCTTAAAGAGGTAGATTATGTATACATTAATGCATTTATGGGGTATAGTGTCTGAATTCATATACAATTTGGAATACTTACATTCTACTGGTTAATATACCCCTCACCTCATTTACTTAATTATTGTGTTAAGACATTTATACTCTATACTTAATAGATCCGACATGTACCCTTGCAATATGCACCACAGGTGTGATCCCACCGTTCACCCTCCTTCCATCTGTCCTTCCCCCTCCCCCTCCATCCTCCCTCTTTCATTCTGGGCCATAGTTGTGATCTGTTTTTCATACGAAAATGTGAGTGATTCACAATATATCCTTAATAGTCAGGATCTTCCTAGCATGTAGCATTTACCCAATTAATATTTGATGAAGAAATAACAAATGTATAGAAATGGGGAAGTGTCTTTTCTCAGGCAGGAAAGTGAGAATCTTGTCAGCCAATGTGGTCTGAATTTTTGTGCTGGTGAATTCTTTTTCTTATTATACAATGGGCACACATGAGTTGGGTGCATACATATTAGAGAAGCTTCCCTGCAAAGAAGAATACAGGATGCCTAGTTGAATTTGTGGTGTGTTGGTTAGGGGCATGATATCGTGATGATTCAAACCAGAATACTGTTTTAGCTTCTCAAATATGGTCTTTCAATTAAATCTCAGAGAATATCAAAGTTTTAAGCAGTTTAAAAGTGCTAATATTTTATTTTGCTTTCTCTTTGTAGAATAGAATTTCTTATGAAAATGGAATGAAGGTAATATATTTATATGTATATTACATGGCATGGGCTTTGCTAAAGTCACTTAAAAATTCACAGCAACTCTATGAGAGAAAAGTAAGCATCAGAGAAGCTGATTACTTTGCCTGAGATCAAAGAATAAATAAGTAGCATTTCTGGTTTTCTTACTCCCAAGTCTATACTCTTTCTCTGAATTCCTTTTTTCTCTTAGGAGTAAAGTTCTTATTTCTCTAAAGATGAGTCATTATTTTATTAATTTTATAGAGTATCACAAATGTAATTTGAAATCCAACAGATGTATTTAAGAATGATGAGAAAATGAAAAATGTAACAATGCTTTGGTTACGCCCTCAGTTTCATCATCTTTATTTAATGTTTAAAGCCATTAATCTTGCTTGCTCTTTTGTTTCTGTGAGGTTCAGTAATGAATTTCTCTATTGTATTGCAGTGCAGTATTTGATCTTGACTGTCTCTTGCTCATCCCATTAATAATGTACTTCCAGGTATTACAAAACTATATAAAATTCTTAAAGCATGTAAGGTCTGTATGCCAATAAACTCTTTGGGTTTATGGATAATGTAGAAACAAAGTAGTTAATACAGGACTAAGTAAAATTTACCTCTGAAAACCCTCTAAACACTAGAGTGAGAAAGGCAAAAGATTAAAAAAAAAAAGTTGTAAAAAATGACTTTGAAAAAGATATTTTTAAACATTTAAGCTAAAGACATATGAATTAAAAAACTCATGAATGTCAAATTAATTTAAAAACATAATGGGTTATTACAGATGTCTTTATTAATAAATCATAAAGCTTGATGTTCTAATTTTTTCTGCTTATTAAATTATAATAGTTACTCACTATAGCTATTATTCAGATAAGAATTTAAATATTATACAGGCCAAGTATAAGAAAAAATAAAAAATAAAGTAACATAGGGGCAGTGCCTGTGGCTCAAAGGAGTAGGATGCCGGCCCAATATGCCGGACATGCGGGTTCAAACCCAGCCCTGGCCAAAAGCTACAAAAAATAATAAAAAAAAAAAAAACCAACAACAAAGTAACACAGGACAAATAAAGTAAAAACATGAAGTAACAAGTAATATCTTGCTGTCTCCTAATTTCTACCCTTCATCTCCAAGGTAACCCGCGTTAGCATTTTGGTATTATATGTGTACATTCTGATATATACCAAGTATGCATATACTAGAATTTTAAATACATGGTCATGACCTAGTATGTTAGGGATGCTATTAATACAGGAGAATACTATAGACTAGGTGGCCAAGAGACAACACAAATTTATTTCTGACAGTTGTTGGACTGGGAAGTTCTAGATCAAATTGCTGGCAGAGGTGGTATCTTGTGAGTGCCCCGTGCTTGGTTAATAGATGACTGTCTCTTGCCCTGTCCTCGTGTGGTGGAATGGGGGAGAAAACTCTTTGGAGTCTCTTTTATGGGGCAGTAATCCTGTTCTTGATGGTTCTGCTCTCCTGACGTAGTCACCTCCCTCAGACTCAACCTCGGCATTGTATTTGTGGCTTAGTTTTCAACATACAAATTTGGAGGAGATGTAAACACATTGTATAGCAGTGTATTTGTGAATATAAACTTAGAGATACTCCCAAATGAAATTATTTTGCTTTGCATATGCGTCTCTGAAACTTTTCTCCCAGTGTATGAAAAAAATATTTAAAGTGTTATTAATATTGAAAACATTAAAAGTAGACTTAGGTGAAAAAGACTGTAACTGTTTTTAAGACACTTTTTAATCTTAAAACTTAATCTGTGACACTAAAATAGCATACATTTAAAGAAAGTAAATTCCCTAGAAAATGTTTTGAATTTCAATGGGACACACAGTAAAAATATCAAGAGTAAGCGATCTTTCTTATTATTAGGTTTTTGGTATTTTTATAGACTGTTATCAGATATCAACACACCTCTTTTCAAAATGTAGAAAATTGGGCTGACACAAAGCCCATATAACCAAAGGAATAATGGATTTAGCTAGCAACAAAACTTAACATTTTGTTCAACATAGTATAGATTAAATATGAGAAATAGTACATAAAATTAGAATACATTAAATGGATTTATTGAGAAAAAAGGAAGATATTATTTCTCAATGATCTTCAATTGTGAACACATGTCTGATAGAAAATGGTTAATTCAAGAAGCCGTATTCATTGATGAACATTGACAATTAGGATTTATACAAAGGAGGGCAGACATGATGGCATTACCCTGGAAATTATGCCACATGAAGACTGATTGAAGGAAACAAGGGTGTGTAGTTCACTACATAAGTTTTGTTAGTGTGTTGGCAGGCAAAATAGGGTCAATGGAATTGATAGGACATCAGATTTTAAGTCACTAGATTTTATTAGCGCCTAACTTGTGTCAGGTGCTGCAAGAGATGTGTAGGCATATTTGATCGAGGTGGAATTTTGAATGAGATTACACAAAGATAGCTCAAACAAATATTCTTCAGACAACTGATTAGAAAACATATACTTAACTCAATTTTCATTGTCCTGTAAGGGAAATAAAAAATATAAAATATTAAGGATTTAAATGTAAAGAAATTCTGTGTAAACAAATGATTTATATACAATCACAGCTATTTGAAAAATTAAGCCCATTTTCAATAAAAGAAGGCTGAGAATCTGGGAGGCTGAGTAATGTGCCCAGTGAAAGAATCATTCGGTGATAAAACAGAGGAGCTAGGGTTTACCTGTTCCTGCCCTTCAAGTCCATGTTCCCATTCTGTTATCATGATCTATAAGGTATAATTAATCAGATCCAAAAGTGTCAAGGTTGGCCTGAAAAAAGGCCTTAAGAACTTAATGAGCCTTGAAAGTTGAGACAAAGGCTGGAGTACTAAATAACAGTTGATGTTGAGGTCTTTCCTTTGGGGAGAGGACAGGTAGTATAAGTACATCTCTAAATTTTCCCAGTAAGTCTAAGATTTTACTGCTTTAATGCCCAAATAAATACAAGCATAGTAATGATCATTCCTTAAGTAATTTATTATTAATGTGAAGATGTAAGGCCTGCAATCTTTAGAGCTATTAAAATGTTTATATCATGTCAAAATGCTACATAACCAAACTTTACATGCAAACAAATTTGGGTTCATAGTGAGGACTGTCTGAATATATTTTACTAAGATACTTCAATTAGTTTTTTTAAAAGTGCTCATAAAGAAAGCTTGGCAAATCATATTAGGAGTCAAACAGTGAGATGTTCATATTTGCATAAACATTCTTATGAAAAATTTAACTGTTTAAAAAGTTATACTGTAATATATATTCATGAAGAATGGATGTGATTAATAACCTCATTTTAGAATGCTGAGAAAGCAGTATTTCCTTTTGATACCTTGTTTTCAAGTTTCATGAGAATAACATTAGTATGACAGTAAGTGATCATAAAAAAGGTTTATGTTAGAAAACGAATACTATTTACATTACTTTATTCTTTTTCCTGAAGTAAGATCTTTATTCAGAGCCATTTTAATCACACAGGAATATTAAAAAATAGTCATTTAAAAAAATACTATCTTGTACTTGCATTATATTGGACATAGAGCCAGGTGATTATTTATTTAACAATTAATGTATAATTTGTAAGGATTTCTAGTATTTCTGTCAGACATATCAAAATTTCTCTTTTGGTATAAAACAAATTAATAATTTAGTTGTATTTTGATCCTAGCTGTTGGTAAAAGTCATTAGCCAAGCAAGCCAGTATTGTCTGTCACCATCATTTGTAGCATCACCATTCCTACATAATTTCTACTAATATATGACGTATTTATCTTTGTGTTTTCCCCATTTATGTATAAAGCCTACTATATATAAAGTTTTGTTTAATTGTTATTTCCTCATGTTAAATATTATTTGGAAAAATTGAGACTCGATAGCTAAAGAAGATGACATATATTTTTATTCTATTATAAAGTCATGCTATTTCCAGTGTTGAATTATAAACGCAGTAATTTTAGCTAGCATTTATATTGTGTTTATTTTGTGCTAGGAGCTGCTCTAAGTCTTTAGATATGTCAGCTTGTTTACAGTGCTGTTATTTTCACATATAGAAGTGTGAAAACTGAGCCCCAGGAAGGTTATGTCATTTACCCTAAGATGTCCCACCACGAAGTTGCAGAATTTGGATTTGAAACCAGGATATTTGGTTGTAGAACCCTCACTGATAATCACTATGGCTGACAGACTCTGGACTTGTGAAGTATGATAAACATCTATGGATATATAATTGCTACCCTTACCTTAGTTTGTCTTTCTGAAAAATATCTAATCATTTATGAACATCTTGCTAAATTGTTTTCCAGAAAGGTTGTGTTAATTTACACCCTACTGAGATTTTTCTACACATTCCAATTCCCCTTTAGCCTTTGCAATAGTGGATACAATTATTTTTATATTTGTATTAATTTTACTGAAAAAGTTTCTATCAATTTGTATTTTGATAGTTTTCAGGAAACTCTTCTGATTCCTTTTATTACCTAATTATATTTCTTTTGTGGATTATTGGCTTATCTATGTCTCTTATTTTTCTTTTCTTTTTTTTTTTTTATTGTTGGGGATTCATTGAGGGTACAATAAGCCAGGTTACACTGATTGCAATTGTTAGGTAAAGTCCCTCTTGCAATCATGTCTTGCCCCCATAAAGTGTGACACACACCAAGGCCCCACCCCCCTCCCTCCTTCCCTCTTTCTGTTCCCCCCCCATAACCATAATTGTCATTAATTGTCCTCATATCAAAATTGAGTACATAGGATTCATGCTTCTCCATTCTTGTGATGCTTTACTAAGAATAATGTCTTCCACGTCCATCCAGGTTACAAGACTTATGTTAATACTTTATATATTATGTTACCTAGGGACTTTTTCTTTTGATATATTTTATGCTATACTATTTTTTTTTTTTTACGTAGAAAGGCTTTACCTATCATCACATAACCTATTTTAGTATTTTCTTTGTAGGCTATTCATTTTTTAAAAATACCACTTTTATCTGTTTAAATTATATTCGAGTTTGTAGTTTAACTGATTGTCTCAAAACCATTTCCTTTCCGTAGATGGATAATTTCCCCCTTTTCAGTACTTTAGAGATACCTTTCCATTGTTTTCTGGCTTTAGTTATTACACTGAGAATTAAGCCATCATGTATATTGCTGTTCCCCTCTATGAAATGTGTTCTGTTTTCCTCTGAGTGCTTTTAAGATTTTTTAGTTTTCAGCAGTTTGATAATTATATACACTTTACCTGATTTCCCTTAATTTTTTTTTTTTTATGTTCTTGACTCTCTGAGTTTATTTCCTTCATTTTGGGAAATTCTCATTAAATATTTCTTCCTTCTTTCTCTTCCTTTGTAATTCCAGTTACATATCTACTTATTATCTAATTATGTCCCACAAACCTTAGGCTCTGTTCATGCTTTTTTCTCCCCACCCTTTTAAAAAATATATTTTAGTTTCAGTTTGATTTCAAATGACTTTTTCCCCCTTTGTTTTGATACAGGGTCTCTCTCTGTTGCCTATGCTACAATGCAGTGGCATGATCATAGCTCACTGCTGCTTCCCACTCAGTCTGAAGTGATCCTCCTGCCTCGCCCTCCTCAGTAGCTGGGACTACAGACACGCTCCACCACATATGGCTAATTTTTTTTTTTTTTTTTTTCTGAGACAGGGTCTTACTTTATCACTCGGTAGAGTGCCGTGGCATCACAACTTACAGTAACCTCCAACTCCTGGGCTTAGGTGATTCTCTTGCCTCAGCCTCCTGAGTAGCTGGGACTACAGGCACTGCCACAACTCCCAGCTTTTTTTCGTTGCAGTTTGGCCGGGGTCTGGTGAGCCATATCCTTGCACTTGGCCAAGTCCCTACACACCTCTGAGGGGATTACTTTTAAATCTTCTGCCTTGCTCTGCTCTGTTCTTTGCTGTGTAGACCCTTACTCTTGGCGAAGATGTCCGGGAAATGGTGTGTTGATGAAGACTGTTGGCTGGGGCTCCTCAGTTACTGTAATCTCTTGTGACAGCCTGTACTATGGCTGTTAAAGATTTGCCTAAAGTACAACTGGATTCTTCGTACTTTCATCAGGGGCAGAATCACCTCTCGATGCTGCTTTGCCAAGGATTAAAACAGACTTTTAGGAGACTCCTTTTTCTGGCACCATTAGGTTCATTTGCATACTCAGTTCTCTGGTGTGTATGTGTTTTAATTTATGATTTTGCAGGTCATACAGCTTGTTTCTCATTATTAAGGGTGGGGAAAGTTTTCTTATGACTTGCTATATCTTAGCCACATGCAAAAGTCTCATATTTGGTTATTTCCTTTTTATTATAATTCATAATTATAATTATTTAGGTAAGCGTAGAGTCACTGGCAGTCGTAAGTCATAACACAGAAATTCCATGTATACTTTACCCAGTGTGTCCCTCCGGGTGAGATTTCTGAGACTGTAGTATAATATCACAACCAGAATATTAACTTTGATCCAATTGACTTATTTAGATTCCCTCATTTTCCTTGTACTTGTTTGCGTGTGTGTATTTAGTTCAGCGCAGTTTTATCTCGTGTAGAGCTTTGCATATTCATCACCACAGTGAAGACACGGGACACGCATGCAGGGACCAGGCATCTTTCCATTTCATGAGCACACACCTCTCTTCTCCCAACTTTTCCTCTTAATTCCTGGAAACCACTAATCTGTTTCTCATTTCTGTGATTTTTAGAGTATTGTAATGAATGGAATCATACAGTGTGTCACTCTTTATTTGGTCAGTGTAATTCCCTTGACGTGTACTGATGCTGTAGGTGTTGAGTTTACCCCCTTCTATCACTGACCAGTGTTACACCACATCGGTACAGCATTTTTGTTTAACAGTTTCCCTGTAAAAGGACCTCTGGCTTGTTTCTAGTTTTGAGACATTGTGATTAAAGCTATTATGAGCTTTAGCATACAGGTTTTTGCATGAATATACATTTTCATATCTCTTGTGTACATTCCCAAGAGTAAAATTTGGGGGTCTTCTGATAATTGCATATTTAATTTTATAAGGAATTGTACAGTTTTTCCCCACAGTAGCCATACCATTTTACATTCCCATCAGCAATGTATAAGTGATCCAGTTTATGAGTATGAGGCATCATTTGATGTTACTATTTTCATTTTATCTATTTTGATAGTTATATAGTGATATCTGAAAGTTACAAATTTAGTTTAAATTTGTATTCCCTAATAGCTACTGATGTTGAACATATTTTCATGTGTTTATTTGCTGTTTATTCTCTTCAGTAAAATATCTGTTCGTGTCTTTTGTCTATTTTCCAGTTAGATTTTCTTTTTTACTTTTAAGTTTTGAGAACTTTTTGTGCTTTTTTAGAAACTATTCCTTTGTTTGATATGTGGTTGCATAGTTATGTCTAAAACTTCAAAAATTTAAAAGAATAACAACCACAATCAGTGTAAGCTAATTCTTTATACCCTCAGTGAATCCCCCCAAATTAAAAAAAAATTAAAAGAAAATAGCTAGGGAGTAAAAAGTACTGGAGATTTTATCACCCATGGGATTGACTATTAATATTTTACAGAAAAGTCTTTCAAAATTGTATAATATTTGTTCTCTCCATATATCTATGCACTTATTTGTAAGCTGTGAGCTTAATTTTCCTTTCTCCAAGAAATATTTATTTCTTTTGTAACCCTTCTTATCTGGTTTGGTCACAATTATTATTTATCTAATGATGACAATTTTTATATCTTGTGCTTTAACCTTATTTTCAATATTTCTATGATCATCTTTGTATGGTGTTTCACTTTAAGGTCAAAAATAAATAAAAATGTATAGAACCAGAGACTACTTTAGATCTATACTATGCCCAATACCATAGCCACTAGCCACATGAAACCAGTGATATTAATTAAAAATCAAATAAAATTGGAAACATAGTTTTCCAGTTGCATTAAGCCACCTTAAGTATTCATGTGGCTAGTGGCTACTGTGTAGGACAGTGCATATTCAGAACATTTCCTTATTCACAGAAGTTCCAGTAGACAAAAATCATTAAAAAATATATACTTTATACACTATGATTGTCTTGTTGGTTTCTGCCAGATGCAAGTTTCAGACTATAATTTGATCTTAAACAAGCTCCTGTGTATGAACTCATTCATTCTTCTTTTTAAAATACATTGGGATTAACAATAGATAACCTGTATCATGAAACTTCAAAAACATTTTACATATTTTTTCTGAATGGATTGTTCTTTAGGGGCTGAGAGAGTAGGAAGTAGCTTATGAAGCCTCTGCTTTGTGCCTGGCACCTTCCCCTTACTGTGACAGTCAGCCCTTAAACAACTTTATGAATTAAGTTTTATTATCTTCATTTGGAAGAAAAGGTTCAACAGGCTAATGGTTATTAATTAACGTATGTAAGATCATTAATTTTTATTTTTTATTTTTTATTTTTTTTATTGTTGGGGATTCATTGAGGGTACAATAAGCCAGTTACACTGATTGCAATTGTTAGGTAAAGTCCCTCTTGCAATCATGTCTTGCCCCCATAAAGTGTGACACACACTAAGGTCCCACCCCACTCCCTCCATCCCTCTTTCTGCTTCCCCCCCCATAACCTTAATTGTCATTAATTGTCCTTATATCAAGATTGAGTACATAGGATTCATGCTTCTCATTAATTTTTGCCTGACCTCAAATCCCTGTGGCTTTCTCTTCTTGGTAACAATTCCATTCTGTTGGTTGTATATGAATGAGGGGAAAGCTCTATTTTTGATGGCTTAAAACAACACGTATTTATTATATCTCTTCCCATCCTGGCGATCAGAAGTTCCTAATTAGTTTCACTGGGCCGAAATCAAGGTGTCAGTATGGCCTTGCATCCTTCATACCTTTTTTTTTTTTTTATTGTTGGGGATTCATTGAGGGTACAATAAGCCAGGTTACACTGATTGCAATTGTTAGGTAAAGTCCCTCTTGCAATCATGTCTTGCCCCCAGAAAGTGTGATACACACCAAGGCCCCACCCACCTCCCTCCTTCCCTCTTTCTGTTTCCCCCCCATAGCCATAATTGTCATTAATTGTCCTCATATCAAAATTGAGTACATAGGATTCATGCTTCTCCATTCTTGTGATGCGTCACCTTCATACCTTCTAAAGACGAGTACATTACTCATCTTGTCCACCTTCTACAGCTGCATTATTGAACTTCTTGCCTCGTGGCCCCTTTTTTTATCTTCATGGCCAGCAGCAATACAACATCTTGCTTCCCCTGTCACATCACCACTTTCCGTAGTCAAATCTCTATCACCCTCTTATAAGGACAATTTTTTTTATTATTAAATCATAGCTGTGTACATTAATGCAATCATGGGGCATCATACGTTGGTTTTATAAACAGTTTGACACATTTTCATCACACTGGTTAGCATAGCCTTCCTGGAATTTTCTTAGTTATTGCGTTAAGACATTTATATTCTATATTTACTAAGTTTCACATGTATCCTTGTAAGATGCACCACAGGTGCAATCCCACCAATCACCCTTGCTCCACCCATCCTCCCCCCTCCCTCCTCTCCATCTCCCCCTTCCCCATATTCTTAGGTTGTAATTGGGTTATAGCTTTCATATGAAAGCCATAAATTAGTTTCATAGTAGAGCTGAGTACATTGGATACTTTTTCTTCCATTCTTGAGATACTTTACTAAGAAGAATATGTTCCAGCTCCATCCATGTAAACACGAAAGAGGTAAAGTCTCCATCTTTCTTTAAGGCTGCATAATATTCCATGGCGTACATATACCACCAAAAATCACATTATAACAAAGATATTTGTACCAGAATGTTTATTTCAGCCCAATTCATAATTGCTAAGTCATGAAAAAAGCCTAAGTGCCCATCGATCCATGAATGGATTAATAAATTGTGGTTTATGAAGACAATTGTGATGGCATTTAAGGCCTGTTGAATGAGCCAGAATAAAGGAGCAAAAGAATTTTTTAATAGTTATGGTGTTATCCATATCTTCCCTTTGGGACAGTCTTTTATGTTTTTAAATAGCACTGGCCAACTTACAGCAAAATGTTATCATGAAGGATGTCATTGTTCACATTGCTGTAGGATCCCGTACATGACAGAGGATCGTGTATTTTTGAAAATAGCTTGTTTTGATTAATTTGTTTCTACATCATTAACAATGTAATTGTTTCCAAAAACTTCCAATTAGAAATCAAGTACCATGTATAAGAAAGGAAATCCAAATTTATATGACAATATTCATTTAAGCGTAATTTATTTTAAAAGTTGATCTTTTAATCAAAACCCTAACATACCATTCAGACAATTGATATTCAGAACAACCTATTAATTCAGACCAGGCTTTATGTATCCATTTAGTAGAATTTCAGATTTCTGAAGGGGCAGTGGCATTCTTAGGCTACACGATGAGCAAATTATGAATCAGCAAATAATGCTCACACCATTTTACTTTCTTCCTGATACTCTTTCCCATTGTGCTGTGTTCTCACAACATTTAATTGACACTTTGGTATCCTGGAGATCTAGCTTGCTATGAGGGGAGCTTTGAAAGGAATTCATTATTTTTCATGGCATTTTCAGTGAAGTAGTGAAACTGGAATATCTTATTTGTTTTCTTTTTTTTCTGGAAAGGATCTATCTGTGGAATATCTGTTGACTTATATTCAAATATCCTATTTAATAGCATCTTTTGATAGATGGACTATGTCCGGCAATGTACCCTATGTTTCCATCTGCTCCTTATCCCTGTACCACTCGGAAGTAAGTGAAAAGTGAATCATGACCCTTTCTTTCTTTTCTTCATCTGTACATTTATACCTTAATTAACCATTTACATTTTTATGATATGGAAATTACATATTCATTAAAGATAGGAGCCAGTGAATTCATAATGAAGATTTGTAGATGAACCAGTTTAGTGTTTACCTATATACCTAAAGCTGGAATGATTTTCATAGGAAGTAATTACTTTGCCATCGTGAAGTGCTTGTGGATAACTCTAGAGTACATTAGAGTGAAAAAGGAAAACATTAGTTCCAAGAAAAAGGTAACTTATCAAAAACAATGAATGAAACAGGCAATATATTCAAGAAAATATAATGGAATAAGATTTAGAAAAATTGGATCTCCAGAAGCAAAATAAATACAAACTTTTGATGAAGGGCAAATAAGGTGTATTGACTGGCCAGGAATGGTTGGGGGCCAACTAGAGATTTGCTCATATAATCCTGATATTGGAAATAGAAACAGGCAATATATTCAAGAAAATATAATGGAATAAGATTTAGAAAAATTGGATCTCTAGAAGCAAAATAAATACAAACTTTTGATGAAGGGCAAATAAGGTGTATTGACTGGCCAGGAATGGTTGGGGGCCAACTAGAGATTTGCTCATATAATCCTGATATTGGAAATAGAAGAACCAATAAAAAGAATACTATCTACAGCGTTTTGGCTTACAGAAATGCCTACATTCACCATTTGATATAAACTGATTTTAAAAATGTTAAGTATCTGAGTGAAAAAACAAAAGGCTCATTGAGGTTTAAATAACTGTAAGTATTGATTAAATCAATTGATTACCTTCATTAATAAATATTTTAATAAGAAACTTATAGTGTAGGATAGTTCATTTTATGAATCAAATTGGCTAGTCTCTATGCCCAGATGTTAAATGTAAGCCTAGAACTTGCTTTGAAAGTATTTTTTTATGGAGGTGATTAACATTTAAATCAGTAGATTTTTAGTAAAGCAGATTGCCTTCCATATGTGGGTGGGCCTTGGGCAATCAGTTGAAGGCCTTAAGAGAGAAAGAGATTAACCAAGGAGAAGAAATTCTCCCACCACAGTATGTTCAGACTCACGACTACGGCATCACCAACCTGCAGGCCTGCCTTATAGATTTCAATTTGCCATTTCCTGTAATCACTTGAGAGAATTCCTTAAAATAAAACTCTCTCTCTCCATTTCTATACAGACTATTTGTTTTGTTTCTCTGGAGAACCATGACTAATGACACAGACATCTTATTTTTAGGCAATGAAGAAATCCTTCAATTCTTGCTAAACTAGGGTAGTTGAACAGATACACAATATATTAATGATTTTCTGTAAAAGCAATGATTTGAGGTCTTGGTAACTAGTAAAGAATTATAAGAAATTATTACAATTTGATAGTTTTATAGGGATTCAGGCATTTAAATTGACTTTGAGTCTAGCACTTTGGGAAGTAAGGTAGAAGGATCATTTTAGGCCAGGAGTTTGAGACTATCCTCAGAAACGTAGTCTCTAAAAAAAAAAATTAGCCACGTATGGTGGTACGAACCTATAGTCTCAGCTACTTGGGAGGCTAACGCGGGAGGATCACATGAACCCAGTACTTTGAGGTTGTAGTGAGCTATGATAGTGCCACTGCACTATAGCCTGGGTGATAGAGTGACACCCTGTCTTAAAAAGAAAAAAAAAAGCCAGCCCCCCCCTCCAAATGAAAAACAAAAACCATTTAAATTAGTTTTGGTTTTGATAATCTAATTTCAAATTTTAATAGTTAAATGCATAAAATAAAACTCTTTAATTGATATTCTTATGGAGGTTAAGAAAAGATCCCAAACTGAATTATAATGATGATTTCCAAATATCTTTTTTTACATGGAACAAGGTTAAACCACTTGTGTTTGGTACATTGCCTGCTGTTTTTCCTTTATTTTTCTTCACATGAATAGACAGAGAGGGTTTGGTTTCTAGAATTGTTAGCCCGGCAGAGTTTTGTAGGAATTGCAACCAATTCATATAAATTACTGGAAAACATATCTTACCACAAGGAAAATCTTAGTGGGGTTATTCTACCTTTCATGTAAGTTCTACAGTGTTCAATGTTGTTCTAGGGATTGAAACTGAGGCAGCTTCTGGAATGTGAGAGAGAGAAACACATGTGAAAGAATGCTGCCAGTGCCTCTTTATACAGCTACCGAAGTTAAATACAAGAAGCAGCCCACAGATAGATAGAAATAGTGTATTTTTTCCCTCTTCTCCTCTATGGTTAAAATATTCATTTCTTGGGTGGCGCCTGTGGCTCAGTGAGTAGGGCGCCGGCCCCATATACCGAGGGTGGTGGGTTCAAACCCAGCCCCGGCCAAACTGCAACAAAAAAATAGCCGGGCGTTGTGGCGGGCGCCTGTAGTCCCAGCTACTCGGGAGGCTGAGGCAGGAGAATCGCCTAAGCCCAGGAGTTGGAGGTTGCTGTGAGCTGTTTGACGCCATGGCACTCTACCAAGGGCAATAAAGTGAAACTCTGTCTCTACAAAAAAAAAATATATATATATATATATATATATAAATTTCTTATCAACCTAGAATTCCTCATATACTTACTTTTGTTTAGAACAATGACATTTAACTCAAGAAACCTGTTCTGAGTAGCATAAACAAACTAACAGTGTTTTGTTCCTATTTTTTCACTCAATAACAATCAACAAAGAAGACTTTTGTGACCAAATATGTGTGGGAGTTTTTCTCCACCAACAAGTAAGCAATTAGTTCTTCAACAGACACCAGCTGGATGACCTCTAATTCAATTCACATTTGACACATCTACCTGGAGATGGCATCAGGTCCCAAAGGTGGAGGCTTCACTCCCCAAGACTGCCTCCCCCACTTTAGTGCCATTCTTAAGCTTACAGGTTGCTTTACCTGTCCTTCTGACCGGCTGGCTGTAAACTGGGGTTCCCATGACACCTCCTCCGTGGGTTTATTCATTTGCTAGAAAGGCTGATAGAACTACTTTCTTATGAAGGATATTACAAAGGATACAGATAAAGAGATGCAGGGAGCGAGGGATGGGGGAAAGGGCACAGCGCTTTCACGCTCTCCTGTGTGCACCACCATCAGGGAACCTCTGTGTGTTCAGCTGGCTGGAAGCTCTCTGAACCTTGCCCTTTTGGGTTTCTATGGATACGTCATTATGTAGGCATGATTGATTGAATCATTGGTCATTGGTGATTCAGCCCCTTCCTCTCCTGGGAGGTTAAGGGAATGGGGTTGAGGTTTCCAATCCTCTAAACAAGCCTTGGTCTTTCCAGTGATTTGTCTTCATCTTGAAGCAAAGTAGGAGCTGCCATCAGTCAACTTATCAACATGCAAAAATACATTACTTCAAAGACTTGTCAGGATTTAAGGAGTTGCATGTTCAGAGATGGTGTTAGAGACCAAATATATATTTTATAATATCACACATGTATGGTGACAATGTAAATCAAATACAGATTTACTTTATATCTGTGTACTCTTTTGTTAATGGCATATGATTGTTCTGGTGTAGAATAAAAGAAATATAAAGTAAGGATCACATGGTTTAGGACGGCTAGTCTCAGAAAGACAAAAGACAGCCAGATATAGAGAAAAGAAAACGCTATACTCTGTTAGTGGGAATTTAAATTGGTACAGCTATTTTGGCAAACAGTGTGGAGGTTCCTCAAAAAAATTGAACTACCATATGATCCAGCAATTTCACTACTGGATATAAATCCAAAGGAAATGAAATCAGTATCAATATACTGAAGAGATACTTGCACTACCATGTTTATTTTAGCATTATTCACAATAGACAAAATAAAGAAACAATTTGTGTGTCAATGGGTGACGGAATAAAGAAACTGTGAAATACACACACTCTCACCCTGGATTACTATTCAGCTTAAAAAAAGAAGGGTATTTTGTCATTTGCAACAATGTGGATGTGTCTGGAGGACATTATGCTAAGTGCAACAAGCCAGCCACAGACAAACAAGTACTGCATGATGGCATTTATATTTGAAATCTAAAAATTGTCAAGTTGATAGAGGCAGAGTAAAGAATTGTGGTTACCAGAACTACCAGTGGAGTTTGGAATGGAAAGCTGTCAGTCAAAGTTTGTTATGTAGGATTAATAAATTCTATAGATTTAATAGAGAGTATGAGTACAGTTAATAATACTATTTATATACTTTACATTTTCTAAGAAGGTAGATGTTGCGTGTTTTCACTACGCTCAACACAAAATGTACTATGTAAGGAAATGAATATGTTAATTAGCTAGAGTGTAGCAGTCATTTCATCAAGTATATGTTTACCAAAACTGCTTTTGTACCTTAAATATGTATAATTTTTACTTTTTAGAAAAGAGTACATAATGCTAATTACTTAAAAAGTGTTTTTGAGAAAGCCTTTAAAACTAATTCTCGATTTTACTTTCAAGCCAGAGTTGGAGTGCATCCTTTTGGATGGCTATATCATAATTTCTAAAATCATGTAATGTTAGAAATCTGCAACTTTTAGAATCACCTATTAGAAATCTAAACTAGTCTAATTCTAATTTTGCTATAATAAGAATAAATATGAATACTTTTTTTAAAGTTATGGGAAAACCACAAATACAAACAATTTTTGCCAGTAAGAGTAAAAAAAACTCTTAGAGGAATAAATCATTTATAAAATTTAAAATTTATACTTTAAAATTTACACTTTTGGTCTAGTCACTGACATTTTGGCAATGACAAAAATGAGGCCCAGCAATCTTAAAATGCATTAGTTAGAGAAGCAGGATTAGAACCTCTGCATCCTTGGACACTCTGATGCCCTGCCGTTGAAATTCTCACTCTGAAAACATGTATACTAGGGTCTGTCTTCATGTTAAGACCCAAGTCAAAGTAGGGTTATTTTTTGGTTGATACAATATTGTCACAATTAACATGAAGATACTAAATTTTTATTTCAACTAATGAAGATACTTAAATATGAAATTAAAACATATCCAAATCATTTTAGGCAGATTTTTTTATGGAAAATCCATTTTCATTTTCCCTTAATGAGCTGAATGTCTGGCATGTTTAGGCAATTTTTCAAGGAAAAGTGGTATTATGTTCATATACTGATTAAGGGTCTTTTTTTGGCCTAGTCTCAGTTTGTAGAGAAGAGATCATATTCAACTCTTTCCCAAGGCATTTGCTTACCATGGTATCTTACACTTAGTAACAGGGAAATATATACATGAATATTTGTTTACTTAAAACTCTGTTTTCATTTTATTTAAGAAGGTTCGACCAATCGAATTATATGCAAAGCAACCACATTATTTATCTTTTAAAATATTTCCTCAAGTATTATGATAAAAAGTTGTAATTTTACTATTGCTGTCCAATTATAGCCAGGTATGCAAATGTCGATGTTGACATTCCTATAGCATAGTACATTGAGTGTCAGAAACATTTATTAATATTTATGTGAAGAATTAATGTCCTCTGGATTTTGCATCCTTCTTTTCTGTTTGTATCTGTTCAGCTTGTTTTTGTATATAAAGGAACTAGGTTTCTTTCACTTGGAAATAAAAAGTCCACAGATTTAGAGAGATGTTAACCTTTTTATCAGAAATGGTATTACTGTTCTATCAGTAAGAATAATTATTTTTAGAGCATCTTAAAAGATTTAATAAATTGTGCAATCAATAATCTTATTGGATGTTGTTTATATGTCAGTATTGTATACCTTAATAAATTTTAAATATTATTTGATCCTGCATATTGAAATCCATTGATATTTACCATTCTGTAGGTTGTATAATACTTTGGGAGGTTACAGAATAATTTGGTTATATTAATTATTAGTACCATCAAAACTTGTGCTTCTGTAACCAGGTTGGATTTTGCCTAATTTCTTGAAACTTCGTTTATCACAGAACGGTGGACTTGAATATTAACGTTGTTACTTACTTTTTATACATTCCCTCTTTCTTTCATTATCTGGGTCAGTTTGACAGACACATGGGATAAAATGAATACGGTTACTTTTGGATGAAGGGGCAAGAAGTAATTTTGTGTCATGTGCCTAAAAATTCAATTATCCAGTTGGTATTGTCTCGATTTCTTCTTAATGAATCTGTTACTTTGGCTTTTCTTAATTCACTACAATGACTGTAATATATTTTTAAAAATAATGTTGCACTGAGAAGTTAATGTAAAATCGGGTCTTCAGTTATGAAAATAGATAGGGAAGGTCGAGACAAGATGGCGGACTGAAGCCAGCTTTCAACAGAGGCTCCCGTCCAGAAGGAGAGTTAAGGGACAGGAATTTAGTAAGTATCCTGGTGGACTTGAGCCTCACCAAGAGAGAAGGTTGAAGAACGCACATCAACACCGCTGAGGCAAGTTGTGATCACAAGGACGCAAACAAAAGGTACAAAATCCACCACCAAGCGGACGGGAGTCCCCCTCCCCCATGGGACCGGCTCAAGAGCCCCACAATTAAACAAGCGGGCAGAAATTAAAGGCCCTCCCACTACACTCCATGGGAGAGACCTTCTAAAAACTGGACCTACCCCCCCTACTGGGGTGCTGTGACATTCTCCTGCCGGGCATAAAATGGAATAAAACTTTGGGAATCCTTGCCGGCAACCCTCCCTGCGCTCCCCTCCCGCCCACTGAGGTCTGGAGACCTGTCCCCCAGGAGTTCGGATCCTTGGGTGATTTCTCAAGGGGAGTGGACAGTCCCCGAGTTGCGACTGGTCAGCATTGACTCTGAGGCGCGCGAGTGAGGAGAGGGCACCGGGCTGAGGGGGAGTCACGCCTCACGGCACTTCCCTGCGGTGCAGTGCACCAACCCTCCCTGGGCACAAGACTGAATAAGACTCTAGCTTCCCCGCTGAGAGCTGAGAGCCCCTACTCTCACTCGGGGTCTGAGGGCCCATCCCCCAGGAGTTCGGATCCTTGGGTGATTTCTCAAGGGGAGTGGACAGTCCCCGAGTTGCGACTGGTCAGCATTGACTCTGAGGCGCGCGAGTGAGGAGAGGGCACCGGGCTGAGGGGGAGTGACGCCTCGCGGCACTTCCCTGCGGTGCAGTGCAGCAACCCTCCCCGGGCACAAGACTGAATAAGACTCTAGCTTCCCCGCTGAGAGCTGAGAGTCCCTACTCTCACTCAGGGTCTGAGGGCCTATCCCCCAGGAGTTCGGATCCTTGGGTGATCTCTCGAGGGGAGTGCACAGTGCCTGAGCTGCGTCAGGTCAGCGCCGACTCTGGGACATGTGAGCGAGGAGAGGGCACTCTGCTGAGGGGAAATCAAGCCTTGGCGGCACTTCCCTGCGGTGCAGTGGAGGAGCCCTCCCCGGGCCGTATTGTTGCCTAAAACTGAATGAAACTCTAGCTTCCGCCCCCCCCACTCCCATTCGGGGTCTGGGGGCCTATCCCCCAAGAGTTCTGATTCTTGGGGGATCTCTTAAGGGGTGTGGACCCAGCACAAACTGCGGCCGCTCAGTGCTGACTCTGGGGCGCGGGACAGAGGAGAAAAGGGTCGCCTGAGTGCCCACACCAGAGCAGCAGTTCCCTGGAGGTAGATCAACAGCCGTTTTTTCTTTAACGGCAGAACGCTCACTTCTGGATATTCTGAGGCCACACCCCCTGTCTCCCTGGGCAACCAGAGGAGGCCACCGGTGAGCGGGGGATTTCCTGACACTGCTCACAAACCCGGGAAGCTTCCAGGGCAGGGCCGACCCAGAGAGGTGATCGGACTCAAACCTCCAACACCAAAGACGTTTGAACTCAAAACAGCTCGTCTTCTGTAGGCGATTTCGACAGGAACAGAGACAGAACCCCGCAAAGTTGTCTGTTCTGTTCTGTTCTGTTCTGTTAGCAGCATCCATCAGGGACGGGGCTAAGCCTGAGTGAACACCTCCCTCCCATCACCTGCATCAAACACTCAAAGATGTCAGGCCCCATCTCCTCCTGCTAGAGAGCGGCAGTCTGCGGGGGCCTGGCAGACTTCCTTGCGATTCAGGCAGGTGCAAACCCCTGGAGTGTCTGTTCACTGCAGGCAACTGGGTTAGCCATCGGCAGAGATACCAGTGACTGGGTCTGATGGAGAGGCAAAGTGGGGAAGGAGGCGTCAACCTTCCTAGACTGCTCTGTTTGCTGGGTGGCTCCTCCTGACTCCACGCTGCACTGGGGTGAGCCATGTCAGAGGAGTCACCAGGCCCCTGTGATCCAGTTCCCAGAGACCTCTTGAACTCTCTCACCCGAGACAAGTGCCGATTGAGACAGTAGATTCGGACCTTTTGAACTGGGCTAATAGACTGAGGACTTTTCAGGCGGTGCCCTGGGTGTATGGTTGTAGGAAGGTTGATTCTCCTTTTCCAACTGGGGCCAGAGGTGGGCAGGCGGGGTGACTTAATTGCTGATTTTTCCACACAGCTGAGACTTCAAGCCAGAGTAGAAGTTGCAATAGGATCGAACAGAAACCAGCTGAAAGGAAGACAGAACCACTTTGCTCCACCACACCAGACAGGGCCCCAGTTTCTCAGGCCACAATACTATACGGGCCCTCGATAAAACCCCAGGGGAAAAACCAAAGGGACTAAAATAGCCATGGGGCGGAATCAGCAGAAAAACTCTGGTAACATGAATAACCAGAATAGATCAACCCCCCCAAGAAAAGATACGGCAGATGTGATTGAAGATCCCATTCATAAACAACTGGCTGAGATGTCAGAAATCGAATTCAGAATTTGGATGGCAGACAAGATTAATAAAATGGAATTAGGACTCCGAGGAGAAATTCAAAAATTGTCTCAAGAATTTAACGAATTTAAAGACAAAACCACCAAAGACTTAGACACACTGAAGCAAGAACTTACAGCCCTCAAAGATATGAAAAATACAGTAGAATTCCTCAGTAACAGAATGGAGCAAGCAGGAGAAAGGATTTCTGACATTGAAGATAAAGTCTTCGAACGCTCCCAATCTCTCAAAGAGGAAGAGAAATGGAGAGCAAAAACGGATCACTCACTCAGAGAACGCTCAGATAATTCGAAAAAAAGCAACATAAGGATTATAGGAATTTCTGAGAACGATGATGTGGCCTCCAAGGGCACAGAGGCCCTTCTGCATGAAATTATGAAAGAAAATTTTCCAGACATGCCTAGAGAATCTGAAATTCAGATAGCAGACAGCTTCAGAACCCCAGCACGATTCAACCCCAATAAGTCATCCCCCAGACATATCAAAATTAGTTTCACTAAAGTTAACATGAAAGAGAAGATTCTCAAAGCAGCCCGGCGAAAGAAAACTATAATGTACAAAGGTAAGAATATTAGAATAACTGCAGATCTCTCTGCTGAAACTTTTCAAGCCAGAAGAGGCTGGTCATCAACTTTTAATCTCCTAAAGCAAAAAAACTTTCAACCCAGGATCTTGTATCCAGCTAAACTGAGTTTCATCTATGATGGAGAAATTAAATACTTCAATGACATTCATATGTTGAAAAAATTTGCCATAAGTAAACCAGCTCTTCAGGATATTCTCAGACCTATCCTCCACAATGACCAACCCAATCCTATACCACAAAAGTAAACTCACTCAGAAACTTCGGATCAAACTCCAACTTCCACACTGGCAAAAGGATTAAAAATGTCCACTGGACCTTTGAAAAACTCGATACCCAAAATTCCACCAGACTTATCAATACTCTCCATCAATGTGAATGGTTTAAACTGTCCTCTAAAGAGGCATAGGTTAGCTGACTGGATACAAAAACTCAAGCCAGATATTTGTTGCATACAAGAGTCACATCTCAACTTAAAAGACAAATACAGACTCAGGGTGAAAGGATGGTCATCCATATTTCAGGCAAATGGTAATCAGAAAAAAGCAGGTGGTGCAATTTTATTTGCAGATACAGTAGGCTTTAAACCATCAAAAGTAAGGAAGGACAAGAATGGTCACTTCATATTTGTTAAGGGTAATACTCAATATGATGAGATCTCAATTATTAATATCTATGCACCCAACCAGAATGCACCTCAATTTATAAGAGAAACTCTAACAGACATGAGTAACTTGATTTCCTCCAGCTCCATAATCGTCGGAGATTTCAACACTCCCTTGGCAGTGTTGGATCGACCCTCCAGAAAGAAGCTGAGCAAAGAAATCTTAGATTTAAACCTAACCATCCAATATTTAGATTTAGCAGACATCTACAGAACATTTCATCCCAACAAAACTGAATACACATACTTCTCATCAGCCCATGGAACTTACTCCAAAATTGACCACATTTTAGGTCACAAGTCTAACCTCAGTAAATTTAAAGGAATAGAAATTATTCCATGCATCTTCTCGGACCATCATAGAATAAAACTTGAATTGAGTAACAACAGGAATCTGCATACCCATGGAAGTTAAATAACCTTATGCTGAATGATAGCTGGGTCAGAGATGAGATTAAGAAAGAAATTGCCAATTTTTTGGAACAAAACGACAATGAAGACACAAACTATCAAAACCTCTGGGACACCGCAAAGGCAGTTCTAAGAGGGCAATTTATAGCACTGCAAGCCTTCCTCAAGAGAACGGAAAGAGAGGAAGTTAACAACTTAATGGGACATCTCACGCAACTGGAAAAGGAAGAACATTCCAACCCCAAACCCAGTAGAAGAAAAGAAATAACCAAAATTAGAGCAGAATTAAATGAAATTGAAAACAAAAGAAGAATACAACAGATCAATAAATCAAAAAGCTGGTTTTTTGAAAAGGTCAATAAAATAGATAAACCTCTGGCCAACCTAATCAGGAAAAAAAGAGTAAAATCTCTAATATCATCAATCAGAAACAACAAAGACGAAATAACCACAGACTCATCAGAAATCCAAAAAATCCTTAATGAATATTACAAGAAACTTTATTCTCAGAAATATGAAAATCTGAAGGAAATAGACCGATACTTGGAAGCACGCCACCTTCCAAGACTTAACCAGAATCAAGTAGAAATTTTGAACAGACCCATATCAAGTTCAGAAATAGCATCAACTATACAAAACCTCCCTAAAAAGAAAAGCCCGGGACCAGATGGTTTCACGTCAGAATTCTACCAAACCTTTAAAGAGGAATTAGTACCTATATTACTCAACCTGTTCCAAAATGTAGAAAAAGAAGGAAGACTACCCAACACGTTCTATGAAGCAAACATCACCCTGATCCCCAAACCAGGAAAAGACCCAACAAGAAAAGAAAATTATAGACCAATATCACTAATGAATATAGATGCAAAAATATTCAACAAGATCCTAACAAACAGAATCCAGCAACACATCAAACAAATTATACATCATGACCAAGTTGGTTTTATCCCAGGGTCTCAAGGCTGGTTCAATATACGTAAATCTATAAATGTAATTCAGCACATAAACAAATTAAAAAACAAAGACCATATGATTCTCTCAATTGATGCAGAAAAAGCTTTTGATAATATCCAGCATCCCTTCATGATCAGAACACTCAAGAAAATTGGTCTAGAAGGGACTTTTCTTAAACTGATAGAGGCTATCTACAGCAAACCCACAGCCAATATCATGTTGAATGGAGTTAAATTGGAATCATTTCCACTCAGATCAGGAACCAGACAAGGCTGCCCATTGTCTCCATTGCTTTTCAACATTGTAATGGAAGTTTTAGCCACCGCAATTAGGGAAGAAAAGGCGATCAGGGGTATCCATATAGGGTCAGAAGAGATCAAACTTTCGCTCTTCGCAGATGATATGATTGTGTATCTGGAAAACACTAGGGACTCTACTACAAAACTCCTAGAAGTGATCAAGGAATACAGCAGCGTCTCAGGTTACAAAATCAACATTCATAAATCGGTAGCCTTTATATACACCAACAACAGTCAAATTGAAAAAGCAGTTAAGGACTTTATCCCATTCACAGTAGTGCCAAAGAAGATGAAATATTTGGGAATTTACCTAACAAAAGACGTGAAAGATCTCTATAAAGAGAACTATGAAACTCTAAGAAAAGAAATAGCTGAAAATGTTAACAAATGGAAAAACATACCATGCTCATGGCTGGGAAGAATCAACATTATCAAAATGTCCATACTACCCAAAGCAATATATAATTTCAACGCACTCCCTATTAAAGCTCCACTGTCATATTTTAAAGATCTTGAAAAAACATTACTTCGTTTTATATGGAATCAGAAAAAACCTCGAATAGCCAAGACATTACTCAGAAATAAAAACAAAACAGGAGGAATCACACTACCAGACCTCAGACTTTACTACAAATCGATAGTGATCAAAACAGCATGGTATTGGCACAAAAACAGAGAAGTAGATATCTGGAACAGAATAGAGAACCAAGAGATGAATCCAGCTACTTACCACTATTTGATTTTTGACAAGCCAATTAAAAACATTCAGTGGGGAAAAGATTCCCTATTTAACAAATGGTGCTGGGTGAACTGGCTGGCAACCTGCAGAAGACTGAAATTGGACCCACACCTTTCACCATTAACTAAGATAGACTCTCATTGGATTAAAGATTTAAACTTAAGACAAGAAACTATAAAAATACTAGAGGAGAATTCAGGGAAAACCCTTGAAGAAATTGGTCTGGGTGAGTATTTCATGAGGAGAACCCCCTGGGCAATTGAAGCAGCTTCAAAAATACACTACTGGGACTTGATCAAACTAAAAAGCTTCTGCACAGCTAAGAACACAGTAAGCAGAGCAAGCAGACAGCCCTCAGAATGGGAGAAGATATTTGCAGGGTACATCTCTGACAAAGGTTTAATAACCAGAATCCACAGAGAACTCAAACGCATCAGCAAGAAAAAAACAAGGGATCCCATCGCAGGCTGGGCAAGGGATTTGAAGAGAAACTTCTCTGAAGAAGACAGGCTCACGGCCTTCAGACATATCAAAAAATGCTCATCATCTTTAATCATCAGAGAAATGCAAATCAAAACTACTTTGAGATATCATCTAACTCCAATGAGACTAGCCTATATCACAAAATCTCAAGACCAGAGATGTTGGCGTGGATGCGGAGAAAAGGGAACACTTCTGCACTGCTGGTGGGAATGCAAATTAATACATTCCTTTTGGAAAGAGATATGGAGAACACTGAGAGATCTAAAAATAGATCTGCCATTCAATCCTGTAATTCCTCTGCTGGGCATATACCCAGAAGACCAAAAAATCACAACATAACAAAGATATTTGTACCAGAATGTTTATTGCAGCCCAATTCATAATTGCTAAGTCATGGAAAAAGCCCAAGTGCCCATCGATCCACGAAGGGATTAATAAATTGTGGTATATGTATACCATGGAATACTATGCAGCCTTAAAGAAAGATGGAGACTTTACCTCTTTCATGTTTACATGGATGGAGCTGGAACATATTCTTCTTAGTAAAGTATCTCAAGAATGGAAGAAAAAGTACCCAATGTACACAGCCCTATTATGAAACTAATTTGGGACTCTCACATGAAAGCTATAACCCAGCTACAACTTAACAATAGGGGGATGTGGGAAAGGGAGGGGGGTGGGTGGAGGGAGGGGGATCGGTGGGATCACACCTGTGGTGCATACTTGGTAAGGGTAGAGTGTAAATGTTTTGGCACAATAACTGAGATAACACCGGAAAGGCTATGTTAACCACTGTGATGAAAATGTGTCAAATGGTTTATGAAGCGAGTGTATGATACCCCATGATCATATCAATGTATACAGTTATGATTTAATAAAAAAAAATAAATAAAAATAAATAAAAAAAAGAAAATAGATAGGGAAAAGTAAATAATCTCAATTTATAGTTTATAATCTTTATTACATAAAAGAGTATTAAATTACCCTGAGGAGCAGAAATGAGATACTGAACATGGTTCTTCCCTAACTGTAGAGGCCCCTGTCTGAATCCAGTCACATGGAGGAGGGGATGGAGAAGGGACAGAGGTGAGATTTCAATGGATATGTGATATACTCACCTGCGTCTTCTACAACTGTATCAAAAATAGTTGAGCAAACATTAACTAAACTCTTATGGAATATGCTGGGAATAAAAAGATGAATCTTATCTTCTCTGAGGTGAAGAAGCTTGCCACTTTCAGGGAGGGAAGAAGTGAGACAAGAGGCAGTCGTAGGTGGGAGGGATAGCAGGAGATAGTAGGGGACCACAACTACGGAGCACATCGCAAGAACAAGTTGGTTCTATCATGTGTAGAACATAAATGTCCTAATGCTATAATTGGGTAAATGAGATGAAAGCTATGCGGATTAGTATGATGTAAGCACTCCCATTTGTACAAATAATCAACACACTGAAATGGGCATAAATGTATTGATGATCTATGTATAAAAGACTTAATTAAAAAAAAAAGAGGCGATCGTAGCCTTGCATGACAGCATTGAGGCATGAGTTACAAAGAAAGCAACCCATTTCATCCAAGATAAGAAAAAACAGGAATCAGAAATGTAATAGTGTCTCAAAAACTGGTTACAGAAAGCTAGATTAGAAAACATGGAGCCCAGAAGCTTAGATTTAATTTTTGCCTTCATCATAGCTTTATGAGATTGACAAGGAATTTTTTTTTTGCTAAAGGGACTTGTCAGAGGCATACGAGTCTAAAGGTTAGGGGCTAAGACTAAGACACTTGTTATTTTTAGAGCTTTTTTTATTCTTTTTTTTATTTTTTTATTTTTTTTATTAAATCATAGCTGTATACATTGATATGATCATGGGGCATCATTCACTAACTTCACAGAGCGTTTGACACACTTTCGTCACACTGGTTAACATAGCCTTCCTGGCATTCTCTCAGTTACTGTGCCAAGACACTTACATTCCACATTTACCACGTTTCACATATACCTTTGTAAGATGCACCACTGATGTAATCCCACCAATCCCCTTCCCTCTACCTACCTCCCCCCTCCCTCCTCTCCCTTTCCCCCTTCCCCCTATTCTTAGGTTGTAACTGGGTTATAGCTTTCTTTTATTATTATTATTTTTTTTTTTTTATTAAATCATAGCTGTGTACATTGATATATTCATGGGGCATCATTCACCAGCAGTGCATCTTACAAGGGTATATGTGAAACTTGGTAAACGGTCTGTGAAGCTAGTGAATGATGCTTTTTTTATTCTTGATGCTAGAATTTTGAGAATACTACTCACTAATTTGATGATTGTATTTTAGGTATGAAATGTAGATATTATTAGTATACATAAAACAAAACTCCTTCTTGGCATATGGAATGAGACATTTTGTTTTGCTTAGTAAAATGTTAACCTTTTGGTCACCTTAGATATTTGTATATATTTTATTTTATTCATGACTATTCTGTCTTCCTAAAAATTAGGTTTCCTGTTGGTTGAAATTACTTTTGAGTTATTCTAAGTTATTCAAATTACTTAAAAGGTAACAGAAATATGTACACATCTTTTTTTTATCAATTTTATAAAATTTATCTTGAAGATAAAAAATAAGTAGTAAAATCACTGAAAGTACAAACTTTGGAGTGATACTTTGGTCTTTATTTCCACCTTTATGCTTGGAGCAAATTCATCTCTTTATGATTCACTGTTTTCTGTTTGTAGAGGGAACAGTAAAAGTCTATACTTAGTAGGACTTTTAAGGAGAAATAAGGTAGCTTGCCATTGTGCCTGTAAAAAAATAATCATGCAGTAAGTGCTAGTCTTTTAGCCACAATAATAGCAGCATTGCTAGCTTGATAGATAGATGATTGATAGATTCCACCTGAAAGATGAAGAATGTTAAGTTTTCTCTAATGTTAAAAAGTGTACCTTTGTTCTGTTTTTTCTCCCCATGGTGGTAAAAAAGTGCCTTCAGCTCCTCACAAGACTCTTGGGGATTGTTCTCTGGGAGACTTAGGCTGGGCAATAAGGTCCTGGTCACCTCCCTTTTATGGTTTTGTCCTTTGAAATCACATGTCTGGGTCACAAGCGGGTCTGAGCTGGGACTTCAGCTCCTGGCTCTGCAGTCTTGACCTGGGTCCTAGACAACTTGAAAGCAGCCTTCCTCTTTTTCCTCGCTGCTGTGAGGGCCAGTGATAGATACACATCACAGGTGCTAAGCCCTAGAGTCCTCACGTCGCCTGAGCCTCCCAGGGGCATTTCACTGAAAACAGTCTCTGCCTTCTCTTGTAGGCAAATGTTTTAGGAATTTCTGTACAGTTGCACCATTTTGCTGATCCTTCTGCAACATCTTATTAAACTTCAACATATGTATAGAGGATTTTTTTTCTTTTTCATCTTATGTGAAAAATCTGACATTTAGATGATTGTCACTGACTGCTTAAACAAATAGTGATTCCATGATGCATTCACTTTTAGATATTCTTGGGCAGTGTTTTACCAGATCTGGCTTACACAGACTTGCTGGATATGATCAGGAATTTTGTGACTATGTGGTATCCTCTTTGTAGCTTGAAATCAACCATAATCAGAGTATTTACCCCATGTTTAGCAAATGGTATGACTCAGAAAATTTCCTTCTTACCCAAAACTAGTTTGACCCTTAGTATAGGGCTTCTTGGCACCATTATTCTAACATTTTGGGTGGGATAGTATTTGAAACATAGTATACTTCTTAAAAATGATAAATTCTGTAATACTAAAGTCTTAAAATTTTCCCTATGTTGATTTTACCTTTTTTTTATGAGCCCTTCCAATGACAAAGAGCCACCCTTCTCATTTTATATCTTCTCAACCTATTTAATAAGAGAGTAAATGTTAGTATTTTTGAAATCCAGTTACATTTACATTGCTATAACCCAAACCAGACTATGATTATATATTACTCCCCACAGGATGTGAAGTACCAAGGAGGCAAGATATTGGAATATTTATATTACTTTTCTTTTCTCTCTCTTTTTTTTTTTTTTTTTTTTTTTTGCAATTTCTGGCGGGGTTGGGTTTGAACCCGCCACCTCTGGCATATGGGGCTGACACCCTACCCCTTTGAGCCACAGGCACCGCCTAGATTACTTTCCTTAAGTAAAAGGAAACTTGAGAGCAAATATTTCATTTATTTTAACATCTCTAAAGTTAATGAATATAAGCCCCAAATTGGCCATTTTCTTAATACTTTACTTATTACATCAGCATGAAACTTTGAGGATAGTATTGAAAAATAGTTCTTTGAGATTATGATATGGATAGATGATATCAAGAGATTTTGGTTTGGTGGATTCTGTTTAGTAAAGTTGCTCTTTCTCACTGCTAATATTGGATTCCACTGAATTATCCCTATTTAGGGAGACATTTTGGCAAATTTATCTTTAATTTTTCTGTGACTGTTGGCTTCATCTCTGGAGAATCTGACTAAGACTAAGTACCTTTGAGTAATTATTTGATTTAGAGCATAAATGTAATGCATTGTATTTAAAGTTTTATTTTGTGATACTATTGTTTGTGCATAAATGATGTACAAACAATGGTCCATTGTTTTACTCTCAAACAGCTTGTTACTTGTTGAATAGCTAGAGCTATCCAGATCCTTCTAGAATGACTTTGTAGAAATGGTATATGAAGCAAAGATAGTGGGATTTCTTTTCCTAAGAAACTTGGTGCTTAGTGACTTTCTCTGAGCTACTGGGGGGATGACGACCAGCTATTAGAGACAATCCTAGGTTTCTCTTTTAAAACTCACAAAGGCAAGACACCTCAGAGTATAAATGGTAAAATCTGTAATCTTAGGTTGCTTTAGGAACTAATTCCTCTTGTGGGAGAAAATGGGGGCGGGGGAGTATGTCATGATTAGATATTAGGTACACTCGTAAAATGTTGGAAGGCCGATGCCTTTATATCTAGTTCTTATTTAGAGAATAGCTGTGTTTAGGGGCTTCACTTTCTCCTTGTTCAAGCTGTACAAAAATAGTACGTATGTGAAGTGTACTCTAAACAGGAACTGTTATGTGTGACAAAATTTTAGAGGGTAAATACTTTGGGTCTGATTTTTCATTTTTACTTAGTTTCACTATACTTAGTCTTTCAACTCGGTGTTACTTTCAGGTTAGGAATGGTGGCTGAAACACTTTTTTATTTTTTACACAAGTTTCTTAGATTTTTCACCAGCAAGACTAATGTTTTACTTGCAGTGATAGGATTTTTTTTTTCTTACAAAAGCATTTTTGTGGAGGTCTAGCTAACTGATGTTTTCAAATCTATTCAAGTACTTTGTGAGCATATGATGATTTGGCAAGGGAATTAGATAAGAGATTGTAACTTCTTAGTGGGAAAAATAAAGAGGGTAGATTAAGGAAATTGACACTTGAGTGAAGAGTTTAATATGATTTTAACTTAAATATTCATAATATCCATTTTACATGCACTTTTTTTAAAGCTCTAGTTCAAAACAAATAGTATTGAAAGAGAAAGAGGGTTTATAGGTGTATGATCCAGTTGGAGAAGGTGCTCCAAGGTCAATCAACCAATGACCCTACATGGAGACAAGTACCAGCAAAACTGAATGTTTACAATAAATGACCTGTGTTACTTATTTCAGCCTTCATCTAATTTATTCATGTATGAATCTGACTTTTTGTCAGTAAAGTTTCTGGTGACCAGAAATTTTTAAAGTCTTTGTTTCACAGGAGTTTGGTAAACCCATTTATATCAGTTTTTAGAATTTTTTTGAATGTCTTATGAATTGTTCTAGGCTGATGGAATTAGTTGATAAGGAAAAAGAAATAATGAAATGGTACCCCTTATTAAAAGATATCTGGTCTAGGCTTGGTACCTATAACTTAGTGGCTGGGGCTCCAGCCACATATACTGGAGCTGGCAGGTTTGAATCCAGTCTGGGCCTGCCAAACAACAATGACAACTACAACCCCCCCCCAAAAAAAATAGACAGGCATTGTGGCGGGTGCCTGTAGTTCCAGCTACCTGGGAGGCTGAGGCAAGAGAATCACTTAAGCCCAAGACTTTGAGGTTGCTGTAAGCTGTGATGCCACAGCATTCTTTTTTTTTTTTTTTTTTTTTTAGAGACAGAGTCTCACTTTGTCACCCTTGGTAGAGTGCTGTGTCATCACAGCTCACAGCAACCTCCAGCTCTTGGGCTTAGGCGATTCTCTTGCCTCAGCCTACTGAGTAGCTGGGACTACAGGTGCCCACCAGAGATGCCACAGCATTCTAACCCAGAGTGACAGCTTGAGACTGTCTCAAAAAAAAAAAAAAAAAAGATATCTGGTCTAAATGAGAAAAAACAAAATTTGCATAAGTCCAACAAATCGCTAATGGAGAAAGGATACATTAAGTATGTGGGTGGTCAGAATTACTCATGCATTCTGGAACATAAGACATTTTGAGAATCTGGAGTGAGATCGTTACTCTGTGAATATATTGGAAAGATGAGGGCTTTTGAACTATGATTTGAGTCTCAGGAAGGGAGAAGGAAGCTATAAAGACAGATTCCAAAGCAGGAATGGATGTGGTGACTGCATGAAGAGCTATCTGTAGCCTGATGGTGATGTGAGGGGAGCCAGGTGAGTTTTCAAAGACACTTCCCCAAGTTCTGCCTGTTCTTTCTAAGTTATTTCCAGTGATTTCCAAAGAAGTGTTATAATCATTGGACTGGAGAAAATCAGCTGAAGGACTGGAATTTCATTAATAGTTCCATTTTTATTTTCTCTATGGTCAGCTTATATTTCTGAATAAAAACCCCACATCGGACTCTGTAATTAAAAGAGCCCGAGAGTTGACCTGTGAACTAAGATTTGGTACAATGCTGGGAAGCAAAACAATCTCAGCCTTTGACCTTGTAGAATAGACATTCATGGGGAAGACAAATATTTAGCAACCGTGACAATGCTATACAAGAGAACTTACTGAGGGGTCTGGGAGCATCATAAAGGGTTTCCTGAGATGGTTAGTGAAGGCCACCCCAAGGAAGCAGAACTTAAACAGGTCTATAAATGCAATTGAGTAACCTTCATAAATCTTTTCCAGCACTGGCTTAGTCTAGTAGATTTTATTTAGAGGTAATTAGGTACTTGAATCATGTATGTGATTCTGAAATCAAAGATTTAAAGCCCTTTAAAACATACTTCTTCCAAATCTGAATCAGAGACTCGACATCTAGAATGGTGTAGTTAATGAAAATGGGAGTGGGGGATATTTCAGATGAAATAATTTTTGTGCTTTATTATTTTTAATAAAATAAGTAGCAGCATTTCTTTCTAGCTGCTCCCCTCTGAGCAGTTGCACTGAAGCATAATAATACAATTATTTTTTTGTGAGAAAGAATAGTCTGGCCTGCTGAGAAGGCAGAGTGGCTTTTATCCAGAAAGACCATTATGAATTATATATTGCTCACCTATTGTTGGGTGCCTCATGATTATACATTATGATTTAAGTGTAAATTAACTCTAGGAGAGTTGATTTTGTTGAAAACCAGGTTGCTAAAATTAAGCATTCTGTATTGGAATTAATCCACAGAAAGAAAGAAGGATGGATTAATAGAGAATGGTTGAGAGAGTATGAAAATGTTGTAACTCACTGAAGTCTACTGTAAAATTAAAAATTGGGAGGGGTGCGCCATCTGTAATTCCTCCACCACCCTTGTTATCATGGTGGGTAAATCACCAAGCTGCACAGGCGACAACTTGAGACTGTCTCAAAAAAAAAAAAAAAAAAAAAAAGGGAATGGAGACGGTGCCCTTAGCTCAGTGGGTAGGGCACTGGCCACAGACACTGAGCTTGGTCGGGCCAGTTAAAACAACAATGGCAACTGCAACAAAAAAATAGCCAGCGTGACAAAGTGAGACTGTCTCAAAAAATTTTTTTTTTCTTCTTTGTCTATATTAAAAAAATTTTTTTCTTTTTTTTTTTGAAACAGAGTCTCTCTTTGTCACCCTTGGTAGAGTGCTGTGGCATTTGTCATTGTTGTTTTAACTGGCTCGGCCACATGCACCAGGGCTGGTGGGTTTGAACCTGGGCTGAGCCTGCTAAACAACAATGACAACAAGAAAAAAATACCTGGGTGTTGTGGCGGGCGCCTGTAGTCCCAGCTACTTGGGAGGCTGAGGCAAGAGAATTGTTTAAGCCCAAGAGTTTGAGGTTGCTGTGAGCTGTGACTTCACGGCACTCTACTCAGGGCGACGGCTTGAGACTGTCTCAAAAAAAGGAAAAAAAAAAAGAAAAAGAATGGAAAAAACAGGCATCACATGTAGTCAGTATTAAATTGGAACGAGTAAATTTGTAACTACAAAAAAAAAACTCAATTCAATTTAAGTCAGGGAGGAGGGTTGGGTAAATCCCCCACTCCCCGGCAGGTACATTGTGTGTGTCATTGCACACTTCCCTGGTGACGGGCACAACTGCAACCCAGACTTTAACCTTGGAAAAGCAAACTATGTAGCCTAATCGTATCTACCTCCATATTAATCTGAAATAAACCACTGAGTCCTCGCAATCTTCTTTCCTCGATTTCTCTGAAATCCTCATTTCTCCTTACCCTAGTCCATGCCACTACCATGTTTTTGGCTTGGCCATTGCTATATCCGCTAGACTTTACAGCCATATTGTGATCTCCAATATTCTCCATGATGTAGCCAGGGTCCCCTTTTATAAGTACAATTCTAAATGTGTTAATTCTCTAATTAAACCCATTGAATGGCCTTTTATTGCCTTTATGAGGAAATCCAAAATCCCTCAAATGGGCTGTAAAGACTATGAAATCTTACAAATAATTTTTTGCTTCTCAGACTTCATTTTTATCTCTATTCCTTTGCTCTCTCTTCTCACTATCACATATTTATCATATTCTTTCATACCCCAGGAAAATTGCCTGAACTACTTTTTGAGTCTGGAATTTTCTCTCTTGTTCCTTTGGCATTGGTCATTTATGATTCTACCCCAGAGGCAGGGTCCTTTAAGACCTGTGGAACAAGCGGTGATTGTGGAAAAATAAAGTTAAAAGTGATGAGAGATAAAGAGATAAGACACAGAGTAGTTTTTACAGATGGCTAGAGGGGACCACCATTAGTTTGTGGGGCTTCAGTGAATGACCCTGAGTCTTTGTTCCACATAGCTTTTATTGAAAGCTATTTTTTTATTTAGTTGAAGGCAGTAAGTTGAGAAAGGGAATAAAAATGTCAACAGTTTTTATTAGTAAGTATGTTAGTTTTTATTTTATCTGTAATTATTAACGTTAAGGATCTGGGCAGCCTTGAGAAATCTGGAACCTGAGCCTTGTGTGGGGGTAGCCTTCTATTTGTGGTTACGCACACAGATCCCTTAGGGGAGGTTAGACCCTTCTAGTTTCTCTGTGGAGCAAATGTGATGGCGTCAGTTCTCTGAAGAATTGGTGGAAAAGAGAAATTTTCCTCTTATTTCCACTCAAAGGCGTTTATCTCCGTGATTAGGGTATAAACCGTCCTGTCCATATCTCAGGGTTCCAACTGTTCCCTTGAACTCTGCCCTGGCCATTATACAAATCCCCACAATGAGTATTTGCTTCTGGAAGGTTATTGACTGTGGACTGGGCAGGGGTCAGCCTGGTTAATATGCCGTCCTAGGCCTTGCACACAGCTTCTGCTAAGGCCATTGTTCTCCAGAGTACTTATAGACCTTGTAGGGGTGTTTGTAAGCTGTATCCTTTACAGGCCAAGCTTCCAGTAAAAGCAGAAACTGTCCAGACAAGTAATTTAACTGTTAGTTTAAAAGTAAGCTAGCTAAACTGTTATTCTGCCTTACCCAATTTGGTTCTCTGCTTTTCCCCCTTTCTGAGGGTGTTTTCCCTTGCCAACATTGGGGTCTTTAGTCCCCATTCTCCCTGCAGATATCACTACATTATCCTGCATTTTGTACCATTAAGATGTATTGGTCACCCAAGTAGTCTCTACTTAAATACAGGAGGTCTTAACAACCTTGTATTGTATTAAGAAGCCTGAAGAATGTGTCATTTGGATAATAATTTTTAATTGTCTTTCCTCTTGTCTACCCGGAGAGTAAGTAGTCATTTAATGCAGTTCTGCATATGCCTTCAAAACGCAAGATTGCGATATGTATATATTATTCAGTCATTCATTTATTCATTTATTTGACATTGATCATTCAAAAAATAGTTATTTTATTCCCACTAAGTCCCTATTCCTTTGAAGCACAGGGTATGGGCTTACTCTATCCTCAGTAAGCCCATATTTTAATGGGAATTCAAACAATGAAACAAATAGTTACGATAAATGATAATCTCCCATGTTAGGAAATTTGGGTGCTTTTTGGGTGTGCATCACAGAGGGGATTGAGGAGATCTCATTCTAGAGGGCCTACTATTTCATGGTAAAAGAGGAGACTCTCAGAGTCACACTTCTCTGTAACACACACTTGTGCTCTCCACTAATGTTTGTATTAGTGGTTATATGATGTTAGTGTAAACATTGACGTGTCCAGTAAGTATTACTGGTTGGTGCTATTTTCTTGAATCTTAAATCACGATATAAATATCATAATATTTTTCTATATACTTAACTATATTTAAAAGGATTTTAATGGCTTTATATCAAAAGCACAATACTCCCCTAATTGACTTACAGGTTCAATGCACTTGCTATCAAAATTTTAACTGCTTTTCATTTTGTAGAAACTGATAAAATTAAAGAAAACCTTAGAAAATCACATGGAAATTCAAGGGATCCGCAATAGCCAAAGTAATCTTGAAACAGAACAACTATAGAAAACTCAGAGTTTATGATTATAAGTTACTAGAAATCTACAGGATTCAAGACAGTGTGGGGCCAATATAATTGAGAGTACCCAAATAAATCCATGCGTCTGTGGTTAATTTGTTAATTTGTTATTTGTTAACAGTTATGCCAGGATCACTCAAGGGCAGGGGTGAGGGGAGAAGAATAGACTTTTCATAATAGTTCTGCATCCACTGGATATCTATCAATGTATACAAAAAAGATCAGACCTCTTATTTTATACCATATATGCAAACTAACTCAACATAGACTAAATAATTAAATGTAAAACTAAAAACCATAAAATTCATAGAGGAAATGTAATTGAAAATCTCTTGACTGTAGAGTAGGTATTAATTTCTTAGAAACAATATCAAAAGCATAAGTGAGCAAAGTAGTAATACATAAATTGTAGTTCATCAAAATTAAGTTTCATGTGTCCAAGAACATGGTCAAGAAAGTAAAAAACAATACAAAAAAGAAGAAAACCTTTGCATGAATCTGGTAATAGTCTGTATCTAGAATATATAAAGAATACTTAACTCAAAAATTAAATGGCAACCTAATTAAAAACTGAGCAAAACATGGTACTGATACCAGCAAAAGACATAAAAATGGTAAATAAGCACATGAACAGAGGCTTAATACTTCTAGTCATCAGGGAAATGCAAATCAAGACCATAGTATAATGCTATGTTATTTATGCTACGATGGCTATAATTTAAAACATAGAAAATAATAAAGGTTGGAAAAGATCTGGAAAATTGGAAACCTCAAACACTGCTCGGGGAAATGTAAAATGGTGAAGCCAGTATAGAAAACAATTTGACTTTTTATCACAAAGTTATATATGGATCTACCATATGACTCTTAATCCAACCCTTAGTTATGCACATAAGTGAGTTGAAAACATATTCCTACAAAACTTTTATATGAATGTTCATAGCAGTATTATTCACAATAGCCCCAAAGTGGAAACAGCTCACATGTCAATCAACTGATGAATTGATAAATAAACATGGTATTACATAGAATGAAATATTCAGTAATAAAAAGAAATAAAGCACTGGCACATGTTACAAAACATGAAACATAAAAACATCATCTTATGTGAAAGAATCCAGTCATAAAAGACATGTTGAATGATCCACCTTCCATAGTTGTGTAGAATAGGCCCATTTACTGAGACAGGACGTACATGGGTGGTTGCGGTCTTTGGGGTATATGAATGAAATGAGGACACAGGGTTTCTTCTGGGGTGATCATATGTGCTGAAATTGATTGTGGGGGGTTGTATAACTCTGTGAATGTGCTAAAACCGTTGGATTGAATAGTTTAAGTCGTGAATTGTACGATTTGTGAATTATATCACAATAAAATTGTTATTTATAAACAGTAATAAACAACAACACATAAATAGATGGGTAGAAGCCTGAACAAAGGTTGTGTGCATTTGGTAAATTGATTTCTGTCCTTCAGGTACTTAATAGCTCTTTTTTGGTGCCTGTTACATGTCTGGAACTCTTATAGGTGCTGTGGATACAGGAATGACGACAACTAGATGCCCTGTGATCATGGGCCCAACACAGGACAAGAACATGTGGTCTGTATGGCAGCAGATTATATAGTATGTGCCTGACATGTATCTTCTGGATTCCTTGTTAAGACTGCAGACATACAGAAGTATTTAAAAAAATTAGAAAAAAAAGTGGCCACAAAATTATGGGTGAGAAAACCTAGGTCAAGTGAAGCAGAATTTACAGTGACTACCTTTCGAGTGTGTGAGGAAGGACAATTCATGTTATGACCTTTAAATCAAAATAGGACATGGAAGCCGAATAAGTTTTTTGGCTATTTTTTAATTAGCAAAATTTTATAACAGTAAATAATACCGTATTTTTTAACCAGAGAATATTGACCCTTTGTCATAGAAATATACCCGGAGTTTCTAGTTTTTTACCTGTGAAACTTGTAGTATAAAACTGTCACTGTGGTTAATATTATGAGGAACATGTTAAATTGCAAGAACCAATGTATTATGATCTGGGTAATATTAGTTAACAGCAATATAAACACTCTAATAAACCACTTACGTGATTAAATGGAATAAATTAACTTATAAGATTCACATTATACTACATATAATCTACAGTTCCAAAATATTGTACTAATAATTATGGCCTAGTAGTTTTCCAAGTGAACCATTGTATAGACTAAGTCAAAAGAGAGAAAATAGATTATTTTAATTAAGAAAGACAATGTCTTGCTGTTTTCTGTCTTCTGAGTAGAACTCGATCAAACGTTATCAACTTCAAGAAGGGAGATCCCCTTGTTTCTAGGTTGTATGGACAGAGGAACAAATCTGGTGGTTGATGTAGCGATAGACCTGTTGCCAGTGAAAAATAGTGCTGGTCAGGGAAGAGCCTTCATGAAGAAGATTCTTAGAGAGGTTCTTCCTCACTTTATAGTGTAAATCTCTCTTATCTAGATGTCCATGTATTTTGCAAGACTAGGAAGTTTTCATTAATTATTTTCTTAAACATGGTTTCCAAACTTTCTGCTTTTATTTTTTCCCCCCAGGAATACCATGAGTCATAAATTTGAATGCTTTATATGGCCCCATATTTCTCCAAGGCTTTGTGCGTTCTTTTTAATTCCTTTTTCTTTATTTTCATATGACTGGATTAATTCAGAAGACCCATCTTCAAGTACTGATATTCTCTCTTCTGGGTGGTCTAGTTTATTGCCGAAGACCTCACTTGTATTCTGTAATTCCTTCAATAGTTTTTCCATTTCTTATGCATTTGCTGCTGGGCTCTAGTATTCTCTTCTTGAAAGTCTATTCAAATTATCATGACCTATTTGTGATTTGGGTTCTTTTTTCTGAGGAGAGCCAGTGTCTAATGTCTCTAGTCAGCTGTTTTAACCCTCTCTTCTCTATTCTCTTTTTTAATACATTGAAACTGAACAATGTGCTGTCTTTTTTCTAGAAGAGCAGAAAGTCCCATGGCTAATTTATTGTCTTACTTACTTATTGAGAAAAATACTTAATAATTAAAAATTCCCATTATGATCATAAAAGCCACTCTATCCCACAGATGGGTAGGGTCTAGGCCTGGGGTAAGATCCCCTGATAATCTGGTCTCTAGGATCATCATAACACAAGGCATATGGTCATCAGTGGACTCTACGTGGCTCTCAAGGCCAATGCTGAATCACTTCAAGTTTCCAGGACACTGTTGCCCACTATATGACAGAGTTCTGCATAGGCCGCTTTACCCACAGCCTCCGAGTGCCTAGATACCAGGACAGAACTCAGTGGAGGTGGATGAGGAGATATGAAAACACAGTGCCTCGCAGCCTTCTCCACATCTTGACCTGCAGAGTTAGTGGTCATAGCATATGTCCCTGGTGGTAGGGACTGGGCTTTATAGGCCAAGGACTGATAACTCTTGCCATTCGGTACCCTTCTTGCTTTCCTGAAAAATGAAGGAAGCAGATGTCTATCCACACCACAACTTCCCTCTGGGAAACTCTACAGTGAAGCATTTATAGTCTGAAGCTCTTTATTGTCAATTGACCTTTTGTTGCATGGTCTTCAATACCTAGTCTAACCCGCAATTATCAGAGAACAGTCCAACTCTCAGTGAACTCCTTGGTTTGCATCTGGCTGGTGTTTACTGTGCTGGGGAGGGGTGTGAGGGGCCCTGGGATGGATTTGTCTTCACTTTGCTAATTTCACATTTACCAACTAAGAAAGAAAGAAATAGAATTTTTAGATTTTCTTTAAATGGACAGATTATTATTTACTGTATACAACATGGTTTTTTAAAGTATGTGAACATTGTGAAATGACTAAATCTAGCTAATTAACATATACATGGTCTCTCATGTTTTTCATTTTTGCAGTGAGAACAATTGTATCCACTTTGTTAGCATTTTTCTTTTACCTTTCTAAAATTGGTGAATACAATTTTAAGTACATACTAGAGTAAATAAACATAGTATTTTTAAATATGTGTAAATTGTGGAATGTCTAAAGATAGCCAGTTAACATATACATTATCTTACATTTGTGGTGAGAACACTTTATATCCACTATGAGCATTTTTCAGAAATGTACCATTAATTAGAGTCATCATGTTGTACAATATATCTCTTGAACTTGTTTCTTCTATCTAGCTGAAAATTGATATCCTTTGACCAACATCTCTGCAGTCCCTCTCCCCCTAGAATTTTTGAAGTCTTAACATTTCAAGAATGTGTGGGTTTAACTGTGTGATCTTTTGACGCACTTTTATTTTTTTCTCTTCTGACTGGTCACACTGGGGATGCATTGACCTGAAGGTCCAGGGGCTGACCTCCTTGTCTTCAGCACCTGACTTTTGATATCCATCCCACTTTTTAAAACTAGGGTTTGTTCTTTTATCGTATTTTCAGCTATTTTCTATTTGTGTTCATTTTGAACCTAGAATAAGCAGATGAGGCACACCATACTCTGTTGGAAACGTAAGAAAATGTAAATAGTGATAGAAATACAAAACCTGAAAAGGGTATGGTAGATCATTGTAGAGTTGTTGTTGTCCATATAATGTATAAGTGTGATTTCTGGGTATCTGAAATTGAAGAAGAGCCCGCCTCATTCCATCTGACCAGAAGTAGATGTTTGATGCTGGATATCACAGTTAAGCAAGAAACTATGTATTTCAACACAACCTCCAGTTTGGTCCAAAGATAGTAAACTTATATCCAATTGCATAGGGCTCGAAAAACACTCCACATATATTGCCAAACATACAGTTATAACCTCCTGAATAAAGGAGTAACTTTTAAGAAAAATATCAACAACATCAAAATATAATAAGAGTGCATATTATTTTAATTAATAATAGGACAAGCTTCCTGATCCTTTCTAGGTACACAGGCAGTTTTTAGTTTTTACCAAAAAATATTTCTTTGTACTACTGGTAAAGATAATAGTTAGATGTTAACATGTAGAACATGAATACGTTATAAACAATTTTCATACTGTAAAGTTTAATATATTTTTATCTGATTAAAAAACAAACCCAAGTGCTATTGTTTTGTATCCCTAAAAGGTATTGTTTTCAAATCTAACATGAATATTTCAGCTTTCCTTCTGTCACTGATTATAATGCTAATCTCTGTATTTTCTTTCAAAAACTTTGTTGTTTATTTATTTCTTGTTATTTTCTTGTTATTTTCTTTACTTCTTTAAAGAAGTAAACAGAATTTTCATATTTGCTCATTATATATTAGGTTTAGGGTCACATGTTTTATCCATTTGAAATTATACTTTAGCCTAACATACTGAAAACATTTTTAAAGCATTAAAAAATTAGTACTTATAATAGATCGAATTTTTGAAATGTAGGACATTAAATGAATGTGACAGAAACTTAACTCAAATTCACTTACAAACCCCTTTGAAGAATGTGTGGGGAAATTATTGGATCACATGAAGTCAAAAGGTCTGCTGACTTGACCTAGTTTCCGCTGTACGTTCGTTATCAGAAATCTCCTGTACGTCTCAGCAACCTTTAAACCGCTGTACTAAACTGGTCGCAGTTTCTGCGACCCACAGAAACTGCATTAAAGAGCTGCGGCATTAGGGAGGTTGAGAACCTCTGCTTTCATGTGCGTGGCTTTCTTTCTCAGGCAGGTCGTCTCCAAGTGGGAGCCAAGTACTCCAGGACTACTAGCTTTACCATTTTGCCAATTTAGCAACTTCAAAAAAGAAAGATCTTATTTTCCATTTATCAAAATCTCCTGCCTTTTCTCTGAAGTATCTACTAATACTCTCATTAGTTGTTCTTAGGTCATATTCCCCCCCTGGAACCACATACACAGGGTCAGCTGAGCTAATGTTGACAACTGAGAGTTGGAGAAGGTATTCTCAAAGAGTGAATACCAGGTCGCAATGAATAGGAAAAAAACAACCCAGGAATGAGGATGCATATTTTAGAATAATTAAAGATACATTTTATAGTGAATATATCATTGTTCAGAATTTATCAAATATCTACAATATACATGTAACCATACATTAGGATAAAAACATAAAAGACATAAAAATTAAAAAATAAAGATAAAAACATAATGGGGTAAGAAACTGATAAGCTTTAGAACTGCTACATAATTCCATGAGCATAATGGGGAAACATTTGCTTTAAAATCAGAAGTAAGACTCTCTTTCATGTATTACACGTTCTAAATTAACGTTTATGTGGAGATACTAATAAGATAAAAATTTTGAAATGCATTTCCTGCTAGATAAAAAGCATCACACACGGCTATATAGCTGAAACCAAGATAATTATTTGTCCCTTGTTAAACAGTACTGGGACTAGGCAAAAGTAACTAGCTGACTTTTCTAGGAAGAAAACACTGGAAGAAAAACTGTAAAATAACCAGTTTATTCATCAAAACTAACAGCTTGCCCTTGCCAACTCCTTTATTGCTAGGTTCACCGATCTAAATAAACTCTTCACGCTCTCAAATACTTTTCTGCCTTGTAAGACCTGTCTTCAAATCACCCCGGCCAGGCCTTGCAATCCTGTAAATATCTCTCTTCTCAGGGCACAGATTGTATGATTCTTTTTGTATGAATTCTACACAAGAGGCACATTTCCAGTGAGAAAATACCTTAATCTTTGAATAGGCCTAATGCAGTGGAAGGGAAATGAGGAGTGACTACTAATGGCTGCCTAGTTTTTTGGGGGGAGATGAAAGTGTTCTAAAATTGATTGTAGTGATGATTATACAACTGTGTACACTAAAACCCATTGGGTTGTACAATTTAAATGGGTAAATTGTATGACACATAAATTATACCTCAAGAAAATTGTGTTATATTTTAAAAATCTACATAAAAAGATGGACTTAGAAAGTTGAGCAAAATTACATTTGGAAAATTCTTGTCATTAATTTATTTAACCAGTATTTATATATGCCTATTCCATCTTTGAAACTATTCTAAATGCTGTGTATATAGAGATGTGCAAAACAGCTGGATTCCCTGTGATCAGGACAAAAACATATGGCCTTGATGGCAGCAAATGACGTGTATATCATGGATAGCCTCCAGAGTCCATAGTAAGAGACGAAGCTGTGCGGAAATAAAGCAAAACCAAAGACCACAACATGATATACAATGGGTTAAAGATCAGGATCCAATTGAGTCAATTCATAGTAACTTCATTTCTCATGTGTGATTATTAAAGATTCACATTATTATATACTTTTAAATGGCATATTTATTGAATGTGAATTATATCTCAATTTAAAAATGATAAAAAGTTATGCACGCATGTATATCTAAGTGTATATATATGTATACACATAGAGAAATCGTGGTCTTTGTTTTCTAAAAGTTGTTCAACTAGGATGAGTTTTAAACATTTCTTCATATGTAATAGAAAATTCCTCTGTGTGTAAATGCCTATAATCAAATCAATATTAGGTTGTATTACTATCTAATGCAATTTAAATATTTCAATGTTCATTTACATGATGAAACCTGTACATAATATTACAGAAATTCAGTTATTTTTAAAATAAATACGTTTTAATATTTTTGCTACATGGATTTTGTCCTTAAATTGTCTGTTCAGATAATTGTTTCATTTTATTTCTACTGTTTGCAGTCATTTATTTTTACTAATTTACTGATTAGAGGGTAAGAAAATTAAAACCTGGTTAATGTTCTGGCCACCAATTTTGATTTTTCCTAGTTATTTCCTTTCTGCTATTCTTGAATAACCCTTTTCTTCTTCATGGACTTGTAATGCCTCTTATTACAAGAGGTCATTAAATATACTAGGTCATTAGATATCCTATTTCCATGTCAGGGCAATCTATAATATTCCCAGTTATGTCACTGATGCGCCTGTACCACGTTGTTTTAATTTATATTACATTTTAATATCTGGCAGGAAAATGTTTCTCTCATTGCATTTCTTTCACTTGTTTATTCTTCGATTTAAATGTTAGAATTGTATAGTCAAATTCCAAAGGAAAAACAGGAATAAGTCTCACCCATGATTAGACATACAATTCATATAAAGGTGAAAAGAGGTGAATTTTATACATTTGAGGAAATCTGAAATTAAAATAATGGCAAATAATGATAACTGTGTGTTTCTTTTCAAAAAATTATAGTATTTTATTTATTGTTCGTGTTAATATACTGCATGTAACTTCTAGATTAATAATAAAGAGTGATGCGTTAAACTGAGGACTTCCGTATTATTATTGTTAAAAATTAATTATACTAACAAATGTTCTTTTCTTATTTCTGATTTTGACATGTAAGATTCCAGCGTTTATTCTTGTTTAGTAAATACTGTAAGTTTGAGATAGATTTTCTTTGATTGGTCTGCTCCTAGTTTAGTCATAAGATTTGGTCAGGAATAAGTGCTGTAAATTACAAAATATTGTGATTTTTTCTTTTGACCTCTTAATAGAATAAACTGGTATTATTAAATAACAATACTAAATCAACCTTAACTTTCTAGGATTAATATGTCTTATCAGAGTGCATTCTCTCAGTATATTGTCAGAAAAATGTTCTGTCTATATTCTTGCATGAGATTGGGTTTTATTTTCCTTTCTAAAATGCATTTTTGTTCATTTTTATCAAAGTTGCATGCTTTGGGAGATACTCAGTTTCTCTCCTAATATTGAAATAAAATAATCCAGACTTCTCCCACTTCACATTAAACAGAGAAAATGTAAAATCATATAAAAGGAGGCTCCATTTAAGAAAGGAATTAACAATTTATTAAAAGAAACTCTGCAGCAAATCTCTTGGCTAATAAAGTCTGTTTGGCTACAATATGTATTTCCAAAATGAGAATTAGCTGACGTACAATTCATATAAAGGTGAATTATATCTGTATAATGTCAAAATTACGTCAGTGTTTTCATGCTTTTTTTCCATAAAATGTTACAGCCAGCATCTGCACGGAACACTAAAACAGCAGGATGAAGGAGTGAGTACAACCCAGGACCCAGTGTCCAGAGTCCCCACACCCTTCCCCAGGGTCCGTCACATGGTCTGTCTTGAATTTTTATACAATTCCCTTTCCATTCTTAATACAATCTTTCATCAAGGCACTTTTAGTTCTTTAAAAAGATGAATTCCTTGGTAGGGTATCATGGCTCATGCCATTTTGGGAGTCTGGAGAAGGAGGATCTTTTGAGCTGAGGAGTTTGAGACCATACCGAACAAGACCTACTGAGGTGTAGTGGGCACCTGTCCTCAGGAGTCTGAGGCAGGAGGATTGCTTGGGCCCAGGAGTTGAGATTGCTCTTAATTAGGCTGAGTCCACGACACTGTAGCCCAGGTGAGACTCTGTCTCAAAAAAAAAAAAAAAGAAAGAAAGAAAAAGAAAAAATGTCTGTATTAAATGAAGTATTTTTTTGTCAAGGATTTTACATTTCTTTTTAGCCATATTTATATTTTATACAGCATATTATTGCTTTTTGGTTTCTTCTTTTGTTACTTATTGCACATTTTTCTCACCATTTCTCTTACTGCATGATTTTGCAGAGCATATATTTTTTTGGAGATAGTAAAAATGCCCATACTTTGTCTACATAAGTATAGTATGTTAAATCTCGTATGAGTATTTGTAAAGATATTGGACTTTATAAAGTTACACTTGGTTAATTGTTCAGTGAAGCTCTGAAACTGTTAACATTGATCAGGCTCTGTTCTCTTCAGTAAGTGAAGATTATCTCTTTTTTATTGTTTAATTAATTATAAAGAGATACTGACCCTTATCAGATTGTTTTACTATAGACTGTGTATTTTCCTGATCAAAAGTGAACCTCCGGCAGTGAACAGTGGCTCGGTCCTGTAAAACAGGCTTATGTGTGTAATTTGGGAAGCAAAAGTAGGAGGAGCCTTCATGACTAGGAGTTTCAGAGCAGCTGGGGGCAATACAGTGAGTCCCTGTCTCTATAAATAAATAAATGAATGAATGAATAAATAAACTTGCTGAGTGTGGTGACATGAGCCTAAGGTAGTACCAGCCTTTGGAGTCCAACATGGCAGGGTTGCTTGAGCTCAGGAGTGCCAGGTTGCAGTGAGCTGTGATCCTGCCGTCGCTTTCCAGCCTGCCCTCCAGCCTGGAGGACAGAACACAAACCTGTCTCTAAAGAAAAAGGAAACCTATACCCTTGTAAGATGCACCGCTGGTGTAATCCCACAAATCCCCTTCCCTCTACCCACCTCCCCCCTCCCTCCCCTCCCTTTCCCCCTTCCCCCTATTCTTAGGTTGTAACTGGGTTATAGCTTTCATGTGAAAACCCTAAATTAGTCTCATAGTAGGGCTGAGTACATTGGGTACTTTTTCTTCCATTCTTGAGATACTTTACTAAGAAGAATATGTTCCAGCTCCATCCATGTAAACATGAAAGAGGTAAAGTCACCATCTTTCTTCAAGGCTGCATAATATTCCATGGTGTACATATACCACAATTTATTAATCCATTCATGGATGGATGGGCACTTGGGCTTCTTCCATGACTTAGCAATTATGAATTGGGCTGCAATAAACATTCTGGTACAAATATCTTTGTTATGATGTGATTTTTGGTCTTCTGGGTATATGTGAAACTTGGTAAACGGTCTGTGAAGCTAGTGAATGATGCCCCATGATCATATCAATGTACACAGCTATGATTTAATAAAAAAAAAAAGAAAATGGGCTAAAAGACTGTGAACAGACAGTTCATGAGGAAAAGAAAGGCACATGGCTCTTCAGTGCCCGGAACTGTGCTCAGGTTCACTCACAACTAGAGTAATGCATGTGGGAACTTACATGGAGCTACGGTTTCTCACTAAAAAAAAAAAAAAAAAAAAAAAAAAGAAAAAGGAAACCTCTATGTTGTTACGGATATCAAGATGTTTGAAATGTATATTAGGTAATTGAGAAGTCATAATATGATATTAATAGCTAACATAGAAGAAATGAGAGTGTACCATTTTTATTGTTCATCAGTTAAATTTGCTGTATATTTGAAAATTTTTTGCCTAGACCCCCATCTCTTTGTTCTCAAACAATATCACAGCCTCCATGTGTTTCTAGCATCTGAAATATCATTCTGGTATATTTCCTGTTCTTTATAATGGTTTAGAAAAAAAAATTTCTGATGCAAATTAAATTTGTTGGTATAACTTTTAAATATTTTTGAACATTTGAAAAATCTGCTTGTAAAATTATTGGTGAATTAATTGTTTTAGGAATTATATCTTTTGTAAAGGTTGATTATTTTGTATTAATATTCTGAAATCCCGAGTTTTTATTTCTTCTTAGACTCAATATTTTTAAAGTTATTTTTTATTTTCTATTTTGATTTTCATAAAGATATATACTACAGTTACTTCCTAGATGCATGAAATGTGAGCAAAATGATTTGCTTTGTGATGTGAGTTTGTATTCTGGTCTTTGTGGACTCTAGCATGTGATATAATTATATAAATCTAAAGGACATTAAAAGTGTATGTTTTTAAGGTGTACATCAACATATGTTTGATATAGAACCATTATGTTTCATTAACTTTATTCATATTTCTTTATCTGTAATATTTCTTACTTCCATTGTGTATCTTTCATTTTCTCTTTGTGATTTGACATTTTTGCTTGATACATTTGGATGCTTTCTTTTTCACCACTGTTCCAGTTATCTACCACTGAGTAATAAATTACCCTGAAACTCAGCAAGTTAAAACAAAAACTTTTATTATCTCACAGTGTCTGACAATCAGGGATTGTGGAAATGCTTTACTGGGTGTTTCTGGTTTAGAGTGTCTCATGAAAGTGCAGTCAAAACATGAGCCTGGTGCAAATATCTTTGTTGTAGTGTGATTTTTGGTCTTCTGGATATATACCTAGTGTGATGAAAATGTGTCAAACTGTTTATAAAACCGATGTATGGTGCCCCATGATCGCATTCATGTACACAGCTATGATGTAAAATTAATAAAAAAAAAAAACATGAGTCTGGGCTTCTATCTCAGCTGGGGCTGGAAGGTCTGCTTCTAAGAGGGCTCCCTCTCATGGTTGTTAGCTGGAGGCCTCACAGTCTCAAGCACTAACAAAGGAAGCCTCAATTCCTTTCCAGCAAGTCTAGCAATATAGTGTAGCAAGGAGGAAGTATTAATGCCTTTTATAACAAAGTCCTCACAATTTCATATCCTCACTTTTGCTTTAATCTATTGGAAGTGAGTCACTTATTCCAGCCAACAATCAATAGAAGAGAATTAGGCTTTTCTACCTTTTGAAGGGAGGTATATTTAAATATTTGCGGATATATTTTAAAACTACCACAGTACCTCCAGATTCATGTCTACAATCTTTATTGTAGATTTAACTTTATCACTCGAAAATTTATTATTGCAAAATTCACCTCTAGATTCATTTTAATGCTCTGAAGTCTCTTGATAATTTTTGTTTCATTTGATTATTATGTATTTACTCATCTTTTGGATTTAAGTTAATATCTTAAAGACAACATTAAAATTAATTTCAGTCTGTGGCACTATATCTAAGTTTGAGTAACAGGAATTAAATTACTTTATATTTATGTTCATACATGTCATTTCTTTATCACTATTTAAAAACATTTTATTATGGCCAGAATACTTCAAATGAGATCTGTCCTCTTAACAAATCTTTAAGTGCTTAATAAATTCTTACTGACTAAAGGTACAGTGTTGTTCGGCAGATTTCTGAAACTTATTAATCTTGCTTGACAGTAATTTGTGCTTCTTGATTGGTCAGTTCCCCATTTCCCTTCCTCCTGGCTCCTGACAAGCTCTACTCCATTTGGAGTGGATTCTATGAATTGAACTTTTCTAGATGGGTCATGTAAGTAGAATTTGGTGAAATGTATCTTTCTTTGGCTTATGTCACTTAGCTTGATAATTCAGGTTCATCCATGTTGCAGAATTTCCTTCTTTCTAAAGGCTGAAGAGTATTTTATTGTATATATTTACCTCATTTTATTTATGCATTGGTCTATCTAGGGACAGTCAGGGTTTTTTCACATCTTGGCTGTTGCTACAGTGAGCGTAGGAATGCTAATGTCACTTCAAGATCTTGATTTTAATTCTTTTAGGTAAATACCCACCGGTGGCTTTGTTGGATCATATGATAATTCTATTTTTGATTTTTGGAGTAACATACATATTGCTTTCCATAGAAGCTACACTGTTTTGCTTTTGTACCAATAGTACAGGGTTCCAGTTTCTCGGTGTCCTTGTCAGCACTTGTGTGTTTTTCCTTCATTCTTTTATTCTTTTTTTTTTTTTTTTTTTTGATATGTACCTCCCTGGAAGGTGTGAGGTAATATCTTGTTGTAGCTTTAATTTTCCATTTCCCTCTTCTATTTTTGATATTAATAATTTATGCCCTTCCTATTTTTCTCTTAGTTTGACAGTAATATCCCATCTGCAAACTGGGCCAACATCCTGAGTCCAGACTAGTGATTTTAATGATCTATTCCTGATGATTAGTGATGTTGAGCAGCTTTTCATCTTCCTGTTGGTCACCTGTATGGCTACTCCTGAGAAATGTGTTATTTAAATTCTTATTCCATTTTAAAACTAGCTTATTTGTTGTTATTATTATTTTTTTACTATTGGCTTGTGTTTTCTAATTTCATTTACCCCTTCTTGTCTTTTTGAATATAGAATGTCATTTTCATGCTTTTATCCCCTTATTTTTATAGAAAACACATCAGGCTTTTCTCTTTTTTTATCGATATTCACCTTAAGTTAAAAACATTTTTATAATGTTTTAATAAATTCTATGAATATTATAATGCATATAATATGAATATTTATAGAATATATTAGGGAAGACATTATCTTTTTTGATATAAAATGATATGCCATCACATTTTAAAAATTTATTCTATGTGCTTAATTAGTATTATTCAGATAATCTTGGTTAACGTATTTCAATATCCTTTTATTTGGCATACTTTAATTAGTTTGCTATAATTTGGATAATATCACTCTGGATAATTATCCCTGAAATCCTTAGACTTAGTATAGATTTATATCATCTAAGAGGTAAATTAAAATGGCCATGGTAGTGAAACAATCAATTTTTCAATGAATAATGTAAGCATTGTTCTTGTAGATCACTCACGATAATGTCATGATTTCAGAAAGAATGAAAAAATATATATTCTAGCCTTCTAGTTATAGATTTATGGTAGAAGAAAATAGCTACTTTGTATTTACTTCTGAAAACACTACTTAAATTAATGGCAAAACATAAATAATAAATCATGTAAAACGATACATACTCTGAAATTTTAATGCCCTCAAATGGCTCTAGGTCATATTTGTGTCTAGTTGAGTCTCAGAAACCAATATAATTGGTTGGTATTGAATAAACCAAAAACTAGATTAAAATTACCATTAGATGTGATGCAAAAAGGCTGTCTCAGCCCCTAACTAAATTTCTGTTGAGAAACTTAGTAATTTTTCAGTGAGTAATTTTGGTAAGACCAAATAATTCCATACAAATTATACTGCCATTAGCTACATGCTTTTTAATTAATTTTTTAAATTTAATTTTTTATTAAATCATAACTGTATACATTTAAGGAGTACAGTGTGGTGATTTGATATACAATGTGGAATGCTTAAATCAAACTGATGAACAGAACCATCACCTTGCTTATTTTTTGTGGTAAGACTTTTGTAATTTACTCCTAGTTGCTTTGAAATGGACCTCACATTGGGCGAAATCCCACCAAATGCCCTCCGTCCTTCCACCCCTCCCCTCCTTCTCCTCTCTCTACCCTCCTCCTTTCTGGACTATATTTGTGTTTTATTATTCGTATGAATATGTAAGTGATTACATATCATCAGAGAAATGCAAATCAAAACCACTTTGAGATATCACCTAACTCCAGTAAGATTCGCCCCCATCACTATATCCCCAAACTGCAGATGTTGGCGTGGATATGGAGAGAAGGGAATGCTTCTACACTGCTGGTGGGATTGCAAACTAATGCAGCCTTTTAGGAAAGAAGTAGATGCCCTCAGGGGAATGCAAATTCAAATAGCAGTGAGATACCACCACACACCTATTAAAATGGCCAAAATCCAGAACACTGATCACACCAAATGCTAGCAAGGAAATGGAGCAACAGAGCTTTCGCCAATTGCTAGTGGGAATGCAAACTGCTCTGGAAGGCATTTTGGCAGTTTCATGCAAAACCACACATATTCTAACCACACAGTCCAGCAGTTGTGTTTCTGGATATTTACCCAAAGAAGATGAAAACCAAAACTCAGAAACAACCACAATAAACTGTTACATTCAGACCATGAAATATTAATTAAATATTAGACAGAAATGACTTACCAAACCGTGAAAAGACATGGAGGAATCTTAAACACGTATTACTAAGTAAAAGAAGCCAATCTGAAAATTGGTGCATAATATGTGATCTAACTATAAGACATTCTGGAAAAGGCAAAACTGTGAAGATGGTAAAAAGATTAGGGCTTGCAGAGAAGAGGGGTAGGAGATGATTTGGGGGAGCATGGAGCATTTTTACAGCAGTGAAAATACTCTGGATGATACTGAAATGATGGCGACATGTCACTTTACATGTGTCTAAATTCACAGAATGCACAACACTGAGCTGGAGCCGAATGTAATTTGTGTTCCTGGATGGTGATGCTGTGCCAGTGTGGGTTCATCAATGGTAGCAAATGTACTACTCTGTGGGAGATGCTGATAATGTACAGATCCATGTGTGGAGACCAGGAGGGTGGGGGAACTCTCTGTAAGAGTTTCTTAATCAATTTTTCTGTGGATCTTAAACTGCTCTAAAAATAAAACGTTTAAAATAAATATTAGTATAATGCTCTAAAAATAACTTTATACAATAAATATTGGTATAATGGTAATGTTCATTTCTTCACTCATTATTGATGTTCTTGCTGATAGGAAGTATCTGAAAAGAATACACACTCTGGTGTGAATGAGCACGTTGGAATTGTTTCTGCCATCAGAGAATTGTGTGGCCTTGGAAAATTTTCTTACTTTCTCTGAGATCTAGTTTTCTCATTCATGAAATGCAGGTGAGAATAACCACATCTTGTGTTATTGTGAGGACTAGACAAAGTACCTGAATCAGAGCGTTTCATGATGTGCTTGGTACATGATAAGTCATCAGGAAATAGTGATTCTTGCTGGGTGAGAATCAGCTTTAGTATAAGTAGGTTAATGCTAAGTAATAGTCAAATGCTTTTTGCTGTACTTCAGTGAAGGGCGAGTGAAATCTTTGGTAAATCAGAGTAAAATGGAAAAATTGCTCACAGCTAAAATATTATTGTCATTGTAATATATTTATGGCCCAATCATTCATTGTACTTTTATAGAAATTATTAAATAATAAGGTAGGAACTGTGCTAGTCTCCTTAATATCTTTCAGAGTTTCACAGAGCATCTGTAAAGTAGAGTGACAAGAGTTAAACTGTGTGATATATTGTCATCAAAGTGACAATATATGTGCAAATATTTGGAGTAGTTTAATCTCATGATATGTCAGAGACTGATGTAATACTTGAATGACAGATTTTGTTAGTTTGGGAAGTGGAGAGTAAAGAAAAATGTATAATACAATGGGAATAGTGGATGAATAGTGCTAGGAATTCTAGATTTATGTATAGTAGAGTGGGAGCTAACCTTCCTGTCTTTTCTGTTTTTCTGTTCATTCTGCAAAGACATTGAAAAGTAGACTTTTTTGAATTAGAATGAAATGATTTAATAAAAATATTTAGTTTGCTTTTAGCACTAGAAGATAATGAACAGCTTAATTAATGGGAAAAATGTGGTCAAAGTGTGATGTTTCCTTAGGTAATAGATAAATTTTTGGTAGGAAAGCTGTTTATATTGAGGCATGCTCTTAAAATTGTATAAGAGTCAACATTGATTAATATGTAGTAAATATCTATGTTACGTGCAGCAAACTCAAACCCGAAGGATAAAGACAAATATTAACAGAAAATAATCTTGGGAAGCGAAATGAATTTCAGACTCTTATTTATTTATTTATTTTTTTATTGTTGGGGATTCATTGAGGGTACAATAAGCCAGGTTACACTGATTGCAATTGTTAGGTAAAGTCCCTCTTGCAATCATGTCTTGCCCCCATAAAGTGTGACACACACCAAGGCCCCACCCCCCTCCCTCTGTCCCTCTTTCTGCTCCCCCCCCATAACCTTAATTGTCATTAATTGTCCTCATATCAAAATTGAGTACATAGGATTCATGCTTCTCCATTCTTGTGATGCTTTACTAAGAATAATGTCTTTCACTTCCATCCAGGTTAATACGAAGGATGTAAAGTCTCCATTTTTTTTAATGGCTGAATAGTATTCCATGGTATACATATACCACAGCTTGTTAATCCATTCCTGGGTTGGTGGGCATTTAGGCTGTTTCAAGTTATTGCCCTGGGTAGAGTGCTGTGGCGTCAACAGCTCACAGCAACCTCAAACTCTTGAATTTAAGTGATTCTCTTGCCTCAGCCTCCCTGGTACCTGGGACTACAGGCACCTGCCACAACACCTGGCTATTTTTTTGTTGCAGTTGTCATTGTTGTTTTAGCTGGCAGGTCCCAGGTTCGAACCTGCCAGCCTTGGTGTATGAGTCTAGCACCCTACCCACTGACCCTGACCTACAGGTGCCTCCATGGATTATTTTCTATTAAAATCATTATGAACATTATACATTATATTTTATTGCTATTATATTTTTAATGATCAATATTTTTATTTTAGAGATGAGAGGAGTGTCCAGGAGGTTGCTAATTCCCCCCATGCTAAGGCTGAGTTTTATGCTATTTTTGTTGAGTAATATTTGAAAATCTTAGTTTTGGGCACAGTTATGTGGGGTGACAGTAAGCTTTGTAAATAGTCATTGTGGTTTTATCTAACATGTAAGAAATACCATATTTTATGTATTCTAACACATTTTCTTGAAAGTATTTTACCATCTCTGAAACCAACAAACATCTTAAAATTGAGGGATTAGATTAAATTTGTGCATCATAGTTTAATTGGCAGCATTTTTCCTTCTTAAATGTAACATAAAATGCTGAATATTAGTTACATCGGGAGTGTCTTGGGTTGGTATGATATCCCGTGTGTATCTTAAAGAGTTTTATAATTGATTTGGACAAAAAATAGAAGAGAAATGCAGTTATCTGGGTCATGCCAGATAAATGGCTTTCAATTAGATAATACTCCTTAAATATTTTCTTTTGCTCTCACAAGGTTATGATGGAAATTAAAACTCTAGTTCACTTCAGCCACCATTACCTTTCTGCTTCATTTCTAAAAAGAATATGCAGATTGGTATATAATTAGATTTTTTGTAAGGCAGAAATAATAATATTCTACTTAGATAACTTCATGAAAGCTTAACAAACATGTAAATGTTTGCAGGCACTGTGCCCATCCAAAATATTATATATATCTATATCTATATATACTTTTTTACCTGAAAAAATTCAAGATATTAGGGGGTACACATGTTTTGTTCACATACTTTGCTTTTGTGCAGGTTGAGTCAATGTTGTAAGTGTGCCCTTCACCGGTTAGTGAATTCACACAGTAGGTGTGAATTTATCCCTCTCCTCCTCCCACCTCCTCCAGCTTCAATGAGATTTAGTTTCACATGTGCACCGAAGTGCTGATCAATTAGTTCCAATTTGGTATTGAGTATAACGTGTTTGTTTATCTCTTCTTGCATGTTTGGCTTAGAAGACTGGTTTCCAGTTCCATCCAGGTTGTCACAAAAGACACTAGATAGCCATTTTTCATGGCTGAGTAATACTCCACTGTATGCGTGTATCACATTTTATTAATCCACTCACGTATTGGTGGGCATTTGGGTTTTTTTAAATGTCTTTGAGATTGTGAGTTGTGCTGCTGTAAATATTTTTATAAAATGACCTTTTTTTTTTTTTGAGTTGTACCCAGCAACGGGATTGTGGATCAAAGGGTGGGTCTACTTTACATAGGTATCTCCTACAACTTTCCAAAGAGGTTGAACTAGTTTTCAGTAGAAGGAAAAGAATTCTTGTGCACTCTTTATATTTTAAAAACACAGTTCTTAGTAAATGACTGTAGAACTGAATACAACACAGCGTGCCCTTAGGCATAAAAATGAGTCTCTATCCCTCGGTTCAGTCTGTATGCGAGGAAAGTTGCCTTCAGAATTGCTGGAAGTTCTCTGATACAGTATTAGCTTGGCTATGGAACTGATGGATTAGTTTTTGTAATCTTTATTTTTTGAGGCATTATTTTCTAAAGGACTTTCAAATAATTTCAGAAGATTCAAAGCAAAATATTTTTACATATTGTTTCATTAAGTAAAAATTATGTGTTTATACTGACATTGTTTAGCAGTAATTACGTGCTAAAGGAAAATAACTTATAAAAACTGAAAAAGGAATAGAAGGCTTTCGTAATAATGTGCAGCTGGGACCATTTTGATTTGAAAGAAGAATGAAATTAAAGACTTTATTTAATTTAGCTGAAGAGATTGTAAATGAATGAAAGATGCAATACTCAAGTACAGTGATGTTATCATTTATTATAGTAGAAATGTTATTGTTTTGAAACTTCAGATTTAAATGAAGTTTGGAACTTGGGATTCCTTAAATATTCATTTAGTTTCTGTCTACATTCAGATTTAATATCATCCATTTCTTTTTGTCCTATTTATCAGTCTATTTTACCACTACTTTTTGTCTAGTGAATATGTATTTAATTAAAATAAAACTGGGTCTTCTTGCTTGCACCGTAAAACTTGAAAAAGCATTTACAAAGAGGCAAAATGAGTCTTTTCAAAAATTGTTCACACTGAGTTTATTTACCTGCCAGGCAAAGAAACGTTTGTGAATGTGTAGGCACAGACTCAGAGACACGTGCGCGTGGACACACCTGAAGACAGACCGACACACACACACACACACACGGCTACACACACATACACACATAGACTCACAGACACACACACACATAGATACAGACTCACAGGCACAGTCACACACATAGACACACAGACAGTTACACCTATGGACACACACACACACAGTGAAGCAATTCACTAAATAATTTCATGAAGGGGCAATGTTAGGGGGGTTTTAATCGATTAAAAAAGGAAAATTTGTCATGTGTATGCTATTTAAGGATTAAACGTTTGCTCTCTACATAAGGCAAATGAATCCATAAGTCTGTACATACTTGGTTAAAACAAATCCTGTCGCTCAAAACACCTGTTGTTCTGTCAGGATAGAGTCTTCTTTTAGGTTCAATAAGGGTCTTGCGTAGCAGGTCACCTCCAGTTGTGGGTCCTTTTCTACCTTCAGCTTGTTAGAATATGTCACAGGAAAGTGCAGCACCAGTTTTCAGGTGACCTCTCCACTGTGCTGAATGGAACACAAATCCACATCCACTTTTAAAAGGCCTTAAAACATAAGTCATTGCTGCAATCTCTGAGGTGGCAGGGAGACCCAGAAGCAGCTGCTATCAACGTCGTCTTTACCTTTCTTCTCTCTTAGAGCCCATCTCCCACTTCTGTGTCTCCAAACAAGAGACATAGAGAGCAGTAGCAGAGCTTCGCCCACACAGGCCTGTCTTCACACTGAGGGGAAGATGGCTGGGCAAGAGGCTCTTCCTTTTTTGTGCTGGTTCTCTACCATTTATTATTTTTTCTAGTCAAACTTTGAATTTTTGAGATAAGTGTCACTTCACATGCAGTTGTAACAAAATAATGCGATCTCCCATATACCCTTTCCCCAATTTCCCCCAGTGGTGACATTTTACAAAACTATGGTACAATATTGCAACCAGAATACCGACGATAGCCATGGACCCAATCAAAATACAAAATGTTTTCCTCACAAGGATCCCTCCTGTTGTTCATTTATAGCCTCACCCACCATGCTTCCACCATCGCTGACCTCTGGCAACCATTTGATCTCCATTTTAATCATTTCATTATTTTGAGACTGCTTTATAAATGGAATTATACAGTGTGGATGAGACTTTTTTTTTTTGTTTGTTTGTTTTTTTTGGCCGGGGCTGGGTTTGAACCCGCCACCTCCGGCATATGGGACCGACGCCCTACTCCTTGAGCCACAGGCGCCGCCCGGATGAGACTTTTTTTAAACTCATAATAATTCCCTTGAGATAAATAAAGTAATTGTGTGTCTCTATCATGTCTTCCTTTCTGCTGTTCAGTAGCTTCCCTGGTCTGGTTATGCTGTGTTTGTTCAGCCAGTCCCTGACCGAAGAACATCTGATCTCAATTGTTGGGTTTCATGGTAATTGTGTGCTTAGTTGTATAAGAAACGGCCGAGTTGTTTTTCAGAGTGACTGTACCACTTACATGCCCCCCCTGGAAAGAAGTGTTTCAGTTTCTCTGCATCCTTGCCATCATTTCTGATTGTTACATTTTTCACTTTAGCTGTTCTGACAGTTGTGTACCGAGGTCTCCTTGTGATTTTAGTTTGCATTTCCCTAATGTCTAATGATGTTGACTATCTTTTTCATGTGGTTAGTTCCCTGCCTTTAAAATAAATTAATTTGCCTCTTCTCTGTACTCTCCCTTTCATCCATTACCCAGATCATCAAATCTACAGTTCAGCCCCTGTTTTGTTTTCGTATCTACCTCTGGTTCCCGAGAAGCTGAATTAATAAGGCCTCACTGTCACCTCTGGTGACGGTGACTTCCAACCCAAAGAAGGCTGATGTCCAGAGCTCTATCTCCTATTGTTGTCAGTTGTCAAGGTGCCAGAGCACAGCTAGATTCTAGGCAGAGAGGGAAGAATTTTCTTGACTCCAAACTTTTATTGTATGTTGCATTAATGATTTGAAAAAGCATTGTTCATACCCAGTATCTCATAAAATTCTTTCATTTAAACACTTTATTTTTTCTCTGAAAGTGTTTGAACAAGAACATGTCAATAAGCAATCAGCTCACTAATGAATATGTTGCAAGAAGCCCCCCCCACATTTTTAGAAGTAAACGTAATATGCAAAGAGGCATTCCCGTCTTCATTTAACCAGACTCTGACATCAGTCCTAGTGCTTTAGCCCTTAAAACACAGGTTCCACAGCTTCTTCTGACAACTAGAAAGCCTGGGATTGAGGTAGGGTAGGCTTACTGTAACAAGAGAAAACTGTTTTGACAGAGGCGTAGTGAAATCTCAAGACAGAGAAGTCAGCAGAGCATATTTTTTGAGTTTTAGCCTATGGACTGGATGGTTTTAAGATGGAGCTTATCGGGCAGAAAACTGATCGCAATTGATAGAGATTTTACTAAAAATCCATAACTATGGGATTGGTAGTTTCTAAGAAGAGTGGCTGTCGAAGCAGGTCAGCTGTTACTCCTGATAAGTAACATGTTTGGTTGCTCAAGTCTTACCATCCATAAACAGGTAATTCCTGGAACACACAACTAGTTTATTTTTGCTTGATCTTATTATTTTTAAAGATAGGAAACTATATGTGGTCCCAGCTACCACAGGGAAAAGGAATTACCTTGTTTTTGTCCTCACTACTTTAAAAATGTATAATGAGTCAATTGTACCAGTACAAGTTGTAAATTTATTGCATCTCACTTTCACATTCATCCATCATCATCTGTCTTGTGATGCTGAAACTGGATCATGTGAAAGTTTGTCCTTTGCCAGGTGGCATGATGTTAGGCATTGTTAGTGGAAGGTGCTGGAGGGACATTGCAGGAAGAAGGGACTTCTCTGGTTCCACTGTGATTCTCTGTGCTTGCTGCTATGGCACTTGGTTAGCACGTGGGACATCCATGGACACCCATCTCCAGGATAATTTCCTGGAGCCTCCAGAGACTCTTGCAAGCCTCAGTGTGTTCTGCTAGCATCCCAAAAGGGTGTTTTCTTCTCTCTCACTATCCCAAGTTCCTAGCACAGTGGTTCTCAACATTCCTAAGGCTGCAAGTATTTTCATTGTTAAATAGGGGTCACAACCCACAGGTTGAGAACCGCTGTCCTAGCTCCTCATCAGACTTTCTCATCATCAGGAGGCCATGGCTGTTCTTTCTTCAGTGAGGTCTGGATCTCAGTCAGGAGGGTACGGGGTTTCCCAGATTTGTTCCTTTTTGGAGTGCTCTGTCTCGGCCTCATATTTTTCCTCTACCCACCCTTCCTATACTATTTAGTGTTCTCTTTATGCTTTTATATTTAATTTCTCATTAATTCTTTATTTTAAACTCTGGGCACTGGTTATATAGATTCAGATACACAAACCTATGCACATGGACAGATAGACTGCCTGCTAATTTATGCCAAAACATATGAGGAAAAAATAATATCAGTTATGATTCACCATTCTTTTTAGTACCACTTTAAGAAAAATATTCTGTATCAGATACTAATCCATTTGCCAGAAAATGAAAATGGTTTTAGATTTCCATAAATATTTTTGATGCTCACATAAATTCCATATCTTTGACATCTTTCAGTGTTAGCTGTTACCAAGATTGCATATTAAACTAAACTATTAGCACCTTCACAGAAGTTTAAGCAGTACTTTAACTTATAAATGGAATGACTTAGTTGCTATTCTTTTCCTTAGTCATGACACATAGTAATTATGGGAAATTGACATAATGAGTAATAGATGGATATACCCACACATTCTCTCATGTGTATATTATCTGTATTATCAGGGTGGCACCAAATTGGGTAATCCTTATTTCTGTTGACGACATGAGTAAAGATCTTTGCCTCCCAGCCATTGGCGGACTTTTGCCTTCCCTCTGCCCAATTCCTTTGGCACTATTGCTGCTTGCCTCATCTCTAGGGGTCCCAGAAGTCTCTCTCTCTCTGTCACCTCAGAGATTTCAGCAGTGACTTATATCTTAAGGCTTCTGCATAAAGAGTTGGAAATTAATGTTTTGCCTCTGATGTCTCACCCGCAGCCCAGGCTACTCGTCTGGGCCTCAACAAAGCTGCTAGTTATTCCTCATCAAGGAATCTGGAGAAAGTTCCACACAGATGGATTTAAAAAGCATTCGAATGACACAATGCCTTCCTTACACTTAGTCCTTACTGACGCTAAATGTATCCTTTCCTTTTTCTGTTTGGAATCCTGCCCCTCACCCCCTTTGCTCTCTTCTTAGTGCTGATTTCTACTCCTACGAGAAGATCCCATCTTTAAATGACAGTATACTGTACTAATAAACTGTCAAATATGATCTATGCCAGCACTTCAAAACTGGTGAATCATGACCTACTGATACGTTATGTAGAGGTAACAGAAATAAAAAAATATCCTGTGTACAAGAATATGATTTTTAGACTCAGTGCCCATAGCACAGTGGTTACAGTGCCAGCCACTTACACCAAGGCTGGCAGGTTCGAACCCAGCCTGGCCCAGCTAAACAACAATGACAACTGCAACAAAGAATAGCTGGGCATTGTGGTGGGCGCCTGTGGTCCCAGCCATACGGAAGGCTGAGGCAGGAGAATCGCTTCAGCCCGAGAGTTTGAGGCTGCTGTGAGCTGTGATGCCACGACACTCTACCGAGGGCAACATAGTGAGACTCTGTCTCAAAAAAAAAAAAAAAAAAATATATATATATATATATGTGATTTTTAGATTTTGTATACGTCTTACCTAACAGCCTGATCCATTCAGGCCTTGGGATACCTTAGCAGGATCTAGTTAAATCCAGGTACAAACAGCTTTGGCTCTAATTCTGTATACAATGTTAGTACTGTATTTTTTAGAAGACTTAGACTTTCTCCCATTTCAAGTAGCATCTCTGGGACACAGATAGATATGAATAATGTAGATAAATATTTAGCAATCTAAGAAAATAATTTGCAGACATGAATGAATTTTAACGTATTTGCAAAGCAATCTCATGAGCATGGAACTCAGAATAGCATGCAGCAGAATCCATCACCTGCAGACAGTTTTCTAATCTCTGCCGTCTTAATGGAATAGCAAATTTGCTTATAGGTATCCCTGAGATGTGAGTGTAAATGGAGATAAATGATATATTTGAATTTCTTTCCAGGTGTCAATATGGGCTTTTGCATTCTAAAAGTTATCAGGCATACTGTTGACTTTTGTTTAGTCTTTTAGTGATTTAATAGTCTTTACAATACATTACCTTCAAATTATTCTATATTTTAACACAAAATAGGAGTATTTATATTTTACGAGTTAAATGAAATGCTTCAAGGTGGTAAAAAAAAGGCTGACTTTTTCTAGATCACGTTCAGTTATGATTTTAAAATGTTTTATTACATCAATGAAAAATTGGAATTTATACTGCTTAGGTAATGTGTAGTTTTCCGAGAAAGTTTTGAATTGTTGCTTTTACCAGTTAGGATGCTTTGAGCTTCCAGTGATAATAGAGTTATTAACTAACATGGCGTAGCAGGAGGAAACTGTTATTTCATTATTATAAGTGTAGAGTTAAATGGTGCCAGAGTTATCAAGGAAGTCAGTGCTTTCCATATTTCTCCCCGACATTTCCAAGGGTTGTGAGCTTTCTAGTCCCCATGTGGCCATAGGACGGCTGCTGTAGCTGCTGATGTGTTCTTTTCTTTTCCCCAGTTTTCTTTTCTTTCTTTTTTTTTTAATTAAATCATAGCTGTGTACATTAATGCGATCATGGGGCACCATACACTGGTTTTCTGGACTGTTTGACACATCTTCATCACACTGGTTAACATAGCCTTCCTGGCATTTCCTTAGTTACTGTGTTAAGACATTTACATTCTACATTTACTAAGTTTCACATATACCCTTGTAAGATGCACTGCAGGTGTAATCCCACTACTCACCCTCCCTCCACCCATCTCTCCCCTCCATTTCCCCCTCCCCCTATTCTTAGGTTATAACTGGGTTATAACCTTTCATGTGAAAGCCATAAATTAGTTTCATAGTAGGGCTGAGTACATTGAATACTTTTTCTTCCATTCTTGAAATACTTTGCTAAGAAGAATATCTTTCAGCTCCATCCATGTAAACGTGAAAGAGGTAAAGTCTCCATCTTTCTTTAAAGCTGCATAATATTCCATGGTGTACATATACCATAATTTGTTAATCCATTTGTGGATTGATGGGCACTTGGGCTTTTTCCATGACTTAGCAATTATGAATTGGGCTGCAATAAACATTCTGATACAAATATCTTTGTTATGATGTGATTTTTGGTCTTCTGGGTATATGCCTAGTAGAGGAATTATAGGATTGAATGGCAGATCTATTTTTAGATCTCTAAGTGTTCTCCAAACATCTTTCCAAAAGGAATGTATTAATTTGCATTCCCACCAGCAGTGTAGAAGTGTTCCCTTTTCTCCACATCCATGCCAACATCTCTGGTCTTGGGATTTTGTGCTATGGGCTAATCTTACTAGAGTTAGATGATATCTCAAAGTAGTTTTGATTTGCATTTCTCTGATGATTAAAGATGATGAGCATTTTTTCATATGTCTATAGGCCATGTGCCTGTCTTCTTCAGAGAAGTTTCTCTTCAAGTGCCTTGCCCAGCCTGCGATGGGATCACTTGTTCTTTTCTTGCTTATATGTTTGAGTTCTCTGTGAATTCTGGTTATTAAACCTTTGTCAGAGACAAATTCCATTCACAGTAGTGCCAAAGAAGATGAAATATTTGGGAGTTTATCTAATAAAGGACGTGAAAGATCTCTATAAAGAGAACTATGAAACTCTAAGAAAAGAAATAGCTGAAAATGTTAACAAATGGAAAAACACACCATGCTCATGGCTGGGAAGAATCAACATTGTTAAAATGTCCATACTACCCAAAGCAATATACAATTTTAATGCAATCCCCATTAAAGCTCCACTGTCATACTTTAAAGATCTTGAAAAAATAATACTTCGTTTTATATGGAATCAGAAAAAACCTCAAATAGCCAAGACATTACTCAGAAATAAAAACAAAACAGGAGGAATCACACTACCAGACCTCAGACTATACTATAAATCAATAGTGATCAAAACAGCATGGTACTGGCACAAAAACAGAGAAGTAGGTGTCTGGAACAGAATAGAGAAACAAGAGATGAATCCAGCTACTTACTGTTATTTGATCTTTGACAAGCCAATTAAAAACATTCAGTGGGGAAAAGATTCCCTATTTAACAAATGGTGCTGGGTGAACTGGCTGTAGAAGACTGAAACTGGACCCACACCTTTCACCATTAACTAAGATAGACCCTCACTGGATTAAAGATTTAAACTTAAGACATGAAACTATAAAAATACTAGAAGAGAGTGCAGGGAAAACCCTTGACGAAATTGGTCTGGGTGAGTATTTTATGAGGAGGACCCCCCCCACCCCCAACCCGGGCAATTGAAGCAGCTTCAAAAATACACTACTGGGACCTGATCAAACTAAAGAGCTTCTGCACAGCCAAGAACACAGTAAGTAAAGCAAGCAGACAGCCCTCAGAATGGGAGAAGATATTTGCAGGTGATGTTTTATTTTCTAATTGGCCACATCTAAGGCAGGATGTGCAGGTTCTTTCTGAGCATTTCTTTTATCAGGGAGGAAAACCTTTCTGAGAAATCCCTCCAGCAGGCTTCCCTTGACATGTCAATTTTTCTGAAATAAGGGTATTTACCATTTATGTTCTGAAAATATTAGGGACAATGATATTAAACTTGCCCTCGAACCCATCCTTCCAGGTGTGAACAGTTGCTTTAGTGGACATGTTAAAGACAGATTTTTTATAAATATAAAACATAATTAAACATGTACCTTTAATCTTGTAACAGTAAAGTAACATAGGGCGATCATTAAAATTGCAAGCTTTGATGATCGTCCTATGTTACTTTACTGTTACAAGATTAAAGGCGATCATTAAAATTCCAAGCTTTGAGGGCAGTGCCTGTGGCTCAAAGGGGTAGGGCGCCGGCCCCATATGCTGGAGGTGGCAGGTTCAAGCCCAGCCCCAGCCAAAAACTGCAAAAAAAAAAAAAAAATTGCAAGCTTTGAAATCAGACCTCCTTGATTCTGTAATTACTAGTAACTAGTGCTGTGTTCTTGGCAAATTTACTCAGCTTTTCAGAGTCTTGGTTTTCTCGTCTATAAAAATACAGAAAAACTAAACTTACAGAGATGATGTAACGAGTAACATAATTAATGGATATAAAATTATGTTTAAAATAGTACATGCTGAATTAAAGGCAGCAATTCTGTACTTTTACTGACAATTTAGGGAAATTGAAGATAATTCCTATGATCTCATCCCTACAAAGTAACAAATGTGGATTCAATCTTTGTCCATTCTGTATTCAAAGTCAATGTGGACTCTCGGGACTTACTCAACATAGAATAAATAATTGATGAATTAACTGGTTAATTATAGAGAAATAGAAAAATATCTTATGTACAATAATTATATGATTTTTAGACTTTGTATGTATTTTACTTAACATTTCAAAATCTTTCATGTTATTCTTGCTATGTGTTTATACTTAAACCATATGTATATCATTGAATTTTTTGAAAGACAACTTTTGAGGTTGTGGTACATTCCTTTTTTCAAACAAGTTCCATGAATATTTAATTTAGGAATCGAAATAGTATATGATACTTAAAAGGGACTTTCCAACATGTTTTGTGTTTCTGAAAATGAAAAATAGCTTTGCAAATGACTTCTCAACTCTACCCACCTATTTGAAAGGCGGCTCGCTTACACTTTAGATACACAGGCTGGGCACGTAACTTCCTAGGCAGACATCAAAGAATATTTGTTCAATTATTGGCCAAGAAAGGCAATAAATAAGTAAGAAAGCAGTTTGGAGAAGGAGTTGTTATTGGCAAGGAAACTTATGCAAGATCCAGGAGACATTAAGGTGTAAGAGACTCCTAGTGTTGCCGGTAACTAAATGTTTACTTGCATACTTGGTGGTGCCCTAGACATTAGACCTGGTATACAAATGCCAAACAAATAATACCTAGTATTGGTTATATTATTAACAACCATTATCTGTATATTTTGAAAGACTCCATTTTTTTCCCCTAGAACTGCTGAAACAAATTTCTGTAAACAGGTTGGCTTAACTGCAGCGTCCAGCCTTTTTCTTCTCTACTGAACGCTGGAAGAAAATAAGGGTCATCTTTGGCCACACACTAAATGCACCAACATTAATGAAAGATATGAAAATAAGGTCTGTGAATATGTTTTGTGGTATCTGATACCACAGACAAGCAAAAAAAAGGCTTTATAAAAATCGTTGTGTGGCCTGCAGCCTATAGGTTGGACACCCCTGGGCTTAAAACAACAGAGATTTATTCTTTCTCAATTCTGGAGGGCAGAGGGCCCAAACCCAGGTGTCTGTAGAGTTGGTGGCTTCGGGAGGCTGTGAGGGTGAATCTGTTCCATGCTCCTCATTGAGCTTCTGGAGGCTGCTGGCCTTCTTGGGTATTCTTTGTCTTGTAGAATTGTGATTCTAATTTGTGCCTCTTTTTGTCTGTCTTCTCTTCTTGTTCTGAGGATTTTTCTTTTATCGGATTTAGGGCCCACACAAAATCAAAGTGATCTCATCTTAGTATCTTTAACTTAGTTACACACATGAAGACCTTTTATCAAAATAGAATCGTATTCATAGGATCCAAGTCGACATGTCTTGCTTGGAGCAGGGGTCACCATTTAATCTACTATGGGCTCAAAAGGTGTTAATGTTAGTTCTGAATTTCTTAGCAAACTAAGCCTAAATTATTTGTGTAAGTGACAATGGCTTGGGTTACTACTAAAAATGCGAACTTTGGGCCCAGAAGGGTGGCTCATGCCTCACTTTGGGAGACTGAGGTGGGAAACTGGCTTGAGACCAGGAGTTTGAGACTAGCCTGAGTAATATAGTGAGACCCTGTCTCTACAAACATCATCATAAAAAAAAAAAAATACCCAGTAGTACACGCCTCTAGTTCCTACTAATTGGGAGACTGAGGCAGGAGGATTGCTTGAATCCAGAAGTTTGAGGCTGCAGTGAGTCCCCTGCATTCTAGTCTGGGCAACGAAAAAATTAAAAAATACAGATTTCAGAAGGGCATGGTATCTCCTGCCTGTAATCCTAGCATGTAATCTTAGCACTTTGCTTAAGGAGTTTGAGAATAACCTGAGCAACAAGGAGAGACCCTAATTCTGTCTCTACAAAAAAATAGAAAAAATTAGCCAGCTGTGGTGGTGCACACCTATAGTCCCAGTTATTCCAGAGGCTGAAGCAGGATCGTTTGAGCTCAGGACTTTGAGGTTGCAGTGAGCTGTGAGACCACCACTGCACCCTTGCCCTAGCAAAAGGTGAGATCTTTTTTTTTTTTTTTTTTTTTAAAGCAATTTCTTAACCATTTCCTAGAGATCTGATTAAGTAGCTGAAGGTCTAGGTGTGTATGTAAGTGTTTAGTAAGTACCATGGGTATTTTTTATGCAGATAAGCCTTAGATACATTTTTTTAAATGGGAGGGGTTCTTGCTCAAACCCAGGGTAGAGTGCACTGATCTTGTCATAGCTCACTGCAACCCCAAACTCCTGAGCCCAGGCATTCTTTCTGTCTTGACCTTCAAGTAGCTCAGACTACAGGCATCTGCCATAACGCTTGGCTAGTTTTTCTATTTTTGGTAAAGATGGGGGTTGAACTTTTGCTCAGGCTGGTCTTGAACCTCTCTGATCCTCCTGCCTCAGCTGCCCACGGTGCCCAGGCTTCAGATACATTTTGAGAAACACAATCATAGCAGAGTAACCCTAGGAGAGATAGAATGAAATATTTACTGAAAACTTCACTTTAGAAGGAGGACATTACATTTAATGTACATTTTTTAGGGATTTAAGAAGTTTTTAATTTTGAAAACTGATTACTGAACCAAAATATTGAATATTCATCAAGATAAATGGTTTTGAGACATTATATTATGAAGTTAATTAGAAAGTTTTTTTTTCTAATTCTTATATGACAAAATAAAAATTGAAACATTGAGCAATTCAGGAAATGAGAAGAAAATGTGTAAGAGAACAGAATTAGGGCCCTTTGATGTCCACGTGCCGGCATTTGAGGACAGCTAGATGGTACCATCAATGAGGAATGGATCCTCATCGTACACTGAACTGGCTGGCATTTTAAACTTGAATTTCTCTGTCTTTAGCAATGTGTAAAATACATTTCTGTTCTTTATAAATGACCCATTCTCAGGCATTTTATTGTAGCAGCACCAATGAACTAATATTATAATGGAAGAATAAGATAAGAATTTCAGTGAATTTCATTTAAATTTCAAGTTAATGTGAAGATACATTATTTGTATATGTTCGGTAGAGTTGCTCTTGCAGTTGTGTCCTGCACCCAAAAGGTGTGCCGTGTACCCTTACGTTGTGCTGATTAAGTGGGAACACACCAGCCCCCTTGCCGCCTCCCCCTCACCCCCATAACCCTATCCCTAACTTGAGTTGAACTGAGTTTTTCTCTTATGTGGGTGTGTGTTAGATCGTCTACTGGCTTCCTATTAGTGTTGAGTACATTGGACATTTGCTTTTCCATTCTTGTGATACTTTACTAAGAAGAATGTGTTTCAGTTCCATCCAGGTTAATACAAAAGACATAAAGTTTCCATCTTTTATAATGGCTGAATAGTATTCCATGGATATGCCACAGTTTGTCAATCCATTCCTGGGTTGATGGGCATTTAGGTTGCTTCCACATCTTGGTGATTATAAATTAAGCTGTGATAAACAATCTAGTGCAAATGCCTCTATGATAAAATGATTTTTTTTTTCTGGGTAGATGACTAGTAAGGGGATTGTGGGATCAAATGGGAGGTCTAATTTGAGTTCTTCGAGGATTCTCCATACTTCTTTCCAAAGAGGCTGTAATAGTTTATAGTCCCACAAACAGTGTAGAAGTGTTCCTCTCTCTCCACATTTGAGTTAATTTTTATAATTTTAGGGTGATTAAATCCTTTCTAAGAAAAATAATTAAAAATTGAAACATTTAAAAGGAAATTTTAAAAAGTTGGGCAGCCCCTGTGGCTCAAAGGAGTGGGGCTCTGTTCCCCATATGCCGGAGGTGACAAGTTCAAACCGAGCCCCGGCCAAAAACTGTAAATAAAATAAAAAAAAAATTAAAAAAAATTTTTAAATATGTATATCATACTACTTATTTTAAAAAATGTATCAGACTACAGAAATCATTAGAAACAAACATTTAAAATGCTGTCTGTCTGAAATTCCTATATGATTTTTCTCTTTACTACTTTGTAAAGTTTAGAATTTTTTTGTTTTTATTTCAGATGTGTTTTGATCCATTGAAAGCATGTGCATACTTAAGGAGATTGGGACCCAGAATTCTGAGAGAGTCAAGTTTCTTATTCAAATTAGGTCTTAATTAGAAAAGTGTATAATTCTCTAATTAGTTCCCATTATAAATAAAGTCAATACCCTATTTTAGAATACCACTTAGCTCACTTCAGGAGTTACTTTTGATTTTTTAATTGATTCCTCTCTATTGGATCTGCCTCTCTGTCTTACACCTGAGTCTGAAGACAATATCCCAATTTTCATTATACACAGCTTAATTTACTATTGCTGAGATGTAGAAATAACCTTCTTTGCATGGCTTACAAGCAATTGTTTTATAAAATGTAGGTAGTCCTTCTTGAATAGTAAGTCAGGGTTTACTTAATATCCAGAGTTAATGTCATATTTTGTTATTTTGTTATTTTTTTAATTAATTTTTTTATTTTTATTTTTTGAGACAGAGTCTCACTGTGTTGCCTGAGTGCAGTGGCATCACAGCTCACAGCAGCCTCAAACACTTGGGCTTAAGCAATTTTCTTGCCTCAGCCTCCTAAGTAGCTGGGACTACAGGTGCCTGCCACAACACCTGGCTGATGTTTGTTGCAGTCGTCATTGTTGTTTTAGCAGGCCCGGGCCGGGTTTGACCCTGCCAGCTGTGGTGTGTGTGGCCAGCACCCTAACCACTGAGCTACAGGCACCGAACCATTTAATTAAATTTTTAATTACAATTATAACTATATACATTTATGGAGTACAATGTGATGATTTGATATAAAATGTGGAATGCATAAATCAATATAATTAACATATCCATCACATCACTTACTTACTTTTTTGTGGTTAGATATTTAAAATTTACTCTTAGTTATTTTGAAATATACCCTTGCATTGTGCACATTAGGTGAGATCCCACCAAACGGCCTCCCTCCTCCCACCAATCATCCTCCTCCTTTCCCATCTCCTCCCCCTTGCTAGACTGTTTTATCATTCGTATGAGTGTGTAAGCGTTTATATGTTGGTTTAATAATAGTATTGAGTACGTTGGATACTTTTTTTGATTCTTGAGATACTTCACTAAGAAGAATGTGTTCCTATTCCATCTAGGTATTGCCAAGTCACGAAAGCTACCCAAATGCCCATCAACTCATGAATGAATTAATAAATTGTGGTATATGTATACCATGGAATACTATTCAGCCATAAAAAATGGGGACATTACATCTTTTATCTTTATCTGGATAGAGTTGGAGCACATTCTTCTTAAGGTCATATTTTAATTAGTAATTACTATGCAAGTATAAATAATGCCTTTCTTCTTTGCTTAGAGAGAAACCTCTTTGATTTTAACTTTAATTTCTTGAATTTTCTCAACTACAGGACAAATCTTTTTTTGTTTTTTTTTTTTTTATTTATTTATTTTTATTAAACCATAGCTGTGTACATTAGTATGATCGTGGGGCACCATACACTTGGTTCATAGATAGTTTGACACATTTTCATCACATTAGTCAACATAGCTTTTGTAGCATTTTCTTAGTTATTTTAGGACAAATGTTTTTTAGAATCTTTTATGTTTTGTCCACTACTGAGAAATGGGGAGTAGGAAGGGATATGATCATTAATAAAGAATATACCCCACTCCTTTTGTTTTCCTATTTTCAACTTTTATCTTGCTAAGTGAGGGTGTTTCAAATTAATAAACAGTAAAAATTAAGAAAATTTAATATATATATATAAATATATTTACATTATAAAGTAGAATAGAAGAATCTTGGATTAAGGGATAGTCTGTCACAAGAATAGACCATTTACAATGTTATACCAACAGAACAGAAATTTTACCCTGTGTAACACAAAGTATTAATATTTAACTTATTTTAATTCATATTTCCCTCTCCATTTGTTAATCTGAGAATAACACTCGCAATTGTTTGTTTTTACTATAATTGTCCCAATTATCATGGTCACAGAGATATGTTGGCTAAAAAGCAACTTTCAACACCATTTCACTCAATTGTGAATGTTCTGGCAGTACTGAGAGATGTTGAGTAACAATGACCCCCAATGACTTCTTTGATTCTTCCATGATTTCCCTAACATTCTGGGGAGAAAGTGGGTGCTGGTGAGTCAGGCTGGCTATAAGGATGTTGGCTCAGTTCTACACAATTTAGGTCCAGGGAAGCAAAATGTCCCCTTGTTCCCAAGGCAGAGCTCTCAAGAATTCATCTGAGCTTGATAAAGTAGATTCACTGACAGGCTCCTGTTTGGTGGCTCACTTATAAATCAGTGGTACAAAGCACGTTTGTCTAGGTGATGTTTAATCTACTTAACATAGCCCCCTTTAAGTGTTTTGGTATTGCATATGTATACCTGCACCTTGCTGAATACAGATCATTTCTTGTGTACTCATTAGAATAATTCAGAGATGTCTGCTACCAAGAGATTTCTTTAGTTTATTTTCTGGTATCATGCATGCTATAATGTGATGAAGCTGAATACTTTCAGAGCTATTCATTATTTTCATTAAAAATGTACTTAATGAGTCCTCACTATGTGGAATATCAGAGCTCAAAAAGAGCTTGTACACAATATAGCACTGACCCTCTTTGAAAAATTTGAATCTATACAATTTAATATTGATAGTTTTTCTACTAGAAATATCTGATTAATTTCCTAATTATGTATGATACAGACATATTAAAAACAGTTTACATTCTTGGAGACTAAATCATTATAGAAGTAAGACTTGGTTACAGGTAATCTCCTACAGAGATAAATGTGGAGAGATGAAATTAAAATAGACTCTAATAAGAATGTAGGTGCTTTAAGGAACATGAAAACTTGTCCCTTCTCAAAATTTTGTTCTGAGACTAGGTGTGGTGGCTCATGCCTATAATCTTAGCACTCTAGGAGGCTGGAAAGGATAGATTACTTGAGTTCAAGAGTTTGAAACCAGCCTAAGGAAGAGCAAGATCTTGGATTTTCTAAAAATAGAAAAATTAGCCGGGTATTGTAGCAGCTGCCTGTGATCCCAGCTTCTTGGGAGGCCCAGGAGTTCGAGGTTGGTGTAGACTCCATGGCACTCCATGGCACTCTACATGGAGACAGAGTAAGACTCTGTCTCCGAAAATAAATAAATAAATAAGCAAACAAATATTTAAGAAAATTCAAAAAGAAAACCTTTCAAAAATTTATCGTTCCTCTGTGTGCGTGTATATATATGTATGTATGTGTTGGTGCATCTGTGTGTCTATAGCTGTATCTATTTTTAATGTTTATTAACATTCTGCTACTTGGTTTATTAACTCCAGCAAATAGTTAAGGGCAGGAAACGGATGAAAATTATCTCAAAAATTGCAGGAAAAATGACACTATCATAACTGTCACCAAGGGTAACTGTTTGCCTTTTTGATAGAAATGTGAAATTGGGAATTATAAGTTAAATTTTAGAAGTCCAAAGGTCTGTATTGGTGTTGAATATAATTAGAACTGAATTCTAACTACCCACTTTGTTTTCTGGGACTCATTTGAACTAAGAGGCCCCTGAATACAATATTGGGCATATGGAACTTTTACTTCTGGTCTATCATGTACTATATAACTTTAGAAAATCACTTCATCTGTCTTGTCTTTGGTTCCCAAACTATAAAATTAGTTATTATTTAGTTCTGACATAGTTTGTAATTCTGAGCCCATAACATAGGAGTAGACCAGAGTCAGATGTTTCAGGCAACTGTAATTAACAGAATGAGATGACTCAGTAGAAATCCTGGAGAGAGAGATGGTTTTCTGGAGTTTGACTATACAAGGTCAACAACACAGCCACCAAGGGACCAGTAAGACAGGCATCGCTAGTAAAAGTCAGTTCAGGAAAGAAATAAGAATGAATATGCACCTAGAAAACAGAGTCAATTTTGTCAATCAGAAGCCAAGTCAAAAATATTAGAAAGTCATAGAGTTGCTGTCAAGAGGAAGGAACTACCTATGTGCCTGCCTAGTCTGCACCAGGTACTGAGGTGGTCATTACTTGATATTACTTTTGCCTCTCAATTGCCATGAAAGTAATGGGATTTTGCTCAAAACATAAATTATCTAAACGATGAAGGTCAAATAATTTGCCCAATGTCACATTAAATTAGAATTTGGATTCTGGAGTTTGCTCTAATACTGCTACTGACTAGATGCCACAGTGATTGCCAAACATAGTTGAGGATTAGAGTTTATAGGTACAGTTTAAAAATATAGATTTCTAGGCATCATTTTAGAACACTGGAATCACAACTTCAGGCATGATGCCATGGTATCTGTTTGGATAAAGAACTTTCCACAAGACTGTCTAGTTTGAGAAAGATGGTGGTCCAAAGTCCATGCAGAAAAGAGAACTGAGGAATAAATACAACTACATGTCTTACAACCAATATTTGGTTATCGATGCAGTTTTCTACCACATCTAAAGTTTTACATTCTCTGAATGTCCTAATTATATCAACATTAAATTTTATAGCTTATTGTACTACAACAAATTAAATTTGTTGTCAAGCATTCAAATACTAAAAGTTAAAATAAATTCCATTTTCTTTTTTCCTTGGAAGAAAACATTCTAAATTATACTATCAAATGGCCAGGTTTCTAAAGCAGAATCACATTTATTGAAATAAATGAAATATAAATCCCAAGTGAGTCAGATTGTGTTTGTTCCATGAATTGAAGCTTATTGCTAATTGACACTTCGAAAAGTCCTAGTATTTTCCATTTAAAGATAGGGTATATTTCAAATGCATTTTAAAAAGAGCCATTTGCAACCAGAAATTAGGGATTTTGAGAATCACAGACCTATTCAAGAAAAGATTACCCTTTAGCTAGCATATAATCTTTTTTCCTAAGGAGAACGCACTATTTTATATGCATGTTAAAACTGTACCCACTAGCAAGAAAAATTTTACTGACCAGCTGTGTGTATATATATGACTAGCTGTATATTAATTCAGTTGCCTGCAGGTTTTCGTTTCTATGTATATGTTAATTAGTCATTTCATAAAGTTTTTTTCTTTTTTAGTTTTGATGAAATATAAGATATATGAGACCAATTTCGTCGCTATAAAATGAAAAAGTTGTGACATTTACTATTAACAATAACTTCACTAATGGGGCTATTGTCTTTAAGAGTGTTTTTGTATGTAGCTATACATTTGAAAAGTATGTTTATATTATGTCAATTGTGTGTTTATTGATTTCTAGTTGCCACATGACTTTCAGCCCTACTCTACATGGGTAGAGTGCTGTAGTAACGTAGGTCACAGCAACTCAAACTCTTGGGGTCAAGTGATCCTTTTGCCTCAGCCTCCCAAGTAGCTGGGACTACAGGCAGCTGGCAGTCTCAATTGAAGCAATGTGATCTTTTTATGTTCTATCTTGGAATTATTCTTCCTTTTTTCTAAACCTCCAGGCTGACCATGCACAGTGGCTCACGCTTGTAATCATAGCACTTGGGGAGGCCAAGGAGGGTGAAATGCCTGAGCTCAAGAGTTTGAGACCAGCCTAAGAGTGAGATCTTATCTCTACTAAAAATACAAAAACTAGCCGGGTGTTGTGGTGGGCACCTGTAGTCCTAGTTACTTGGGAGGCTGTGGCAAGAGAATCACTTGAGCCCAAAAGTTTGAGGTTGCTGTGAGGTATGATACTGTGGCACTCTGCCGGGGAGAGGGGCCAAGAAAGTGAGACTCAGTCTCAAAAAACAAAACAAAACAAAAAAAAGAAAAGCAAAAACAAACAAACAAACAAACAAAAAACCTGATAATGTAAAAATATCAAAGAGATAGAAAGTAGAAATGTCCTGAACTGTATCAGTCAAAACCAATGTAGCGTGGTAGTTATCAGAGCGGTGGGATCCTGGGGCAGATGTTGGTCAAAGGACACAAAATTTTAGCCAGACAGGAGAAATAAGTTCAAGAAATCTATTGTACAACAAGGTATCTATACTTAATAACAATATATTATGTTCTTGAGACTTGATTTTATGTGTTCTCACCATAAAGGATGATTTAAGTAGTATGTGAGGTAATGCCTGTGTTAATTAGCTTGATGTATCTATTTCACAATGTATACCTATTTCAAAATATGTTGTATACCATAAATGTACACGATTTTACTTGTCAATTAAAATAAATAATAAAACTATGTAGGCAAAGTCAGAGGCTAAAAATGGATAACAAAAAATAAAAGAAATACATAGAACTAAAACAACTTAAAATAAGTAAAATGAAAAAACATATATTATATTAATATGACTTGAGTCCTAGATTTTTAAGGTGATTTTTCAGTTTCCCAAGGTGTGTGAACACATGCAGAGGTGAGTGGCGTCAGGACGTGCACCTCTTGTAAAGGAGAGGGCTGTGTTCCTAAGGCCTGCTGGGAGCTGGAACGGTGGTAGCACATCCCTTCTGATAGAAACTGTTATATAAAAGGTATGTGGCTAAGCCAGAACGTCACAGAAGCAGGGAGGACACGGAATCTCCTGTCATTGGTCCTGCTGACCAAACTCAACTGGAAGCCACCAAATAAACGAAAGTTTTACATGATCTGAATTCACATGTAACTCTTTATTCTTCTTTTTTTTTTAGTTTACATTTATTTTTATTTTTACCTTTTTTATTAAATCATAAACACATAGATCATGTATACATTAATGCATTTATGGGGTAAAATGTGCTGACTTCATATAGAATTAGGAATGCTTGCATCACAATGGTTAATATATTAACCATCTTGTTTACTTAATTATTGTGCTAAGACATTTATATTCTATACCAGGGGTCCTCAAACTGCGGCTGGCGGGCCACATGAGATGGTGTGATTGTATTTGTTTCTGTTTTGTTTTTACTTCAAAATAAAATATGTGCAGTGTGCATAGGAATTTGTTCATAGTTTTTTAAAAAAACTATAGTCCGGCCCTCCAATGGTCTGAGGGATAGTGAACTGGCCCCCTGTTTAAAAAGTTTGAGGATGCCTGTTTTATACTAATAGATCTCACAAGTACCCTTGCATTATGGACCATAGGTGTGATCCCTCCATTCACCCTCCCTCGACCTGACCTCCCCCTCCTCCCTCCTTCATCTTGGGCCATAGTTGTGATCTATTCTTCATATAAAAGTGTGGACAATTGTAAATTGGTTTCATAATAGTACTGAGTACATTGGATACTTTTTCTTCCATTCTTGAGATACTTTACTAAGTAGGATATGTTCCAGCTTTATCCATGTAAACCTACAAGAGGTAAAGCCTCCATCTTTTTTAGGGCTGCATAATATTCCATGGTTACATATACCACAAATTATTAATCCATTCATGGGTCGATGGGCACTTGGAATTCTTCCATGACTTGGCTATTATGAATTGAGCTGCAGTGAACAATTTGGTGCGAATATCTTTGTTATAAAGTGATTTGGGGTATTTTTGGATATACACCTAGTAGAGGAATTGCAAGATCAAATGGCAGGTCTACTTTTAGATCCCTCCTTACTTCTTTCCAAAAGGGATGTCCACGCCAACGTCTGTAGTTTTGGGATTTTGTTATGTGAGCCACTCTTACTGGAGTTAGATGATAATCTCAAAGTGGTTTTGATTTGCATTTGTCTGATGATTAAAGATGATGAGCATTTTTTCATGTGTCTGTAGGCCATGCGCCTATCATCTTCAGAGAAGCTTCTGTTCAAGTCCTTTGCCCACAATGAAATGGGATTACTTGTTCTTTCTTATTAATAAGTTTGAGTTCTCTGTGGATTCTGGTTATCAAACTTTGGTCAGAAGCATAACCTGCAAATATCCTCTCCCATTCTGAGGGCTGTCTGCTTGCTTTACTTACTGTGTTATTGGCTGTGCAGAAGCTTTTTAGTTTGATCAGATCCCAGTAATGTATTTTTGGTGTTGCTTCAATTACTGGGGTGGGCGTCCTCCTCAGAAAGTATTCTCCTAGGCCAATTTCTTCAAGTGTTTCTCTTGCACTCTCTTTATAGTTTAGAATCTTTATAGTTTCATGTCTTAAGTTTAAATCTTTTATCCAGTGAGAGTCAATTTTTGTTAATGGTGAAAGGTGTGGGTCTGGTTTCAGTCTTCTACAAGTCGCCAACCAATTCTCTCAGCACCATTTGTTAAACATGGAATCTTTCCCCCAATTTATATTTTCGATAGCTTATCAAAGATCACATGATGTTAAGTGTCTGGGTTCATCTCTTGGTTTTCAATTCTCTTGGTTCTAGACTGCCAGGAAGGTAGGGAGAATATTAGATCAACTTTTGGCCCAGGCAAGAGACTGCCTCAGCTTGCAGAGCTGTCTCTCTGTGGAGGGAGTCCCGGCCCTCAGTTGTTCTCTCCCCTTTGGTGAAACAAAAGGTCCTCTGTTCTCTACTTGCCCCAAGCTGCTCTTCTGAGTGGGTGAGGGGAAGGATTCCCGTCCTCTTTGGGATGGGTTTTGTACCTGAAATTTGTTTCCTTGGAGTCCCAGCTTGTCGCAGCAGGGATGATGCTAACCTATCTATCCTCTCTCTCAGCTCAGCTCCTGATCCGCTTTAGTGGCTCATTTCTGGCCTCTGGACGGGAGCCTCTGCAGAAAGCTGGCTTCAGTCGGCCATCTTGCCTCCCTCTCTCGCATGTAACTCTTAATGTCACACTTTGGAGATTTATTTGATTGAGTTTTCAGGCTCTGGTCCATCCCTAAAATTTCTTTTTTTGCATGTGAAAAGACAGACATACTTCATACATTTTTCTCCTTGCATGAGAATTTATGCATTCTGCATTGAACTCCCTCTTATCTCCTTAGTCATTTTGCAGGGGGGCTTAACTGCCAAGGCTGTGTTCTCCCTAAAATACCGTGAGCACATTCTTGGTTCTTCTCTCCCTAGGGACCAAATAGACTCTGCCTGCTGTAAGTTGACTACAGGGTTGGATGATGTGGACTTCGTTTTAGATGCTTAGCTGTAGACAGCTATTGTTGAAGTAATTAGATCTTTGGTTAATTAAACTTGGACAAGAAACATGGTTCATTTTCTTTCTGTATTTATTGCAGTGGTGCCAGTGAAGCTGAGCTTATCTAGTTAAAGGAGTACATAATATCCTAGTGGGTGAAACTATTTGAATTATAAATTGCCCTTTCCACCACTACTCCACTCCCACACAGACTCTGCAGTGCCTTGGCTGCTTTGCAAAGCATCCTCTTGCAGGAAAGCCCCAGGGCCCATGGTCTTTCTCCTGGGTGAGCTGCCGTCTTCCATGGCTGTTGTTGATGTATTCCTATACATTGGCCCCTCATTTATTGTTGCCTTTCTTCCTCCACATGTTGTGTTCAAACTTTTTAGATTATACATCTTCCTTACTGTGGCCACTTCTCTCCTTTATACGAAACTTGGTCAGAAGGGGAAAAAAGGCACTGTGAGGGCTGTGAGCTTCCTCTTCTAAATGCTTGATAGACTTCTTAAAAAGTTGTTTTAAAGTTGGAAATGTACATCTAAAATGGGCATCCATGCCTTTTCCATAAACTCCTAACATCTCTGACCCTTGTATGCACAGGTTGGAGGCTGTATGTGATGGTTTAGAGTAAGTATGTCCACGATTTTTTGTAATTACTTTCAAAAGGTGGAACCTAATTCCTCTCCCATTAAGTATGAACTGCATTTTAGTAACTTGCTTCTAATAAATAGAAAAGGGCAGAAATGATGCTGTGGATTTCTGTGGGTAGGTCATGAAAGATACTGTAGTTTCTAACTTCCTTTCTCTCTCTTGGAGCGCTTACTCTGGGGGAAGCCAGCTGTCACACTGTAAGGATATCAGGAGGTTTATGTAGCAAGTGACTGACACTTCCTGCCCATAGCAGCAAGGAAAGGAGGCCTCAGGCCAGTAGTCACAGAGTGATCTACTTTTTGGAATTAGATCCTTCTACTCCAGTAACACTTTCAAACAATAGCTGTCCTGGCCAAAGTCCTAAATGTAACCTCACGAGCGACCCAGTGCTGGAAACATGTAACTAAATTATTCCAAAGTCTTAACCCTTCAAAACTGGAAGATAGTAAGTGTTTATGGTTTTTAGCAGATAACCTTTAGGAAATTGCACCTCTAGTGCAACACTAGACTAGTAATATACTGTTTATGTTTTTTCTTCCAGGATTTGCTACCCCCTTTGTCATTTTACCCACTTCTCACTGTAGAGAGTTGTGCTAGTTTCCCAGGACCACCTTTGTGACAAGTTGTTTGATTCGGATTTCACTGTGTTCCCCAAAGTTGATAATGTGAACCTAATACAGTTTATATATTTTAGGACAATGAAATTTTCTTCTATAATCCCTCTTCATTTCTTCATCTGATTTGTTTCTAGAAGGAAAAAGGTATACTCTGGCCTTTACTGTGGTTTTGAGTCTTGTACTTTAAAAAATCCTGTGGACTTTAAATACTTTTAAAATACTTTATGAAATATTGTACTTGTACTTTAATATGCTTTTAAAATATTATAGAAAATATTAGACTCTAAGGTAGAGAATAGAGTGAGAGGGACAATGCAAAAAATAATATTAACATGAAAATATTAAATGTTGAAAATAATTTATTGAAATAATTTATTAAAGTAATTATTGAAATAAGTAATAAAGAATTATTGATTTGAATTTGAAGGGTTTACTCTTGAAAACATGTCATATTCTCTTTGAATATGAAAATGTCATATTCCCTTTTGTAATGATTTTAATCTCTGGGGACAGCCTATGGTAATAGCGTGGCATTGTCACACCTCTGATCCAACTGCAGAGAACTGTTTAAGTTTGCCTCAGAGGTCAGGGTATTATATATTTGCTTTGGATGCCTCTTTGGCCTGGAATGTCCTCTCAGCTAAAGGTTCCTGCTTTCCTTTTTTTTCTTTTCTCTTTCTTTCTTTTTTTTTTTTTTTTGAGATAGAGTCTCACTATGTCACCCTTGGTAGAGCGCTGTGGCGTCACAGCTCACACAACCTCAAACTCTTGGGCTGAAGTGATTCTTTTGCCTCAGCCTCCCAAGTAGCTGGAATACAGGTGCCCGTCACAGTCCCCGGCTATTTTTTGTTGCAGGTGTCATTGTTGTTTGGCTGGCTGGGCCAGGTTCTAACCCGCCAGCCTTGGTGTATGTGGCTGGTGCCTTAACCACTGTGCCATGGGCCCTGAGCCCGTTCATGGTTTCAAAACTCAAGTGTCATCTTCTGTCTACTCATTATTGATCATTTCCTTATTATTTTCAACTTCAGCTTCACCCGGGCATGCAGTTATACCTATCCCGCGTCCTTTCCCTCTCGCTGTTTCTATGAGGGATGGAATCACATCCGATTCATTGCTCTAGCCTCAGCTCTATCCTCTGAACCGCACGGAGTACTAAGTTGCCCTACTTGTTTTACTTCACTCCTTAAGCTCTTGTAATTGAGAGTTCACATCTTACTATTTTTAGGTAACTTTATTAGGCATCTGTAAGAGTTTCATAATTAGAGCTTTAGAATTGTTTTACATTCTTTTAAAGTATTTTCTAGGTGATGATTTATATGTCAGACACATAGGAGGGAGATAATATTTCAAGTAAAACATTTCATTATAATTAATCTCAATGCTTAAGGAAGATGAATACTTTAAAATTGTTCAATGAAAAGTGAATATAATGTGATTACCAAAGTGAATATAACAAAATAGGTTAACCACTATTACCCTCTATAAAATAATATTTTTTTGTTTAAATAATTTGTTTTATTGTGTCATACTAAGAATGCTATCCATAACTATTATCAAGTATGCTCTATATCATGTAATTTTCTTATGTTCTTTTAATATAAAAAAACATTCTGTTAACCCTTAGAGCTTGGTATTATTCTTTTTTACAGATGAAGAAAAGACAAACTATATAATCAGCAAGATTTTCTGGCTCCCTGCCCACACCGCTGCTCATCAGAGCACACAGACAGAGATACAGCTGTAGAGTGTCACCCCGTTCATGTCCAGGCTGGATTCACATGGTCTGGGTGCCTGGCTGTGCCTGAGGTGGTCTCAGATAGCCTTCAGGTGTAAATAGGTGCTACTTGAAAAAGGTTACGTGGTCATATGTATTGATGTAGCATTACTATTTTTTGATCTTTGGAGTTTTTTTAAGCCATTGATGGTCCCACTGAATTATAAACAACTAATATCTAATCTGTTTCAGGAAAATGCTGTAATTGCTACATGTATAAAACCTTCTTCTAACACAAAATACCTTGGTCTGGCTGGAAATAGCAAAATTCAGGTGCTTGTCTCCCTAACTTAGCTTTCTGAAGCATTAGCAAACCTTGCTAAGTGACACAGGAATGTCGTTTGGATACATATTTTAATTTTTTAAATCGAAAGGAAAGCCAAATTAAACTGCTTCATTAGTGTCATCCAAGGCAGCTGAGAATGGACAGTCTGAGTGTTGAACATGAACTGTTAATCGAAAATGGCTTGAGATGACCATTCAAAGAGAGCAATGGCACAGATTGAAGAAAAAAACTAAACAAATTAGTAGGGCAATATGAACATTACACTAAAAGAACAGGAATAGGCCCACCTGTGGCTCAAAGGAGTAGGGCGCCGGCCCCATATGCTGGAGGTGGCGGGTTCAAACCCGGCCCTGGCAAAAATCGCAAAAAAAAAAAAGAACAGGAATTATTTTATCATTTTTATACTCTTACTACAAAAAAATTGTCCACTGTAGAGTTTTAAAATCACCATTCTACACATTGCTACACAGAGAACATGAGCATATGAATAACTATTATACACATGTATAATATATAAACATATATAATATGTGTATAATAGTTACAATGTGTGGATAATACATATGTACATATTATGTATGTGTGCGTATATATGTAATGTGTATATAATATGTATATACATACAGTATACATAGTAAACTTTTGGAATTATCAACACTTAAGGGATCAGCAAGAAGAAACCACTAAAAGACACTAGAGTAGAACTAGGAGAAATACAAGCAAGAAAGAGGTTTTTTTTTTTCGTTTCTTAAATTTTTTTTTTTTAATTTATTATTATTATTTTTTTATTGTTGGGGATTCATTGAGGGTACAATAAGCCAGGTTACACTGATTGCAATTGTTAGGTAAAGTCCCTCTTGCAATCATGTCTTGCCCCCATAAAGTGTGACACACACCAAGACCCCACCCCCCTCCCTCCTTCTCTCTCTCTCTGCTTTCCCCTTCTTCCCCCACTGTGTCATTAGTTGTCATTAATTGTCCTCATATCAAAATTGAGTACATAGGATTCATGCTTCTCCATTCTTGTGATGCTTTACTAAGAATAATGTCTTCCACTTCCATCCAGGTTAATACGAAGGATGTCAAGTCTCCATTTTTTTAATGGCTGAATAGTATTCCATGGTATACGTATACCACAGCTTGTTAATCCATTCCTGGGTTGGTGGGCATTTAGGCTGTTTCCACATTTTGGCGATTGTAAATTGAGCTGCAATAAACAGTCTAGTACAAGTGTCCTTATGATAAAAGGATTTCTTTCCTTCTGGGTAGATGCCCAGTAATGGGATTGCGGGATCAAATGGGAGGTCCAGCTTGAGTGCTTTGAGGTTTCTCCATACTTCCTTCCAGAAAGGTTGTACTAGTTTGCAGTCCCACCAGCATTGTAAAAGTGTTCCCTTCTCTCCACATCCACGCCAGCATCTGCGGTTTTGAGATTTTGTGATGTGGGCCATTCTCACTGGGGTTAGATGATATCTCAGAGTTGTTTTGATTTGCATTTCTCTAATATATAGAGATGATGAACACTTTTTCATGTGTTTGTTAGCCATTCGTCTGTCGTCTTTAGAGAAAGTTCTATTCATGTCTCTTGCCCATTGATATAAGGGATTGTTGGCTTTTTTCATGTGGATTAATTTGAGTTCTCTATAGATCCTAGTTATCAAGCTTTTGTCTGATTGAAAATATGCAAATATCCTTTCCCATTGTGTAGGTTGTCTCTTTGCTTTGGTTATTGTCTCCTTAGCTGTACAGAAGCTTTTCAGCGTAATGAAGTCCCATTTGTTTATTTTTGTTGTTGTTGCAATTGCCATGGCAGTCTTCTTCATGAAGTCTTTCCCCAGGCCAATATCTTCCAGTGTTTTTCCTATGCTTTCTTGGAGGATTTTTATTGTTTCATGCCTTAAGTTTAAGTCCTTTATCCATCTTGAATCAATTTTTGTGAGTGGGGAAAGGTGTGGATCCAGTTTCAGTCTTTTACATGTAGACATCCAGTTCTCCCAACACCATTTATTGAATAGGGAGTCTTTCCCCCAAGGTATGTTCTTGTTTGAGGCGGAGCAAGATGGCAGCCGAGTAACAGGTTCCTTGCAAGAAAGAGTTTTAAGAAAGGAGTGCCGCCAGGCCCAAAGTGCAGAGGTCAAATAAGGGAAGGACTAACAAGTGCCAATGGATTTGGCAACCAGAGTCACTGGTAACCTTGAAAAGAAATGTCAGCAGATTTGTTAAGGACAAAAGCCAGTTTAAAGCAGGTTGAGAAAGGGAGGTATGGAGAACCATTCAACATTTCATTGATTCATCTGTCCATCCCATTGGGTGTGGAGTAGTTACGGTGTGTTCATTGGCAGTTGGCTCTGAAGAGAAGGATAGAAGCAGGGACTTTTTAAAAGTTTTTAATTCAATTTTTATTTTTAATTTTTCCCAAGTACCCTATGCTCTGTTGGCCTACAAAATATTTAGTGCTGCTATTCACTTATGCTTTTCATAAATGATACAGTACAAATTGTTGAAAACAGTACACAAAACATAAAGTGATAAATGTTCAATACAGCACAAGCCTTAGGTGAAATATGTTCACAGTGGTACCAGTGAGCCACCATTGTTCCTCCTGGGTTAGATGCTTTACTCAAAGTCTCCTACTTCCTGTCACAGAAGATTGAGGCCCTGAAGTCACCTGGACATTTCTGCAACATCAAATGGTATCCCTTTAAAATGAAAGTCCTTTGAGTGCAATGTCTGAGCTTCAGATGCAACGTCTTCCACCACAAAACTTATAGTTTTTGTAACTGGAATCTCAAATATCTTAGACTTTACATGGATTCCCTAGTCATAACTAAGTTCTGTCTGGCACAGAATATTTTGGCTCGCTTCTCAAAACTTGAAAATTTCTTTGGGTTGGGATGTGGTTTACTCACAAAGCCTTTCTTGAAGGCATCTCCAACCACAGTGTAATGGCATCCCTCAACCACTCTTACATCACCCGTACAACATACCAAGGCTTTGCGTTTTCTGCAAAGCATTTATTATTATTATTTTTTTTATCAAGCACAGGTTTTGCTTTTTCTTAACTATTGCTGACAAATTTTTTGTGAATCTGTATATGAAGAATCTTTTCTTTAAATGCTACTTAATTTCATGTTTGAAAGCTTAAAATGGAGTGATTATTTTTTTCTTTGTATATATTAGTTTTTTTCTTTTTCAATTACATCAGTATTACTCTCCAGAAGAAAGCACTTGCTACCTCTGGGTCTTCCTCTTCCTCTGGTTTGGATCATTTTGATGACATTGCCTACCAACTCAGGATAACAAGATTGCCCTGTGCAATTGTGATGCCTTCATTAACAACTGCAATGGTAATCAGAACAGTGATGTCTCCAGTGGTTATGAATGGATCCTGTATGCACTTCTGTGCTGGAAGGGTCGTTCTATGTTCTGATTTGTTTCACAACATCTGGTTGATGTGCCAGGTTGTAGAAAGCTGAGTTTAGAATTTCCTTCAGTCTGTTTTTTCAAAGCATTCGCAAGTGATCCAATTTTTGCAAAGAGAATGGTTCTTATCTCTGAGTTTAAGTGGTACCCTTGTAAGATGAAGTCGAGGTCTTTGAGTTTAGGGTTCTCATTGCTGGGATCCATAGAAACACCTGCAGCTTTTCTTCAAATCTCCAAGGAAGATCTTGCTCAATCTTAGTAAATCCTGCTGCTTGGACATTGCTGAAGAATTCTTTTAGGTAATCCAGAGCTGCTTTGATTTGTACATGTTTATTGCTAAGGATGGCATCATTATATATCTGCAAGTGTGAAGTGTACAAAAACAGTGCTTTGTAAGTCCTGCTCTTTTCTTTCATATCAGAAATACAATGCATGTTTTCTGAACTGTAAAAATCTATTGTTCATATTTCTGTTTCAAATTCCCTTTTTTAAACTTGAGATAAGTTTTTGAGTGCTCCATTATCACTCTTTGCCAGACTCTGTCTCCCTCATCTGCTGAGATATGATGCATTTAAATTGGTGAGTAGTTGGTGATTTCACTTTCCTGAAAAGTTTCTGGGGCTTCTAAATGATTTCCTCCAGTTCTTCTGGGTTGTTTTTGTTGCTTTCACTGACGCATCAAGAGAATAACAATACGGTGCCTGTAGCACAGTGGTTACAGCATAGGCCACATGCACTGAGGCTGGCAGGTCCAAACCCATCCTAGGTTGGCTAAACAACAATGATAACTGCAACAGCAACAACAAAAATAGCCAGGCATTGTAGCGGACACCTGTAGTCCCCGTTACTGGTGAGGCTGAGGCGAGAGAATCGCTTAAGCCCAAGTGTTTTGGGTTTCTGTGAGCTGTGATGCCATAGCACTCTACACAAGGCAACAGCTTGAGACTCTCTTAAAAAAAGAGTGAGAGAGAGAGAGAGAGAGAGAAGAACACAGGAACACAATTCACAGATATTTGAATTGTGGCTTCATCTGTGTTTTTGGCATCCCCAACACCAGCTGAGGCAGTCATCCCAATGACTTGGGCAGTGGTTCTGAAGATCTTCAAGTTTCTGATCTGAGTAGATAACTGAACATGATCATATTATATGGGTGGGGTTTACAAATATCATCAAAGTAAAGACAGACAATGATGGAATAGTTCCATTTTTAAGATTGTTCACAAGAATCTGTGGTGTTAAAAAGATGACACCATTGTTCTCAACAATTTGTTCCACTGGGATATGGTCAGCTATTGCTCAAGAAATGCCTGCAACTCTGTACCCAAGTCTTTCAAAACTTTTCGAGAACACAGATTTCTGTTGGTCATACACTGGGATTTGATTAGCAAAAGTGCAAAAAGGCTCCCTTTTTGTCCTTGTGAAAATTTAAGATCATGTTCATATATAACAGTGGTTTTCCACCTTCCTAATGCCGCAACCCTTTAATACGTTTCCTGTGGGTTGTGACCCACAGGTTGAGAACTGCTGATATATAAGAAGTGAAACAAAGGTTTTTCCACAACCACCAGGAGCACATGTTGTGTTGTTTTTTTTTTTTTCCCCCTTTATAACAGGCAACGCAAGTGCCAGCTAATTTTCTTGGTTTAAATGGGCTGCTCAAATTAGGAGTCCACTTCTGAAGGTGGACATGATTCTGACCAAGATCCTGGTATTCTGGATCCTCCTGGGATAATAGAATACCTGTACGTCAGAAGTTTATCATAACAAGGTTTTTAATTTCGGTATCTTTTGCACCTTTCTGTACAATCCACATGCCACTAAACCGGTTCTCCCCTTTCTCTTAAACAAGTGTCAGAGTTTGGGGCCAGTTTTCCTTGTCTGAGGTGAGAAGACATCCCACCATTTCCTCTGCACCTGCCACCATCCCTTTATTGTAACAAATTGGTATAATTTCATCACATTCCTGATTATTCTATAATAACTACTACTCTGAAAGTTCAGGGAGGATGTATATTAGAATGATTCTGATTTTAAACTCCGGTTGTAAACTATTTCAGCCTGAATATACATCTTGGAGGATGTTGGCCGCCATCTAGGTAGGTGACGGCCGGATCAAGAAGACCTGAGCTTGTCTGTGGACTTGTCTGCCAGGCTCTTTAGAAGCAGCAGCAGGCAGGGTGCATCACCCTCTTCCTGAGGCAGGAGATCCCAGCAGCTCTTGTGACCTCATGAAGCCAGTGAGTTCCTGCTCCCTTGGCTGAGTTGTTCTTTCACTGGTAGGTCCCGGGTCTGGCAGAGCTGCAGTGTTGACTGCCTGGGCCCACAGTCTGAAGCGCCTTATTTCTTTAGCACCCAGAAACTCCAAAATCCATTTCTTCATTAAGCATTTTACCCTGTTACCTCCAGGTACTCTTTCTTTAAATGAAATTCCTAGGCGTCTTACTTAGGCTTTGAGAATTTTTTCTTTAGCTTTCCCACCTGAGTTCTAGCCGTAGGCTGACCCCGGTTTTTCTCAGTTTTTCCTCTTCCGCTTTATACTCCTTTGTCTTCCCACTTCCTGCTCCTTGCTGTGGAAACTGTTATTTATTTTTTTAGAGTCACAAACTTACAAAGTTCTTTTGGGTTTTGATTACTTTTCCTGTGTATGTTAATGTAGTATGTATGTGTATGTATATGTGTGTTCCGTTTTTATTATGGACTGTAGCTATATTCTGTGGACGCTAAAAAAACAGAAATTTCCTGAGGAAATAAGTAGACAGGAACTGAGAGTGAAACAAATAGGACACCGTCTTGGCCCCATTGTTGTTGTCTTCTGTAAACTCGGATTTGTACTGCGAGTTCTCAACTTTGTGTTTTCGGCTTTGAATTTGACTTGCTGCCAGGATCTCCCCTTCATCCGAGATCTGGGTTGTTGCTCTCGCTCTGGTCTACCTGCTTTTTTTGTAAGCAAGGACTGGGCTTCTGGCCTCTTTTCCGACTATTGCTTGTGTCATAACAATTCCAAGAGACATACTGACAGATGAGATTTTATCATTTCACATGTATTTGCAACATCAATTCCCTTATACATAAAATGTTTATAATTTCGATTCTGCACAGTGGATGAGTCCATTATATTGTAAGACGATTAAATTATCAATGCAGAATTTTGACATTTAAAACTCAATGTAATAACCTTTCTTGATCTGAGGAAAATTTTCAAATTTCACCACACACACACATACACACACCCAACAAACACAAGTGATTATGTAAATCAGACCAACCTGTTACTGAGAACAATTAGGAAATCTCAAAAATAGGCACAAACATTTGCTGAAAGGCATCAGAGAACCAGCATGTTAGTAAATAATTATGGTGTTAAAGTCTAAGTGAAAAATGGAACCCAGAATGCTAAACCTGGCTTGGTTAGGCTTTCCTTCACATGTTTTCAGATTGTGGAAGAGGCAACGAGAGGCTGGGACACCAAGCAGAGGTTTTAACAGATTCACAGGTTAAGGGAGACAAAACTTAGAAGTCAGGGCTTTATAAGGCAGGTCTTTTCTTTAGGAATAAGCTTATAATAAAAGTAAACTATTTCTCCTTGGTATGGAAGTCAAGCATTGAATAATTTGAATTCCTGATTAGATTGAGTTAATAAGGACTTCCTGACATTTCTAGAAAATTAAAAAAAAGAATTCTTTCATGAAAGATAATGTCATCAGAGGCCTCAAATTGTCTCTTTAATTTCCCATACAACACAGCTGGCACTTAGAAAAGCAGGCAGAAGACACAAAAACATGACAGAAAACCAAAGAAACAAAAAAATAGACTCAGAGGTTCCATATCATGGGAACTATCTGACATAAACTTTTGAAAAATGATACATAATCTTATTTAGGAAATAGAGAAGACTGAGATTTTTGGCAGTATAAATTTGATTTAACATCAGAAAATTATTTAATTTCTCACTTTACAAGACTAATGGGGGAAAGTCATAGAATCATCTCGATAAATAAATAAAAGCTTTTTAGGAATATTCAAAATCCATTTACAATAAAAACATTTAGCATCTAGGAATAGAAGTCCATTTGATAGAGACAGCTAAACGAGAGTCCTATGGCAAACATTATACTGAATGATAAAATATTAATAGATTTCCCTCTTCGATCGGAAAGGAAACAATGATGCCTGCTGTCACCACTTGTATCTGATGTTATTGGATATGTTAGTATGTACAATAAGGTGAGCAAAAGACACGAAACGTGCATAGTTGGAAAGTCAGATCTCAGAGGCCAAGATCGATGCCTATGAAGACAGATCCTAAAGTTAAGAAAGTAAAAGTTGTCTATGGGTGAAGGGTTCAGGGACTGGCTGACATGGCACATTTCTAAATTCCTAGGGCTACAAAAAAAGTTACACTCTTGCTACACTCCTAAGTAGTAGAAGCTATCAGGCAGATGAAGTAATTTATTATCCAGACAACCACAACTGTGATTGGACGGAGGACTGGCCTTATGCTCTGTTCTGATAGGCAACTGCACACGTCAAGCCCGTTGTGGCTAGCTTATAGAGGCTGCATTCAAACTACCTTTGTGTCCTGAAGTTCACTTTTTGATGCAGACAGCCAAATTCCACCTTATTTAAATTAATGCTGACGCCAAAGTGAATGTGGAATGTGTGTTACCCCTATGTTTCCCATTGTGCATGTACTTCTGCCCTGAAATATATGACTCTATGGTGCAATATGGACTCCGTGAGGCCTTTGGCACACCCCAGAGGCTACTGATGCTGCCCACAAAGCTCTCCTTTCTAGTATTTAGTCATCCCGGTGGTCTTTTAGATGACGAAAGAAACAAAATTTTTATCATGTATGACAGTATGATTTTATAAATTCCCTAACAAGTATGTGAACTATTAAAATTAACGTATGAGTTTAACCAAGGCATGGACAGAAGAACAATATTCAAACATTCTTTTCATATGCCAATAATAAAATAAAGCTTACCAGCAATATAAGATAAAAATTAAATGTACCAACAATAAAATGAAATTCAAAGGGACATGTGATTAATATTAGCACAAAAATACCAAATACCTAGGACGGATACTGTATAAGATGACTACACAGACTTGGTAGAATACTGCTGAGGAAAGGCAGATATATAAGTGCAAAATAACCCTAATTTTTTTCTGATTTTTTTGGTAGAAATTCAAATGCTGACTCTAAAATTTATAAATGAAATTAAAAGGACATGGATGGGTAAGGCAGCTGAGACCCATTTGAAGGAGGAGGCAGAAAATCTTACCCTTTCTCATATCAAGACTTTTTGTAGTAAGTCGCTTGATTGCTTTGATTTACAAGGCCTGCAAATGTAAAACGCAGGTAACAGAATAGGATTTTCTGAAGGTAAAATGAGATGGCCAGTACTTATCAATATAGTGTGTGTCTCACGTGAACATAAACATAGAAATTACAAGTCGCCTTTGAAGTACTCCCCTTGGCCATCTGGTGACCAGGAGCGATGTTCAACAATGAGTTGTGCAGCACTTGGTCTAGGATGAGTTGGTGAGCTTAATTGTCAGACCTCATATTATACAATTGTTACTTCCTCTTTTGAGCTGAATTATGCTTCCCTCCAAATTAGAGGATCTGACCCCCAAGACCTCAGAAAGCGACTGTGTTTGGAGATTATGGCCTTGGTAAAGAGGTGATTAAGGGAAAATGAAGCCATTTGAGGGGACCCCAATCCAATCCAACCAGTCTCTTTGTAAGAAGAAATTTGTACACAGATGCCCCTGTGAAGACAGCCTTCTGCAAGCCATGGAGAGAGGCTTCAGAAGAAACCAACCCTATGGACACCTTGATCTTGGATGTGTGGTATTCAGAAGTGTGAGAAAATTTGTTACCTAAGACAAAAATAAAGTATTTTTATAAGGGTATTGTAGATAAGATAAGGTACTATTGGTGCCCATTGGTACAGAATAAAGTCATATAGAAACACATTTAAAAACCTATGAAAATGTGATTTGGATATTATATTTTGTTTTAATAAAAGTTTCTGGTTGAGTTGGTCAATCCAGAGTGGAACCTAAAACTTTTCCCCAAATTATACACATTAAAAACCCTAAATTCTATGTGAAATATTGATCTGATTGTAAAAGACAAATTATTAGTGAATACCTTGATGACATTGGGATAAAAAATAATTTTTAAATAAGGAAAAAAATATAAATGTAATTTATGATTTAAGAGAAGGCTGAAAGCTTAGACTACATTAAAACAAAGAACTTCTACCAATAAAGACTCTAATACAGAATGAAAGGTAAGTCAGAGGTGGGGTAGATACTTGCTGTAATATTCCTTCATAGCTTATTCCTAGGAATTAATTTGCTTTTGAGTTAATGCAGATTATTTTTTTCTAGCCAGAGTCAAAGGATTACAAAAAAATGGTATTTTTCCATTTTATTTTAGGAATAAAACTACAGTTTTAAGGAGTATGATTAGTTTCTGTAACCTCAGTGTCTGGATATATGTCAATAGTGGACTACTAAAAAAGAGGCCTCCAAAAGCTTTTGGAAGATAAGTATGTACATTTTTGAGATATTAAATGTACGATTTGTAAGGCCTTTCTATGTAAGGGCCTTATTCCATTGATCTATCTATTTCTGTTTCCCTTTAATAAAAAATAGAATTGACAGAATTGTCAGTGTAAATGGAAATGTACTCAAATAGCATGTGTCTCCTTGAGCTTTGCAGGTTTGGCCTTTAAGCAACTCATCTGTCATTGATAAGCTTGACTGTCATGTCCGTTCAGTAATTTACTTACAGATGACTTTATGTCTTATGTTCCTCAAGTAGACCAGGTGTAGAAACAAACCTACAGAGCAGCTATTTTCTTTTCCTTTTTTCTGATTCCTAAGTGGGATACTTTTATAGTTTACCTTTTAAATTTAATGTAAGGCCGGGTATGGCTCATGCTTGTAACCCAGTGCTTTGGGAGGCCAAAGAGGGAGGGTTGCTTGAGGTCAGGAATTGGAGACCAGCTTGGGCATCAAGGTGGGCACCTGCAGTCCTAGATCCTTGAGAGGCTAAGGCAGGAGGATCACTTGAGCCCAGGAATTCAAGGTTACAGTGAACAACGAGCATGCTGCTGCACTCCAGCCTGGGTGACACAAGGAGACTCTATCTCTAACAACAACAACAACAACAACAACAACAAATAATTAATGTAAGACTTTATGATTATAAATATCCCTTACCTGCCACCTTCGCTGCCTCATCATTAATATTTTTCTCTCTACTACTATATTAATTTTTGTTCAGTTTGATATATTTTCTAATTTTTATAGTAATTCATTTTTTTACTTATGAATTGAGTCATGTGTTTCTATGTTTCAAATAAATGAAGTTTTTATGTCATCTTCTTGTAACTGGCTTCTCCTTCCTCTTCTTGCTTTTCTAAGTTGTCTCTACTTATTCCCACTGCTTTCTGTACTGTCCATAATTTTCTCCCGTCTTACCTGAACTTCACTCTAGGCATGCACATTTGATCTAGTTTGTTATAAATTCCAAAAAAGTAAATGGAACCTTTTACTCCCACATTGCCCTTTGCACAGCTCATTTCGTAGCTTCTCTTTATAGCAGAAGATTTTGGAGGAGCTCTTAAGAGTTGATATTTCTACTTAGTCTCCTTTCATTCTCTTCTCAGCCCATTTGAGCTGGCCTGCTCTCCCCACCACATTCCTACAACTGCTTTAGTGACCTTTGTGTTATCATACACGGTGGCTCTGCTCTGTACTAATTATCTGTTCACTGTTACGTCAGTTAATGAAAGCAGGGTCTTGAAATCCCTGATTTTAATTGTGGATTTCTCCATTTTCTTTTTTTTTGCTTCAGGTATTTTGAATTCATAAATATTAGTGATGATTATATCATCATTATGAATTGACCCCTTCAACATTTTGAAACGATCTTGATAATATCCTTTGCTCTGAAATATCTTTGATATAGCCATTCTGGTTCAATTTAATTAGCAAAGTAATATATCTATTTCCCTACCTATTCTTTCAACCTATTGTCTTTATAATAAAAGTGTATTTCTTGAAGGTAATATATAGTTGAATCCCATTTTTATCTCATATGTTGCTATCTCCCTTTAAGTTAGTAGGGTTAGATCATTATATACTTTGTGATTAAATACATGGTCAGGTTTAAATCTATTGTCAATTTTGATTTTTTCTGCTAATTAAAATATGTTTTTCAGTCTGCATTGGTTTTGATTTATTTATATATTTTTCTTTTAATTCTGAGTGTGCTTTCCTACTTCTTTGCATGCTTGGTACCGGTAATTTTTGATTGAATATCAGACATTGTTAACTTTACCTTCTTGGGTGTTAGATACTTTTATATTTCTATAAATATTGTTCAGATTTGTTCTGAGAGAAAGTTAAGCTTGATAGTTTGAGTCTTTCTTTTCAGATTTTTAGGCAAGATCAGAGTCATGTTTAGTCTAAGGTTAATGATTCTCTGCTGTGAAGCAAGATCGTTCTGTGTGCTTTACTAAGTGTCCCCTGAATTATGAGATTTCCCAGTGTTGCTGGTAGGGCCAGACATCTTTTGTGGAATTCTCCCTCCTTGCAGCTCTCTTCTTTTGATACTGTCTTGTGGACTTTAACTGCTTTGATTTTTTTTCACACTCTTAGCAGCATCTCCTTAACTCAGAAAAATCTTCCTGATTCTGTGTAAGTTTCTCTTCTAAGTCCAAGGCCTGGAAAATTTCTCAAAGCAATACACTGGGGCAATTGTTTTGGGGACTCACCTTGTTTTTTCTTTAGTTCTCAAGGATTACTGTATTTCTTCATTGCCTGGCCTCCAGAATCTTGAAAAATCTTTGATTCACATATTTTGCCACTTTCTGTTGTTTACTTTTGGTATGATGGCTGTTCAATCTCAGATAGATACAGAAGTCAAAATACTTTTTAAAATTTTCTTTAGTATAACTAAATTATCAAAATTAATTTTCTCAGTTGTGGCACAGATTAACTATCTTTCCAACATTGAGCATACTCAAAATTTGAAAATCTTGTTTTGATCTCACCTTCTGAGGGAGATCTTCCTTTATATGGCCTCTCTGTGAGTTAATTTTGAGCCTGCGAATACCCTGACAACTCCAGGCACATAACACCTCTTTATGTCAGTTCCTCAATTCATGGATTTTGCCCAGTGTTTTTATAGTTATGAGACTTTACCTTCCCTACCCCATGAATATGAATCTATCTTAGGCCAGACTTACTAAGGTTGTACCTCCATCTTGGCCACAGGGGAACAACTTACTTTTGTTAGGTGAGTAGGGGGCACTATTTCTGTTCCACTCATGGAAGAAACTATATTCTTAATTCCTGATTTCACGTGGGATACTTGTTCCTGCCCTGGGGTCCAAATGGGGCATATACCTGATGGCAATGTCTGTGATACCCACTGAACTTCTTGTCTGTCAGCTATTGGTTTTAGCTCCTATTTACTATGCTGAGTTCTCTGTTCATTTCTGGCTCATGGAGATTTTATTTACTAGGACTTTTTTTAGCATGGGATGTTTTCTATTGATTTTGTATTTTTTGAAGAAGAAAAGAAGGTGCTAAATTTATGTTTAACCCACTATTTCACCAGAGCAATATTTAAAAGATGGCAGAAAATAGAAACCATGGGGTGAGTAACACAGTAATTTCAGTAACCCTTGTTTCTCTATTATTTGAAATTCTATATATTTCTTTCTTCTTTTCTGTAGATTTTACACTTATCTTGGCAGAGATTATTTTTAAAGACTTAAAAAAATTCAAAGCCTAAATTATGAGTGATAAAGATTTTTCCAAGGCCATTGCTGTTCTAGTGTTTTGCAGAATTCTAGTAATAATTGGAAAAAAGGTAAAACTCGCTTTCAAAGTATCAGTGCCAATGCCTGTTTTATATTACAAGGCATGAAATTTATCACATAGTAAAATTGAAAAAAAAAAAAAACCTGAAATGGCACAGGCATTTATAAATGTACATAACATATAAATATGTTACAGGTAGAGATATTTCATTCAAACTCATTCATATGGAATAAAGAAAATAGTTATCTGATTATAATATCATGACTGGCCTTAATTTTCAGCATTCTCTCTTTGCCAACCAGACTGGCACTCCAGGATGCCCACAGTCCTTGGGTCCCTCAGTGTGTGTTATACAAAAGCTGTGGTTTCGTGTTAAATATACTTTTTCTAAATATATTAGGTGAAATTTTTTAATTATTTTGAAATACAAGTTTCATAACAAGTTGCATAAGTGTTAAATGTTATCCTTATTACAATATTGTAAGAATCTTTTTAAATGCTTACTAATTTAAAAATCTCTTATGAAATATTGTACCACACTTATAATTCTCCTTACAGATTTGCTTTTTTATAATTTAACTTGTTTTTTCATTCTGCTAAATATCAGTCTTTCCCCCATCTTTTCGGACCTTAAACGTTTTCATATAGTACAAAAAATATCACTACTCTTCACATTTGCAGGTTCCGAATGCTGAAGTCCCTACCTTTTGAAACAAATTTTCTTTACATTTACATTTTGTCATAAACTAAACCTGAAAACTGATAGCATAGTTGTTACCTTTGAGCCTTTGGACGCAGAGTAGTCGTTACTAAACGCCATCATTTAAAAAGTTCTGTTTACATAATCAAGTCACATAGGAGCCCAGTTCTTCATAGAAATGATTTAACAAAAATTGTCCATTTAAAACTCAATACTATAATTAAAAGGAAATACAAATAAGTAAAAACATTAATTCAGTCATCATAGGAATAATTCACTTTTGAAAACAGTGAAATTAATTTACATAAGTTACAAAGGAAAATCCTCCTCATTACTTCATAATTACACAGTCCTTCAGTTTGAGGTGGGATATGAAGGAACGGTAATTGCGAGTTCATTCATGAAAAAATGCTATAAATTGGATAAGCTGTATTTAAATACGTTGAGGCTCTTTACCGCCTAAATGTTTGAAGATGCTGTGGTTTGTTAAAACTGAAAATGTCTTTGGTGTCATCTAATTAGTGGAAATATTAAAAAACTCTTCATGGAAAAGATAGGTATGTATATATGGTAAGAGTTCAATGAATGTCTCTTCCTTTTAAACTTTGCTTTCTTATAATTAAATACAGCTATTTGATTTAACTGGTATGTGAATAAAATGGATTTGTTAATTACCTTGATTATGGTAATCATTTAAACAATGCATACGTATGTCAACATTCATGTACATAATAAATATGTGCAATTTTTGATAATTATACTTAAAATCTGGAAAAATTAAAACAATAAAAAGATCCTACTATTATTTATTTATTTATTTTTTGCAGTTTTCAGTTGGGGCTGTGTTTGAACCCGCCACCTCTGGTATATGGGGCTGGCGCCCTACTCCTTTGAGCTACAGGCACTGCCCCTTACTATTATTTTCAAATTCAATTATTTATATTTGGTTTTGCCAAAAATTTTTATAGTTAACCTATTGAAATTGTGAGTATTAGGCAACAGATTGCATTTGGGTACAATTACAGACTACTAAGGCTTTTTGTCCATTATTTATTTCAGTGTTCCAGTATTGACTTAATGTCTAATTTTAATTTGATTATAGGAAGATGTGTATATTTTTGGCAGACTCTGGTCTTTCCTTCTATAATTTATTTCAGTCAACTAATTAGGAAATATATACTTAACACATAAAAGAAAGCGTATATTTATCTTTATCTTAACCTGTAATTATTATTATTTTTAATTTATTTTCTCTATACATACACATGTGTTTATTTGGTTTCCACTTTTTGCCTTCCCAAAATTAAAAAGGCTTCAAATTTAATAACAATAACAATGTTTAAGACAAGGACTAGAAACAAAAACCTTGTAAAGAATGAATGAAGATAAAAACATTCGGAAAAGAAATCAGACAATTGCTGCAATGAAATATTGAACAATAATAATAATAATGCAAAAATAGCAACATTCATATTGTCAGATAAGAGTATGTCTATCATAGAATGCTTTGACTCTGAGGTTCAGTATGGAGTCATCAGTTAACTTCTTTTTTTTCCCAAAGTCTCAAAAAATAGACAACTAATATTTATAAACAAAAATAAAAGATAATTTAAAAAAACTGATCGTGCCAAATCTTATAAACCACAGAAAAAGAAGAAATACTTCAAAATCATTCTATATCATCTGGATACACCTGATATTAAAATTAGAAAAAAATACATTATTATACAGGGAAATTACAAACATATTTCTCTTATAAGTGAGGATGCAATATCCTAAACAACATATTAACAAGTTGAATTAAAAATTAATGTTCAAGTAATGTACTTTGGTCAAAATTAAATCCAATTTATGATTGGATCCAAAGAATTAGTGGATTCTTTGGATAGTAGAATTAATCCAAAAGAATTAGTCATTCTTTTCTTTTTTTTTTTTGTAGAGACAGAGTCACTTTATGGCCCTCAGTAGAGTGCCGTGGCCTCACACAGCTCACAGCAACCTCCAACTCCTGGGCTTAAGCGATTCTCTTGCCTCAGCCTCCCGGGTAGCTGGGACTACAGGCGCCTGCCACAACACCTGGCTATTTTTTGGTTGCAGTTTGGCCGGGGCCGGGTTTGAACCTGCCACACTCGGTATATGGGGCCAACACCCTACCGACTGAGCCACAGGCGCCGCCCCAATTAGTCATTATTTTCTTTTCTTTTTTTTTTCTTTTCCTTTCCTTCACCCACTCCCTCCTTCTCTCTCTGTCTGCTCTCCCCTTTCCCCATGCCCCACCCTGTGTCATTAATTGTCATTAATTGTCCTCATATCAGAGTTGAATACATAGGATTCATGCTTCTCCATTTCTGTGATGATTCACTAAGAATGATGTGTTCCACCTCCATCCAGGTTAATACAGATGCTGCAAAATCTCCATTTATTCAATGGCTGAATAGTATTTCATGGTATACCTATACCACAGCTTGCCAATCCATTCCTGGGTTGAGGGTTTAGGCTATTTCCACATTTTAGCAATTGTAAACTGAGCTGTGATAAACAGCCTAATGCAAGTGTCTTTATAATAAAAGTTTGTTTTTTTTTCCCTTGTGGATAGATGCCCAGTAATGGGATTGCAGAATCAAATGGGAGGTCTAGGTTGAGTTCCTTGAGGTTTCTCCATACTTCCTTCCAAAAAGGTTATATTAGTTTGCAGTCCCACCAGCAGTGTAAAAATATTCCTTTCTCTCCATATCCACAGCAGCATCTGCAGTTTTGAGATTTTGTGATGTGGGCCATTCTTGCTGGGGTTAGATGATATTTCAGGGTGGTTTTAATTTGCATTTCTCTAATAATTAGGGACGATGAGCATTTTTTCATGTGTGTGCTAGTCATTCGTTAGTCTTCTTAACAGAAGTATGAAATTGTTGGTTTTTTTCTTGTGGATTAATTTAAGTTCTGTATAGATCCTAGTTATTAAGCTTTTGTCTGATTCAAAATATGCAAATATCCTTTCCCATTGCGTAGGTTGTTCATTTGCTTTGGTTGTTATCTCCTTAGCTGTACAGAACCTTTTCAGTTTAATTAAATCCCATTTGTTTATTATCGCTGTTGTTGCTATTGCCATGGCAGTCTTCCTCATAAAGTCTTTCCCCAGGCCAATATCTTTATGAGGTGAAGGGCCTCTATAAAGAAAATTATGAAACCCTAAGAAAGGAAATAGCAGAGGACTTTAACAAAAGGAAGAACATACCATGCTCGGGGCTGGGAAGAATCAACATTGTTAAAATGTCTATACTTCCCAGAGCAATTTACTGATTCAATGCCATCCCTATTAAAAAACCAACATCCTCTTTTCAAGACTTGCGAAAAATGATTCTGTGTTTTGTATGGAACCAGAAAAAGCCCCGTATAGCTAAGGCAGTTCATAGTAATAAAAACAAAGCCGGGGCTATCACCATACCAGATTTTAGGCTGTACTACAAAGCCATAGTGGTCAAGACAGCATGGTACTGGCACAAAAATAGAGACATAGACATTTGGAATCAAATAGAAAACCAGCAAATGAAACCAACAACTTACAACCACCTAATCTTCAATAAACCAAACAGAACGTCCACTGAGGGCAAGACTCCTTATTCAATAAATGGTGCTGGGAGAACTGGATATCTACATATAAAAGACAGAAACTGGACCCGCACCTTTCTCCACTCACACAAATTGATTCAACATGGATAAAGGACTTAAATTTAAGGCATGAAACGATAAAGATCCTCAAAGAAAGAATAGGATTAACCTGTGATTATTAAGACATTTGTTCATTAATTCAGTGTATGTTGAATTGTGCTATGTCTTCAACTATGCTTGAGACATTGTAAGATCCTGTATTATAGAAATGAACATGGCCAAAAAGACTCTGTTCTTAATGGCATTTTCACTGTGAGGACATCTCCAAGATCTATTTTAAAGAAATTTGATCAAAAAATGAGATTCCTCAGATAGTTTGATCGTTTTTTTTAAACAGCCAATCAATAACCTTTCATAAAATTCATCAGTCAACAGCTATTCACAGACATATATACCTATCTATGTGTTTGGTACAGTGTAACACCCAAACTAAATGACTCTTCGATCCACTGATTCTATGAAGAAAATATTACAAAATGACATATTTACCCAATCTTGGACCTGTTTCTCTTATAAAGTATAGACGTGTATGTTTAAAATATCTTATATTAATAGACATAAAGTTGAGGATGAAAGAATGGAGAATGATAAAAATTGAGAGCTCATAAATGACACAAGGTGAATAGAAAATATACTGAGTGTCGCAGTCAGCCTCTCTTCTTCATTCAGACAATTCACATGTTAGTATTTATGAAAGAAGATACATTCAATTTGTGAAGGAAGATACAATCTTGCATCTAACAGCTCCTGGGCTTTTTTTCTTTTAAGATTTATCCCTGGAAGAAGGAAGTACATGTGCACATAATTATCCTGGATAAGGAAGAATTTTCTTTGTATATTCTGAAAATATTTGTGTGTCCAGAACAGTTCTAGCCTGTAAGCACCTGACCAAAATTGGAGTTTATTTGTAAGAGTGTGATGTATTTAGCTAATTTATTATTGGAGTCGTTTTAGATTAAAAAAAAAAATCATTACCCACAAGAAATCAAAGTAGCAATCTTCTGAGTAGCTTGACTTTCATTTATCCATCTTTTTGTGATAATAAGCAATTAACCCAATGATTGGAGCCTGGGAGATAATTTGTAATGATGGATAGAATAATAGAATTTAATGAACCTCAAATAAATATTTTAGTGAGGGTTCATTTGTATACCCAGATATTTATTGATACTATAATAGCTTCGCTGTTTTTTCTTTAACCATTATACCAAAAATCATGCAGTAAAGTTCATATCAATTTAGAAAGCTGTGATCTAAAAAGTCACAGCCTTCTAATGTTGATAGTGCTCGAATTATGATCACTATGTAGATCACAGAAAGACTGGCTGACGGGTGTGATTGCTGAGACTGGTTCCTAAATACATTGCTCTCATTCTTTCTGATAAATCCGTATGAGGTTGACTATTGTGTATGTGATTGGATATTTCTTAATTGATCTAGGATCCTCATTTATAAAGCATATAATTCAAGAAATCACCCTTTGTGATTATTAAAACAAATCTATTTTTTTCCATTTCTTATTTGAATTAACATGGTCAAAAGGATATTGATGAATAATGTGTTATACCTGTAGTAGGGAACTGAGATATTCCTGAAATAGGGAGTTATGTGTCCTCCGTCGGCGCCGCCCAATCCTATTTATTTGAATACACCAATTTTCATGAGGAATAACGATTTTCTATTTGTTTACTTACGATTTTCTCTTTAAGATGTAACCAATACACTGTGAGTTTGGAAACATTCAGAGGTGACTACAGTATTGAGTAGTATAAAAGGCTTCTGAGACTTCATTATGAGGGAAAACAAAACATGACAGAGGATATGGGTTTGGCCACGTATTCTGGGAGCTGGAGGGCAGTGCTAGTTTCGGGAAGGATAAGATTCGTCTTGTTTGCAGCTGCTGTTTCCAGACCTCCTGGCAGGGAAAAGGCTGTGAAATTTTACAAAGCTCTTTTCATCATGTAGTGAGGCCCTGCCTCAAGAGGCTTTGGGATTCTGCAGGAGGAGCGACTTCAGTCCTGGGCTGCGATGGTCTGGCTGGCTTGCTATGTGAGGGCGGAGCACTGACACTCAAGGCTCAGAAGTGCACATCTTTCATATCACATTAGAGAATGGGGTATTTTCCCCAGACATTATTTCATAAATCCTAACATTCTTATAAGTTTCTCAAATTGATAAATTCCTTTTTTCTCAAGCCAGCTCAGTAATTTAGCCTTGTCACGTGTGATTTTACACATGTTGGGGAAAGAGCTTCTACCTGCCTGATGTGCTTTTATTTGTCAAAGGGCAAAGAATGGCAGGGAGAACCAGGAGCCCCCGTATCCCATGACCAGCAGGACTCAACTGCAGTACACAGATTACAGTAACCAGCTCACAACATAATCTTCTGGACTGAGGAATAAATGGAATAAATACATTTGATTTTGTCCTCAATTTAAGCAGATGTTTTAGTAGGAATCAGGATAATTATATAAACAAAAGTTTCATGTTGGGGCTTGCTCTAAGATGTGATCCTTCGCTGACTTTTTTTTAATATTCATGGCCACCCTTTGAGACAGTGGAAAGTTTCTCCCCAAAGATAACCACATGGAGAAAATCTACGGCTTACATTTCCTAACACCTATATCCTAAAAGCATGTAATAAATTGAGGGATGGGCCTTTAATTCATTCCCAGGTGGAGGAAATAGCTAGGAGCAAGAAAGCAGAGTTGGAAATAATATTAAATATTGCCTTAGAATTTTTTTTCTGAGTTCCTAAGTAATGATGATTTTCTGAAATTCTTTTGAAGATGGACACTTTTAGTTCGCCCTGCATTATCCCTATATGGTGTATTTATCGTAGCAATATTATGTGGGAAGTTTTCATATTTTAATATTACTAAACAAGTTGAATTGTTTTCAAATGATTTTTTTCTCTATGAAATGATCAGTCAATGTTTCTTAAGTGACTGGTGTGGGGTAGATGATGATAACTTACTGATGAGTCCACAATCATTTAAGTAGCATGCATCGTGGTCTCATAAATGCTAAGGCTAGAGAACAGGAGTGAACAAAAACAGAACTTGTTCCTGCCATTAGAGAACAGGAAAGAGGAGAATTGATCTTGTTTTCAAAATGCTTGTACAGCATCTTAAAATCTTTATGAAATTTCATGTGACTTCAGGCTATCGTGTGATGCTCAGCTTCTTGCGTATATCACATACAGGTGGTTGCAGATGGAACCAGTCTATACAGTCCCGGGCTCACTCGTCCCTGCGGGGGCTTTGTGCCTGCAGCTGCAGCAGTTAGACGTTTTATGTAGGGACTAGACCTGATTGCAGAGGAAGCGTGTTCACAGAAAGCAGCTCATACCATCTTAAACACCTACAGTTCTCCAGGGCCGTTCAGAGGAGTGGCGAGCTATGACAAAATGTTACAATTGAGCAGATGTGGGGTGAAAGAGAACCAGTGTTTTCTAATTTGAATCATATTTAATTTTGCTTGATAAGATTTGGGAAGTTCTGAATCAGGACAATCTGAGCTGGTTTCAGTGTTACTTGATGGTAATGATTGAACATCAATCCTGTGTGTTTGCTTTCCTCTTTAATTGTAGATGTGGAAACTGACAGTTAAATTTGTTTATTTAGGATTTGCAGCCGAGGAAGAATTTTATTTAGAGTGATTCAATCAGACTACAAATAAAGAATCAAATCCAATGCGACTATGTTGTAGACATGTGTCATCCAGGTGTAAAATTTAGATTTGAACAGTCATCCCTAATCAAAAGGGAGTTGGTGATTGTGTAAGATCAATCTTTCAGGCATATTAAGTGAGGTAAATAATTTGTAGAAGAGATTCTGCTGCTACAATGCTAGTTAACAGAGCCAGGTCTCTGAAAATAACAAGCTGTGTAATTGTGACTCTAATGAGATTCAAATACTGTATCATAGCAGGTGCCAGTGGCTACAGCTCTCAGAACTGAGAGCGGTGGGAGGATGTTAACATGATCAATTAGCTTCTTTTTGACAGCACCTTGGAATAAGCTGGCACAGAGAGCAAATGGGATAGAAACTGTGAAACAGCTGAAACAATACAGGAGACAGAGATCAGAAACAGATCACTTGTCAACAAACTTAGTTTATCCTCAGGATTTTGGTTATTTTAGGCTCTCATATTTATCATATTTTAAAGTTTTCTATTAATTAGAAACTAATGCATATTGGTTTTACATACACACATACACACTGTAGATCTCTGGAAGTTGACCTCCCAAGGGACTGTAATAAACTTGTCAACATAAGGAACTAGGCCTACTGTCCTGATATGTACATGTGGGGCATGTCCGGTAGGGAAGTGGTCGACTATGGAGGGTCTATTGTGTTTACATATGGATAGGGAAAACAACAGAATAGATCAGATAGCCGGGTACTAGTCTTTTTTATTTTATAACATTATCAGTAATGGTAGGAGATGCTTTATGCTGGTCATTTATTATGAGTCTGACATTTTCCTACATAGTGTTACCTGCACTGTGTCAAAATCTGAGAGTGTTATTATTTAACCCTTTTTACATGACAACAATAATACCCAGGGAGTGAAATTTATAAGCAGATGAATTACCTCAATCTCAGTCTCACTAAATCGCAGCTTCCCCTTCTAACCTCACAATGCCACCTGAGGCCTTAGTATATACGATGGTCAAGTCTATGGGATCTTTCATTAAAGATTTCTACCTACTTTTTGGACCTTCTTGAGGCCAAAGTCAACCTGTATTTAAGATTAAAGTAAACCTATATTTCATCAACTAGCACACATGGCTATTTTGCTATTCTGGCTATTTTAAAATGATCTCACCATCTTAACCATACTTTCCACACTCTTCCTGAGGAATGTCATCCATCTGAGTAGCTCCATTTACTATGAGATACAGATAGTTCTAAAATGTGTGTCTCTAGAACCTCCTCTCCAAGCCCCAATCACATACTACACCCCATTGGGGTCCATACAGGAAAACAGAAACTATGCTAAGTATTTCAAAAGGAGGAAATTTTATATAGAAAATTGATTCTGCAAGCATGGAAGACTGTAAAGCAGAAATGGGGAAGGTGAAGCAATCTGGAGAGCAAAATATGCTTGGAGCAGCTGTGGTTATTCAGTTTTTCTCAGCTGTGAGTGAAAGAAACTCGACTGTAATTCCCTTAAGCACAGAGGGGTTGCACTGGGACAGGGAGCTGAGAGGGAGTTGATTCAGTTCATCTCATTGGAATCCAAGGTAGAGAAACAGGTAGCCACGGCTTAGGAAGCAGTATTGGAACTTGATTTTCTTCAAGATGTGTTTTTCTTCCCTTTTCTCTTTCCATCTTTCCCCTCTTTTCTTGTTTTTGTCCTTCATTCCTCTCCATTCCCTAATGTTTGACTTTATGACATAGACTGACCGCGTCTTCATACGTCAGGGAGGATGGCAGTACCCACATTTCCGTACCCTTGCAGCTAGACTGCTTGTCAGAAAATATTATATTTAATAACTTATAGTAAGATGTATCTGTACCTTAATTCACTGTGAAGGGCTTGTTCATAATTGGAACAATTTATGTTGTCAAAAGAACGGTATTCTATGGATTGGCCAGTGCTGGGTCAAATGCCTATTGCTGTGGTGAGGAGGTGAGGTGATGGAACTGGGAAGTGAATTCTGTCGATCTAAATGAATGGCTCGTAATCAGGCAAAACCATCATCTTCCCATACAATAATTATTGTTGTTGATATTGTCTATGAAAAATAAGGAGTCCTTGGTATACAATATTATAAATAAATACCCTAACCCCTGTGGCATATTGATTAATAATAATAATGTGTTTTCATTGTTCCATGCTGTGGTCATCCAGCTTTCCAATCTTCAAATTGAAATCTGTAGTTTGCATATTCTTCATGTCAAACTTATATTTTGTAAACTACAAGCTTGAATGAGTTAAAATATATTTTCCAGACCTTCTGAATATCCATTTTCATATAAAGCAATCAGTTTTTCCATTTTCCTTATTCATAATAAAAATAATACATCCAAAAGAAATCATTTGCTGAATAAAGACTGTATGTCAGGACCTCTTTGTTTTCATTTCAACATGAAGAACCTTTAAAAAATACTATTACCAGAGATTTATTTGTTTTTAAAAATTCTTCCCAACCGCCTTGTTCAGGAGCGTAGGATCTGTGGGCATCAGTCCCTGCGAGTGAACACATTGTGCACCGACCAGAAACAATGCTAGAGACCGTTTTGAGCAGCTCACCAAGTTCTGATGAGGTCCCTACATCTGGTCGGTTTTGCACAAACCCAGCTCTGACAGTATGAGTCGGATGAAGCAAAACATTCACACAAGTGTCAGGCAAAGCAAATATCTTACTCACAGATAGCCAGTGAGGATAAACAGAGACAGAAGTCCAGGATCCATGGTGGGCCGCTCCCCCAAGGCTCAGGAAGCCTGGCCAGGGTAGATGGAGTCTTGTCTATGCCTACAGCACTTTGTACTCAGCTTGGAGCCCCCTGAAGCACTTCACTTTGGGTTTTTGTACTCCAAGGGAAGCATTGCTTGCTGGGCTGAAGCATTGCAGGCCATTCTGTGCTAGAAGGGATATAGGCAGAGAATGCCTGGGCTGTTCCAGATAGCTGTCCTCCCTTCAGGATGTTGCATTCTTGATACATTGCAAGTGAAAGACGGAAGAAACAGTTTGGCCAGTGCCCTTCAGGAACCTGCCCTCCTGGACACCTATTTGTATACGTTCATTAGGTGGAATTAATTTGCTTACTCATTCAGCAATTATTTCTCGAGTACTTTCGATTGTACCCTGGGCAGTGTCAGCTGATGGTAATCATTATCAAGTTAGTGAAGATTTATTACAAAGGCACCGTTTGGCATAATCATCAGTTTTTATTTTTCAGTTCATGACAGTAGATACATCTTAATCATGTCAGAACAGTTGAAAGGCAGATTATGAACGGATTATAAAATCTTTATGCATCTAATTGCTGAATCCAAAATTTTATTTTTATAAATAAATATGAATTTCATCAAATTTTGATCATACTGGAAAACAGTAATCAAAAAGGTTTTTTTGCTTGCTTGGTTTGGTTTTTGTTTTTGCCTCTGAATACAGTATTTTCTATTATTGTACATTTTTCTTCCATATGTTATCACTTTCCATAAATGTCAGGTTCATTTTATTCTTATAAGTTTCATGTTGAGTGGTGGCAAACAAAGAGATAGGCTGTTAAGAAAAAAGTGTCATCTTCTGTAAAATGTGACAGCACTTTCATACCTGTGTTGGCATCCCGTCAGACATTCACCAGGAGTCCGAAATTCTCATGTCCTGGTCGCTTGCATTTTCCAAACCATCTTGCTGCAAGTTTAGCTGTACTGTTTTGTTGATTTCATTAATTCTTCATGGAATTTGTTCATCTGTGAATTGAAAAATATCTGCTATTACTAAGTGGCATCCTGAAGCTATAAGAGACTAAGTCTGACTAATGGGAGATTTCTAAATGAAAAGAATAATAAAACTTTAGGTATTTCTCTGTTTGTGTTTAATGATCTAAAAAGCGAGGAGGGGTTGTTATGCTGGAAGCATTCTTGCCAGGGGGAAGTTTTACATTTGGGGCTTGAGAGATTGCTTACATGTTATGTCATCTAAGATTCTGCATCAAGTTGGAGGGTAGGTTTTGTAAAGGGAAAGGACCTTAATTCTACTTTCTAGCAAAGGAGGTATTAAAAGTGACAGTGTTGGGAAGATTTGTTGTTTTCTCTATCAGAATGCCTGTTAGAAATTACCAGGGAGTCTGCATCTCACCGGGTGGTTATGAAAAATTTGTCAGATTAGTTAGACTATTTAGTTATGTAATGACATTAGTTAACCAAATTGCTTTCTTAATGAGGGCATATGACATGGTATTTTTAAATGATGGCCTGAAGATTTTAGAGATATGTAGATTATGAGATTCAACAAATGAAAATTGGTAAAAGAATATAAGAATTCGTTGCTAAGCAATTATGAAACATCTTTTCCATATGAATTTCTTATAATAACTCTGAGTGGTCAAGGCTGCTAGGCTTATATGACAGCAATGTTTTTTTGCCCAAGGTCATGATTTGAAGTGATAAAGACAAACTGTGTAGCCTGCTTTCTCCCAGTTACCAAACCCCAAATCCCTGTCAGAGCTGGGTTCATTTTCTCACCTCCACACTTGGCCTTACATCAGAGTCTCCACACAGCCTTTTCTCCAGTTATAGAAATTTTAAATATCCTTTATCCATTAGTTCGTCAGAAATTCAGCCTGCTGCCAGCTCTTCTTTCATCTGGAGTACCCTTGAGATTTTCATCATTCCCTAGGACCAAGCTTCCGGTTTCTGTTCTAGTTTCAGTACATGGGGACCTGTACTATTCTAATAGGCCTAAATCCACAGGTTGGTTCATTACCAGCTCTTCTGACTCCTCAAGGACAGTGATGCTGTGACCAGGATCCCTGCAATCCATATGGCTATAATCCTGATACACATTCCTCGACAGTGCCGACACCTACCATCAGCTTAGCCAGGTCACCTGGTGCTGTTCTTCTTTCTTGATGAGACGCACAGCTAAAAACTGCCAGGCCTCTGTAATGTTGACTGTCCACATGCCTGGATTTCCTTGTGCCATCTGGAAGTGAAACCCACTCTGAGCCCTTCTTCCACATCAATAGTCTCTGAGCTTTACAGCATGTACAAGCTTAGTGCCTACTGAGGTGTGTTCAAATCTCTTGCTTTGGCAACAGTAGCCTACCTGCTATTCAATCATTTTGCCTCGATCCTTCGCTCATAGTTGTATTTTTTTTAACTTTGCTATTTCTTTCATACAATGGTGGGGAATAACAAACAAGAGATAAATGACAGTCTTTATTGGTTGGGATGTGCCCATCTCTTTTCCCAAGGGATAAGCATTTCCTGAGGTGACCGTGATAATATGAATGATAGATTACACTCATATAGCCCTCACTATGTGCCAGATTTTCTTCTACAGTCTCTTCATATATAATATTAATATGTATATGTGAAAGCTGCCATCTTCAGAGGCTGTGCAATGTCACATTTTACATGCAGCAGAACATCCGAAAGCACAAGTGTCTTAGATTTCTCTAAATTTTGCAACATTAAGCCTCTCCTTGCCTTTTATTTAACAGCAGCATCCCTCCTGCTGCAATTATGCAGATTCTATAGAGCAAATATGCAGAACAAAAAGTATACAGCTCTGCCTAACTATGTAAAGAGTACAAAGATAAAATGAACAGTTCAAATATAAAGAGGAAGCTAAAAAAAAAAAAAAAAGAGGAAGCTAAGATGTTAGTGAGTGATGATACCTGTGACTTAAAATACACAAAACCCTGGGATATGACAGAGTTACTAACACAGTTCCCTCTCCTTTCAGAATAAAAAAGGGAAGACAAACGTGCAGCTGTATAAGGAGATAACTTTCTCACACATTAAGCTGACCAAGTCTTATCCTAATTAATTTTATTTGTTAATGTTTCTAAAAATTCAAATGAATGTGTTGTAGTGGTTTTTCTTAACATATTAGTAATGAATCTAACAAAAGTAGTAAGGATATTTGTAATGATCCCACCCTCATGAAACATCTCTCCCTGTCTGGTAAGTGATAGGGACAAGGACACAGGGAATTAAAGTGCTGAATGGCAAGGTGATAGCAAATCCTGAGCTACTATTTCACCAATCCTGCTTCAAATCCCAGATCTACCACACACAGTGGACAAAAAGTTTGTGTGTAATTTAAAATAGTTGAACATCGTCAATGGCACATTCGCCCTATATAACTGGGGTACTTTAGAAAACTATTTACTCTTTATCACCTCATTTTTCACCTATAAAATGGAAATAATAACCTTTACCTGGCATGGGGTTGTATAAATTAAATGAGAATTTAAAGGCAAATACACCCTACTAAATATGTAATATTACTGATGATCTCCAATTTGCCTGACACTCAGGAAAGAAGTCAGTTAGGAATCTATGTGATCCTAGAATCCTAAAATCTGGAAACTGGAAGATTTTTTTGAAATATTTTATTACAAAACTTCACAGAGTGTGGCTCGTAGCTCAGTGGATAGGGCGGCCAGCCACATACACCAAGACTGGTGGCGGGTTTGAACCCAGCCGGGCCAGCTAAAACAACAGTGACAACTGCAACAGCAATAATAAAAAATAGCCAGGCGCTGTGGTGGGCACCGGGAGGCAAGAGAATCACTTAAGCCCAAAGAGTTTGAGGTTGCTGTGAACTGTGATGCCACAGCACTCTACTGAGGGTGACATAGTGAGACTCTGTCTCAAAAAAACCCCCCGAAATCTCACAAAACTTCACAGAAAGAACTGTAAGTGGAGGAAGGACAGTTGGTAGGAAAAATGAAAAATTAGCCTTGGCATACTGAACTTGCAGTACATTGAAATATCTAGTGAGTTTTGAAATATAATGGATTAGGATCTATGGGTTATATGTAATTGAAAAAATTTGAGTAGAAATGATCAACCCATTCATGGTTAATAAAACAAGGATGTGGATGAGGCCAGCTAGAAAGTATATTGAGACAGAAGATGGACTGAATCCTGATGTCCACTAATGTTTTTAAAGTATAAGCCAGGAAGAGGAGCAGGTAAAGAAAACTGAAAAAAAGAGGGAGTGTCTCAGAGGTAAATAAGACCTGAAGGTGTGATCAAAACCTGGTGAAAGATGATGCTTCAAACTTGGGTAGTCTTAAGTAGACTCCATATCATATGCCCATGAAATTTTACATAAGATCTGAAACAGATGGGCTGGATGTTACCATCTTGGTAAGAGATAGTTTCAGATGGTTTCAGATGAATGGTGGGAGCAGAGCCAGTTTGCAGAGGTTTGAAAGTTGAGTGGGAAATGCAATCAGATAAAACATGAACCTAGAAATTATTTCTACAAATGTGGCCCTGAAGTGGCAGCATGAAGGGACAATTGACAACTGAAAGGAAAGGATGTGTGTTCTTTGGTCAGTTTCGTATGAGGGATCTAAGGAAGTCTGGTATGACTTTTTCTGCTTCCTATGGAAAGTCAATATGAAGGTCAACTGCTGAGAGTAAAGAAAAAATAGAAGATAGAACAGATTGTGGAAATAGAAAACTTCTGTGCAGCACTGAGGGGCCAGGAGACGAGGGAGATGGTGAAGCTTTTGACCAATGTTTGTAATGGCACATTGTGAGACATTAAGATGTTCTTGTCTTTAAGTCTTCTCAATTTGAGTTTAGATGTTCCTGAAAGACTGAAGATTGGGCAGGGCTGAGGCAATTATTTTTGTTTTCAGTTGATATGCATAGCTTTTCTCATCAATGTCCATTTATTTTTTACATCTATCCTTCCACATGCTCATGCATCGATCCATCCATTCACCCGTCATATCCATTTCTCTGTATTAAATTTCTACATGTCCTTCCATTAATTAAATATTCATTGACTGACCCCCCATGACCCACAGTGAGGCTTTGGGAATATACAACACAGTGTAGCAATGATTTTTCTTCTTATAGAGTATTTTAATTTAGAGAAAGGTTTAGCACAGCTAAGAGATACATTCATTTTTTCTTTCTTACAGAGTCTATGCAAGTAGTTCAAGGAACCCAGGCCTTTTCTGTTTACTATTTCATATCTCCAGGGTACTATGTGTATAGCATGAGATAGTTTCATTCATGTCCATATACTAACTAAGAAAAGGAGGAAAGACAGAGTAAAGTATGCTTCTCTTTCAGTCAAAATATGACTTGGAAGTTGCACATATTATTTCTACCTGTAATCTATTGACCAGGAAAAACAATCATGTTTTGCCATACTTAGTCTCAAGGGAGACTAAAAATGAAGTATTTTGCATGACAATATGACCAGCTGAGAAATCTACGGAAAGAAAGGATTTCTTTCAAGTATATACTGAAAATATACTGAAGCCATATGTATATTAAAGAACTTGGAAAGCGTATACTCTGGTTTGAATCATAGGAAGGGGAATTAAAAATTACCGAAAGTTTGGAGAGTTCCAGATGGTAGTACGTGATGGGAGTTCACAGGACTTCTTCATCTCCAGGGTTTCCACTGCTTAGTGTTTTCTGAGTCTCTGTCGCCCAAGCGAGCCCTGAGAGTTTCCCAAGTATCAATGTTCGTTCTCCTTTATGGAATACATTTCTTATTTTCTCACAGTAACTTACGTTTTGAAGGAAAAAAAAAATCAATGATTAATTCCTCTTAACATGTCCATTGCTAATCAATTCTCCCTTTTCTTTTTAAAATGCTACTACTAGAACAATTTCAAACATCTTTAATTGGTGGACTTTGAGGATATTTTAAGGCAGAACTGATTAGTCTGAGAATCAAGTTTATTAAGATTTGAAGTTCAGAGAATCCAAGTGAAAATTGATTGAAATATTATTAAAAACAATTCAGCAATCACAGTTACTGATATTGGTAAAGAGGAAGAAGTTTTAAGAAAGGAACTTGCTGGCATGGCACCCACCACTCAGTGATTAGGGCACCGGCCATATGCACCAGAGCTGGTGGTCAAACCTGGCCTGGGCCTGCTAAACAACCATGACAACAACAACAACAAAATAGTCAGGCATTGTGGCAGGTGCCTGTAGTCCCAGCTACTTAGGAGGCTCAGGCAAGAGAATTGTTTAAGCCCAAGAGTTGAGGTTGCTGTGAGCTGTGATGCCAGGGCACTCTACCCATGGCGACATAGTGAAACTCTGTCTCAAAAAAAAGAAAAAGAAAAAAAGAAAGGAACTTACAATCATTTTTTTATACTGTCTCAGGAAAGAGTGGACAAGCAATTTATGATTGTCAATTGCTCATTATGAAGCAGGGTACCCCAATAGTAAACCCTTCCATCAAAGTGATTCATTTTATTTTATTTATTTATTTATTATTAAATCATAGCTGTGTACATTGATATGATCGTGCTTCACAGATTGTTTGACACACTTTCACTAGCTTCACAGATAGTTTGACACACTTTCATCACACTCGTTAAATTAGCCTTCCTGGCATTCTCTCAGTTACTGTGCCAAGACACTTAAATTCCACATTTAAAGAACGAGAACTCTTAGGAGCTACTTACAAACACATTATTTCAAACCTTGGTCCAGTGACTCCAGAAACAGCATCTATGATGCTTTAAAAACATAGGAATTAGGGATTTATCAGTGTTTTCTACAAAGATGTCTATAAGTTATGGGTTGATGAACTATGGAAATCCTCAGAGATCCTGGGGTTAAAAATAACACCACTAAATGCAGATTATCTCATTAAAAACGATAATTTCCATTTCTCTTCTACTATATCTACCTGGTTATCTTGTTTTCATTATGGATTTTTATGACTTGTAATTTTCCCTGCTTAATATAATTTTTTATTGCTGCCGATTTTTCTGATTTCAGTATCATTTTTAAGCCCTTTACGTCAATGATTTTGTAAATCCCTGTTCTTATAGCACTGAAAATAGCACATCATATATTTAATTGCTACTAATTTAAAATTTTGCCTTTTAAGTGATGTTTTATAAAATGCTATGTAGATTTAGAACATTAGTATTATGATTGATTTAATTTTGGTACTTTAGATAATATCTATATTAGATTATTTATTGCTTTTTAACAAGCATATTAGATTTTTTCAAGAGATGAATAATAATCTTTCACTTGTCACTGTGGGAGACTTTGCACAGATTCTGATGCTACAATTTTTGCACAAAACAGTTTTTGAGGGAGGAGTTCAAATTTAATTTCATACAGACATTAGCTGGGTAAATCAAACCCAGTTTACATGCTTACAGGATTAGAAAGTTGTCAGTGCAACCAGCTTACAAAATGGAGAGATTCACTAATTCTGGAGAAACATGGAAGTATAAGCTATTGAGTCATGGAAAATCTTGGCCATTAATTTTTAAGTAAGTGAAAGTCACATCAGATCTGGAAGTTCAATTGCCCCTTTCCATGTCCAGGCTTATGCGCTTACATTTCTATATACAGACTAGTCTGGCTGTCTTTGGACACCAGGTTAACTGAGATAGGTCTCTACCATCAATATTGGTCATGTACAATATTCAGTGTGATTTCTAGTTCTGCTTGGGAAGAGTCCACCCAGGCAATATCACCGTCCATCTCTCCAGGCCTGCTCCTGTGCACTCAACTTGGCTCAAGTACTTTTCTCCAGTGAGAACTACAGAATTAGAATGGGTGTTAGTTACCCAGAAGTTTCTGGAAGTAAGTTTTTTGTCCCTCAGACCAGCTGCAAGAACTTAAATAAAAGTTTTAAAAAACATAGTTTTTTGTTTTTTGCTTTTTTAAAATCTCACATTCTTATTGTGTTCCACTGTTGAAGCTCTGAAGTCATCGTTGCCTGCAGTCCGAGCAGAGCCGTTGTGATGCTACGTGTGTGACACTAGGCACAAGGCAAATTACTGAAGCTTTGTCTGCCTCCATTTCCTAAACTTATTTCTTTCTTTCTTCATTTCTTTTTGAGACAGTTTTGTTCTGCTACCCAGTCTGGAGTAGAGAGACCCAAGTGTAGCTTACTGCAACCTCAAACTTCAAGCCCAAGAGAGCCTCTTGCCTCAGCCTGCGAAAGTGCTAGGATTCCAGGCGTGAGCCTCTATGCCCAGCCTCATTTTAAAAATGAGAATGACATCGTACCGTTCTTACGGGGTTGTTGTATTAAATGAAATAATCCTCATAATCTTTACAAAGCACATGGTAAAGTAACTGACATATAGTAAAATCAAGGAATAAAATTGAATATTATTATCTCTATAATTTAGAAAATATTGGCGTGGATTTGGAGAAAAGGGGACACTTCTTTTTTTTTTTTTGTAGAGACAGAGTCTCACTGTACCGCCCTTGGTAGAGTGCCGTGGCGTCACACGGCTCACAGCAACCTCTAACTCTTGGGCTTAGGCGATTCTCTTGCCTCAGCCTCCCGAGCAGCTGGGACTACAGGCGCCTGCCACAATGCCCGGCTATTTTTTTGTTGCAGTTTGGCTGGGGCTGGGTTTGAACCCGCCACCCTCAGCATATGGGGCCGGTGCCCTACTCACTGAGCCACAGGCGCTGCCCAAAAAGGGGACACTTCTATACTGCTGGTGGGAATGCAAATTAATACATTCCTTTTGGAAAGATGTGTGGAGAACACTTAGAGATTTAAAAATAGATCTGCCATTCAATCCTATAATTCCTCTACTAGGCATATACCCAGAAGACCAAAAATCACATCATAACAAAGATATTTGATATTTGTACCAGAATGTTTATTGCAGCCCAATTCATAATTGCTAAGTCATGGAAAAAGCCCAAGTGCCCATCGATCCACGAATGGATTAATAAATTGTGGTATATGTACACCATGGAATATTATGCAGCCTTAAAGAAAGATGGAGACTTTACCTCTTTCATGTTTATATGGATAGAGCTGGAACATATTCTTCTTAGTAAAGTATCTCAAGAATGGAAGAAAAAGTATCCAATGTACTCAGTCCTACTATGAAACTAATTTATGGCTTTCATATGAAAGCTATAACCCAGTTATAACCTAAGAATAGAGGGAAGAGGGAAAGGGTGGGGAGGGAGGGGGAGAGGAGCAGAGGGAAGGTGATTGGTGGGATTACACCTGCGGTGCATCTTACAAGGGTATATGTGAAACTTAGTAAATGTAGAATGTAAATATCTTAACACAATAACTAAGAAAATGCCAGGAAGGCTATGTTAACCAGTGTGATGAAAATGTGTCAAATGGTCTATAAAACCAGTGTATGGTGCTCCATGATTGCATTAATGTACACAGCTATGATTTAATAATAAAAAAAAAAAAAAGAAAAGAAGCCAGGAAATTCAGCATTCTCTTCCTAGAACAGTTTTAATTACTGTTTTTAGGATCATATGAATATTAGAAAGAAGGAATTAACTTACTTCAGAAAAAATTTGACCTGGAACCCTAGGAATATTATAGATAACTGAAATAAGAATAAATTAAATATGAACTGTATCATTTTGGAAGAACAAAATCAACTGTTAAACATTTCAAAACATTTAATTTTGGAAAGGTTAATTACCTTTACTACATCAACTAAATTTTTAAATGAAGGATTTTTAATTATTTTGAAAACGTGCCCAAGATCCATTCATTTGTTAGTTGAATACAGTAGCTAGTGCACTCTGCACTCCTGTACACACAGACAAGTGCAAACCACGATAATGCATCTTCATTCGAAAGCCACCACAGCCTCTGTTGACTTTTGCTGCTAAAATTAGAGTATGCTTTCTTCAACTTTCACCACATTACATTAGAGTTTGCCTTGGTCTGACATGAGTCAGAGGCTTTATATTTACTTTCTTTTGCTGGGAAGGATTTTAATTGGTTCCTCAGCTCTTATTCAAGTATCGCTTTATTTTCAACAAATGATTCAGATCTGTGGCATAATTTAACTGGAGAAAAATGTAGTTCCTGAGAATGTCACACAACACAAATTGCACAATCAAAATAAAATGTGCCTATTGTTATAAGAATGTGTGAAATACTGATTCATCTGGATGGGATTTGTTCTTTGGAGTTTTTCTGCAACAGAGAGACAAAACTCAGCTGATGCCTGTATATTTTCTTTTCCAATATGCTTCATAAATAGTGGTGTGTGTTTATAAGTGCATATTAACATAAATACACACATAGATGTATTTAATATTTATGATTTTCTATGCATGGAATTTATTTCTTTGTTTGAATTGGGCTGATTAATACATGACCCTTAAATCTCATACCAGCTCTTAAATGACTTATTTTTCTTGGCCTTAATTTTCTCATTAAAAGAAAATTGATAAAGCGAATCTCTCAAAAGGGGTTATTAGAAGGACTCACTGAGAAAACAGATCTGCAGTGGCTAGTTTAGTGCCTGAGTCGGAGGCGCTTAATAAACACTTGATTTCTTCCCTTCTGACTTTCATATGCCATTGCTTCTACCTTCTGGCCCAAATCATGTTTTAACCATCACCAGCTCTCATCTTTCCTTTCTAAAAACACTATGTAATTTATTTCCCCTCTTAATCACACACGGATGAATACACTAAATGTCATGGCACTGTTTCAGATAATTTTAAATTGTAAACATCAAGAGGAACCTTAACAATAGGGACTAACACAAATATTAACAGTATAATATGATTATGAAATGAACATCAGCCTGTGGGCTTTTATTGCTTTATTGTATTTATGTTTGAAAATGATAGTGTAAATGTCATATCTCTCAGTGGGTAAGAGTTTTGATAAAATGACAAAACATCAAATTATTTCTCTTTTGGGCAGCTGTGAAGATTGTAATTTCTAGTTGCCACCGTCAAATGGAAACCCTCTGTTCTGATCCTCTCTCCCTGATGCACCATCAGATTCCTCTGTTCACATTGCCATTGCCATACAATTAGATGGTCTTAGTGACACATGAGCCCTCCGCCCTCCAAAATATGCTCCTTAACTGCTGTGCGGTCTCTTTCTGTGCTGGCTGCTGTGCCCTGGAGAGGGTTCCTTATCTCATAGGCCTTTTTGCCACTCAGCCTGTTTTATCACCTAACGTTTAGAATTATTTGTAACTGATGTTGATGAAATTGGTCTTAGAGGTTGGAAGTGGCTTCACATATATGTGGCTATTGAGCTTGGATATTTCTCTGCAAAACCTTAGTTTGCTTTGAGGATTTTTACTATATGAGATCTTAAAAATAGTCCATGATTGTGCGCTGAGTTATCAGAGGACAGACAATATAGCTTAAACATTTATAATACTAAAATGTTCTACATGGGCATTTCTGGGGAATCTCCAGGCTGACACTAAGTCTGGGACCAGATGATGACCTCAGCAATGATGCTCACAGCCAGGAATATCTCTGTCCCACAGTGCAGCAGCTCTGAAGGGTTTTCTATAAGGATTTGTGAGGAAGTGGTCCAATACTTCATTTCATGTCTTACTTATTGTATGAAGAAGAGGGGGGTTGAATGAAAACTAGCAAACAGAAGACATAGTTCACTTGAAAGTTTTTCTATGCTGAATGTAAGTTTTCTGTTTTCTTAAAAAATTAGAAGTCACTGACATATTGAAAATTGACATCTGTTGTATTTGCCTGCATCACACACCTGTCCCTGTCACCTGATAATAACATGCTCATTTCCCATTTCCAAGCTTTGTTCATCTGGCTCAAGTGAGGTTGACCTCAGTGTTGCTTTGCGTGGGCATGTGATGAAGCCTGGACAAGCTCATCCCCCTTTGATTCAGTGATGGGGAGACGCCTTAGAGCGAAAGAGAGAAGTTCCAGGATTTTTATTTCAGAATTGTTGGAATAGCAAAGCTCACTCTCCACAGCAGTGTCTGCTGGAGCAGAGTGAAAGCCTGAAGTGGCTGACATCTGTCTTGCCCTCAGCAGAGGGGCGCCCACTTGAGAAGGGGTCCACCTGGCAGAGAGTGGAATATAACTGAACCTGGGGGTCTCTTCTTGTTTTGTATTTTCTCACTTAATAAAATGTTCTGTGTCATATTCACTTTCATTGGGGAATGGCACCTTACTATACGGATGTGTTGTAATTTGTCAGTCTTCCATTATTTAGGTTTTTGTCGGCCATGAACAACTGCGTGTGTGTTTGGCACATCTGTGAGACATAGATGTGGTGTTGCTGATTCCAAGTGTGTAAAGGGTTTTTTTTTGGCTTTTCACATGTTAGGCAATACACTGAATGGGTTGGGTTTTATTAGGACAGCAAGGATTAGGATTTTGATTTTTGTCCCCTTGTTTTACAATATTCATAAACTGTTATGAAAAAATTTAAACACAGATTGAATGAATTATTTTCGTAGGAATATAAGAAACAGAAATTGCTGATCGAGTGTTAAAAGTAATTCAAGAAAGCTGATGTGTTGCCCAGCAGCGTGTGGGCCACGGGACCTTGTGGAAGCTGTGTCTAGCATGAAACTTGTGTGCTTTTCGGCATCTCCGGGAGCAGTGGATCACAGCAGGTTGAGTGTTTGGGGTGTGAGTCATACACCCCTGAGAAAGGGAGAGGGAAGGGGAATCGAGCCACGTCTGGCGCATCCTTTCAGTTGCTGCTCCCTTCTCCCCTCGCAGGTGGAGAGAGGTTAATGCAGCTTAAGGTGCACATAATCACCCACCTCATGCCCCCCACCCCCAGCACCCACACTGCAGTGATGCACGTTGGGCTTCCCCGCTGTCCTCTTGAGTTCTGTTAACCTTAGAGTGGTCAGCTAACCATCAGTGGGGCCTCCTGCAAATCTCCCTACACAGCTCACAGCTCTTGTCTCTGAGGCACCCTCTCCTCTCATCCCCTCACATCCTAAAGTATTCCCGGGTTAAGCCAAACTACACCAGGTGTTTCTTTGTAGTTGAAGAGGTAATGCTAATTACATTAAAATAAGTAGAGAAAATGGGTTCGTCGTAATTGATGTCTTCTAGATGCAACACATGTAAAAGTGGATGTTGTTATAGAGAAAAGCACAGCAGCTTTGGGGAAAATGTGGAATGAAAATGTTGGTTCTCATGACAGTTCTTTAGACTCTCTGTGAGACCTTCGGTAAGTTCTTAACACTGTTCAAGTCTTTGTCAGCTTTTACAACTAAGGAGACTAGCAAAAAATAATGTTCCAGGCTTCTAAACAGGATAGAGATTTTCCAAATGGAAAAAAGATGACCCATGTGGTCAGGGAGCCTTGTGGCTCCCACCGTTCCAGGCAGATATTGCTGCTGTTTACATGCCCGTAGGCCTATGACCAGGAAGAAGCCGATCAAAGTACAGAGAGTAACAGCCAGAATAGCCCAAAGTGACAGCTCTTATCCAAGTGAAAGTCTTGTAGCAAACTCATTTCTCTGTTACATCTCTTTCCATTTCTGTCTCTCTCTCTCTGAATAAGGATTTTAAGAACAAAAAACATACAGTCAAAAAAAAAAAAAGACTTCTTGAATATAAAAGTGAGTTAAAATATTCAGTAGATGAATTGAGGAAGAAGATGGCCAAGTTCAGATCAGAATTAATGGGTAGCAGGACACACTGGAAGAAATGAAACACTGAACAAAAATGTAAAGTGGTGAAAACTTGGAAGATAAAGAAATTTGGAGGGTAGATTAAAAAAAACTTAGCATGTGATTATTAGGAGTTATAAAAGATGAAAATGTTTTAGACATAAGTGAAGCAATAATGTTTTTAGAATATGGGCAAGAATATTCCTGAGCTGAAATCTTGCATTTGTAGATTTAAAATTCCCATGAGGTCATGATTGAGGGGAAAAGACATATGTATCAGTAAATCCTGATAAAATTCCTGAACTTTAAGGATTAAGAGACACCATACATGGTTATAAATGGAAAAGACATACTTTGAAAATAGAAAGAGATGAAAGAGATTGTGATTCTCATCTACTGAGGTTTGAAAAATATTGAAAAGACAGTTACAGGCTATAGAGAAAAAAGTGCTTTGTCACAAACAAGGGTCCAATACCCAGCTAAGATATAATTGACCTGTACATTGATGTTGTATAGACTAATGATATGGTGGTTGTTCAGTGTTTCACAGAGTGTATTGAATGTATATCTTATCAGGCATAAATGCTCCAGAATAAACTCCAAGAAAATTATCTGGTTAGAGACCTCAATATGGGGCCATCTTTGTCTCCTTTATTTAACAGGAGGGGGATGGGGAGCAGATAGCAGATGCTGGAAATGTCTAATGTGGGTGAAAAAGTGTGAAAAGAGTATTATAAAAGTTTTAGCTTATGGTGATAAAAATAATAGGAAGCAGTGAGGAATAGATTGTTGTAATAGATACGAATACTCCATTCTTTTTTTATAATTGAGAAACATTTAATTACTAGTGGAATTAAAGGGAAAATTAACAGAACAGTGAACAACAAGGAGCAAGAAAGAGCATAAAAAAGAATGAATGATTAGCATTTTGAGCAGATCAGTAAGATATTGGAGCAGGAATAAAAAGTAAACTTTAAAAGAAAACATAAAACAACTCAGTGAAAACAATTCTATCATTTGTTGCACTAAATATGAACAGGCTGAATTCAGTAGTCTGTGAAAAGCTAAGAGATGGTCAGACATCTACCCCAAATATTCGCTATGTATGAAAAGCATTAGAGTGGGTGATATTGCCAGAAAAAAATGGTCAAAAGCATTTACCAATATGTAGAGAGACATCGTGTAATAATAAAATGCTTACTTTTCAAAACTTAGCTAAACAATATAATTGCTGAGAACCCATTGAAAGAACTATTAAAGCTACAAGGAAATCTTAATTACAGTGGCAGATATTAACGTGCCTATTTTGGAATTAGATCTAGTGGAAAATAAAAACATAGAAGATTTGGATGATATCAATAAACAGTACGTAAAACTAATGCATAGGAACTTACCCTTTTAAATAGAACCTACTGTTTTATGCATCCATAAAATACTTATAATTGACCATATATTTGGCCATGAGGTGCACTGGTAAAAACTGTAAAATGTTAAAAATTTACAAGTTCCATTTTGTATCATAATTAAATAAAGTTAGTAATGTATAAGAAGACCCAATCTCCTCAGCTGTTTGAAAATTAAGAACTGCACTATCAAATTAACTATGGCCCGAAACAAAAATTATAAATTAAAAACGATTTCAGTTAAACTTAGTGGTATATTTTTGAAGTGGTAACAGCTCCATTAACTGCTGAAGGCTCTACTGTTGTCAAACAGAGTGTATTTTACTATGAAACAATAATTTGTTTTGTAAGAAGTAATAACTGGTTTCCTAAGATCATTATATTCAGACTATTTTCATTTTCCACCTAAAATCTTGAGATAGAAGAAATCCTGACTTGTCTTTGTGGGAAGGAATCTTTTCACATTCTGTACTTCAAGGTTACTAGATGGAGGGACATTTGTTACAGTGAACACAAATCAACATCATATATCAGTTTGACAAAGAAAGTCAATAGCACGTTTCTAAAATAGAGGCACTGTGTGTGTTAGTAGAAACACAGAAACCCGACTTGTTCCCTGCTCAGGCATTTGAATAATGATAAAAAGGGTCATTATAATCTTGTCCTTGACACAAAAGAATTTCCATATTAGGGAGACCTATAGTTGGGTTGAATCTTGAAACAGGTACTTAAAATATAAAATAAAGTTTGTCTACTTGCAATTATTTAAATTTTTTAGAATGTGATTTTATAAAGTGAAAAAAGACTCAATTTTCATGTAGCATGGAATGTTGTGTAGCCTTCTGGAGAGACGAGGTAAAACTGTAATAAAATATTATGTTCCATCTAATCATATTCTTCCACATCAATACATCATGTAATTTTAAGTAATTACTGCAAGTAGATGTTTACTGGTATTACGGACATTCAGTTACTCTGTGCATAAGGAAGACTTGTTTGCAATACTCTTAGATACTATGTTCTTGAACATTCTTTAATAATAATTTATAGAACTTTAGTGAATCCAAATGAATATTTCAATTTTTATATTTTTTCTATAATTTACAAGAGACCATATTACAGCAATTTTCTCTTGATAAAAGAAGTGAGCTATTTCTTTTGGTAGTGTCCATGTATTAATATCCTGCAATGCTGTATTTCCGTATTCTGAACTTTGCCATAACATGATCTGATTATATTGTACATTATTAAAATGTTTTTATCTTATTAATATTCTTGTCTTATTATCTGTTTGTTTTTTTTCTATTAAGTCCTCACAATATTTTATTATAATTAATTTCCTGCGTATAAGTTTAAGTGAAAGAATGGTATTCACTGAGACCATTTTAATTGGTCTCAACTGAAGGGCGGTGTGGAATATTTTGAGTGTCATAATTCATATATACTTTTTCAGTTAGGTTGTACATATCAGGTACCTATGATTAACTATATTTACCCATCATTTATATCTCACAAGCACCTATCAATCATCTATCAGTTGAAATAAAACAGGATGTAATTCCAGTTGATGAATAGCAGAATACGGAGGGAACAGTATGGACTTTCAAATAAGACAGGACTTGATCTCACTCCCAGATCTACCTCCTACCACTTTTGTGGTAACTCTTAAGCTGCTGAATTTCTCTGTCTCAGTTGCTTTACTGATAAGTCACACAGACAGTGATTAAATCCATCTCTTCATTTCTGAGAGAAGATGTGTCTGCTCAGTGCTTGTCAGCTGGGAATCTCCGTATCAGTTCCATAAGGATCTTGTTCAAATGCAGATCCTGATTCCAGTAGGTTTGAGGTGGAACTCAGGAGTTTGAGTTTCTAGCAAGCAGATGGTATCCCTGGCCCAGTGTGAGTAGCAAGGTGGCAATGTACTCTGGGAGGGAGAAGGTTGGAGAATGTGCTGAAGTGTTCTTATACCATCTAGAATGGAGATGATGGCATATCCTTTGAAAAGTTATTCTGGCAATTAAAATTAATTGATTTTAATTAATCAAATATAGATATGTAAAAATAATAAATATATAAAATGGCTTCTACACACGGAAGGAGCTCAGGAAGCATCATCCTGGTGACTGTCTTCTTAGGTGTTACTTATGTGTAAATAAATCATTTATACTTAGCTCTAAAGCAGGTCCCAGTGGGGTTCTTATAGGAGTCATTTGTCCAGGTTCCTTATGTTTTCAAAGAAGGAAACTAAGACTTTTAGAAGACAGGTTTCCAGTGGACTAACATCCCTTCCATCTCATCATAGTGTTTTCCTAGTCATAAAAGCATAAAAGAATGAATCAGAGACCTGAAATATTCAGAAAGGAATGATCTAAATTTTCTTTTTCAAAGAATATTAAAGAGAATTGCTACAATGTTAAAAAATGTTAGTAATAATGTAGACCTGTGTAGGCTATGATTTCTTTTTTGTTTTGGATCACTCTTTTTGGCACTAAAAGTGGAAAAATGGTACATTAATGAAAAAATGACTTTGAATTCTATACTATATATTCAAGAAAACCATGCAGTGAGCCAGATAAGGTAGAGCTGCCCCTGTCCCACACTGTAAAGTTTGGGGTGTGTATTTTCATCAACTCACTGTGGCCTTTCTGTGACCTTTTTCAGTGAGTGCCTTTATCATCGGGCACAGAGTTTACCCTTGCCCACTCTGGTTTTTCTCTCTAGGGAGACACTGATCTAATAAACTCACTCTTGCTTTTGTAATTAAAGAATGACTTCTTGTAGCTAGGTTTGTATTAATAACAAAGACAATAACACACCCTTCAAAGAGTAGGAAATGTGTTTATGTTCCTTCATTGGGACCTTCTTAGTTTCTTTCAAATAATATAAGAAACTTTACCTGCCTTGTCTTCTTTGGTAGACTGTCTTCTATAAAGGGCTGTCTCTGAACGTGAGATTTCATGGAATATTTAGATTTTGAATTCTGGGTGTCGGCTTCCTTGTTTGTAGGTGACAGAATCAGGGCTGAAGGATATCAATAAATAATGCCACTTTGTTTTTGCCTCCCTGCTCCACCTACAGGTCAGCGTTAGACACGAATCTGGGCAGGTATAGACAATGTCATCTCATTCCAGATGAATTTAGGGAATTTTAGTCATCTACCTAGGTAGGTTTGCTTAACCGTCTGCCTTTAAAGTAGAGAAACTCCATACGGGTAATTAGAGATATACAGTTTTAGGCAATGGCAGCTCTATACGGTAGGTCCTACCTCTGTAAACTGCAGGATGGAGGAGTGTGCTTTCCGTGAGCAGCCTGCTGCCATAAAAGGATGAAAGAAAAGAGTGAGTTCCTGCCCCCACATTTATCAGGGAGAAAATGCGTACTGTTTCCTCTGGGGGAGGAGTGAGAAGAGGGAAGCGAGGGCTCAAGAAGTTCCTTTAGTGAATGACCCTCAGCCGGAACAGGAGATCAGTGTTCCTCCCTAACCTTTGACAGTTTTGTTTCCTTAACTCCAGTGGCTTAACCATTGGTCCAGTATCTGTTTTCAAAAGATGATTTTTTTTTTTTTCCATCTGCCTTATTCTTCTATCTTGATTTGTTCTGAACCTGGATAGAAAATCAGACCTGTTTTCAATTGGAATTGCTAAAATTTATTATAGTGTGCTTTGGGCTGATAAAGTTGAGAAAGACAAAAAATAGGGCAGCGCCTATGGCTCAAGGAGTAGGGCGCCGGTCCCATATGCCGGAGGTGGCGGGTTCAAACCCAGCCCCGGCCAAATAAATAAATAAATAAATAAAAATTAAAAAAAAAAAAAAAAGAAAGACAAAGAATAGAATTTAGAAATGGAAATACAGGCATAGCCAGGATAGGTGGCTACAGCCTTATGTATGTACGGCGATTAAGTACCACTTTGGGTTTTGCCTTATGTGATGTGTGTTTTTGCATTGGTATGGTTGTTTTTTAATTGGTGAGGCCTGCTCAGGTTCCTTCATGACTTAGGCTTAATGATAATGGGTAGACCTTGATGCTATACTTTATGAAGTTTTAACTAAACATATATGGCTGTTTTTATACTGACAGAGGTGCAGGATATGCCTTTTAACAATCCTAGCCATGGCGAGCCAGGGAACGTGGGCTGCTGGCTTACACTGAACTATGTAGGCACAATTATGGCCTGGTATTACAGTCAAGGAATGTATGTGTATAAGAATTAAAACACCAGCAATGATTGTTTTGGTCCTCAAAACTAATAGTATTTCAGTAAAAATATAAATAAACCAATCTCCAGGTCCTGAGAGCTGTGTGTATCCCCGAGGACCACTGTGAACTACAAACTCTTTTAAACTGATCCCAGGTGGGTGGTGTTAAAAAGGAGGCTTTCTCTGCCTTTTACCATACTCAGGACAGACTGAGTGCACTGGCACTAAAAAGCTCCTATGTCTGTTTCTAGGAAAAAGCTGTTCATGGATTCGGGGAGGAACCAGAGAGTTCGGAAGATACTCTTCAGTTGTCAGAACAGAGGTAGTAAAATAATAAAATGAAAGGAGGGAAGGCAGACGGATAAAGCTGGAGGAAGAGAGATTTTTATTATCAAGAATTTGACAAACTTGAAAGACCAACTGCAGAGATGAGAGGTGAAGAAAGGCAAAGGGGAGCAACAACATCGTAAAGCTTCCAACAATAGGGGTTACAAAAAAAAAAAAAAGCCTGATAGTTCTTTGTAGACAAGAATCACTATTATAGAAATAAGTCTAGAGGAGGTAAAAGTATAGAGAGCTAACTGGTACAAATACTATAAAGGGATCTAGGAAACTATTGACAGATGTGCTTTAAAATTGAAGCCTGAAAGATCGTCGTAGGATCCTTGAGATTGCATTGGCGATACCAAGTAAGTGTACACAATCTGAACATGTCTGCGAAGGGAAGATACTATCCTGGAGAAGGATCATAGAGACATTCCATGGTTGATGTGTAAGATAACACGTTTATTGCAAGTCATCATATGGGAATTGCCTGTGTCCTTAAGGAACACACCAAGAGATTTAAGGAATTAGGATTATAAGGAAAAGGAAAGAGCAAGACAGGCAAGGCTGAAGGGAGAAGATTCCAGAAAGACAATGATAGCTTGAGTCCACGCTTGGTTTAGCTAGTCAGCCAATACTTTTGGTAGTCTGAATACTTCTTGAGTTAATCTCATTAGTGGAAGATGAAAACAAGAGAGTTTTATTAAAAAATAAAGTACCAGGGCAGAAAACCAAGGGAAATATAAGGCAAAGAAGGTACTTGAACATGGCAAGCAGCAGCGTTCTGCCTGTGTTAGAGAAAGAAAAGGGCCAATTTCAGTGCAAAGTAAATCACAGAAACCCTAGCTGAGCCTCTTGAAAAAAGTACAAAGAGTAGAAGTAAAGGAAATATTAGAGGTATAGTGCAGAGTGCAGGGAAATATGTAGCAAAGAGAAATGCCACTTAGCTCTTAGAATAATCAAAAGCTGTTGAAGAAAGGGTCGCCAGAGGATCCTGGCATAGGGCTTTCTTCACACTAGGTCCCTAGGGTAGTGGACTTCAGACAGATCACCGCATTTTCTGCCGAGGTCTTATTCCAGCCAAAACCTGTGTAGAAAAGGCCCAAGAGGGAAATTTCTTAGGTCTCTTGTCTCCTGGTAAGGGGTAATGATCACATCTTCCATAGCCTAGAGTGGAAAGTGCTAGAAATATGGGGCTCAAATGAAAATGGGCGTCAAGTTTTGATTATGCGGGAAAAAAAAGGAAGTTGTTGCAAATAAGACCTGGCTCCTGGCTTTGCCATCACTCTGTATTTCTAACTTTGTATAAAAACAACAATATTATTCCGAGAGAAGATGGTGGGTATTTGTGAATATTTTCCTTCAGTATGGTAAAGGAGAAGGGACAACTTTTGGTTGCAAAAGTTAAAAAGTCCCTTTTAACGTTTTGGTGCAAAATTATTTCTGATGTGTTTCAGTTCTCAGGATATATCTCCTGGACTAGATTCTCAGCCTCCTGGAGGCAGGTGTCTTCCTGGTGAGGCTGAGAATCTAGTCCTCATCCTGCAGACATCACAAGGGGTTGTCACAGTCTTTGGCAGCTGTTAAGCATAGGCAGTCCTCTGGTTACAAACAAGATAGGTTTTGTAGGTTTGTTCTTACAGTGAATTTGTATTGGAAATTTTTCTTTCCAAAACAAAATTACATCTTTATATAAATATATATATATTTAGCAGGTAGATATAATTAGCTTATTTAGCTAGTAAACCTTATTTATTTATTTTTTTTTTGCAGTTTTTGGCTGGTGCAGGGTTTGAACCCGCCACCTCCAGCATATGGGGTGGGCGCCCTATTTCTTTGAGCCACAGGCGCCACCCTAACCCTTATTTTTTGTAAGTTGGCACAGGTACATTCACCTATTACCTGTAATAATGTGCATTCGTAAGGGCAAGTTGCTTGTAAGCAGATGTTTGTAACATGGGGCTGTCTGTACCAGGTTCTAGGAATAGTCATTTTGTTGGAACAGCTGCTCAAATGGTTGAAAATGGAGTTAATTTCTGAATTTTCTGAGTGTGGAGCTATCGTTCTGATAATCTTATGTGTCCTATTAACTCTTCAGACCCTTAAATGGTGAAACACACGATTGATTTTGGTAATGAATTAGTCTTAAACTGGAGATCCTACTTGTGGAAGACAGCTCAGATTGGAGATCATAAGTGAATCCAGTTTAACCCAGGTATCATGTACTTTTCTGGTAGACTATGAGAAATAAGAAATTGAAGGACTTTACCTGATATTTGGACTTCCAATTTATCTTAAGTTTGAAGTTTTGATATTAACTCAAAAGGGCAGCAGAATTTGAATCCTGAAAATTTGATAATGGAAACTATATTCAACTTGAGGTATTTTTGTTATTTTATTACAAAACCTTTGAGCCGTATTGAACAATATGGCCAGACATCATTTGGGGTTTGGAGTGGGATTAGACTAGGAGGTAATTTTGAAGCATAGTACAGAATGACATACATTTAATTATTTGTGCGTGTATGGTGTGCGTGTGTGTGTGTGTGAGATGTTTCATCTAATTTTAAAGCCTAAATCCGGGCTACCCACAGCAATCTCAAGAAAATAAACGAAAGAAAACTACAGTTGTTGGCTTGAAGACTACATCCCCAAGAATTTGAGAGTTGGAGAACTGTGATTCTTCATGACCTTGTAAATAAAAAAGTCTGGGCACTTTCAGGGTGAAGGGATTTTTCCTTTGGCTTTATGTACCCACGTGGAAGGAGACGTATCAGAATAACCGTCTGAGCCTTTCTCCCCTCTCTGCCTCAACTCTTTTACTCTCAGAGGAGGGACCTACCTGAACAGTGGGTTTGGAGAAGGAGGCAAGCATACTTAGCCCAGCCCCTTCTTCTTTTTCTTGCCTCCTCTGAGTCTGAAGGCTGCAGTGAACATCACTCTGCTTTGCTCCTTCGTAGACTAAGATTTACTGAAGCAGCTTCCCATGGGAAAGCTTTTGTTGTGCAGCTGTGCCTGTGTCTGACTATGTGTGCCCAAAGTGAATTAGGCAGATAGAATTAGCTGGTTTATTTAGCTAGTACACCTTATACACCAGCATTGCTTTATGTATCTATTTATTTGAGACAGGGTCTTAATTTGTTCCCTAGGCTGGAATGCAGCGGCATCAGCCTAGCTCATTGCAGCTTCAAACTTCTGGGTTCAAGTGATCCTCCTACCTTAGTCTCCCCAAGTAGCTGGACAGGTGTGTGCCACCATGCCTGGCTAATTTGTCTATTTTTTTGTAGAGACAAGGTTGTTTAGGCTGGTCTCAAACTCCTGGCCTCTAGCAGTCCTCCTGGATTGGCCTTCCAGAATACCAGGAGCTCAAGTTTGAGCCACCACGTCTGTTCTAACGTTGCTTTCATCAGAAATCAAACGAGCATTTGTTCTCCCTCTGCTTGATTCCAGAGATTCTCTCTCCGCTAGTGTCAAGCTCAGGCTGGGAACTAAGACTTCCTTAACTTCACCTGTGAGAGGTCACAGCATTTCTCAGTGGTGCGGATTATTTTATTAATATTTTGTAAAAAATTTTTTTTCTTATTCAGGTAATAGTCTTCTAAAATGTAGAGGTACTTTAGGAAACATAAAAGAATCGTGGGTCTTAAGTGAAACAGACATATAAAATCAAGCTTTCTAGTGGCAAGTGATCCTTGAAGCTGTCTATTCCAAATTCCAATTCAGTCTCTTGCTTTTTAATGGTCGAAGAAACTAAGCAGACTGAGAAAGGATAAGATACAAGCTCAGGTCAGACAGTTGATTTGTGGGAAAACAGTTTCCTCCTTTTTTTTCCCAATATAACCTTCACATGTGTTGAGCTTATACTTGTAGTTAAATTAGAACGAAAATAAATGATTACTCAATTCCCATAAATCTAGGAACTCCTCTTAAAACAAATCACCTAATTTAGCTCACTCTTCCAATCAGGTACACTCTATTGTTTATGGTACCCTTTTTATACTTTTGAGAGTAATAATTTTTTCTCTACCTTCTTTATTTCGCTTGATAAATACTGATGCCTTTCTGTGTATCTACTGGAGCTTGAAATTAACATAGCTTTATATACCAGTATTAACAATTATGTGAGCATAATGATGGCTATAGGGCTTAACTAATGTTGAAGAGTAGCACAGAAGAAGGTAACCTTGTTAAGAATCAGGTGCCGTTTAACAAATGAATATTCATTGAACGAGGCTGCAGAGACCGGGATTGATTTAGTCATAACAGCATTCTTGCCACTCTCCTCCTGGGGTCACTAACATTTTGTTGAAAACTTTGAAGAATTTACACGCCTTAACTACCAGTCCTCCCTCATTTCATTATTGTGTCTTTGTTTTAAGTATAGTTTATATTTTGTCCTCGTATTTGCATATGATGCTGTACCTTAATGTTAGAATTTTGGAGTAGAGTAAATCTTGGGAATTGAACGGAAGATGAACGTATTGAGACACAGAAAAGTGGTTTGGCCAGATTTGCATACCCACTAACGGGAGAATGAGGGCCCCAAACTTTTCATATATAGGGTGGCCATAATGTTCATGAACTTTAGTTGCACATGAACTTATTTTAATGTTTGGGTCAGTAATTTAATAACTGTATCTTCCAGTAACGATGTCTTTTTGTCTTTTGTGTATAAGCCTAATGTAAACTCATGTAATTGTTCTCAGTAATAGAAAGGTATAAAAATGAAAATACAAATTGGATAGTTATTCAACCCAGAAGCAACCTGTATTAACCCTTACTGTATGTTTCTTCAGATAGCTCCTTCTGCTTGTTTACACATATCATCCTAGAGATTTATTCAAATGAATGTAAATACCCATGCAATGTTTGAAATATCAATATGGTATCTGTTTTACAGACACACAGTGTCACATTCACACATCCTGTGGTTGCTGGGCATGTTTTTGTTATCAACATTTTCCCTCGTGTTATCTGTTTTTTCTAGCAATTCAAATACTAATGAATATTTACTTTATTATCATATTGTGTTCCGTTAGTATCTTCAAGTCATTTGAATGTATTGTAGTGAAGGCGGTGTGGTAGAGTTTCAGCTTTATCTTTTCCAAGAAGATAATTAGTTTCTCTCACCACGACTTATGGAATTGCCTGTCTTTTTTTCTCCCCACTGATACACTGAAGACAGATATTCAGAGGTTTATACTTCTAGATAAACTTTAGAATTATATTGTCAATTTCATATTTTCCACTCCCTGGGGATTTCATTGAATTTCTAAATTTCATTTAGGGAGGAAACTGACATCTTTACAATATAGAGTCTTCCTATTCAAGAAGATGGTAGCTCTACATTTATATGCGTCTTCTTTTATCTCCCTGGGTAGCTATGCAGTTTTCTTTATGGTTGCTGTGCATTCTCATTGCTCATTCCCTTTCTTGGTTGTCACTGCTGGATCTATATAATTCATTGATATTTACATTAAATAGTGTTGGAGATTCTGTTTTTTCTAGTATTTGTTATTTTCAAACTATATAATAACATATAAAAATCATTTTCTTAATCTTTCTAATATTTATACTTCCATTTTTTTTTGAATTGCATTTTACACTACTTACATTGCAATGTGAATGATGGCACAAGTTGTATCTTTATCATGTTTTTGATTTTAATAGCAATGGTACTTCTTTATTATTTCATCCTTCAGTGTGATAACTGTTTGAAGCATATGTTGTATTACGTCTGTGACTTATAATTCTTACAATATGGAAACTCTATTTCCATTAAAGACATATAGGTGTGTCTGTATATATGTGTGTTTACCTTAGGTGTACATATTGTATTTGCATCATATGTGTGTGCATACACAGATTATGAGTGTGTGTGTGTCTCCTTTTAAAACAAAATCAAATTGTCATGAAGTTATTCTGTTTGTTCTGACTTAATTAAACATACGTAGCTTTTTATAGCAGATAAATAAGAATAATCTTGAGGTACGATTCCCTCTTCCACTGTTTCAAATCTATCTGTCAATGGCATGTATTGTTCTTTTTGTTTTGTGATTTAATTAAACATATCATTGCATTTTATAACATAGATATATAGGAATAATTTGGAGGTAAGATTATCTTTTCCACCGTACCAAATGGCATGCATTGCTGCTAAAATTATGACTCAAAAGATTTCTTCTTTTAATTCATGAATATGCCTTTTATCAATGACTCATTAATTAACTAAAATTAATGGGGTGAATTATTCAAGTAGTTTTGACACACCTTGCTATAAATTATAAAATCACATTCAAATATGTTGTGGAAAAGATGAAGTCTGTATGGGCATGTTGAAGGCAGAGTTACAAGATTAACATAGTAAGTGCTCTTACCTATTTTTTGGAACCTGGGAATATAGGAGGATATCGGAAGCTAAGATAAGTTTGCAAAAATTGGACTTGGGAGTAAGAGAGTTGTATTTCTCATGAAGCATGTTTACATTATTATTGAAGGTCTTGTTGAAATATTTTTTCTCATGGAAGAGTGAAAGATACATTTATGCTGGAGTTTAGAGACTTACATTTTAAGTCTGAATGAGTGACCTTAAAATATTGACTATTTTACAGGAGAAATTCTCAGGAAACAGTGGAGCTTTTCTTTTTGTATGCCTGCTGTCTTTGGAGCAGGGGATATACAGTCATGCTGGGTGGACGGAAGCAGACACAAAACAAATCCATTATTCTGCAAAGAGTAAGAAGTGGTAGTCAAATTCAAGAAACGCTAAAACAGGACTGAAAATAGCCAAGAACCGGGAGAAGGGAATGTAGAAAAGAGTCAGGAAACGATTCTGAGACAGCCTCTGCAAAGGCCCCAGTGCTCAGGGGAAGAGAGAAAGCAGAGGTGGAAGGAAAAAGCACCAGCCAAAAAAGAAAACTCAGAAAGGCCTCTGCTACTTTGGTGCGGAAGATAATAGTATCCCAAGAAACAGGCTTAATTTTGGTCCTAAATTGGATTTTGTTTTGTTTCCAAAAAACTGAGCACAGGCTTGGTTCCGAAGAGAGACTCTGCTCTTTTTTCACAAACTCCTTTGTGAGGTGAGCTGGCCAGAAGTTCCTTCCCCATGTTCCTACTGTTAATGAACTAATGAATAACTGACTAAATGGCTTGTAGTTGATAGACGGGAATTATCTTATGCCTTAGTAGAGCATATCCCTGTAATTAAATCAACAGGAAGAGGGGAAAAAAGGAGGAACTCATGGTAAGAGGAGAATGTCCAGAAAGGGGAAAGGGAGGGGAGGGAGGGGGGAGGGAGGGGGAAGGAGGGGGATTAATGGGATTACACCTGCAGTGCATCTTACAAGGGTATATGTGAATCCTAGTAAATGTGGAATGTAAAGGTCTTAGCAAAATAACTAAGAAAATGCTACAAAAGCTATGTTAACTAATGTGATGAAAATCGATCTATGAACCAAGTGTATGGTGCCCCATGATCATACTAATGTACACAGCTATGGTTTAATAAAAATTAAAAAAAAAAAAAAAAGAGGAGAATGTCCAGGGTCCAGAAGCAACATCTCTTTTGCCTTTAGACATCGCAATTAAAAGCAAAGCTGAGCTAGAAACCTCGCCTAGGAGTTAGACTGACAGCGGTGTAGTTCTCAGCTCCTAGTATGATATTTTGTATAATTAAACTCGTCTAATATATATATATAAAATATAATATCTATTGTAAACATAACTTTCTTAATTTCTAAATCTTTGTATTGTTTTATTGATCTGTTAGCACAATCTTTTACTATTTGTTTTTGATTTATATTAGACATTTCTAAATTTGTTCATGATTTTTTAAATGTAGAAATCAAAATTGAGAAGTTTAAAATTTTGTAAAGAGATATTATTTTTTAAAAGAAATGGTGTCCTAAAAATGAAAAAAAGCATAAGATAACATTTTATACTTAAATGTCCTATTTCCTTAGCTTTAATTTTGTGAAAAATGATTTATGAACTTTTGAGTAAACTAATCTATATGCAAGCTGTGATTCATCAAAACAAGATAGATAAATGAATTGAATTTGAGGTTTTTTTCTTCCTTGCAAAATATTAAAAAGGAGATGATGTGTAAAGAAGGTAAAAAAAAAAAAAAAACTGAAGAACTGCTTATTTTGGTTCCATCTTGTATCAAAGATGAATACAAACCATGTTTCTACACGCTTTCCATGAGTAAGTATAAAAAAAGCTGCTACAAATTTTACCTTGTTTTATTTTAGCGGGTAATATTTTAAATTTAGAAAAAGTTTGGATCCACTTTTCTTTAGCCATTCAGTTTTGATTCCTTACCAGCACAGGCATGGGGAATAATACAAAGCTTGTGAAAAGAGATTATTAGGTCAGGCGTGGTGGCTCACACCTGTAATCCTAGCACTCTGGAAGACTGAGGTGGGTGGATTGCTTGAGCTCAGGAGTTCAAAAAACCAGTCTGAGCAAGAGGGAGACCCCATCTCTACTAAAAATAGAGAAAAAAAATGGGCACCTCTGGAATCTGAGACAAGAGGATGGCTTGAGCCCAGTTTGAGGTTGCTGTGAGCTATGATGCCACGGCATTCTACACCGGGTGAATGAATGAGACTGTCTCAAAAAAAAATTATTATTGGAAATGCAGATATGAATCTATTGAATTGATCAGGATGCTCTCTCAGTTCAGTTCCATATCAAATGTGTCATAGAAGCCATGTAAAGTTTTGGGTAATAGCTGGGGACACTCTTACTACTGTCAAACACTTTCAGAGTAGAACCCCTATGAAGATTGATTTATATTAAAGAAACAAAATTATTGGTGATCCATCCATGGGAGTTCTTAGTTCATTTTCTGTTGTTAGTATTATTATTATTATTATTATTATTTGAGACAGAGTCTCATTTTGTTGCCCTTGGTTGAGTGCTGTGGTGTCATAGCTCACAGCAACCTCCAACTCTTGGGCTTAAGCCTTCCAAGTAGCTGGGACTACAGACGCCCACCACAATGCCCAGCTATTGTCTTTTATTTACTTTTTTTTTTTTTTTTTGGTTGCAGCTGTCATTGTTTGGCCTGGGCTGAATTCGAACCCTCCAGCTCTGGTGTATGTGGCTGGTACCCTTAGCCGGTACCCTTAGCCGTTGAGTGTGATTTTGTATGTGATTTCTAACAGTTGCTACCACTAATGTCACCAGATCTGGCTTGCTCGTCCCTTTATCATGGTTGATGTTGGTAGCAATGACACTCCTCTGTTACTCTCAATGTCTCTTCTGGAGTCCGAGAACTGACTTCGATGGAGTTAATTGAATCCAGTACAGAATTTTTTCTAACCCCAACTGTACTTAATCTTTTCTTTCTGCCTAAGAAATCGTGTAATAGCTAAAATAATAAAATCTGGGGGATAGTCCTAGGCTGGAGGGGATGGTGGGCAAGCCCTCTCGCACCAGACATTCCCTTTCTTCCTTGTATTCCCACTTACTGAGGACATACAATGTTGAAATTGTTTTATGTTCATCATAAGCATCATACAATTTAATTTTCAGTAAATCCTTTGAAAAGTGGGCTTTTTAATTTTCATTTTACAAATAAGGAAAATGATTATAAGTGATTAAATCCAAATTAAAATATGAGACAAGGTATTGAAATTAAATTTGTCAGATTCCAAGGCTAGTGCGTTCTACACTATTAGGATATTCCTATGTTGACATATTTTGGTTAATACTTAGTTAGCTTTCTCTTGTGTAGAGCAGGTCAAACAGGTGGCTAATTTTTTCTAAGCATTGATATAGTATTAGCTTTATGTTAAAAATTATGTAGAGATCACCTTACAAAAGTTTGCAATTAATAGGAAATTTTGCTCTATTATGGAACATTACAGCTCTTGATAAAGTGCATGTTATTATCTTTAGCTCATCAACTGTTACATACAAGTTATAGATCTAAGAGGGTGAGATCTTGATACAGAACATTGCCTGGGGTGGGAATGGTGGCTCATGCCTGTAATCTAGCACTTGGGAGGCCAAGGTGGGAGGATCACTTGAGACCAGGAGTTTGAAACCAACTGGGCAACAGTGAGACTCAGTCTCTACAAAAATATAAAAAGATTTACTGGGCATGGTGGCACACCTGTAATCCCAACGACTCAGGAGGCTGAGGCAGGAGGATCCCTTGAGCCCCAGAGTTTGAGGTTGTCATGAGCTGTGATGACACCATTGCCTTCAGGCTAGGCAAGAGACCAAGACCCTGTCTCAAAGAAAGTGAGAACAAAACAAACAAACCCAATGTGAAACATTTGTTGTTTTTCTGTGGAGTGATCCTGGCAATTCTGGCAGCTATAAGGGATCCTTGAAGGATTTTGTATTAGAGTTGGCCAGTCTAGAGGGATAAATCCTTAAGGGAAAGCCATTGAAGAAATAATGAAGATGAAACAAAGGCTGACAATAGACATAGGCCGTGGAGAGTGAATACTACAGATAAAAGTCATGGAAACAACATGCGTGATAAATGAAAAGAATTAGTCACATATTTACAGCATGATTTACTGAATTGATGGTAATGATATTCACAAATATAGGCAGTTTAACAAGAAGATCAAGTTATATTTTAAAAGTATATAGGACACATCTTGGAGGAGATGTTTATTTGGTGGAAAATTTAGTCTGATGATTTCAAGAGTGGTATAGGTTGAATAGTTTGGGAGTTCTCTATTACACAGTAGTTCTTCCTAAACTTCAAAGAATACAGGTTTTTGAATATACATATGTATATGCACTTTTTAAAAAAGAGTGCCTAGATTTTCATTTCATTCTTAGAATCTATAACTTAAAACATTTAGGAAATACTGGTAGAGTTGGTGATCGAAGCTATAGTTTTAATAAAGTCAGAGATTGAAGGAAGAATGAAGGTATAAACAGTGAGGAGATCATAGGTCTGATGTTAATGAACAACACACATCTGGTTTATGGACCCATTAGAGGGAAAGTAACCCAGGAAGACACCAAGTGGAAGGGGAAGAGGAGCTACAGGGAAAGTCAGATGTAAGGAAGAGCTTACATCTTTCCCTCCCCTTCCTTTTCCTTTTTCTTACAGTGAATAGGCTAGGACATGTTTTATTCCAGGAATACAGACACATTGGAAAGGAAACTATTGATTGGATAGAAATGCCTGGAGAGGTGATTGGTAGATGAGTCTTGGAGATGAGAGGGGTTGTTATGTAAATACACAAGTATGTTGTTGAGTCTGGGACAAAAACAGCAATTCTCAATTCTCCAGAGACAGGAAAGTAGTTGGAATCATGGTTTTAGATGAAGATAAGCTTGTGGATGTCACATCAGTAAGTTGAGTCCTTGTTATTAGAGGCCGCATGGAGGCAAAGACAGAATATTTAGCTGGGCACAATGGCTCATGTCTGTAATTCTAGAAATTTAGGAGTCTGAGCTGGGAGGATTGCTTGAGGCCAGGAGCTCAAAACCAGCCTGGGAAATATAGTAAGGCCCTATCTCTACAAAAAAAAAAAAAAAAAAAAAAAAATTAGCTGGGATGATAGCATGCCAGGATAGTCCTAGCTTTTTAGTAGATTAAGAGGCTAATCCAGGAAGATCACTTGAGCTCAGGAGTTCAGGATTGTAGTGAGCTATGATTGTGCCACTACATTCCAACTGGGTGATAGAGTCAGACCCTGTCTCAAAAAAAATCGCTTAGCACTCCATTTCTCATGGTGTTTGATCTTTTTTTTTTTCTAGTAGTATGCTAACCTGAGCATTGGAATGGAGGAGACCAATGGCTGGATTGATTCTGTACTAGAGTTTTATAAGACAGATGTGATAGAAAATCAAAGAGTAAGAAAGATGTACATCATAGGCTGAATAGAGAAAAAGGTCAAGCCTAATTGTTAAACAGACTGGTGACTACTAATCAGAAAAGTAGTAATTCCAAATCAATAACGTATCTCTTGTCAGTGTGAGAGTACAAGTCCTGCAATGATAGAAGCTGTGCTCAAGGGCTGGAATTTAAGATTTAACCTTAGGGCATGGTAAGGCATCACTGGCCAACCTGGGAGCCACTGGCCATAAATGGCCACTGAGCACTTGAGATGTAACTAGTTCAAACTGAGATATGATGTAGCTTAGAATTCACAACAGATTTTGAAGACTTTGGATGACAAATTGAATATGAATTTTTTTTACTGTGCTATATATTGATAACATGCTAATATTATTATATTTTGGTAATATTGGGCTGTATTAATTCACTAGAGCTGCCCTGACAAAGTACAACAAATTGAGAAGCTTAAACAACACAAATTCATGATTTCACAGTTTTGGAGGCAGGGAGTCCACCATCAGTCTGCTCCATTCTTCTCTCTCTCTCTTCTGGTGGATTGCTGGCAGTCTTTGGCATTCATTCTAGAAGCGTCCACCTGATCTCTGCCTTCACCTTCATGTGGCATTCTGCCCATGTGCATGCCTGTGTCCAAATTCCCTTCACAAGGTCACTAATCATATCAGATTTGGGCTTACCCTGTCCTCTTGTGACTTCATCCTAACTTACCTAATCGTATTTTCAAATAAGGTCATGTTGTAAATGTTTCTGAGGGTAGGACTTCAACATGTGAATTGAGGGGCCCAGTTATTATAGCTACTAGGAACTTTTAGGTTGCACAGGTAGCTCACATTTTATTTCTATAGTACCGTGCTTTTTATTGCTATTTTTGTATAGATGGAGTGTTGTTACGATGTCCAGGCTGGTCTCAAACTCTTGGCTTTAAGTGATACTTCTGCCTCAGCCACTCAAAGTACTGGGTTACAAGTGGGAACCATTGTACCTGGCCCTACAAATAGCTGACACTCACTGAGCACTTGTATATGTGCAGTTGTAAGCACTGTTCTGAGCACTGTTGTAAGACCTTTTGATATATTAAATCAGTGAATCCTTACAACAACCCTATTCAGTTTACCTCTTATTAAGATGGCAGAAAACATCCATACAAGGTTGCATAGACAGTAAATGGCAGAGTCAGGTTATGAACAAGGCATCCTGACTGGCTCTAAATTAGTGCATTTTTATAGAAAAATTAGTATATTTTGTAAATCTTGATAATTTTAGAAATATGACTTTATCACATTCCTTAGCACCATGTACATCTCTGCTAATCTCCCTTTTCCTTTCCAGTTTTCTTGGGTTTCTGCTTCAGTTTTTCTAGATAGCTTTTTACCTCTTGCAACCTATAGTAATCAATACCTATGTTTTTCTCGTTACCCAATGTATGTTATATTATGTGCCGTATGAGCTTCCTCTATACAGCAGAACAATGTATTTCTGCTACCTTCACTCTTATTTTGTTTTAAATCTTTCTAGCTATTGTTATGTAATCTTCTATAGTTGTGGAATTCTTTTAAACAAAACAACGCACAATATACTTTAAAATAGCATTTATTTTTGTGGCTATATACACTCTTTGAAAAGATCATAGCAGAAAACATTGGAATGAGTTGTGACAAAATTCAAAATATACTGTTGATTAAAGGAATGACAACTTAAAACCTTTTTACTGAATGTAAGGAAGATATTTTAAACCAGATCTGCTGGGCAGTGGTAGATTTGAATGATTGAATGAAATACCAAGATTCATGCTCATAAAGTTATGTGCTTCTCTGGTGAAAGAAGGCCGAATGAAAGAATTTGAAAAAGTTGGCTTTCTTTTCCCAGCTTTATCACTTGTCGTGTGACCTTGCTCGTAGACAGACAAAAAGGAATCAAAACAAATTGAGTAGGAGGATAACACTTGAGTAGATGAAGCACTTTCAACAGGTACTTCAGGGACTCAAATGTTTCCCTGTGATTTAGATTCAAGATACTATTATTCTATCCTTTTTTCTGGCATCATCTTTGACCTCAGTATTTTTTTATCTTGACTTTGAAACCTGCACTTTATTTTACCCTTCCTGCTACTGATCTTACCCTTTGAATTTGACTTCTGTGTTTCTCCCTGGGGCATGTGTCTTGACTTTCATCAAGCTTTTCCTGGTTATTATTTTATTTCTTAACTCCATGAGCATGATGCCTAAATACAGCTAAAACTCCAATTAACCTCATCAGGGCAGCAGGGTTGGGGGTCTGTGGCTTTCTGATTTCAAGATTTTTTTTTTTTAAGCACCAAAGGAGGCAAGAAAAATGTCATCTTTCTTTGTTGCAACCCTTTTAATAAAAGGATTTGTTCTGTAAAGTTTGGATTCAGACAAAAGATTACACTTACGGACTCAGAAGGAAACCTGTGGCCTTAGGTCTACGGGTTCTCTGCCCCTACATGATAGTCAATCATCTACATTTTTAATCCCAAAGTTGCAGATACTGTGTGGATAAGGAAAGAAGGGAACATTTTTGCACTACTGGTAGTACTGCAAACTAATGCGGCCTTTTTAGAAAGAAGTATGGAGAATCCTCAAAGAACTCAAAATAGACCTTCTGTTTGATTCTGCAATCCCATTATTAGGCATTTACCCAGAAGAAAAAAAATCATGTTATCACAAAGACATTTGCACTAAGATTGTTTCTCACAGCTCAATTTACAATTTCTTTTATTATTATTATTATTATTAAATCATAGCTGCGTACATTAATGCAGTCATGGGGCACCATACACTGGTTTTATAGACCATTTGACACATTTCCATCACACTGGTTAACATAGCCTTCCTGGTATTTTCTTAGTTATTGTGTTAAGACATTTACATTCCACATTTACTAAGTTTCACATGTGCCCTTGTAAGATGCACTGCAGCTGTAATCCCACCAATCACCCTCCTGCTGCCCATCCTTCCTCCCCACCCTCCCCTCCCTCTCCCCCTTCCCCCTATTCTTAGGTTATAACTGGGTTATAGCTTCCATGTGAAAGCCATAAATTAGTTTCATAGTAGGGCAGAGTACATTGGATACTTTTTCTTCCATTCTTGAGATACTTTACTAAGAAGAATGTGTTTCAAATCCTTCCAAGTTAATATAAAAAATTTAAAGTCTCCATCTTTCTTTAAGGCTGCATAATATTCCATGGTGTACATATACCACAATTTATTAACCCATTTGTGGATCAATGGGCACTTGGGCTTTTTCCATAACTTAGCAATTTCAATTTACAATTGCTGAGATGTGGAAACAGCCTAAATGCCCACCAACCCAGGAAAGGATTAACAAACTGTGGTGTGTGTGTAGCATGGAATACTATTCAGCCATTAAAAGATGGAGACTTTAAATTTTTTATATTAACTTGGAAGGATTTGAAACACATTCTTCTTAGTAAAGTATCACAAGAATAGAAAAGCGAGAATCCAATATATTCAATACTAATATGAAGCCAATAGATCAGTAGTTCTCAACCTGCGGGTCGCAACCCCTTTGTAACAATGAAAATGCATCCTGCATATCAGATATTTACATTACGATTCATAGAGTAGCAAAATGACAGTTATGAAGTAGCAACAAAAATAATTTTATGGTCAAGGGTTACCACAACATAAGGAACTGTATTAAAGGGTCACAGCATTAGGAGGCATTAGGAAGGTTGAGAACCACTGCAATAGATAAACTAATACACATCCACTCAAGAAAAAAACTCAATTCAAGTTGAGGGGGGTGGGTGTGCTCCCACCTAACAGGCACAATGTAAGGGTATGTGGCACACCTCCTGGGTGCAGGACACAACTACAACAGGGACTTTAACTAACCAATGCAAACATTGTAACCTAATTGTTCCCTCGTATTAATCTGAAATTAAAAAAAAAAAATCTGTGATTTTATTTATTTATTTTTTCTGTATCTATAGAACACTCACGCTGTCAGGTACACTGTTGCTTTGCAGACTTGAGCAGGCAGAAATGTTTCCTAGAGAACTTGCTGCAATACGAACTTCTGGGCCGTAGCCTCAGTTTCTGATTCAGCAGATCTGTGGGCAATACACATTTGCACTTCTTATAAGCACCCTGGTGATGCTGATGGTGTTTTTCTAACTCGCGTTCAATAGCACTGTCACAGACCAAGCTTCCAGGGGATAGTGGGTCCAAATGATTTGGTCACGTGTCAGTAGTAGATAACAAATATGCCAACCTCATTCACCTAAGGGAAAATGTAAATAAGATCAGAATAATGAAAGAGGAGAGGCTAAACTCAGCAGTAGCTCTGAAGGAAAGGATTTTCATAGTGGTAGCCCAAAAACCCTATTTTAGGACAGTGATGGTTCAGGTTATTTGAAGCAAAATACCTTAAAAACACATCTTTCCCTAAAATAAGCAACTAGTCATCTTCATTAAATATATATTTCAATACTGATTTGTAAGCGACTTTAAAGATTCCTGATATGGTAAAGGAATTCTTTTTATGGTTGGATGAAAACTTTGAGGGAAACATGTTCTTATACTTTGTTGTCATGTATCACATTTACATTGAAATGAATTTCATATTACATCTGTCAATATAATTTCTGCTGTCAGACTCTAAATACATATAATTGTGATTCATATAGCTATGTATATGTAGATTATAGTTACATAAAACTGTTATTATTTTAAATAGTTACATTTTAAAATGTAACTAACATTTTTTCAATGATACAGATAAAAAGCCCAAAATATTTGATGTAACATTTAATAGATGACTTTATATATTTATTTTCCTCAGTCAGTAAAACATTTATTGAGTGTCTACTGTTAGCTCTGCAGTGAGATAGGTAACCTGAAACGTATAAGACACCACTGACTGATTCTGCTTGGAATTCGTGCCCAGGGTATTTCAGATCTACTCGAAGGCAGTGTGCTTTAGGTGTTTTGAAAAGGATAGAAGTGTGATCTGAAATCAGACTAGAAAGAGGAACAGAATTCATGAAGATGTGTATTTGTGTCCGTCGATGAAGGTGGATGGGTGGATGTGAAATGGAGAAGACTTAGGGGCTCTTGTCATTCAAGTTATCAGTCATCATCAGGCATTCTGAAATATGAACTGGTTTAAAAATATTTTATAACTTTTCCATAAAATTATCATCCATTAAAATAAAAAAGATGTTTAACAAGGTATAAAAAAATCTATGAGAGAAATGGCATACTGAGGAACGTGGGATAACACGGAGTCCGTGCTGTTGTATGTTTGTGTGTTTCTATCCCACGTGGCCCGTGGCCGTCATTCATATGATACTGGAGCGCTCATCCTGTTCTTTGTGCAGGTATACCTTTGGAAAACACATTAAGAATAAATATAATGTAAATCTGTGTATAAGTCATCGGTGAAAGGGGCCAGTGGCTTCATGGATTAAGTACACTCCTGTATATTAGAGGTACCCATTAGCAGGGTATCACGTTTTGCACTTGACCCTGTTATTAAATTTGATATTTCACATCGTTATTTACGTCAAAATGTTATCTCTGGATATATTATTTAATAGAAACTTTTAGGTGTGCTTACTGTGTGTAGCAGCCGTGGGAATGGCCTGGCAGGCCTCTAGCTGCAGGAAGCTGATCTGAGGTCCAGGCCCAGAGCTCGGATATCATTACAGCATTCCTCCTGAGGCCACACCTGCCATGCGCTGCTCCCTGTCAGGCCTGTGTGAGTGTGACAGGGCGGCTGCATCAGGACTGCACCTAGGAGATGTGGGGCTCCAGCGACTACTAACTCTGACTCCAAGCTGCCTTTACGTCCTTGCCGAATCTTTCTAAGACTGCACAGCAGACTGCAACACTTCCTCTTTTGTCTGTACCCAGAGTCAGACTTTCATTATGGTCTGAAAGTGCTCTCAGCATTTCCTGGCTCCCCCTCAATTTTCTCTTATTGGCATATCCCCTAGTAACTTGCAGGTTAATCAATGCTGTCTTGGCATCCACTTCTACGAGGACTCTCCTGATACCCTGCACCAGGGACCACACCACCATCCACCAAAGAGGCGTGTCCACGGAAGGTTGTCTCTCACTAACGAGAACCGGTCTCTGGCTGCTGTGTCAGTCATGGAATCTGAAAGTGATCCTCTTTCCTTTGAACTCCTCGATAAGATTATATTAACATACTAGCATTATATACTTCCCAGTGCTATCCTGATTCCAGGGTGCTCCCCCTTAGCCTTTTCATTCATATATCAAATATTTATTACCCATTGATTTCATGTCAGGTATGATCCTAGAGACTGGAGCACATGTACAATGTGCTGGGCATAAAGATTTATCACAGAAGTGGCACCATTTTATCTTCCCATAAAAATCAAAATAATATTGTTTTTAATTGCATTAAGATAGTTTTCTTTTTTTTAGTGGAAATTTGAATTAAGTGCCCTTAGAAACTAAAGAAAAATGTGGAATTGCCACTCTGGTATCTATTAAACAATAGGAAAGTCAGATCTATTTGTTTCTTTTTTTTTTTTTCTTTTCCCTATCTCTTAATCTATATTATTGGTTTTTCTGGATACACTTTTATTATTTCCCTATCTCTTAATCTATGTTATTGGTTTTTCTGGATACACTTTTATTATCAGACCACTTTTATTATTTTACTTTATAATATGTTTATTGTATAAAGTAGAAATTAGGATAACAGAAAAGCAATTAGTGGATGTTCTAGTCTTTTGCATCCAGAAATAATCACTCTTAACTTTGTGCTATGTATTCTTCTGGATTTCTTATAAAACAAACACATCCACGTGCACACACACACACAGGCGCAGATAGATTACAACATCATTCCTTTTTTCATATATTTGTTAAGCGTCTTTTCAGTACCAGGCACCATCAGAGAGAATTGTAGAAACACAGATGAAAAGGAAACACTGGGGCTGCCCTCCTGGAACTTGGGGTTCAGAGCACTGCAGCATCAAGAATGTGGGCACAGGTCCAAGGCCGCATGGGTGGCCTTTCTGTCCTGCACTAGTCTCTGTCACTGGACATATCGCATCACACAGCTGGGCTGATTTCAAATCTTTAAAATAGAATAACAGCAGTAAGCCCCTCACACGTCCCAGGGAGTAGTGAAGCTCCTGTTCAGGCTCCGCGTCCAGCCTGTTGGAAATGCTGAGCCTCTGTTCCAGCTACACTCCTAGTCAGCCCCTCAGGGTATTGCTTAGAGATCACTGCCATAAAATTAATCAAGCCTCACGGCTGTTCACTCTGAATTATGCTGCAAACTGCCCTTGTGACTGTAAACAGGACGTATGTTTTCACTCCCAGTGTGTTCTGTCCTCAGTGGGTACCACGCAGGGCATGACAGTATTGATCAACAGTCACAGGGGGCGTTTGTTTACCTGCGCCGCAGAATCTCAGTAGCATGACTGCATAAATCTTTAATATACCTGCACCCCAACCCCAACCCCTTCTGAAATGAATTTTAGTGTATTCCCCACAACTTGTATGGTTCTGATTATCCTGAACATATCTAAATTTGGTCAATTTTTTTAGGCAGTGACAAGTCACCAGAAATTTAATTTATTGTTACTATAGTTTGGTTTGTAAAATAACTAGTTTAAAAACTTTTTATTTTGAACTAATTGTAGACTCAGAGGAAGTTGCAAAAATTAGTGCAGTTTCCCATCAACCCGTCGCCAGCTTCCTCCGTTTAGTGACATTCACATAGCCTAGTGCACGTAACAAAACAAGAACACAAACAATAGGACATACTGTCGAACACAGAGCGTCCTCATTTTTCAGCCATTTGCATAGGCACGTGTGTGTGCGTGTGTGTGTGTATAGTTCCACGCAATTTAATTGTATGTTTGGGTTTCTATAAACACCACCCCAATCGAGGTGCTGTCCTGTCCAATCACCCTAAGGAACTCTCTTGTCCTGACCTCTAAAGAGGATCCTCTATCTCACCTGTGTCCCTGTCTCCAACTACTGATCTGTTCTTCATCTTTATAGTTTTGCCTTTTCAAGAATGTTATACAAATGGAATCGTGCAGTACACAGCCTTTGAAATGACCATTCGCTCCCCATAAAACACACTTTCAATATGCTATGATTTTCTCTTGACTGTACACCATGAACATCTTCCCATGAAACCTGCTTTGTCATCTGTTTTCTTCTGTTCTTTTATGTAGGAAAATAAAACAAAATGAAACAGTAAAAGCAAGATGACAAAACTTTGAAGGGAAAACAAAATTGCCTACAGACTATTAAATATAACGAAGGCACTTGATTTTCAGCCTTCACTTAATTACCAATTTTAACCTAAGCTGGAACTGAAATCAGATATTTGGTCCCAGTCAATCTCTGACTCCAGGGAAAATTAATAGAAAAAGAACTGCAAATGTCTGAGACAAGAAATTCTTATAAGAATTTTACAACAGAAGTCTGAAAAGTTTGTTCTTCATTGGAAGAAAATGTTTCTTAATTTTAATGAAATTATAGAATTGCATGATGAAATCGAAAAGAGATTTCATTTAAGTTGGTACCTTCTAGCCAGCAATTTTAAGCAAAGACTTTTTCCTCAAAGTCATTATTAATATGAGTATATTTCTTGCATAGCTGAATATTCAGTAAGTCATTGATATAAATTCAAGTAATTCAGATGTCAGGCTGGGTTCTCAGTACTGATTTACATCGGCAAGACTTTATGACAATGCATTAGTTTGCTGACTGCTTTAATATATAAAGGTTATAAAAATAATTTTATATATTTTAGCATACTACCAAGTAAATGTAAATAACCCAAAGAATACATGAGGCTTTAAAACTTCTGCAGAAATGGTCAAAAAGTGATTGAGCTTCTCAGATGATGGATACCTTTTTTTTCCCCATTAAGTGGTACATCTAGTCTCCTCACATTTTGAATGAAAACCTTTCTGATGGCTATTTTGATAGCATTATCTAGCCTTGAGCTTCACATGGGTTTATCGACATCCCATTCTCCAGTTTCTGTCAACCACCTGTTAGAATGTTGGATGTGGATGTGCATATCAGGTATTTTGACTTATAAATTTATTTGTATATTTTTAAACTATCCACCTTAAAAATTTGTGAGTGTAGCTATTATTCATTCGGTGCAAGCCGTGTCACAGAGGATGGTTACGTTTGAGAGTTTTACTGTCTCTCTGAGATTTGATTTTTAAATTTGTGTGTTTAAGCACACAACATTATTACTCTGTCCGGAATCAATCAGTTAGGTACTAGACTTAAACTGATTTATAAAGATGTGCTTTATTTATTATGGAAATTTAAACATGTGTTTTCAAATGGTATACTCTCCTGGTGATTAGTTGAGAAATTATCTTCTCAAGAGATAGTCATGGAGAAGGCTGTTTGTTGGGCAATGAATTAAAATCATGAGATTTGGATGTTTCTTAAGAAATGGACTCAGGGAACTGGAAACGTACAGATTCCTTCCTCCTTCTGGGGGGAGTTCTGATTTAGGAGGTCTGGCCTCTGGGACATAGTATTAACAGGCATCAATGCTATTTCTGTGCAATTATGCAGAGAAACATTGATTTCAACATCTGCAGGGAATATTTTCCAAGACCCTCAGTGTATTGTGCCTGAAACTGTGGATAGTCCTGGGCCTAATAACCATCAACCAGAGACCTGTTAGTGTCTTCTGCCCACGAATTTAATGACTTTTCCATCTTAACTAAGCAATTATCACACTCTTTTGCTGTAACTTCTGCAGTTCGAGGTGTAACAGCAAAAGTAGCACAAATTTTTTTTTCTTCACAATTTCATGAGTAGAAGATCTCATCTCACTGTACATCTTAACAACTTCAACATATAATTTTTTTCTTATTAAATTGAGAACTTTTATGTTTTCACTTAAAGGAAGCACTTTAAGGCTGGCTTCGCTTCCCTTTGGCATACTCGAATTACCAGCTTTAGTACTCTGCACTTTGGGGCCATTATTAAGTAAAATAAGGGTTACTGAACTGAAAGAGTGTAACACCACTACAATTGATCTGATCACCTAGATAGCGAGTGAGTGACTAAGAGGGCAGGTAGTGGCTGCAGTGTGGAGATGCTGGACAAAAGGATGATTCATGTCTCCTGTCACACAGAGTGGGATGGCATGAGATTTCAGCATGCTGCTCAAAATGTTGTGCAATCTAAAACTTAGGAATTTTTTGCTTCTGGAATTTTCCATATAACTGAGATGGACCTGGGTGATCATGGAAAGTGAAACTGCTAGGTATAAGGAGGGGCTACTGAAGCTTGGTCAACTCAAGTGGCATTTCTACACAGCACTGTTGATAACCTGTAGGTCATTCAGCAGTAAACCTTTAGGGCAGGCATCCTCAAACTTTTTAGACAGGGGGCCAATTCACTCTCCCTCAGACCATTGGAGGGCTGGACTATAGTAAAAAAAAAAAAACAACTATGAAGAAATTTCTATGCACACTGCATATATCTTATTTTGAAGTAAAAAAACGGGAACAAATACAATCACATTGCCTCATGTGGCCCGTGGGCTGCAGTTTGAGGACTCCTGCTTTATGGGAAAGCAGGTTCCAAATTAATCCACCTTGCAGCATTCACATGACTCGATGGTAGCCTCTGTCTCGGGCTAAAGCCTCTTATCATTAGGGCCTCAAATTGCTTATGTCTGGTCAGTGCATGACCAGCTGACGCGAACGTGCTGCTGATTCACTTTTAGATGCTCTGAGACGTGAAAGTCTACTACTTTCCTTGCACATACAACTTTTATGGTTTATGTCATGTAATTTGTAGCTGATGTTTATAATTCTGTATTGCACCCTCCAGTGAAAACAGGACAACCCCAATATGAGGAGGCCTCTGCCCTTCTTTTAAACTTTCTTATAAACGCCTTTTGCCCGGGACGCCCCCAGCTCTGTTGGTGTGTCTTCCTGCATCCATCCTCACTTTGGACTTTTGATAAATCCCCACAAAATGACTTCTGTCTCAACAGCCTTAATAATTACATTGTTCCTGAAAGAATCCTTTGTTTTGGCTTCCCCCTCTTTTTCTTGCGCCATTTTTCTAGTAGTTCTCATCAGTCTCCTAATTGGACACATCACAGGCAAGTTATGATCCATTCAGTGGCATCTTACATTTGACCTAGCGTTTTTAACATCTTTAAGGTATAAGTGACCTAGTTACCCGTATTTTAAATGTACAGTTTGATATGAAGCACATTTTGATAAATGCATATAAGCAGGTCTGTACAAAGATAGAGAACATACTCATTCCCCAACTGTCCAAACCTCACAGTTTTCTTGGGTCCCTTTGTCATTCCTCTCTCCCATCTCTCCTCCTGCCCCGCCTTCAGGCAACTATTACTCTGCATCACACGTGAAATCAGTCTTTCTGACGTGACTGAAGAAGGCATCACCACTACTGAGGTTTTAGAGGGACTTCAAGGAATTGAGTTGGGTGCTTCCCAGGAGATTTTCACTTCCTAAGTACAAAGTTGATGGAATCTTGCCTTCACACGGTGAAAACTGATGTGGCCTTTATCCATTTATCCATAATGTTTAAAATGGCTATGTACTTTGACCCAGAAATTCTGCTTCAAAGAACAGAGACACGTGCTTGAAGATGTTCATAAAAAAATGCTCATTACATTGATCATAGTAAAAAAAAAATGGAAAATTCACAAACATTTAAAGAAAGAATTGGGTAAATAAATAGTAGAATAGTTATATAGTGGAATATCATTTAGCTATTAAAATTACTTTATAGATTAGTAATTATTATAGAAAGATGTTTATCATATGTCACTCCTGAAACTTAATAAGTAGGTAAGTATATTCACATGATATGAACCATTCAAACATACGCATATGTTTATATGATTTTTTGTGTATATACATATATGCACAAAATATTCGGAAGGATATATTTTAGATCAAGAGTGCCTCTGGTTAGTTGAACTGTAATATTAGACTGCATTTGTTTATATATATTTTCTTCTAACTTTTCTATGAAAAATAATGTTTTGTAAAAAATATTATTGAAAATTATATTTCATATAATTACATAGCACAATGCTTGGCTTTTCACACTTACAGGATGATTTCTTTTCTTTTCTTATTGTTTGTATGCTTTTTTGCCAATATTAAGTCTTAATCCAGTGAGGGCTTGGCCTTTTTTTGACATTTATCCACCTCACAGAATCAACTGTTTTTTATACTCTCAAAGCAGTGTTTATGGTTGTATAATTATATGTGTAACATAATATTGCAATGATTTGTTAACATATTTCTACTACTGTGCGACTCAAATCCAGTTAATGGCACCAAATGAAGACTTTTGCTTGCTTCATGTTACTTAAAATACTTACTGAGACATTGGCAGACTAAGTGAATGGCCTTCTCCACATATCAGGTGTGAAGGAGAATGTGCTCAATTAAGTGGCAATTCTTGATAGATGTGGATGATTTCAGATCGCAGATTGTGTGAAGTCGAACTTTGCATACATTCTTTCATTTTAAAATTACCATAAAGTTAACTTGAAACAACTTGGCCTATACAGTAATTATTGTTTGCTATACCAATTCTTAGGGAAAATATATGTATCTGTATTCTAAAATTTGTGAATAATCTTGACTCTTTGAGATTGGAATAGTTAGAAAATATAAAGTCATATTAGTGAAATCATATGTATAATAACATCATTAATATATCATTTTAATAACAAAAATGAGTTGAACAATCATATAATAAATTTATGTATCTGAAAAGACACTTAAAATATTGATTAAGGTAAAAAAACCCATTTTATACTAGGTAGATTTCATAATGTATATTCCACTGGATAGAAAACAAAATATTTATTGGTTTTGATCTTTTGTCACTTGGTAGAATATAAAATATTGATAATAATATTACCAAGGATGAGTTCTAAAACAATAAATAGTGTACTAATTTTAACTTTAGGCAACATAAAATATTTCAAAAATGCATGTCAGCTAAAGGTAAAAATTAAAAAAAAAATTACAGTTAATTACCTAATTGAGATACTTGCTGATTTGTCAGGAGAGGACATTATCTGCATTTGACTCCCAGAGGAATCTCTCTTATGGGGTGAAAACAATTATGAAGTCTGTTAGCTGAACAGCACAGCAGTGTATTATATATCAGCGCCCTGAATAAATAGAAATCACAACAGAGGTGAGCTATGCACCCCTGAAAATCCTGCTGGAGATGGTTGTGCCAATTGAGAAATGCGTACCATAGTGTTGACTGCCATGCCATATTCTGCCCTGGTCAAAGGTCACCATGTTTTCTTAATTCTCACTGCTTTTACTAGCCAATTCTGAAAGCAATAAAATCTTTTGTGATTTTTTTTTCCGGAAATAACAGTGTATTTAGAACACTAAAATTGACAGCTGAATTTAATATCCTGTTTTATACATCACTGCATACAATTTATATAGATGTAATATAACTTTTTTGGAATAGCCTTATTGGCATCATGTCTTATTATCACCTAGAGTTAAATGATAAGTAACAGTTCACCATAAAGTTACTGTTCATGAATACACCAACCATGGGAATTGAAATAATGATTGTGGAGATACAGATTTGTGACTAGGGATGGTATATAAAATAGACCATACACTAGACTAGATAGAGTAGGGGAGTTGTATGTTGGGTGGGAATGAGATTCTCTTCCAAAACATTGTTATAAAGAGATAAATGTGAGGTGTTAAAGTAAAAAAAAAAAAACAAAAAAACAAAAATCTGTATAGCAGAGGAACTGTATATTATGAAATCATTTGGTAAAGATCCAGATAAAATCCCAAAACTTCTGTGACAGCATCCATGACTCTCATTCGTGACTGATCATGCCTGGCCTGAAGCTAACTGGCATGCTCCATTCTTTGTAGTACTAATTTTTGGATAATTCAAAACTCATGTGGTCTTTGCCCTGCCATAGTATTTGGTCAATTTATTCAACAAATATTTATTGAGCACCTGTAATCCTGTAGTATCTTAGAAATACTGCTAGGTGCTGGTGATATAAAGATTTACAAAGCGGGCTGGCGATACAGTTCAGCAGTAAGAACTCAGTGTTTGTAGTGGAAGAGACCTGGAATGATCCAGGCCTCTTTATTATGTATACATATCCATATGCATACACATATACACGTGCACACATATATGATCTAGCCTTGGAATGATCCAGGCCATTCTTTATTATATATGCATACACACACACCTATATGATACCCTTGTACTCTTTATGTAGCTATTGGGAAGTCATTGACTGTTTTAAGCAAGGACATGATAGTATTAAGTTGGCATTTGTAAAAGATCCACTGACAGAAGAAAGGAGGTGGTGAGACTAGTTAGTAAGAATTGAGGCTTGTACCAGGGTGAAGGGCCATCTCTTCCAAATGGAGTGATGAGAAAAGTAAAGGAAGGGAGAAATCGGAGATGATAGTCGTCTCTTCTGGAAACCTGGAGGAATGCTGGTGCTATTAACCTGAAAGAAACAAATTAGGCTGTTGTATCTCAACCAGATAGAAATTTGCCTTCTAGGAGATACCTGGCTATGTCTTGAGGTAGATTTAGTTGTTACAACTCAGAGTGGGTTGGGGATTGTATTGACATCTAGCTGGCAGAGGTCAAGGGTGCTGCCCGGTATCCTGTAAGGCACAAACAGCCTCACAAGAAAACATTATCCCATCCAAAGTAAAGGGAAAGAGAAGTTGGATTTAGGCACTTTGATAAAAAGGTGAGATGCTAATCTCAGGTTTGAACATTTTGAATTTGTGGTGCCCACTGAACTGGGTAATAATTCTGCCTAAGTTCATGGCTTGTCACAGACCAAGTGGTAGAGCTCTGGCATAAACATAGAAACACGGGTTGCAGTCACAAGTCAAAGACTATGGATTGTATACAAACAGTATAGAAATGTTCAGTAATGCATATGTACAGAAAGTATGGGTCTTTTTTAAAATTAAATATGTTTTTAGAAATACTATTTATACAGTACTGTCTGCATAAAAACAATTCACAATATGGGCTATGTCTACTTTGGACATTTTCAAATGTTATTTCATGAAATTGGGGGAGGCACTATGTTTTCATATGCCACAAAACAAAATACAAAAAATATTTCATTGTCTTTAGAACTTTCCTTATAAAATATTTTTCAAATTTAAATGGTAATTTATATTATATTTGAGTTGATGAAGGACTAGAGTGAGGAAATTAATTGAAAAAGATCATATTTGAAAAACTTGATATAGTAAGGTTATACTATCTAAAGCTTTCAAAAAATTCTTCACAAAGAATAAACAGTGTAAAGATTAGGCAATATTGACACGATCCAGTTGAATTCTAATAGTAAATAGGAATATAATAATGACATGGTGATCTTATCTGTGGCATATTTCTTGTTCTCAGATTAGATTATATTTCGGGGAAATTTTTTTGGGGGGAGCACATACCTATTCTTTTTCAAAGATCTGTTAGTTTCCAACATTTAATTAATAAGGCCAACTAATTCAGATAATTGATTCCAAAGTTGAAATTTTCAGTCCAATTATCCACCCAGTTTGACCTTTCTTGTATAATATCATTTGGATTGCTATATTCAGCTTATGGTTAATTACAGTATTACACTATGTTTAATTATTATATTTGAATAATGTTTAATGAGCTCCCCTGTTTAATTACTGTATCTGACTAACATTAATCGTCTTTAGTCATCATTATCATTATCAGTTAAGCTTATCAAGTTCTGTAGTGTCTGTCCTTACCCTTATTCTCCAGCGTCATCTCTTTTGCCTGCCCCTTTCAAAAGCAGTGTGCCAGCCCCTGGCATTCTCTGTGCCACTGATGTGCAAAGCTGCTTCCAACCTGGGGCCTTCACACCTGCTGATTCCCTGCCTTCTGCTCTGATCTCAACTCATGATACTAGCTTGAGAAAAATTTCTCTTGTTTCCTGAAACATGTCATGGCCCCGCTCCCTTTTAATGTTACCATGTTATTATGCAATTTCCCATCCAAACATGTATTGCGATTGTTCCTGTTTGTAATTTCTGTTTATTTGACTTTATGCTTGGTGCTGTAGGCAGCAACTCACTTTTGTACCTGCATGTGGCAGCATTTGTTGAATAAATAAATAAATATGAATGAATGAATGCTTCAATCAGTCAAGCAGAAAAATTAAATAAAGGCTTTTAATTTCCAGGACTTCTACAAATGTGTTTCTAGCATGGTGATTAAAAATACAAATGCACATAAAAGTAGAAGGCAACAGGAGTGAAGTGTCAGGTGTGAACTTAGAGGAAGCTTGGTGAGGATTTTCAGGGCAATAGTGAAGAGCCCTCGGCATTGATGTTTAATACTTGAAATACTCTGAAGGGCAATGAATAACAACGGTAAGCTCCTGGGCCCAGTGTGTTAGTTTTTGGAAGCTGGAAGTAGTGGCGGCCTCGGAATACCAACGGCAGGCAGATGGCTGGTTATGGTCACGTAACACAGCTCTGCTTAGGTGTCACTAAGCCAAAGGCCGAAATGTGCCTATGAATATTCAAGGGTATTCATTCAGTTGTGCTCTACCATGTACCATTCATTTAAATAGTGTTAAGTTACAAATATGTGTAAAAACAGAAAAGTCAAAGAGCAGCCTCTTTCAAAGGATCTAAGTAGAGATGGACACTTAAGATCCAAAACACACTTAGACCTGGCAGTCTGGAGTAAGTATCAAGGAGTTAGGTAGGACTATGTCGTGGCCATCTCTAACTACCCCCCATGATCCCCACCTCCTGTGTAGCACCTTCACTTGAGTATAGGCTGCACTTAATTGACTCACTTCTGAGGGGCCCAGTGCCATGTGTGTGGGGAAATAGTTGGACTGCACAGATGGGAACAAAGAAAGCTCGACCTGTTTAGAGCTTGCAGATAGTCACCATCTCTCGCACTTGGCGGAGAATCAAAGGAAGGCAGAGGAATAGGAAAGCTTTACAGAGGAGTAAAGGGAGGCGTCAGGCGTATCCTTATTGGAGGCTGTTGGCACAGGAAACTGTAGACTTGTCAACTATGAGCGGAGCATCTTATGGGCTTGGTTAGGGAAATGTACTTGGCTTTCTGCAAGTGACCCTACGTGGGAAACAGGGAGTGAAAATTAGGGATCATCAGTTACCAATCAAGTCTTGGCCACCTGGAGCTGATTGCTAAAACGGTTGTAGTCTGACTTACTGGGCAGTTTGCTGCAGAGATTATGGTTTGTCTTCTCCGACTGGTTGTGGCAGGTTGTAGTCAGAGTTCTCTTTTATTTTGGGTCTGATCACTGTCCATATAGTGTCTCTTGTGAGGCAGCCTCGGGGAGAGGCCCCCATAAGTGAGCCTGGAATTGTCTGAAGTCTTCCTCTAGCCACATGATTGGACTTGGAAGCAGACCTTCACCTTGTAAAGCTCTGAGATGAGACAGCCTTGGTAGATGCCCTGACTGTAGCCTTGTGAAGGTCCTCAGCTGAATCTCCTCAGCTAAGTTGCTGTATGACTTCTGACCAACAGCAACCATGTGATGATAAATGTTTGTCGTCATCAGCCCCTACATTTGGGAGGGATCTGTTATGCAGTGATACCTGATACAGATGGGAAGAGATGGTCATTTGTCATTTAAACCACCAAGAAAATTAGCTTAAGAATTTCAAGTAACTTTATCTGGGATGCATAAATAATTGCAGCATTTCTCAGAAGGAATGATTTCTAAGATATGTAAAATTTAATACAGAAAACCTTAAGTCACTCCTCCACCTTCTTAATGCTCCTCCTCTCCCTCCTATTCTATTTTATTTAATAATAATATTATCTACCCAGACCTAAATTGCGAGTCTTCTTTGATCTTGCAACTAAATATTTATTGACTATCTACTATGTACTAGGAACTCCTCTGCCACTTAGAATACAGTGAAGTCACTTGCCCTGTAGAACTTATATTTCATTGAGAAGAAGATAAATAATAAAGATAATTCCTGAGTGCGGAGTAAAGAGAGATTCTACATCCTCTCGCAGTTTAATTTAAAGAACAGGCTTTGCTGGTGCACCTTGTGAGCCAAGGATCAGCAGGAGAAGCCTGAGGCCCCCACTTCTTCCATATTCTAGCACGGCCTGCTGCTGACGTACAGTGGGGCTTCATTCCAGTGAAGGGACATCATGTTCTGTTCTTCCTTCTTGCCATGAGAGCACAGGAGCAACAGGGTTGACTATTGGAGAGACTATTTTAGCATCCAGAATATCTGGGCAGCAAGTTAAAGTTGTTTTCTGAAAAAGCCAAAGTTCAGTACCTGGGAACCTGAGGAAGTTTCAGACCGTCAGTCCAGAAGATCCCACTGGACCAATGGGTTTGCATGATCCTGAGTTCAGGTGCAGACCCTTCAGCCAGGATTAAGGGGCTCTCCAATCCTTCATCAATAGATGCTGGGCTCGCTTTCTGACAAATGTGCATATTGCATCGCTGTTGTAAATAAGTCATTTATACAATAAATGATGTAATAAGTTCTATGGGGAAAAGAGTAGAGCATACTATATAGGGCTTGAGAGAAGAGGGTGGAGGATGGGTGGTTGTTTTAAATAAATCTTCTGGAGAAATCCTCATTGAGAAGGTGACATTTGTAGAGAGGTTTGAATGATGTAGTTAACCATGGGGACATCTGGGGGAAAGCATTTCTGAGAGGAATAGGGAAAGGCTGTAAGACTATGTGGGGTGTGTTTGAAGAATGGTAAGGAGGCTGCATGGCTGAACTGGTGTGCGAGAAGAGAGGTCAGAGAGCAAGTGGGAGAAGTAATGAGAGGTCAGATCATTCAGCCACCTGTGGGGTTTCTTGGAAATGTTGTATTTACTTTGAGTGAAGTGGGTCGTCAGCAATGAACTGACGTGGTCTTATGCTTTACAGTTTTCAAGATGCTGCTGTTTTGAGCCCAGCCTAGATGCGTGGAGTTCAGAAAAGAGGTCCACGCTGGAGATAGGCAGGCTGGAGTCATGGGCTCACATATAATAGTGACAGCCTTGATACTGGATGAGATTATCAAAAAGTGAGCATAGCTAGAGAAAACTAGAGAACAGAGGCGGGAACACTGGGCCTAGTCAAAAATGAGAAGGAGGGTGGAAGAGAGGAAAATAGAAAGGAGGCTGAGCAGGAATGACCCGTGCAGTCAGCAGAAGGAAAATCAAGAAAGCACAGCATATGGGGAATCAAGAAAAGAGGGAAGGAGGAGCGGTGAGCAACTGTCACATGCTGCTGACGTGGCGCCTGTGAGGAGGAAGTTTCACCTGCGGATTTGGCAACCCAATGGAGATTGTTGGTAAAGTTAAAGGATTAATTTGTTTGCAGCACACCAATCTGTTGCAGCACTCCAGTTGAAAATTGGTGGTTTAGGGTCACAATTTTAAGGGCCTACCTTTCAGGCAACCAAAGATGCCTTATATTTTCCCAGGTTTGGTTCTCCTTCTTTCAGTCTGGACTGCATATAAAAATAAGGTTTTCATGTCACACATTGCGTGACATTATTCCGTGTACGTACCCATATATGCTTATCGACATTATGAATATACCTGTATGTTCTACAAACGTGTATTATTCTTACATTTTAGCATCGTTTTTTTCCTTTCTTCTGATTTTGAAACTCATTTTGCTTGAAAATATAAAATTGATACATTTGTGGATGCCAAGATAATTGCTGTAGTAATAAGATGTTTAACCATTACTGACTCCAGATATATTTTTGTGCGCCCAGTATGAACCAGGCCATGATAATATAATCCCTATAACTTGATGGAAAAGATAACTGTATTGTTTAAGGAATCAGATATCTAAAAATTCAAGATGACTTAAGGGAATAATACATACATATCCATTTTTTAAAACAGCGTTGCATAGTACATTATAACTCTATGGCTTTTTATAACATTTGGTGACATTTTCAAAGTTTGTAGCACACTTCAGGCAGGTTAATCATAGCAGGAGAGATCAGATGGTCCTGATCACATGCTGATTACTCAGCTCCTGTCTCAGCCAGAGGGAAAGAGCTCAGAAGCTTCCTGTGAAGCCATGTGACTCACCTCTAGGAAGAGTCCCTGCTTGCCTGATTATTCTATTTAAGGCATTTATCTAGTAGAGGGAGTTTCTCCCCCATGTTTGTGCTCCGTAGATCCTCTCCATGACTGTGTATTTGAGAAGTGTTTTCTGTTTTGAGTTTTATTTTGGTTTACTCACTACTCTTAGAGGCAAATTACTATACAATTTCCCTTTTCCAGATTATAAGGGAGGGTGTTTTTCTAAAGTTATACCTTCTCTGTAACCTGATTCATTCATTTTACAGTAAACACATGTGATCTCATCATTAGACATTTCCCAGACATTTTTGATAAAACCAAGACCTACTATTCCATGCTTCACATTGAGGGCAATGTCTGTGTGTTGCTTACTGTTTACAATGACTGAGACATACGCTCTTCAGTGTTTTCCATTATTTCACTGTTCAAATTTTGCATTAGCTCACTACCCAGAGATGATACAAATCGGGACATTAATCACAGGCTTTGCTTATCTTCCCTAACCCGTGGCTCCTCTCCGATGCGAATCTCATGCTTTGTGTGACTGATGCACGTTTTCTGCAACTGACTGGACGGTCCCCACTTCATTCTCCTATTATGCATGTGGTTAATTGGTATTTTGATTGAACCAGCAGAAGAATAAAAATGCCTATGAATCAAAGGAAATTATTCTCATTAGATATGAAATAAAGAAAGCAATGATTTCAAGAACAAATATTATTCAAAAATATTCTCATTAAAAGAAATTGCTCTCTCTGGTGTAATAAAAATCTTCTAAAGAGAAGCATCTGGCAGAATCATATAACTTACTGTAGCATAACATTTGGGATGAATTAAGTTGCTTCATGCCACAAAATGCTTTCAAGGCTTCTCAGTATTTTTTCTTTATTTTAACTTATCTATGTCTCACAGTTCTCCAATTAGGTCCTTTTTTACTTAATATTCTTTAAAGGTGTCATATTGTGAGCACCATATAGAAGTTACAGTCCCTGGAAGGCTAGAAATATTGCTAAATGGAATTATTTCAAGCCTGTGCTCTGGGTCAGCTGCATGATATTTCATATCAGTATTTTGGCAGGTTGGGTCTACAAATGCTAAGACAGATAGCTGTGCAAGTGGACACTGAGGGAGTGACAGTCCTTTGAGTTCATGTGTTGGATAGCCAGGCATGTGCAAACCTGTCACCTAACATTTGAACAAGCAGAATTAATTTGTGTCACTGAAAAAGTATTAAAATTAAACTTGTCACTGCGTCTTAGCGCGGGTAGGAGTTTTCGACAGCATCTCATCCTGTGTCTTCACCATGTCACATCAGTTATTTAAATAGATCCTTTAATAGGACAGTCACTGCTTATTCAAAAAAGCCCATTTTCAGAAAGGATTCATTAAACTGATTTATGCCCTCATCTTTTTTTCCATATGTAAAAAACTCTTTTAAATTTTTGAAGGCAACTTCCACATACGCCCTCAATTCTATTTCAGTGGTACCTGGATAGAGCCCTAAGGAACTTTATGGGAAGTTACAGTGTGACACCCACCATTGCCCATGGGAGAAGGTATTAGAAGAAAGGTAAGTGGGGAGACAAGATGGCGGACTGAAGCCAGCTTTCAACAAAGGCTCCCGTCCAGAAGGAGAGGTAAGGGACAGGAATTTAGTAAGTATCCTGGTGGACTTGAGCCTCACCAAGAGAGAAGGCTGAAGAACGCACATCAACACCGCTGAGGCAAGTTGTGATCACAAGGACGCAAACAAAAGGTACAAAATCCACCACCAAGCGGACGGGAGCCCCCTCCCCCCTGAGACCGGCTCTAGAGCCCCATAATTCAACAAGCGGGCAGAAATTAAAGGCCCTCCCACTACACTCCACGGGAGAGACCTTCTAAAAACTGGACCTACCTCCCCTACTGGGGTGCCGTGGCGTTCTCCTGCCGGACATAGGGCTGAATAAAACTTTGGGAATCCTTTGCCGGCAACCCTGAATCCCTGGCGCTCCCCTCCCGCCCACTGAGGTCTGGAGGCCTGTCCCCCAGGACTTCGGATCCTTGGGTGATTTCTCAAGGGGAGTGGACAGTCCCCTTGAGTGCGACTGGTCAGCATTGACTCTGAGGCGCGCGAGTGAGGAGAGGGCACTGGGCTGAGGGGGAGTCACGCCTCGCGGCACTTCCCTGCGGTGCAGTGCAGCAACCCTCCCCAGGCATACGGGGCCCAAGACTGAATCAGACTCTGGCCTTCCCGCTGAGAGCTGAGAGCCCCTACTCTCACTCGGGGTCTGAGGGCCTATCCCCCAGGAGTTCGGCTCCTTGGGTGATTTCTCGAGGGGAGTGCACAGTGCCTGAGCTGCGTCAGGTCAGCGCTGACTCTGGGACACGTGAGCGAGGAGAGGGCACTCTGCTGAGGGGAAATCAAGCCTTGGCGGCACTTCCCTGCGGTGCAGTGCACCAACCCTCCCCGGGCATAGGGGGCCCAAGACTGAATAAGACTCTGGCCTCCCCGCTGAGAGCTGAGAACCCCTACTCTCACTCCGGGTCTGAGGGCCTATCCCCCCGGAGTTCGGCTCCTTGGGTGATTTCTCGAGGGGAGTGCACAGTGCCTGAGCTGCGTCAGGTCAGCGCTGACTCTGGGACACGTGAGCGAGGAGAGGGCACTCTGCTGAGGGGAAATCAAGCCTTGGCGGCACTTCCCTGCGGTGCAGTGCAGGAGCCCTCCCCGGACCGTAGTATTGCGTGAAACTGAATGAAACTCTAGCTTCCCCCCGCCCCACTCCCAATCGGGGTCTGGGGGCCCATCCCCCAAGAGTTCTGATTCTTGGGGGATCTCTTAAGGGGTGTGGACCCAGCACAAACTGCGGCCGCTCAGTGCTGACTCTGGGGCATGGGACAGAGGAGAAAAGGGTCGCCCGAGTGCCCACACCAGAGCAGCAGTTCCCTGGAGGTAGATCAACAGCCGTTTTTTCTTTAACGGCAGAACGCTCACTTCTGGATATTCTGAGGCCACACCCCCTGTCTCCCTGGGCAACCAGAGGAGGCCACCGGTGACACGGCTCACAAACCCGGAAGCCTCCAGGGCGGGGCCGACCCAGAGAGGTGTTCAGACGCAATTCTCCAGCAGCAAAGACGTTTGAACTCAAAACAGCCCGTCTCCTGTAGGCGACGACAGGATCAGAGACAGAACCTCACAAAGTTGTCTGTTCTGTTCTGTTCTGTTAGCAGCATGCATCAGGGACGGGGCTAAGCCTGAGTGAACACCTCCTTCCCATCACCTGCATCAAACACTCAAAGATGTCAGGCCCCATCTCCTCCTGCTAGATAGCGGCAGTCTGCGGGGGCCTGGCAGACTTCCTTGCGATTCAGCTGAGACTTCAAGCCAGAGTAGAAGTTGCAATAGGATCGAACAGAAACCAGCTGAAAACAAGACAGAACCACTTTGCTCCACCACACCAGACAGGGCCCCAGTTTCTCAGGCCACAACACTGTACGGGCCCTCGATAAAACCCCAGGGGAAAAACCAAAGGGAGTAAACCATGGGGCGGAATCAGCGGAAAAACTCTGGTAACATGAATAACCAGAATAGATCAACCCCCCCAAGAAAAGATACGGCAGATGTGATTGAAGATCCCATTCATAAACAACTGGCTGAGATGTCAGAAGTCGAATTCAGAATTTGGTTTGCAGACAAGATTAATAAAATGGAATTAGGAATTCGAGGAGAAATTCAAAAATTGTCTCAAGAATTTAACGAATTTAAAGACAAAACCACCAAAGACTTAGACACACTGAAACAAGAACTTACAGCCCTCAAAGATATGAAAAATACAGTAGAATCCCTCAGTAACAGAATGGAGCAAGCAGAAGAAAGGATTTCTGACATTGAAGATAAAGTCTTCGAACGCTCCCAATCTCTCAAAGAGGAAGAGAAATGGAGAGCAAAAACGGATCACTCACTCAGAGAGCTCTCAGATAATTCGAAAAAAAACAACATAAGGGTTATAGGAATTTCGGAGACTGATGAAGTAGCTGCCAAGGACACAGAGGCCCTTCTACATGAAATTATGAAAGAAAATTTTCCAGACATGCCTAGAGAATCTGAAATTCAGATAGCAGACAGCTTCAGAACCCCAGCACGATTCAACCCCAAAAAGCCATCTCCCAGACATATCATAATTAGCTTCACTAAAGTTAACATGAAAGAGAAGATTCTCAAAGCAGCCCGGCGAAAGAAAACTATAACGTACAAAGGTAAGAATATTAGAATAACTGCAGATCTCTCTGCTGAAACTTTTCAAGCCAGAAGAGGCTGGTCATCAACTTTTAATCTCCTAAAGCAAAAAAACTTTCAACCCAGGATCTTGTATCCAGCTAAACTGAGTTTCATCTATGATGGAGAAATTAAATACTTCAATGACATTCATATGTTGAAAAAATTTGCCATAAGTAAACCAGCTCTTCAGGATGTTCTCAGACCTATCCTCCACAATGACCAACCCAATCCTATACCACAAAAGTAAACTCACTCAGAATCTTCGGATCAAACTCCAACTTCCACACTGGCGAAAGGATTAAAAATGTCCACTGGACCTTTGAAAAACTCGATACCTAAAATTCCACCAGACTTATCAATACTCTCCATCAATGTGAATGGCTTAAACTGTCCTCTAAAGAGGCATAGGTTAGCTGACTGGATACAAAAACTCAAGCCAGATATTTGTTGCATACAAGAGTCACATCTCAACTTAAAAGACAAATACAGACTCAGGGTGAAAGGATGGTCATCCATATTTCAGGCAAATGGTAATCAGAAAAAAGCAGGTGTTGCAATTTTATTTGCAGATACAGTAGGCTTTAAACCATCAAAAGTAAGGAAGGACAAGAATGGTCACTTCATATTTGTTAAGGGTAATACTCAATATGACGAGATCTCAATTATTAATATCTATGCACCCAACCAGAATGCACCTCAATTTATAAGAGAAACTCTAACAGACATGAGTAACTTGATTTCCTCCAGCTCCATAATCGTTGGAGATTTCAACACTCCCTTTGCAGTGTTGGATCGATCCTCCAGAAAGAAGCTGAGCAAAGAAATCTTAGATTTAAACCTAACCATCCAATATTTAGATTTAGCAGACATCTACAGAACATTTCATCCCAACAAAACTGAATACACATACTTCTCATCAGCCCACGGAACTTACTCCAAAATTGATCACATTTTAGGTCACAAGTCTAACCTCAGTAAATTTAAAGGAATAGAAATTATTCCATGCATCTTCTCGGACCATCATGGAATAAAACTTGAATTGAGTAACAACAGGAATCTGCATACCCATACAAAAACATGGAAGTTAAATAACCTTATGCTGAATGATAGCTGGGTCAGAGATGAGATTAAGAAAGAAATCACCAATTTTTTGGAACAAAATGACAATGAAGACACAAGCTATCAGAACCTCTGGGACACTGCAAAGGCAGTTCTAAGAGGGAAATTTATAGCACTGCAAGCCTTCCTCAAGAGAACGGAAAGAGAGGAAGTTAACAACTTAATGGGACATCTCACGCAACTGGAAAAGGAAGAACATTCCAACCCCAAACCCAGTAGAAGAAAAGAAATAACCAAAATTAGAGCAGAATTAAATGAAATTGAAAACAAAAGAATAATACAACAGATCAATAAATCAAAAAGCTGGTTTTTTGAAAAGGTCAATAAAATAGATAAACCTCTGGCCAACTTAATCAGGAAAAAAAGAGTAAAATCTCTAATATCATCAATCAGAAACAACAAAGACGAAATAACCACAGACTCATCAGAAATCCAAAAAATCCTTCATGAATATTACAAGAAACTTTATTCTCAGAAATATGAAAATCTGAAGGAAATAGACCGATACTTGGAAGCACGCCACCTTCCAAGACTTAACCAGAATCAAGTGGAAATGTTGAACAGACCCATATCAAGTTCAGAAATAGCATCAACTATACAAAACCTCCCTAAAAAGAAAAGCCCGGGACCGGATGGTTTCACGTCAGAATTCTACCAAACCTTTAAAGAGGAATTAGTACCTATATTACTCAACCTGTTCCAAAAGGTAGAAAAAGAAGGAAGACTACCCAACACGTTCTATGAAGCAAACATCACCCTGATCCCCAAACCAGGAAAAGACCCAACAAGAAAAGAAAATTATAGACCAATATCACTAATGAATATAGATGCAAAAATATTCAACAAGATCCTAACAAACAGAATCCAACAACACATCAAACAAATTATACATCATGACCAAGTTGGTTTTATCCCAGGGTCTCAAGGCTGGTTCAATATACGTAAATCTATAAATGTAATTCAGCACATAAACAAATTAAAAAACAAAGACCATATGATTCTCTCAATTGATGCAGAAAAAGCTTTTGATAATATCCAGCATCCCTTCATGATCAGAACACTCAAGAAAATTGGTCTAGAAGGGACTTTTCTTAAACTGATAGAGGCTATCTACAGCAAACCCACAGCCAATATCATATTGAATGGAGTTAAATTGGAATCATTTCCACTCAGATCAGGAACCAGACAAGGCTGCCCATTGTCTCCATTGCTTTTCAACATTGTAATGGAAGTTTTAGCCACCGCAATTAGGGAAGAAAAGGCGATCAAGGGTATCCATATAGGGTCAGAAGAGATCAAACTCTCGCTCTTCGCAGATGATATGATTGTGTATCTGGAAAACACTAGGGACTCTACTACAAAACTCCTAGAAGTGATCAAGGAGTACAGCAGCGTCTCAGGTTACAAAATCAACATTCATAAATCGGTAGCCTTTATATACACCAACAGCAGTCAAATTGAAAAAGCAGTTAAGGACTCTATCCCATTCACAGTAGTGCCAAAGAAGATGAAATATTTGGGAATTTACCTAACAAAAGACGTGAAAGATCTCTATAAAGAGAACTATGAAACTCTAAGAAAAGAAATAGCGGAAAATGTTAACAAATGGAAAAACATACCATGCTCATGGCTAGGAAGAATCAACATTATCAAAATGTCCATACTACCCAAAGCAATATATAATTTCAACGCACTCCCTATTAAAGCTCCACTGTCATATTTTAAAGATCTTGAAAAAACATTACTTCGTTTTATATGGAATCAGAAAAAACCTCGAATAGCCAAGACATTACTCAGAAATAAAAACAAAACAGGAGGAATCACACTACCAGACCTCAGACTTTACTACAAATCGATAGTGATCAAAACAGCATGGTATTGGCACAAAAACAGAGAAGTAGATATCTGGAATAGAATAGAGAACCAAGAGATGAATCCAGCTACTTACCGCTATTTGATTTTTGACAAGCCAATTAAAAACATTCAGTGGGGAAAAGATTCCCTATTTAACAAATGGTGCTGGGTGAACTGGCTGGCAACCTGCAGAAGACTGAAATTGGACCCACACCTTTCACCATTAACTAAGATAGACTCTCATTGGATTAAAGATTTAAACTTAAGACATGAAACTATAAAAATACTAGAGGAGAATGCAGGGAAAACCCTTGAAGAAATTGGTCTGGGTGAGTATTTCATGAGGAGAACCCCCCGGGCAATTGAAGCAGCTTCAAAAATACACTACTGGGACTTGATCAAACTAAAAAGCTTCTGCACAGCTAAGAACACAGTAAGCAGAGCAAGCAGACAGCCCTCAGAATGGGAGAAGATATTTGCAGGGTATAACTCTGACAAAGGTTTAATAACCAGAATCCACAGAGAACTCAAACGCATCAGCAAGAAAAAAACAAGGGATCCCATCGCAGGCTGGGCAAGGGATTTGAAGAGAAACTTCTCTGAAGAAGACAGGCGCACGGCCTTCAGACATATGAAAAAATGCTCATCATCTTTAATCATCAGAGAAATGCAAATCAAAACTACTTTGAGATATCATCTAACTCCAATGAGACTAGCCTATATCACAAAATCTCAAGACCAGAGATGTTGGCGTGGATGCGGAGAAAAGGGAACACTTCTGCACTGCTGGTGGGAATGCAAATTAATACATTCCTTTTGGAAAGATATATGGAGAACACTCAGAGATCTAAAAATAGATCTGCCATTCAATCCTGTAATTCCTCTGCTGGGCATATACCCAGAAGACCAAAAATCACAACATAACAAAGATATTTGTACCAGAATGTTTATTGCAGCCCAATTCATAATAGCTAAGTCATGGAAAAAGCCCAAGTGTCCATCGATCCACGAATGGATTAACAAATTGTGGTATATGTATACCATGGAATACTATGCAGCCTTAAAGAAAGATGGAGACTTTACCTCTTTCATGTTTACATGGATGGAGCTGGAACATATTCTTCTTAGTAAAGTATCCCAAGAATGGAAGAAAAAATACCCAATGTACACAGCCCTACTATGAAACTAATTTGGGACTCTCACATGAAAGCTATAACCCAGCTACAACTTAACAATAGGGGGAAGTGGGAAAGGGGGGGGGGTGGGTAGAGGGAGGGGAATCGGTGGGATCACACCTGTGGTGCATATTACAGGGGTATTTGCGAAACTTGGTAAATGTAGAATGTAAATGTTTTGGCACAGTAACTGAGATAACGCCGGAAAGGCTATGTTAACCACTGTGATAAAAATGTGTCAAATGGTTTATGAAGTGAGTGTATGATGCCCCATAATCATATCATTGTATACAGTTATGATTTAATAAAAAAATTAAAAAAAAAAAAAAGAAGAAAGGTAAATAGTATGAGTGTTAGATCGAGCATAGTAGGGCTAGAACTCCAAGTTCAATACTCAAAAGATGTGAGACACTATTTTTAAAACATCTTTAAATGTGTACAATATATAATTTACTTCTTTTCCTCAGATTTAGCCTTATGCCAATACCATGTAGCTTGCATTTTATTTTATAGTCTTTTATAGTCTTTTAATATCTAGGAAGTTCATCCCTTTCTAGTATTTTTATTTGGGGGGAGCATTCCCAGATACTTTGTTGAAAACAATTTTAATTGAAGCCATATTTGTATGTTTTAGGAGAATTTTTTCTGTTATTAAATATTTGTATTTCATTATATGCTATTCCTTTCCTTTATGTAGATCTTATATCATTTAATAGGTATGATTTTAAAAATAAATTACGCATTTTAAAATAATTTCATTCTACATATTGTAGTATTTTATGTCTACTATGCATTAAGTATATTATTCTTTTTCTGATTTTAGATGGCTAAAGCTATTGTAGAGAAATTCTAGCGAGTTCTCTGTTTAACTTACCATAACCACATTTATAAAATATCTGAGCTTTTTCCCCACACTCTCTTAGAGATTTTTAGATACAAGGTAACATAAGGTTTTGTCATTCCTTTTCCAATTCTTGACCAGACTATTCAAAACAATTTTGAATGAAATGTGGTGGTAGGCACCATTGGTTTTGTTTCTGATTTACAAGAATTGGCTTTAGCATTTCACTATTTAGAATTGTGTTAGCTGTTTGTTTCTGAGAACAGGTCTGTTGTGTTTACTGTTGCCAGTGGCTTCCACTATCCCATCCTAGTCACCCCTTGCTGGGGCAGGAACTGGCCAGCTCTCTGCCTCAGCTTGCTTATCTATTGTCTGGATGCGGACTGCTCTGCTATCTTGCTCAGGAGCTATTACCCTTAGGTGCCTGAGGGCTATTCTTCTTAGCAGAAGGCAGAGAGAGAGAAACAGTCTTAATAGAAAGTGAATCTTAGGCTATGATTTAATATTAACAAAAAAGAAAGGAAGGAAGGAAAGAAGGAAGGAAGGAAGGAAGGAAGGAAGGAAGGAAGGAAGGAAGGAAGGAAGGAAGGAAGGAAGGAAGGAAGGGAGGAAGGGAGGAAGGGAGGAAGGGAGGAAGGGAGGAAGGGAATCTTAGCAGTCTTCTTGGAGGGGCCTTGGGCAGAGGCCCTCTGAGCAGAAGTGAAAGAATCAGAGTGAGTGAGTCCAGGAAGAATAGCACGCAAGCTCCTGGGCTCACCGCTCCTGCGGCTACTTAGAGACATAATCCCGTGGCTGTCTACACCAAGTGTAGAGACTGCCGAGCGCTGATATTTCTCTTCTTGCCAGCTCTCGCGTTAAGGAGAGCCGAATCCCTTCCCCATGCCCTTATCACCAAGGTGTTACATTAGCGAGATGCTCTATCACAGGTATTTCTTATTGTTACAGAGTGTTCTGAGCTTAACTCTCGCTTCTCCTTCCTATGAAGCTATATGGTCTGCTACTTACTGTATTACTAATTTACTTAGAATTTTAATAATCATTACAGGTCGTAGAATTTGGGAAGATGGTTTTTCCATCTATGACAGATCATGGGACTTTTCTCAAGTTGTTGAAGTTATTGATTATGACATTAATTTTAATTAAAATATCTTTGCTCCCTGAAATAAGTATTTGCTGTTAATGTATTATCTCTTTTGTATAATTCTGGTTCAGTTATGATTTAACTACATTAACTGTCAGTACCTGGAGGTGTGTGTGTGTTCACCTTCTCTTTCATGCTTGTATATTTCTCCCTCAATAATGAAACTTCTTCATTTAAAAGTATAGTAGTTTTATGAAACAGGGAAACAAGTGTCACAGATGTGTGGAGTCAGCTTATTTTTGACCAGATACTTAAAGTTATTGGTGACTTTGAGCTGCAGCTGTCAGACTAGCAGGTAGACTCGAAACCATGGAGGTGGTAGACATGTGGCATGATTGATCTACAGGGGATCCGTAGCCAAACTCTCTCCCTCATAGTTTTCTAACATCTAACCAGTGTCGCCATGTTGAGGAGTTACTGTGTATGGACCAACCTACACTGCATCTCTGACGCCTGCTCAGACAGGTCCTGCAGTTCAAGGTCCAGGCATGGGAGAGAAAGCACGTCTGGGGCCAGCTGATAATGGGAAGGTTTGGTGAGCCCTGCGAGGTTGGAGTGGTCCTGGTGTGGCTAGGTCTGCTTCTCAGAATCTGTTGCTGTGATGCCTAGAGAGCAAGGTGGTCCAGCCTCTGGGGTGAGGCAGTGCACCCTGCAGCCAGTGTGACTGCTGCAACTAAGGCTGTGTAGCTCAGTACCAGGAACGGTTTTGCTTCTGCTATTATTTTCCTTTTTGGAATGTTGGCTTGGCAGGTTTTTAAAAATTAGTATTTGCTGGCTTTTTAAAATGAATTGTGATGGCTTCCACTCTTTTCTGTAGTCAAAAATAGAAATACCTGATTTTTAGATATTAAACAGAACAAAGGGGTGAGGTCTGCTGGCTCTGCCTTCTGTCTTCCCTTTTCTTGTCCACAGGAACCCATGTCTGAATACAGAGTTAGCCACTTTTGAACCCACCTAGTTCACTATGTGCTGCAGAGCAGTCTGGCCCTGCACAGAAGTGCCAGCTGCTTCCAGCTGTGCTCTGCTCCTCAAGTCCCGGCTCTGGCATAGACCAAAGTGTACCTTGTCCTATTTCACACACGAGCTACAGCATCAGCTCACGGCACACAGCCTTGCAGCGAAGTCATGCAAGTTGTTTCCTCTCTCTGGGTCTGTTTCCTTATCTACTATATGAAATTTTTAGTCCCACAAATTTTTATCCTAAATTCTCAAGTACATGTGTAAGAGTTACTGGAATATTTGACATTAATTTGTTAGTGATTTTTTTTATTATTCATATTTTAGAAGAATATTACAATATATCAAAAAATTCAAAATTTTATTTCTACTCATTTTGATATAGATTTCCCCCGCCCCCCCAAAAAAGAAAGAAATACACTGGAATGTCTGGGAAATGAATTACTTTTGGTAAAAATAAGAACAATTCCAGAACATAATAACAATTTAAAAGTCTAAGTGTTTCTTATCAACCATTAACTTATTTGTATGAAAAAAACCTTTAATATGCAGATAGTTCCTAATGTAAGCAATAAAATAGGAAATGTTCCATAAATATAACTTAATCATTGTTCTATATCTTTGTAAATGAATGCAATATTTGCTGTGACATTTTCTAACAAGAAGAATTCAACCGATCTATTTTTATAAAGTGAAAATAGTCATCAGGGTAAAATCACACACATTGCTTAACTACTTAGTACACCATTGATTTTAAAAGGCCTAACAGAAGAGTACTTGCAAATGATAATGCTTAAATTATAAAATAACATTGTGCAATCCCGCATAGTAATTACAGATGCATTAGGAAACTCGACAGCTGTGCTTGGACTGCAGACCAGGGAAGATCATGAAATATGGTTTCAGTGTCATCATTAGAATGCACTTGCGTCAGATGGAGGACTGAGTTGTGTAACTGTGCCCAACCCCGACAGCCACTGGTGGACATAGTTTAATGGTATAGAAAATGTGCAGACTGCAAGTGCACTGCAAACAAGAATAAGTCAAAACATGGTTCTTTCAGAGGGTGATGATATAAATCTGAGTGAATTAAGAGTGATTACAGGGAACAGTGTGAAGTAAGTCAGAATATGATTTTAATTCTTAGACAAATCCGAGAAAGCACTCCACCATAGAATTATAAATGTTTAAGCGTTGATAAGGGGACAGTGAACACACTGTTAAAGTGGGAACTTTGGCCAGAATAAATATTTCAACATCCTTGCTTGTTAATCAACATACCCTCTCTGACCTTTTAAAGAAAAACCTCATTATATCCACTCCTGAAGAGCTAGGGAAGAACTTATTAATAGTGATACTTCCTGTGATGTTCACAGCTGACATGGCAGGATGGAGCCACGAGAGTGGCACCTCAAGAACAGAAGAAAGGTGTTCTACGTAAGGGGCACGTTAGGTCAAGGAAAGGGGTTATTCATTCTCTCTGTTAACTGTACTAATCGTCTGCAGAAGTAGCATTCCCATCAAAACCACAAATGAAGGTTTTTTTCAAGGCCAGCCATTCTCACCAAAGGCCTAAAACTCCATAGTGACTCTGAGCCCACTTGCCAGCAAGAGATGTATTTGCTGGGTATGTGTTTGAAGGTGAGAATCTCACATGGACTTTTGTGATTAATAATACATCTTTCGAAAACCTGAATTCTGATATTATCAGTAATTCACCCTAAACCTTCCTGTCTAACGCCTCAAAATATCACATGTGTCAGTTGTTTTATCAGACACGGAGTGTGAATCCAGTGTCAAGGAAGGACGAGGATAGTCTAAATTAGAAGGGGGGTCTCTAGGGAAAATTGGGGGTTAGCTAGTAGCTGTACAGACTGTGAGGAGAGAGTTATCTGAGAGAAGTAGGATCACAGGTGGACATTTGATGAGCAACACAGTGGAGGGCCTAGATACAAAGCCTTGGATGCCAGGATATCGTTTTGTTTTACTCTCTAGCAGTTGGGAAATACTCTGTATTTTGAGAAGTGAACCCATAGAGCAGTGTTTGGTGACTGTCGTCTACTGGTGTTCTGTTTGGATTAGAATTAGGAGAGAGTTCAGTGGGGAGTCTTCTGCTATAATCAAGGACATGAATGTACAGACGAGGGTGGTGGCCACAACAGAAAAGATAATAAAATCTGAGAAAACGGTATGAACCAAGAGAAATCATCAAAGACAACTTCAATGCAAGCAGGGGATTAGGTAGGTGTGGGAGATAAAAATCAGAAAGGGAGCTCATTCTGAAAGATTAAAGCCGAACAAAATCTTGCTGCAGAGAGAACACAGCGCATTCCAACTAATAAAAGAAAAATCTATGATTTTCAAAGAGAAACATTGGTGGCCACGGCCTCTGTAGCTGCCTACCACCAATCATTGTGTTCCCTCCTCTTTGCTGCAGTCAATTATTTGGAGCTCAGGACCTCATTTTTTTTTTTTCCTGCCAGTTGCTAAGGGTGTGGAATAAACTGTGTTTGACTGAGGAATGCGAAATGATTTCCAGTCCCTGAGAACAGCTTCAGCATGATTATCTCTCCCAGTCTGTGCAGACAGCTATGAAAAATGAACTAGCTTGACATGAAATTGCCAAAGTATTTCCTTCTGTAATGAAAATGATAGGATATTAAAAAAACTGTAACCCTTCTTGACTCTCCTATAACAAAAGCATAACAGAAAAGCAACTGGTCTGACACCTAGTGTTTATACATTTGCTATTACTCTTCGTATTTGACACTGATAAATAATTAAATCTCAGGAAGTTATCACAAAGGATAATTAGATGTAATTGAGGCATCTCAATGAGCTTTACCTTTGACGTACGGGCACGATTAGTGCATTGAGCACAGACTAACATTAATTAAATTGATTAACTTGAGTAACATCTGCCTTGGTTGATAAAAGGAATGTAAACCTCAGAATTGATTTTTGTTTGTTTCGATTTAGCTTATTTTTTCACATCTGCCAGGTTCATGTCTGAAAGTTCCCAGTAGACTTCAGTAGGATGTTTCATTGTTAGGCTAAGTGATGGGAATAGTCTTGAGACCTGAGGGAAACCATGTTTAGTGAAGCAACATACAGTTCTTAACCCGAGGGGTTAATGTTTTCCTTTCAAAAGGTTAAAAAAAAAAAACTATCTTCACTTGGCTTAACCATTACTTCAGCAGATCTTTTTCCCTAAAGTATTTTTTTTATTTGTGTTAAACACCTCGGAAGATACTGGATGTTTCAGAACACTGCAACTCAGCACGTGTTTTCTTTTTGTTCATGGCTCAGTGGGAGAAAGAGAAATAAAAAGATGAGTAAAATGAAGATGCTAAAATCGAGTGTTGGAGAATGTCAAAGTAGCAGAGAAACCAAGTATTTAACACAGCGAGGGGAGGAATTTTAGAAGCAGTGACACTGGAAAGGACGTACGAGAGAGCTGGATGAAAGGAGGGGACAGAGTGGTTTACCAGAAAGGGAGATATTCTAAGCGAAGTTGTCTTTGTCGACTAGCATACAGGAAGGGAATCAAGAAGGACTTCTATACATTCTAAGCAACAGAAATGTTATGCTACCTTGCCATAGCCAATTAAAAGCAGTGCCATACTAAACTGAAATGTGTTAAAAAGAGATCAGAAAATTTTTACATTTTTTTCTTTTTCTCATTTTGATAAATTCTTTTGGGGGGGAGAAAATAAAATATCAAAATATTTGCATAACAAGGGTACCCCTTCCCAAATTATCTGCTTTGAGAGATTTCACTAAATCTGTGCTTTGACTTCCCGTGGGCTGGCTCGCACCAGCAGCAGTGGGGAAGGGGATCTGAGGACAGCAGATCAGCCCGACCAACATGGGTGAAGCACTTGCCATGGGTGACTTTGCGGTAGGTTCTGGGGCTGCCATTACATGACAAGTCCACCCTTCTGCATCTTTCCTGGCAGGCCCCAAAGAAACACATTTGACTTTTTTCTATACTAGAATTTATAATTTGATTTTTACATATGTCTTCCATCCAACCATGAGACAGAGTGTTAGGACTACTTTACGAAGAAATAAACGCACTTCATATTAACTGATACCATCATAACATTTTATTCCACAGATTTTATATGTAACTCTCTAAAGAATAATTTCATCAGCCTGTGGTTGTATAATTCTACTAGTGTAAATGTGATTTATCTACATGATTTGGGGAAGAAAATCTGCTGGAGATGAGAGTTTCAATGAGAACTTTTAAAATCTTTCATTAAGAATAACTAGCATACTGTCTTAAAGGCATTGTTCAATGTCCTTTGAAAAGATTAACCTACTTAATGCTAATATTGACCCTATGGGGTAGATACTGTTACTATTGCTATTTTATAAGAAGAGAAGCAGGGAAACAGAAAAGTGAAATAACTTGCCCAAAGTCAAGGTGATGGGTGGCAAAGCCAGAACATGCAACAAGGCAAGGGGTCTAGAACATCCACTGAGGGTTCTACATCACTACCCAGTAGATAGGTCTGCTATCATGGGTGCTTTAGTGTACTGGCCTTACACCTCCTTTTAATATCCAACTAAAATATGTCCATCCTTAGACACTTTACTATAATAAGCTTAGTGCTTTTGCACCTCGTTGTAAGTATTTCCACAGAATGTATGTTCATCTTATGAGTTCTGACTCCGGACTCAAACTCCTGCTGGCATCTTGACTGACCTTGCTTACCATCCTCCTTCTGGAAGATGCTGCCCTTTCTTTACCCCCATGTTGTTAGATTAGGGAAATCAATACTTTGTCCTTCAGATCTCCCAGTATACCACTCCCTCACTATTGCTGTGTGTGTATAAGAGCTTTCCTGAACATTTGGAGATGGTGGAGTTAATAGCAGCACACAACCAAGCATCTGTTTCTGTACATTTAAAAATCATTCCCGTCAGTGACGTTACAAAGTCCTTTCATTATCCTCTTCAACTTCTGCCCTCTCACCAGAGTTACATTCTCTCTGCTCATGTTTCCAAAATGCAGCAGGCAGGGGCCACCCAAAATTCCTATTCATTTTTCATGTCGAAAATTTTCTAACCTTTCTTCAACACATTTTGTTTTTTCATCTTTTTCTAGTGCAGGAGACCTTTCCTTTCACAACCAGAGACCATAAAGGTGTTTTGACCAAATTTAAAAGCTGCGAACGTATGAATAGTGAATCATGTAGGCATTTGCTTATATCCTTTTTCTCAAGCATGATTTTTTTTGTTACATTAAAAAAAAAGTAGAAAAAAAGTATTGGGCATATGGGAGATGAAAATGGAATAAAAGACAAGATATCTCTTTAAGTAAGTTAAACATAATTGAATTTTCAGTAAACATAGTGATTTAGTAGAGAAACCCTGATAGATATCTTTGACAGATTGATGACAATTCTGTATGATTCTGACTTCAGATATATGGCATTAAATATGTACTTTAGAGTGGTTGGATTCTGACTTCAGATATATGGCATTAAATAGGTACTTTAGAGTGGTTGGATTTCTTTTAAAAGGAACTATCATAGTAATGTTCAATTTTTTGCTCAAAAAACAATTATTACCTACCTCTTCTGTTTCAGCTTTCATGCCCTGAGGAAGTGCATGATGAATAAAGTAAAAGCCTTGATCAAACAGAAGGTAGATCTGGTCGGGCATTTAGGAATATTAGCAAATATTTGTAAAACATGCAGTATCAATGGTGCACAAAGTGATGTGTACATGAAGTATGAAATACCACTAACAGCCTGATCAGATTGGAGAAAGTCCCTGCGTAATACAGCATTTGCTCTTAAGGCTGAGTGTAAGTGTTCTAGGTAGAAAAAGAAGAAAAGGCATGTGTGAAGTGCGGGAAGAGCAAAGCCGCATCGTGTTTCTGTGATTGGGACAACAGCTGTGCATGTGGTGGAAGCAGAAGGGGACATGGGGGAGCAGGAGGGGAGGGAAGGGTGTGGAAGAGATGAACGTGGAAAAATAGGATATGTCTCACCCACTGTGTGTCTTGTTCCAGGGTGCTTAGACCTTTAGAAATGTCAGGGGCAGGTTTTCCAGTGCTTACCAACAATGCAGATTTCAGAATCCCACCAGGATCTCTACTGAGTGTGAATGTCTTGATACAGTGGTCCCTAAACTTTTTGGCAGCAGGGACCAGTTTTGTGGAGACATTTTTCCATAGATTGGGTGATTGGTGGGTGGCGGGGATGGTTTTAATATGAGTCTGTACGCAATTGATTTATCATTGTCTCTGTGCAGTCAAACCTCTTTGCTGATGATAATCTGTGTTTGCGGCTGCTCTCCATCACCAGCATCACCACCTCAGACCATCAGGCATTAGATTGTCATCAGGGTGCTACAACCTAGATCCTCACACGTGCCCTTTGCAGTATGGTTTGTGCTCCTAGAGAATCTTATGTGGCTGCTGCTCATGTGACAGAAGGTGGGGCTCAGATGCTGATGCCAGTGATGGGGTGGGGTGCCTATAAATACTGAGGAGACGTCGCTCACACACTTGCTGCTTACTGTCTGCTACACGGCCTGGTACTGGTCTGTGACCCACGGCCTGGCAGGGAGGGACTGCAGTCTTGATGTGAATCAGAATCCTGAAGTAACTCATGCATATTAGAATTTAAGGAAACTTTTCTATAGGTATAGGAAATTTTAGCTATTTTAATGTTGTATAATCTAAGGATCACACTACTACAGTGTTGTATATTATAAATGTATTTATAAACATATGAAAAATTAGTTTTTAATACAGCTTGAAAACTGTATGGCACCCTGGGTGAAACTTAGAGTAGCTTAATTAGACGAAGTTGTACAAAATGTTTTCTAAAATACTGTTGGTAAAATTTTACCAAGGGTTTTCTTTCATTTCCTCCCTTAAGCACAATAGGTCTGAATGTCTGAGTAATTTAATCATTCTGGAACAGTAAAACAGGCTTCATGCTTTGAGGATAACTAAGGATTTTCTTAACTGAGTTGAAGCTTTTGGAAACACTGCAAGAAATTATATGTGAAAGAATATGTGACTTTATTTAAGCTACTCAGCTACCTTTAAGTTTCATCCAGAGAATGGTTTTGTAAGAAGCTATTATTCATTTTAGGTAGAGCAGAAAATGGGCTTGTCCTTAACCTTCTCATATGGTTTAGGTAGGGTAGGTACAAGGGCCACTCCTTTTTATTTTAAGGAAATTTATTTCCAGTTAAGGTGAGGGTATAAGCAGCCAGGTCAAAATATATGATTCTGTTAGGTAGAGTTAATCTTGTGGTTCTGTCCCACACACAAAAGGGGCCAACCCCACACCCTACACCCATTCGGTGAGAGCATCCCAACTCTCTCCTTCTCCTTCAGTACCCCTCCCCCAAACTGGAAAGGAAATGAATTTTTCTCCTATTTGGGCATGCATTGGATTGTCTACTGGCCTGATGTTACTATTGACTACATTGAATATTAGCTTTTCCATTCTTATGGTACTTTACTAAGAAGAATGTGTTTTAGCTTCATCCAGGATATTATAAAAGATGTGAAGTCATCATCTTTTTTATGGACAAATAGTATTCCAAGGTGTGCATGTACCACCGCCTCCTGATCTTTGATAAACCAAACAAGAACATGCACTGGGGGAAAGAATCCCTCTGCAATCAATGGTGCTGGGAGAACTGGATAACCACAAGAAAAAGACTGAAACCAGACCTGCATCTTGCCCCACTTACAAACATTGATTCAAAATGAATAAAAGATTTAAATCCAAGGCATGAAAAAATAAAAATCCTCAAAGAAAGTGTGGGGAAAACACGTGAAGATATCAGCCTAGGGAAAGATTTTAGGAAGCCTTCTTCTGTGGCAATTGCAACAGCAACAAAAATAAATAAATGGGACTTAATTAAACAGGAACCACTACTTTTTAAGGTTGTTGATAGAATTAAGTGAACAATCTGTATGTTTGTCTAAAACATTTCACTGTGTGTGAGCAGGGAACAGCTTGCATGTTCATGTTGTGGGGAATTCAAAATAGAAAAGCAGACGGAAGAGCAGTAGTTAACAAGTGTGGGTTATAACGTGAAAAAAGTGGGAAAAGCTGTCGAAATAAATAATTCTGGTTGTATTGGAGTAAGAAGCATCATGGATAATTCTTCTAAACTATAGAAAATGTGTATCCTATGTAGGATTACATATAGAGGGATTATGACTCAACCCTTTTATTAAATCTCAACATTGGTAAGTATATTCCTAAATGATACTTATCACTTTTTAATGATTTTCAAGTGTATTCATGCACCTCCACATAGAAGCTAATACAATTTCCCAGAAGAGAAATTTTCAAAAATGAACAGAAATAGGTTTTAGCTCTAGTTTTGTAGAATTTGGTGCATTAACTATATGGTCACTGTGTCTTGACTATATTGCATATGCATCAGAACTGAGGGTTTTGTTTATATTTCTTTGATGGGCATCTGGGAGATGAATTAGTTCATTTGTCAAATTATTTTTCATTCTTAATATACTGATCATTCAAACTTTGACCTTGCTGTGCAAAAGTGCAGCATTAAAGCTTTTTACTCTTACTTTTTAAAACTCTTGAATAAGAACAGAATTTTTTTTGTTTTAGAGACAGAGTCTCAATTTATCACCCTTGGTAGAGTGCTGTGATGTCACAGCTCACAGCAATCTCCAGCTCTTGGGCTTAGGAAATTCTCTTGCCTCAGCCTTCCGAGTAGCTGGGACTATAGGCGCCCACCACAACACCTGGCTATTTTTTGTTGCAGTTTGGCCGGGGCTGGGTTTGAACCCAGCATCCTCGGTATATGGGGCCAATGCCCTACTCACTGAGCCACAGGCACTGCCCAAGAACAGAATTTTTTTGAATTTGTAGTTCATAAGGTACGTCCATATTGCAATCATAATTATTTCAAATTTATATTCCAAAAATTCACATCATTGGAAATACCTTTGTTTTTAAAATTTTATATTTCTAGAGCATTTAAAAATGACAGCTTGTGTCCCATATCAAAACCACATATTCTTTCTGCTTTTGACTGTGCTACTGTTGGAGCATTTTCTGATTACAGTTGGGAAAGCAGGGATGGATGTTGCAGTAAAATAGACTTTTTTAGGTCTGATTGATTTTGTGCTTTACAACCCATTTCGATTATCAGAAAGTATTGCAATTTTTTTCTCCTGCTATTTGGAAAGAATGTAATGGTCTAAAAGATTGTCTACCTTCTAAGGAAGTTTTTCTCTTGTCAAAGTAGAAGCAATATTTTTATTAAACTGTCTGTAACTTTAGAGTGAATACTTTCAATTCATTTCTTTCTTTGTCTGCTGACCTTTAAGTGTAGGTATCACTCAGACATAACACTTGGCAATATGATCCAGTAGATTACAAGACCATCAAGAAGCTCTAAAATCAGGAGATTCCAGAGTGGACTTAAACCCCCCCTTTTTTTGTTTCCTTATATTCATGTATAAGTAGCTAGAATTCATCAGTATTATACGTTAGTATGCACTTGTATAATGACTTCAAAAATATTATTGTGTTTTACAATGAAATTTCTTAGCTATTCAAGAAAATGAATAGAAAAAAACAGATGCATTTTTTACATTATACTCTAGGTAAATTTCCCCAAAACCTAGAGATGAAGAAGAAATAAAATGTGATGTACACTAACATAATGTTATTTAGGAAATAAAATCCACCAAAATTTTCCAGCATAGAGAAGAATGTATAATTTAATAATCATTCTTAGAACAACAAATATGATCAATGGTTTGCAGTGATTTTCCAATATGATGACAGTGGAAATTATGATAGCTATTGAGAAGATGTTGTAATATACTATTGAATTCGGTTTCTAATATTTTGTTGAGGATTTTTGCATCTATGTTCATGAGAGATATTAGCCTGTTTCTTTTTCCTTTTTGCTGTGCCTTTGTATCTTTTGGTAACAGGGTGATCAGGCCTCATAGAATGAAATTGAGTTTATTTCTTCCTCTTTAATATTTTAGAATGGTTTATGTAGGCTTGGTATTAGTTCTTCAAAAGTTTGGTAGAATTCAGCAGAAAAGATACTGGGTCCTGAGCTTTTCTTTGGTGGGAGATGTGTTACTGCTTTTATCTCATTATTTGTTATAGTAGAGTTTTAACTCAAGACCACTTTCTTTTGCACATTCGTGAATTGTCTAGAGCTTACTTTAAAAGAAAAGATTGGGGTTAGTTATCATTATGTAGTTAGAGGAGCTGTAAGTCCAATTCATTTGTCTTGAGTTAGAACGGCGTGTGCTACTTATTAAAATGGCTTTTCTAACACTTGGCTATCCACTTAGGCATGTTTTGGAGACCTGATAGTGTGATTAAAATTCTATTGGCTTACTCAGCTCTGTGGAGTTTGGACTTGGTCCTGGAGTGAACATTGCATTTAAATAAAGAAGTATGAAAACATTGAGAATGTACAATATTGTAGTGAAGGAAAGGGGCTGAAGAGCCAGTGGGTCTCTGTTAGTAATCTAGGGTGGATATGCTCAATTTTAACACAATATTGATGATAAGAAAGATTAAAAGAGATTTTAGAAGAAAAGTTTTTGGTGAATAGCTAAACACAGTTAATAAAAGTTTCTAAGACCTTGAATCTAGATGGTTAGGTTGATCCTAATACATAAAATAAGAAAGATGGAAAGATTCTGAAACAACTGAAAGTTATGCAGTGAAAAAACAGCTGGACTTCAGGTAAGAAATGTTCACTTTAGGCTTGGTGCTTGTAGCACAGTGGTTACAGCGCCAGCCACATATACCAAGGATGGTGGGTTCAAACCCGGCCTGGGCTAGCTAAACAACAATGACAACTGCAACAAAAAACACCAGGCATTGTGGCAGGTGCCTCTAGTCCCAGCTACTTGGGAGGCTGAGGCTAGAGAATCACTTGAGCCCAAGAGTTTGAGGTTGCTGGGAGCTGTGACACCAGGGCACTCTACAAAGGGCAACATAGTGAGACTCTGTCTCAACAACAAAAAAAAAAAAAACAAAAAGAAAAGAAATGTTCACTTTAGCAGCCATTCCCCAAATTCAAAATTACACGGGTGGTTCCAGACACGTTTTCAGGGTATCTGTGAGATCAAAAGCAACGATGGACAGCATTGCTGGGGCTTTAGCATAAATTAAGTTGGTGGCATTAAACTGTACTAGTAATCACTGTATGTGATTACAGGTCACAGTTTTAAAAGGCTGCTGCATTTAATAATGTCCTGATAAAACAGTAAACACTATTAATTTTGTGAAATATGAACTCTCAATTGTACGTATTTTTTATATTCTATGCCAGGAAATGAGAAGAGTGTATGCAGTGAGTCTTGGGCGTACTGAAGTACGATGGTTGTCTGAAGAAGAGGCACTTTGGCTGTTGAGTTGCAAGCTGAACTAGCCACTTTTTTTTCTTGATCATTTCTTTTTTGAACAAAATGGCAGGCAGGCTATGGTGATTTAGACTTGGATATTTAGTAAACATCTTCTTAAGATTGAACAAAATGAACTTGTAATTTCAAGGGAAAGAACTTACTTCAGGAGTTTTGAAAACTTATATCCATCCCCATGACCTGGAGAGGTTTTTTAATAATTTAAAATGTGATGGAATGTGTCAGCTTTGGCAAAATCTGCATAATCTGTGAACGTCATTTTCAAATGTCAATGCATGAGTTATATCTTGCATGGATCACAGAACCATTCCTAGTGATAGATTGACCAATGAATCTTGATAAATAGATTATGGGAAGTTCATTGGTATGTGTTTAGATTTGGGTGCCAGCCTTTTTAAGAAGAGATATTATGGCTGTGCCCATAGCTCAATGCGTAGGGTGCTGGCCACATACACCAGAGCTGGCGGGTTCAAACCCAGCCCGGGCCTGCCAAACAACAATGACAACTACAACAACAACAACAAAATAGCTTGGTGTTGTGGCAGGTGCCAGTAGTCCCAGTTACTTGAGAGGCTGAGGCAAGAGAATAGCTTAAGCCCAAGAGTCTGAGGTTGCTGTGAGCTGTGCCTCCATAGCACTCTACCTGGGGGGGTGACAGCTTGAGACTCTGTCTCGAAAAAAAAACAGGAAGAAAGGAAGAGATATTATATCATAATGATGCAGACCCCAGTTCTGGAGTCAAATATCTTGGGCTCAAATCCAGGCTCTGTCACTTTCTATCCTTAGGAAAGTCACTAATACATTCACTATTTCAACTTGACCATCTATAAAATAGGAATGATAATAGCAATCATTATTCTTACACCATGGGTTGGAGAATGAAGTTAATTAATTTTCCAGAGGAAGTTAATGAATCATCTAGTTTATGACAAGTACATAGCAGAAGAAAGGGATTATTATTATTAATCCTTAATGTGTCTTGAACACATTCCACTTGTAGGCACTGAGCAAGTATGTAGCATGTACAAATTCCTTTAATTTTAACAGCTGCTCTGTGAGATAAGTGCCATTATTATACCTATATAGGTGGGCCATAAGTGCAAAGCCATGAATTCCTAAAAGACAGTCATAGGGAGATTGCTCTCTCTCTCTCAATGTCTCTCTCTCACACACGACCTGCTCACAGAGGCAGAGCTTGGAGTTACGTGGTCATAAGCCAAGGGATCCCAGGAAACCTCAGCAGTCTTATGAAGCCAGATGAGAAAAGCAATGTCACCTCCTAGAGCCTGCAGAGGCCGTGCACAGCTTCCAGACCACCCCTGATTTCAAACTCATGACACTGCTTGATACTGCTTTTGGACATCTGGCTTCCAGAACTGTGAGAGAATAAATTTCTGTTGTTTAAAACACCAACTATGTGGTAATTAGTGATAACATCAGTAGCAGACTGACAGGAGACCCTCTGTAGCTAGGTAGGTGGACCCCCTGCCTGCAGTCACCCCGTGCTCCTCCAGAGAACCCCTTGATGAGCCTGTCGGAAGACTCTCCCTGCGAGGCTTGCCTGCTATCGTTTGCCAGACTCCAGTTCTGTTCTCTTTGCAACTCGACATTGTGTTACCTGACCCGTTCTCTTTCTCCTCTTTTGCCATCACTCTTGGCAACTACAACATCCACTTATCTACTCAGTATTCTGGTCTCCATGAGTACCCTGGATTACATCCATCAGCTTACTCAGATAATGCTCCTGCCAGGCCTACCCTCATGCTCAATCATCAGTTTGTTCCAAAACATACATGAACAGAGTAATTTCTCGCTTCCAGTAAAAGCAAAAACCTTTCACCCCATATCCCATTCTGGTGCCTGCCATGGTTCTCTGCTTCCATCATAGCAAATATTTGCAAGAAGTTGTCTGTACATTGCCTTGATTCCTGCTCTCTTTCGTGCTTGCGCTGAAGCAGCTCTTACCAAGGTCATTCAGAGCCTCCCTCATCACTTCTCATGCTCAATTGTTGTTCCTCATCTAAGTTGACCTCAATAGAATTTGGCATAACAGGTTCCTTTCTTACACTTGGGTCTCTTTTTCTGTCTTGATTTCAGGGACACTCCATTTTCCTGATTTTCTTTTTTACTTGACTGATGATTTCTCATTCTTCTTGCTGGTTAGTCTTCTTTTGCTAAATCTCTCCACTCTCACCTGTCTTTTCTCTTGAGGTTATTTTATCTAGTGCCATGACTTTACTCTCTATATCATTTTAGTCTCAGACATGAACAGTCTCCACTTTTCCTGGCATCACAGTTATTCTCTCTGGCTGTATTCTGATAAGCCTCATTTGAATTTCTCATGGGCATGTCAGTCCAAGCTGGTCCAAGATAGAACTTCTTATTTTCAGCCCCACCACACCAAACGTGGTGCCTCCACAGTCTTGACTCTCTGAGGCAAGGGCACGCCTCACTGCTAAAGCCCAAGCTTCAGAGTGATCCTTCCTGACCTGTTTCTCCTATTCTCTTCTTCTTCCAAACAACACCAAGTCTTTTCACCTATGATTCCACCCATATGTCTTCTGTGATTACTTGTTGTAACTTCCTCCACGCCCCCATGGTCCAGTCCCCTAATGCCTCTTGCCCAGACTGTTAAAAGCCTTTGAACAAGGCTCCCTGCTTTCACTCCTGCCCCTGCCCAGTGATCTGTTCTCCATATAACAGCCACTGTGGTTGTTTAAAATACAAAAAGTCTCATTTCTCCCATGTTTAAAATTCCCCACTTGCATCCGATTCGACATGTATGATAAAATCCAAACCTGTTCCTGTGGCCCGTGATCTAGCCCTTGCCGACGTCTTGACCTTTGGTTCCCCTCATTCACTGATCTAAACATATTGACGTCCCTGTTTTTTCAACAGCAGCGAGCGTCTTCATCCCTCCTGACTTTGCACTTCAGCTCCTCTGAACCTGCTAACCACTCCTCTTCTCAGAGCTGGCTTGTTTTTATCACTGTGGTCTCAAAATGTTGGCTCCTAGGAGAGGATTTTCATGCTCACCTTATTTAAAATAACCAAGCTGTAGAAAATAATTTTGCTCAATCCAATTTGACAAACTCCTTTTTTTTTTTAATTTGCCAACACCTATGTAAATGTACATAGTTTAGGTATATTTGGTAAATTCAGAAAGCTTCCTATTGAGAATAGATTATTCAGAAGTCCTACTTTTGATTGTTTTATTAAGGAATTGATTATGAACAAATTGACCTAGAGCTGTATAAAACAGTGGGGCATCAGTTTCTGACCTGTATTCTCATACTTTTTTCTCCTCTATAACTGAATAAATCATATTTTTCAGTAGCTTTTGTACTTTCACTCCTTGATTCTAAGCTTTATGATCAGAGAAACTTGTATGTTTTGTTCATTTATTGCTTCAAAGTTTAGAGCTCAAAGGAACTGGTTAAATGGATGAATGAAGAATTGGTTATCAAGAGAAACTAGATTTGAAATCATTGAAGAAGGAATAGACAATGTGCCATTGAAAGCCAAAAATATCTGTCATCTCATTTTATTGAGATGTAAAAAAAGAGGTTAGGAATTAGGAGGTGAGAAAGTAGAAGTTTTTTGTTTATTTAAAAGAAGGAGATTCATGTCTTAGAGTATGAAGTTAAAGGGGGAAAGGAAAAGAACCATGAAATTGTTGTCTATAATTAGAAAGTTATATCAACTAATGAGTAAAAATCTGTTCTTTATAGCTGGTTCTTTATAGCTGAGTTCTAGATTGTGTTCCTCAGTTTATTTTAAGAACTATTAAAAAATTGGATTTAAAACCTTTCACCCATAATAATTCATGAAACAATATACAGTTATTTGGTACTGATTTTATCTGTTACATAAATGCTTAATTGCATTTAAACTTTGCGGAAGTTATAAATTTATTTTTAGGACACAAGTGATTAGAAAATAATATTACAAATAAATGTGAAACGCCATGAGGATGAAATTAATGGGGAGGGAAATGAGGGTGTATAAAAATTGAAAAAGCATTTTCTATCTAGTGCTTGTCCTAGGAGATTAGATTAACTACCAATATGCTAATTCTTGGTGATGCAGATTAATATTCCACTCACTATTTATTTGTATAGATAAATAACATCTGAAGAATTGTTATAAATTACACTGCATAACACTTTAAAAGTCATTAAATTAATATTCAAAAACCATTTATTTTACAATTTAAAAAAAGTGAGAAATATGCAAATATAAGGGATTAATTCAGTATAAACACATACAAGTTAGAAAAATACATTAATTTCTTCTTTTATTTAAATATGCTATCTTCATAGTGCCTGTAATGGCCTTAAGATAATTAAAGGAGTTATTAAATGTGATACTAAATTAAAATTTATTGGAAGGCACATAATGCAAAAAGGAAGTAAAATTAAAATACATTGTAACATGTATGCAATAAAAACTGGTTGAGAACTTATTCTTAAAATGGTTTATCTATTCATATATCTAATTATAATTTAATGCAGAGGGATGCATAGTTTCAGGCACAAAGTAGCTCTAAACTAACAGAGTAGTAATGAATTATCTGTTACAGTAACATAACCTGTGACTGACTTGAGAATTGTAAGACACAAAAATGCAAATTCACTCTGACGACTTTTTTTAAATCACATATACAGTGTAAAATCATCTGTTTATCCCTGGTTGAGATGATTTAATAGTTTTTCATCTATCTCATCTGCTGTCTACATTTGAGGATATCTGTGGCCTGAAATTGTCATTGACACAATTTTGTATCTTAAAATGTTCATATATTGAAAATAATTAAAATGTGAAATAAGTCATAAAATATCTGTTCATGCTGGAGCGGTTATATTACAGTTATTTCATGATCCTTCCCTTTTAGAGTCAGCTTTATCTTTAAATCAAGAATAGTCCAGTAATGTTAAGGGTCTTCCATGACAAAAAGCTATCTACAGATGAATTTTCACCGAGTTTACAGTTTTTCAAATTTAATTTTAAATCAGTAGTGTTTGATTTTTATCTCTGTCAGTTTTACTTAAATTTAAATGCTTAAGTGTTAGTCATCATTGTGTGTATAATAAAATGTCTCTAGGGCAGCACCTGTGGCTCAGTCGGTAGGGCGCCGGCCCCATATACCGAGGGTGGTGGGTTCAAACCCGGCCCCGGCCGAACTGCAACAAAAAAATAGCCGGGCGTTGTGGCAGGCACCTGTAGTCCCAGATGCTTGGGAGGCTGAGGCAAGAGAATTGCTTAAGCCCAGGAGTTGGAGGTTGCTGTGAGCTGTGTGATGCCACGGCACTCTACCCAGGGCCATAAAGTGAAGCTCTGTCTCTACAAAAAAAAAAAAAAAAATGTGTCTAAAGGGAATGTGGGCTGGAAAAAATGGAAATAACATTTCCAGTTGTAGGTGCTTTGCCATTAAGTTATCACAGAATGTTACTGTTGATAACTGAAACACACACAGATAAACCTTCTGCATTATCATGTCTGTTTTTAGTGAGATAAGATATAAATTATTTCATATATAGATCAATTCATTTTTCTATAGGAGGAATTATGTGTTTTATTGAAACAATATTTATAATGTTTTATTTTTATTTAATCTACCACTCAGGCAATAAAAGGAAGGCTGAAAATTATTCTTTCTCGATAGACTTTATCTGATATCAATAAAAAGAGTGTATTGAAATTTTCAATGAAAAATACAAAAAAGGAAGTTGTAACACAAAGTTAAGTATTTGTGTATGTAAACATATATCATCACAGAAAAAGAACAGTGAAAAATAGAGTATAACATTTACAAAAGGTTCACTTGTATAGGGGACTTGCCATGAATGTAGCTTGGAAGACAGGAAGTTGCTCTGGGTAAGTCAGTGAGTGAGTGGCGTGTTAATGTGAAAGGAGGGACGTGACCGGGCACTACCATAGACTTTACAAATGCAGCATGCTTAGGCTTCACCAACCTTAGAAAAGAGTATTTTTCTTTCTTCAATAATAAATGAACCTTACCTCACTGAAACTTCTTTATGTACTTAAAAAAACTTTTTGGCTCTTTTGTACTAATACTTAGCTTAAAACACAAAGACATTGTATAACTGCACAAAAATATTTTCTCTCTTCATGTCCTTACATTATAAGCTTTTTTATATTGAATTTATTTTATCTTTTACTTTTTTTTTTTGTAGAAACAGAGTCTCACTTTATCGCCCTTGGTAGAGTGCTATGGCATCACAGCTCACAGCAACCTTCAACTCCTGGGCTCAGGCAATTCTCTTGCCTCAGCCTCCTGAGTAGCTGGGATTACCTGCCACAATGCCTGGCTATTTTTTTTGTTGTTGTTGCAGTTTGGCCAGTGCTGGGTTTGAACCCACCACCCTTGGTATATGGGGCTGGCGCCCTACCCACTGAGCCACAGGCGCCACCCGTATCTTTTACTTTTTAAACTTTTTTTTTTAAGTGAAGACACAAACACATAAGCCTAGGCCCACACAGGGTCAGGATCCTCAATATTGCTGTGTTTAATCTCCACGTCGTGTCTCTCTGGAAGGTCTTCAGGGACAGTAACACTGAGGGACCTGTCATCTTCGATGATAGCAAAGCTATCCTGGAATACCTCTCGAAGGGCCTGAGGCTGTTTTACAGTGAATGTTATTTTAATAAGTAAAAAGAATAGAATATACTCTAAAAGATAGAAAGTATAGTACAATAAATACCTAAACTATTAGTCATTTATTGTCATTGTCAAGTAATATGTATTGTACATAATTGCATGTGCGATACTTTTATAATTGGGTCAAGATGAAAGTTTTGAGATTTACAAAAGTCAAGAAATTTGAAAGCCACACAGATGGAAACAAATGAAGCCCTCCCAGCAAGTTGATACTTGCCCGAGTAAATCAGAAAGGACACTTTGACTCTGTTTCTTGGAAGTGAAATAGAGGACTCTGGTACAGTCTGTCTCAAAACTTTCCTAGTGACTCTCATACACTTGGCAGTACAGTAGACTGACTTACATCAGCATCACTACAAACATATGAGTCATCGATTGCACTATGATTTTATGATGGGCGTAACCTCCCAGGTATAGAAATGTTTCAGCAATAGGAATTTGTCCCCTCTGTTGTAATTTTGTGGGAGCAATGTCTTATATGTAGTCTGTTGTTCATCAAAGCCTCATTATACAGCACATATTTGAGAACACACAGACTCCCCTTCAAAGGGCAATAAAATCAATCCACAGTCATGAACCCTGACATTTTAATTCATGTGATAATAGGGAAAAGTTAAAAATTGTCACTGTAATATTATTCATAAAATTTTACCAGTTTTTTATTATTGTGTCATAAGGAATAATACTAAATCAGAGAAAATAAAGTGGTCTAAAATATAATAACTGTAGACAGTTCTGGAATTTATTTTTTAATTACTCATATACTAATCAAAATTAGTTTGTTGTCAATAGCATAGAGCAGGCACAAAAGAGTAATAACAATATTTGGAAGTATTTACTCATTTTTATCTTGAATATATACGCTTGTACGTTAAATAATAGGATGATATTTTTAATATTATTTTCACAAAATACATTAATTTGTAGAACACAGACGTGTAGTTACTGAAGATAGACCCCCATATATTCCCAAATCATTGTTATAAAGTAATTGAATTTAAATTTATAAAGAAACATTTTATTTTTGACTTCAAAAAAATTACGTCTTTAAGGATCACTTAGAGTGAACAGAAATCAGGAGGAGCATTTGCATTGCCTGAGTCAGGAACATGCTTATTCCCTGATGCTAACGTGGCAAGTGTTCGTTACATGAACGCGTCTATAAAGCAGCCCTCAGAAACCCTGGCGGAGGACACATCAGAATGCCTGTGATGCTGGGTACCTTTGAATCTGTCCTTATTATTTTGACAAAATTAAGTATTCTGCAAACATTGTTATGTAACTTATTGGTAAATAAAATTGGGACCTACTTCACAATTTATAGTCAAACACAGCTGCTGAGAAAACAAAAAAAATGACCCTATATTATGGAGAAACTATAACCTTAGCAGCTTTGTTAGTATTTTAGTTCAAGCCACAAAGTTCAACTTGGTTTTTCACTCTCACTCCTGTGGACCTGTGAAAGCGGAGTGCAGTGGCTGAGTGTAGTGGTGGGGTCAGGTGTCAGAGTGCATTGCTTCCTGAATGACTCTACAAGAACAGAGAGAATGTTTAACGAAACATATTTGCAATCATGATGTTTTAAAAACTGGCCAAATTGAACGAATCACCTAGGCTGCTTGTTAAATATAGATCCCTGCACTAAGACTACTGAGTTAGAATTCCCAGTGCAGAGGCCTGAAAAATCTGTGTTTCCCCCGTGCAACCCAGGTGATCAGGAAAACGGGGGAAACTTGGCAGAGCTGCTGATCTCATTCGAAGACTTCAGCTATTATTTGGATTCTCTGAGTAACGAGCGCATAGCGTATCCCCTCAGTGGGTCCTGCAGATGCGTAGGTTACAGGAGACCTGCCTAGGTAACCATCCAGAGTTTGTAATATGGTTCTCTGTCTTGGAACAGAGTTTCAGTGTCCTTTTAAAGCTGTGGCCTTTGATTGCAGAGTAGGTAAATGCTCCTTGGTTCACTACACTAAAGCCTGGGACCCAACATGAATCAGAATCAGACCAGTCTCAGCAGACGTGATTCTGCATTCTTACCCATTTGTACTCTTTATGAAAAAGTTGGTTTTGGGGGGAGAGGAGGGAAGACCCTATGGCATATTCATGTCACATGAATGTTACTAACTCTTTCTGCACCTCTGCTTTTATTATTCCATTTTATTTTTCTACTGTCCTTCCATCTCTTTTTATGATGTACTCAAACAATGGTTTGATTACTGAATCATTACATGGTCTTTTAAAACTTAATTATAAGTATGAGACTAGGACTATGGCAGGTCATTTTAATGAATATATTTCATAATCATATATTGATATGATTCAGTATCAATATTTAAGCTGATTATAAAACATAATTACCAGTATATCCTAGGTGTTTACTGCAGCTTAACGCCATCATTTTGAAATACTATTTGACTTGCTGATTACTTCAACCTCCCAGTATTAGATTTTCTCCCTTACGTTTGTGGATTAATTTTCATTGGTTCTTTCTGTGGAATTTTCATTGGTTCTTTCTGTGGAGAAATTGATTTATCTCCATCGTTTACTTAAGTGAGAAATACAATATCGCACAGCAAAGTTTTTGAAGATAAGATGGTAAGAACAACAGAATATAATTGATAATGTGGTATTTAATTATTTTCAGCATATGATAGTATTCATGATTTTCCAACTGCTTATCAAAGTGTAATAATTTATGGATAGTTTGATATTAAAATGCTCTACTTTTTTTTTTGTTTGTTTAGTTTGAACATGCTAGGAGGTCTGAGGATTGTCAGGTGGGAATCTCGCCTTTCTTTGTAGCAACTAGTGTGTGTGAGCTCCTGATTTTTCTTTCTGGGGGTGCAATAAGAGTCTCAGTTTGTCACCCTCGGTAGAGTGCTGTGGCCTCATAGCTCATAGCAACCTCGAACTCTTGGGCACAAGTGATGCTCTTGCCTCAGCCTCCGCAGTAGCCAGGACTATAGGTGCCCACCATGACACCTGCCTATTTTTAGAGGCGGAGGTCTTGCTCTGGCTCAGGCTGGTCTCAAACATGTGAGTTTCAAGTGATCCACCCACCTTGGCCTCCCAGAGTGCTAGGATTACAGGCGTGAGCCACCATACCAAGCCTTCCTGGTTTTCTTTCTAATATAAAAAAAGATGAAAAACGCAGTAGGTGGTGAATCAAGTATTCAATGTTATCATCTTTTATAAATAATTTCAGAATATGAAATAAATTTCTCAGTGATACCTTTTTTAATATGACTAGAAGGTTAGGCATGATTATAGAATAAAATAATTAAGAAACTACCACACATGTAATTTATTTTTGATTTTTATACTTTTAGTAGAGTCTAGGTTATATATGAGTCTATGTAGTATGTCTCTATAATACGTCTTGATATGTAGTGACCACTGTTGTCCAGCTGTTATCCTTGGAAAGCTGAATTTGGTAAAGTAAGATGAGCATTATGATTTAGATCCTTAGATTAGTTTTGATGCATTATCTCATTTACTGTCTGAAGCATATGGACAAAGAGAGTTAACATGCATACTAAGCATTTTCGTCTTTTATCTCTGCTTGTGTTACAGAAACCCTTGAAACTCTCATCAGACAAGCAGAAAATTACACCAGCATACTTTTTTGCAATACCTACAGGAACATGGCCTTAGAGGCTGCTGTTTCAATCCAGGAGTTCTTCACTGATGTGGGGCTCTATTTATTTGGTGCAGATGTTAATCATGAAGAATTTGTGAACAGATTTTTTGACAGTCTTTTTCCTCTGGTCTACAACCATCTCATTAACCCTGGTGTGACTGACAGTTCTCTGGAATACTCAGAGTGCGTCCGGATGGCCCGCCGGGACGTTAGCCCATTTGGTAATATTCCCAAAAGAATAATTGGGCAAATGGGGAGGTCACTGCTGCCTAGCCGCACGTTTCTACAGGCGCTCAATCTGGGCATCGAAGTGATCAACACCACAGACTACGTTCACTTCTCCAAAGAGTGCAGCAGAGCCCTCCTGAGGATGTGGTACTGCCCTCACTGTCAGGGCCTGGCTCGCAGCCGGCCTTGCATGGGATACTGCCTTAATGTCGCAAGAGGCTGCCTGGCGCACACGGCAGAGCTGAACCCACACTGGCATGCATACATCCGGTCACTGGAGGAGCTGTCAGATGCAATGCATGGGACCTACGATGTTGAACATGTGCTCTTGAACTTCCACTTACTTGTTAATGACGCTGTGATACAGGCTCATCTCAATGGGCAAATGTTATCAGAACAGGCAAGTAGTCACTCCATGTTTCCTGTGTGATTTCTTAGAACACAAAGATTACCAATGATATATACACACACACACACACGCACACACACACACACATATATATCCCACAGTAGCATCTTTGAAGATAAGATAAGAACAATAGAATATAATTGATAATATGGTACAATGTGGTGTATATATACAGGTATATGTATGTGTGTGAATATGCATATATATATATAAATATATCAACTTTGTTGATTTTTAGCACATCATTATGTACTTTAAATTTATGGCAGCTGAAAAAATTTATACTTTAAGCAACTGTAGGAGAATGCCTGAGTTGACATATTTCATTAAAGGTAGCGTTTTTCTTTACATCTTACATCAAAACTTGAATTGACTAAACTATCACTTTCTCCCCCCAGTAGAAACTTTCTCAAAGGATTACCTTAGGGTGGTGGCGAGAGCTCAGGTTTAAAATCTGGAATGGCAGAGATTTGAATCTGTCGTGTGACAATAATTAGATACATGAAATTACACGAGTCCCATTAGCCTCTTTGAACCTCAATTTCCTCGTTGACAAAACAGAAATAGTAACATATAACTTTCCAAGTATTATTTGGAAATACTAGCTAGTATGGTACCTGCTACTAAAAAAAGTGGGTTGTTATTGTTAGACTTTCAAAGATATTCTGTAAAATGGAGAATTCCAGTTGTGTACATTAAGACGTGATAGCTTGGTGTTCCAAAGTGTTTCTTCAGAGACTCCCCAGAATCTGTCACAGTGATGGCGTGATGATTTTCAATATTAGGTGTATACACTGTCAGGGTGTTTTATTCTTAGTACACTAAGAAGTTTTTGTTACAAAAATTAAAAGATATGAGAATTTATTATTCTTCCCATCTTCTGTAGAGCCATATATTTTAAAATATTCACAGGCTGCCTTACTAAGAGCCCTCCGTACAGTGAAAATTAATATGCTTCTAATGGTTCTACTATATCTTTTCTTCTGAAATAAAATTATACTTCCCAGTGCCAACAAAATATTATACATCTCCCTACCCTGGCACTAATTTATTGAATTAATAAACATTCTCGTTATTAATTCTATATGTCAATTCCTTTGATTAATTACTGATAGAGATTGAATCTGAAAAGCTTTCCGTCCAACCACTTTCTCCCCTTCTCTTCCTAAATTCAGGGTCTTTCAGGGTCTATGTGAGCCTATATGACGCCTTTAAGAAAATTAGAAATAACACTGTCTTTATAGCACCGTGATATGGGTAAAGTCTGAGCTGGATTTGAACTCCCACACCCTGAGCCAGTCATCTGGGTGTGCCTGGGCAAAGGGCAAGGTTCCCAACTTAACACAGTGGTCCTCGTCTTTTTGTTCTTTCTCATCCTTTTATGAAAATAAGATATTGGCCAGAACCTCTGGAAGGGATACAATAAACCAGTTCAAAAGAAGGTGCATATGGATGCTGAGGTTTTCAGTGTTTTTAGTAGATATGGGAGTCTTGCTTTTGCTCAGGCTGAGCTCAAAGTCCGGAGCTCACGTAATCCACCTGTGTAGACCTCCCAGAGTGCTAAGATTACAGGAGGGAGCCACCACTCCCAGCCTGCTTTTCCTATTTTAAAGAGTAAGATAAATTTGTAGTAGATAAGCATGTTTTTAAATCCTGAATTTGCTACCCATTAGTCATATGGGCTGGGAAAACTACTAACGCCCTTTGAGGCTATTTGTCCTGTGGGAAAAAGAAGGGAGCAATGTTGTAAATGGGACAGTATTGGTCAGACTGTGATTGTGGTAGACACTCGGCACCTGGCAGCCTTAGCAGACCTTCATGAAGCGGGTCACTTTACTATCTCAAAGTATTCGAATTAAGTTTGTGTTGTATAAATAAGTTTTACACTACACTTTTCTCACATAAAACTCTTTGGTGGATTTTCAAAGAGCACTCTTTTTTTAAGCAAATAATCTGATTTCATATAATAAATAGTCCTATGACTATCTTGAGAAACATCAATTATTACTAATAAATTATAGATTCTTTTCCTAATAAAACAACTGAGATTCTCTTTTTTTTTACTTATGGGAATCAAAGAAGTAGAAACTGACTTTAAATCCCTTGAAAATTGACCCATTAATATTTATTACTGCCAACTTCAAAGTGATTTATAAGCTCTTTATCAAGCTTTGATGACCAGTTCACACATCAGTGAATTTAACAAATTCAAAATAAATTACTGGAGAGCCAGCAAATAATGATTTTCCCACATTCCCAAAGCAATCTCTGAGATCTAGTACTTCCAAGTCTAGTCCTCACTAAATACCTATTTTCACTTTAAAAAAATCCATGGAGGTATCAGGTGTATAATACTTCTGGCTGAATTACAGCTGGAGAAAAAGAAGTTTAGTTTCCTAATAAAAATCATAAATATGCAATACATGTATTTGATAAATGTTTAAAGAAACAAAAAATAGTTTACATGACAGTATTTTCAAATTTTACGATTATTTTGTGGATTACTTAAGAAAAAAAAAATAAAGCAGAAATAGCCCAAAAAGTTGGGACTAAAAATACAGCTTTAATAGAAAAACTAAAATAGTAGCCTGCTTCATTTAGAGCAAAGCACTAATTTTGTCCTACTTCTTTTTAATGTTTTATACATTTTCCTAAAATATTACTATGCATGAAATTTTGCATAAATTAGGACTAGGGAACAAAAAGGTTGGAGCAGAATACTCAAATCTCAGTCTCCCGAGTAACCTAATTAAAGTACATTGCCATTGCAATTTTAGATACCTTAAATGTAATACATTCTACAGTAAACATTACAGGTGAACTTGACAGAAGTCATGACATTTCCTTGGTGGCAGTGTGGGAGGCTTTGAGTGATGGGAGAGGTGGCAGATTGAATAAGCATTTTGGAGCCAGGCTATTTTCACAATCATAAAAAGACTAATATGTCCTTCTCCCTAGAAAAATGACACACACTGAAACACAACCACATGCAAAATAGTGCATGTAATTTCAGATACTTTATAGCTCCTGTGATGCCACAGGCCTGAGTCTAAGGACCCCTGGGCTAAAGAATAATATCCTCATTTTGTAGGTAAGATATTGTGATACCAGAGTTGGTTCCTAGAGTTTTAGAGAAGAGAGGTTTAAACATGGTTGTAGTTATTTGAATTAATGTTGAGTATGTAGAACGTGCTCTTTTGACCATAACATAGATCAGAGATCATTTCTAAAGGATTTTACCCACTGAATTCTAGTCACTAAATCGTGACAGGGAACTTGTTACTGGAGAAGTGGCCAGATTAACCATGTAGTGGTTTCTCTTTCAATGCCAGGCCCATTTTTTTTTTTTCCTGAGATATGGAATGAAGTATTATCTAATTAGAGACAAGTCAAAGGGTAATTTTATTGTGCATCGATTTTCTATTCAAATAAATATTACGCTATGTTGAGGTAGTTTTGGCCTCTGCTGGTAGGAATTTTCTTTACATGCCTGATTTGATCTGAACCCTTCCTGTTTGGGAAATTTGCCCCCTGCACGTGTGAATCATAGGTATGGGTGGTTGTGGTGGTAGGTAAATCCAGTCTGGCCCTTTGATAACCTTTCTTGAGTTTAGCAGGATTGGCAGGGATTAGGACCAATCCATGTATGTCATAAGAGGCAAGTCCAAAATTCTTTAGAAACACATTATGTAACAAGCTTGAATAATTTTTGGATACATATTTCATGAGACTTAGACGATGTTGCATGATTAACTCACGATTTTATCTTTCTGAGAAAGATTGTGGTATGAATTTCTTGAGAATCAGTACATATAATTGTAACTCTTTGAAGGCTTATGAGGCAGAATCTTGACAAAAGGTCTCCCAGAATAGTGGTCCATCGCATTTGTGGACAGCTCAAGTTTTTGGAAAGTTCATTCTTATGGTACATGAATATCTACATTTTAAACTGCCATCCCCGGTAGACTAGAAGACAGTGTTTTGAAGATAGGGGCTGTCCTAGAGACTAAGTCAGATATTTGAAGCCTGTTTTATCTGCCTCCTTTCCTCACAGCTTCTTTCTAGGCTACTGACTCCCATTTCATTCTGAAAATAAAAGGTAATAGAACTTATGTTCTTCCTCAATCAATTTTTGTGTTAAGTATGCATATGCTTTTGTTACGTTATTGAAGTCTCTCTGAAATAACAGAGCGCCTATCACAATATTATGAGCTTTTTGTCACCTAGGAATAAAAAGCTTTTACTAATATCCAGTGATTCTTTTGAGATTTTCTGAAATAATATTTCCTTGAATTTTATGTGTGTAGCTCTTCAAAGGCATCACTGATATTTTCAGCTGCTTTGGAAATATTTTCTGCTACTTTGGTGGAGTAAATTCTCTCTAACTTAGATACTGAATAAAACCTTGTATGTTGTTTATCAATTATTTTATTTTAATTTTTTTAATTGACAGATGATATTTATGGTATACATCATGATGTTTTGATACATGTGTATATTGTAGAATGATTAAATCAAACTAATTAACATACAAATTGCTGTACATACCTTTTTCCTGTGGTGAGAACATTTAAAATCTACTTTTTTAGTAATTTCAAGTCTATAAATTATTATTATTATTAAATATAGGCCAAAGTAGTACAGTAGATCTGCAAAACGTATTCCTCTTATCTAATTGAAACTTCGTACCCTTTGGCCAACCTGTCCCAATTCCTCCTCGTACTTGACCCCAGCCGCTGGCAACACCCATTTTATTCTTTGCTCCTACATATTCAACATTTTTTTCACATAAATGAGATTCAAGCGTTATTTGTCTTAGCATTATGCTAAGTAAAATAAGCCCCACTTATTTTACTTAGCATAATGCCTTCTAGATTCATACATGTTGAAAATGAGAATGGTTTTCAAGAATGAATAGAACTCCATTATGCATATAAACTACATTTCTCTCTCCATCTATCCATTGATGGACACGGAGGATTATTCTGTGTCTTGATTATTGTGAATAATTCTGCAATAGATACAGAGTACATATATCTCTTCTACATACTGATTTTACTTCCTCTGGATACGTATCCAGGAGGGGAATTGACAGATCATAGAGTCTTTCTAGTCTTTATTTTTGAGGAACCTTCATATATTTTTTCATAATGGCTGTACTAATTTATATTCCCATCAACAGTGTACAAGGGGTCCCTTTTCCCCAGGTCTTTGCCAACCCTTGTTATCATTTGTCTTTTTGATAACATTAGTTCTAGCAAGTATGAGATACTGTTTCATTGTGGTTTTAATATTTACATTTCCCTGATGATAATGATATTAAACTTTTTCAAAATGCCCCTATTCGCCATTTGTATGTCTCTTTTGAGAAATTTCTATTCAGGTCCTCTGCCCATTTTTCATTGGTTATTTTTTTATTGTTGTTATTGATCATTTGTGTTCTTTATGTATTTTAGATATTAACTCCTTATCAGATGTATGGTTTGCAAATATTTTCTTCAATTCCATAGGTTGTCTCTTTAATCTGTTGTTTCTTTAGCTGTGCAGAATCATTTCAGTTTGATGAAATCTCGTTTGTCTAATTTTGTTTTTGTTGTCTGTATTTTGGGTTTATATCCAAAAAAATCTTTGTCAAAATCTGTGACAAGAATTTTTTTCCTATGTTTTCTTCTAGAAGCTTTGAGTTTCAGGTCTTATGTTTAAGTTTTTAATTCATTTTGAATTGATTTTTAAATGTGGTATGAGATAAGGGCCTAATTTCTTCTGTGTGTAGATATTCAGTTTTCCCAGCACCATCATTGAAGGTACTATCCTTTCCGCATTGTGTATTTTTTGCAGCATTGTCAAAAATCAACTTACTAGAAACACAATGGAAATAGATTTATTCTGGGCTCTGTATGATATTCTATTGATCTATGTGTCTGTTTTTATACTACTACATGCTGTTTTGTTTACTATAACTTTGTAGTATATTTTGAAGTCAGGTAGTGTAATATCTCTACTTGTATTCTTGTTCCCAAGATTGCTTTGAGGTCATTTGTGGTTCCATTTGAACTTCAGGTATTTTTTTCAATTCCTATGAAAAATTTCATCGGACCTTTGATAGCGATTGCATTGAATTCATGTATGGCTTTGCGTAGTATAGACATTTTGGTAATATTAACTCTTCTAATGCAAGGACACAGGATAAATTTCCACTTATTTCCATACTCTTCAATTTTGTTCATCACTTTTATAATTGTCAGCATGCAGATTTTTCAACTTCTTTGTTAAATTTCTTTCTTTTTCTGCAGTCATTGAAGTAGGATTATCCCTTTTTTGGAAGGTTTATTGTTAGTGAATAGAAATACTGATTTTTGTGTGTTACTTTGTATTCTGTAAGTTTACTAAATTTGTTTCTTTTTTCTCACTTTTTGTCATAGAGTCTAGAGTTTTCTGCAAATAAGATTGTGTTATCTGCAAACAGATCATTTACATATAGATTTATGGTTCTTGTATGCTCCTGATGAATTGACCCCTTTATCATTACATAATAGCCTCCTTTGTCTCTTTGTACAATTTTTGACTTTAAATCTAGTTTGTCTGACAAAAGTCTGGGTACTCCTGCTCTCTTTTGGTTTCCATTTGCCGTGGAGACTTAACCTATCCTAGGATGATGAGAGAAGACTCCAACTCTCAGTGCCTTCCTTGGTGTGTCCGGCTGGCCTTGACTATGTATGGGGACAGATGTGAAAAAGGCCTCTGAATAATTTCTACTCTCTCTTCCATTTTCACCCTTAACAACCAAGGAAGAAATAATAGGAATTTTCAAAGTCTGCATATTTCAGGAACGTTTGGCATCTTTTGTCCCACTCCCATTTTTCTTCCATTCACCAGCAGGGCTGACTATGGACATCTAACTCTTCAGCCACTATCTTTTCAGGCAGGTGTTACCTCCCACTTTTAAAAACTTGGGCCTGTTTCTTTCTCTATTCCATTTTCCACCACTCACTGTGATCTTTTGGAGCCTGTTCTTTTGGAAATGTAAACAGTGGTTGAAGTAGAAAACCATGAGAAGTTTATGATAGGGTCAGGGTTCGGCTGTGTGCTGAATCTCCAGTGACCTTTGGGCTGCACTTGATTATATAGTGAGGCACAATATGTGTAGTAAGATCTAAAGAAGGTCCCCCTTTAGTAAATCATACCAACAGTAGATGTCTGATGCTGGATACCACAACTGAGGATGAAGTTGTGCATTGCAATGTTACTTTCAAGTTTGGTTTGGAGATAGGAAACCTTTATCCCCCAATTGGGTAGAAAACGACTCTAAAAACAGTCTTTACATATTCTAAAATAATATATAGTAATAATTTCCCACAATAAAGTAGTAACTCTTAGTGAAAAATTATCTGATCTTGAAAAGAAGAAAAAACAATACTGCCTTCTTTTTCAATGATTTAGTGAGGCAACCCACTTGAGTCATCTCTAGGTTCCTTTTTATTATTATTATTATTTTACTCCTGCTAGGAGCCATACTGTCATTTGTAAATTTAGTTGTTAATTTGAAGAAGATTATAAGTAGCAAATAATTTTTCTTCCCAAGAGTTGTTGGGAAAACGAACCTAAGAGTTATTGTTTTATGTGAAAATAATAATAATCTTATAACTCTAACATTGGAATGATATTCAGTGTTTATTATTTCACAGACTATAATATTCATCTCTGGCATTCACTTTATAAGCAGTTTTGTTGTGCTATTTTTTTCCCTCAGTAAGAAATTAAACAAATCTTTGACAACTTATTTTTATACAGTTTAGAGTCGTATTTTTTTTTTATCTTTTTTGAAAACATGGTGAGAAAAAGAAAGTCTCAGGAAAATGCATTGCTTATGATGGATGGAATTTATTTTGCTGAGAGGTGATAGAAACACAAATTCATTTAACCCTGCCCTCCAAGGAGGGGAGTAATTACTAAATCACAGAACTAATAAAAAGTTGAAAGGTACAAATCACTGCAGGTCTGACTTTATCTAGTTTCTCATAAATGTTATCAGGATTCTTCTGAGGCAGTGGAACTTTTGTCTGTTAGTTTATTTCTCAGGGAGGATGTCCCCAAGTGGTAGCAAGTTGGGTTGTTGTACTTCCAAGCTCTTCATCTTATAGTTTAGCAAGAAAAAAAATAATGCAAACTTATTTCCCATTGCTGAAATCTTATGAGGTCTAGGGTAAATATTTGAGCTAGTTTGGCAACTTTTCTGTAAGTTTTTTGGTGTTGAATTGAAATTGGAACATAGCAGATTTTTATTTGAAAGTTTACTGTGTTTGAAATTAGTTGATGTCAAAGTAATTTTTCCAGCCCCACGTTTGCAAAATAGAATTAAAATCTATAGTCTAATGGAAGAAGAGACTGAGTATAGCTGGGTTAAAAGCTGGAGCTAGTTTCTTTAGTTATCCCGGTAATGTATCTGTGCCAATAATCTGGTAGTGCTGAGTTACAATAGGAAGGGATAATTGAGCAGGTGAATAAGGAATATGCTGCCAATGTATCAACTGACAGAGAGGATGTTCCAGAGGATGGATAAAGGACAAAAATGCATACACACACAACAGAGAAACAAATGCGAACTAGATGGTATGCTGTGACAATGAAGCCATCTCCATAATGAATATCTTCTAGTTAGTGATGTACAAAATAACAGCAACAGATGTGTAATAATACATTAATATAAAAACATCATGGACATAAGACAAAAGTTAAAGATAAAAATATAGAAATAGAAAACTGAAAAAATTATAAAACTACTATAAATTCCAAAAGTATAATGGAATTCCTGGATGCTTTTGCTTTAGAATCAGGATTAAGATGTGATATCATATTGCACACTCTAAATGTTTCTGTGGAGGCATTATTAATATAATTTGGCAACTCTTACAACTTATCCATTAAAAAGTAACTGAATACAAATGGGCAAACTGTTTAAATAAACATTCTCCAAGGAAGGCTGTACCAATAAGCTTATGAAACAATGTTTTTAACATTATTTGATGTTAGGAGCAATGCAAATCAAAACCAAACCCCGTGGGATTACACCTGCGGTGCATCTTACAAGGCTATATGCGAAACTTAGTAAATGTGGAATGTAAATGTCTTAGCACAATAATTAAGAAAATGCCAGGAAGGCTATGTTAACCATTGTGATAATAGTGTGTCAAATAGTCTATGAAACTAGTGTATGATGCCCCATGATCATATCAATGTACACAGCTATGATTTAATAAAAATAAAAAATAAAAAAAAAACCGGTGAAATCTACCTTACACACTGTAAGATGGCTATTTTAAAAAATATATAGGGAGTAGCAAGTGATGGTGAGGCTGTGGAGAAATTGGATCACTCACATCTTGCTGGAGTGAGTGTAAAATGGTATAGCCAATTTGATAAACAGTTTGCTGCTTCCTCAGAAAGTTAAATATAGCATTACCGTAAGACCCAGCCACTTCCATGTCAAGGTGTACACTCAACATACCGTAATACATATGTCCACAAAAAACTCTATGGAGAAATGATTCTCTCAACCTATTTGTAACAGCCCCAAAGTAGAAACAACTGAAATCTCTATCAATTGATGAACTGATAAATAAAATATTTCATATGCATACAAATAAATATTTTTCAGCAATAATAAAGAATGAAGTTCTAATACATGCAACAATATGGTTGGACGTAGAAACCATGTGTTAAGAAATAAAGTTGGGCACATTAATATATTTTTTAAAGAATTTAAGGAGGTTAAATTTGAAGACCACAACTCAGAGCCACACCCAAGAAGCCTTGAGCAAGTGGACTCGTGGTGGTGGAGCTACAGTTTGGTTTTATATGTTTTAGAGAGACAGGAATTATAGGTGAGATCATAAATTAATAAATGGAAAACATACATTGGTTTGGCCCAAAAGGTGGGACTCTGGAAGGGGAGGCTTACAGGTCACAGGTAGGTTTAAAGATTGTTTAGGGTAAACAATTGGCTGAAAGAGTTAGGCTTTGTCTAAAAGACCGGTAGTCAGTGAAAAGGATTAAAATTGTACAGTTTAGGGCGGCACCTGTGGCTCAGTGGGTAGGGCGCTGGTCCCGTATACCGAGGGTGGTCCCGTATACCGAGGATGGTGGGTTCAAACCCAGCCCCTGCCAAACTGCAACAACAACAACAAAAATAGCCGGGCATTGTGGCGAACACCTGTAGTCCCAGCTACTTGGGAGGCTGAGGCAAGAGAATCGCGTAAGCCCAGGAGTTGAAGGTTGCTGTGAGCTGTATGATGCCATGGCAACTCTACCAAGGGCAAAAAAGTGAGACTCTGTCTCTACGAAAAAAAAAAAAAAAGTACAGTTTATTTGAACAGACCGAGACTCATGAATTGGGCAGTGTCTGACCTTGAGCAGCTGGGGCTCCACTGTAGGGACGTATGGGGAACAAGACAAGGGCAATGTTGGATTATTAAAGGGGAACTGAATGTGAAAGGCCCTGGTTAAAGGCTCCCTGGCTATTTCTGACTGGTTAAGCTCAAAGTTTGCTTTTTTAGGTTATGACTATTTACTTTGTATTGAGTTTTAGTTTGTTTCCCTAGGAACCCAGAAGGCTGGTGCCTTCTCAGTCTGATGGCTTCCAAGTAATTATTTTAACACATGCTTTTCGAAAGCAGTCAGTCTCAAAAGAGTCCATATTATTTGATTCTGTTTACATGAAATATCCAGAATAGTAAATCCATTGATACAGAAAGAAGATTAGTGGTTATCAGGGATCTGATACAGGTACAGGTGAATTGAAGGTTACTGCTAATGCAATATAGGGATTTTGGAGGTAATAAGAATATCGCAAAATTAGATAATGGTGATGGTCACACACCTTTGTGAATATAGTTAAATTCACTGAATTGCACATTTCAAAAGTTTTATTTTTATGGTCTGTGAATTATATAACAATTAAAGCTGTTACAAAAAGTTATAACATGTAATTTTGAAATTTGACTTGTGCATATAGAAAACCGGTAATTCCAGTAAATAATTTCTATTTAAAGGTTTGTTCTTTTTTGTCAGCACTTTTTTCTGGAGGCTTTGGGGTCTCAGAGGAACAATGTGTCATTCAATTTGTTGTCCACAATGACACACTAAGTGTTTTCTTTTTAAACATTTTATACTCAACATTATAAGGTCTTTCAGAGAAAAAAATACTCTATATATTAACTTTTTTTTTTCTCTCTTCTCTACAGATTGTAAACTTGGGGGTCAGGTAAAAATAAAGACTAATCTCATTCTTTCAGCTAAACATTGAACTAATGTATATTGAGACTGGCCGTGTAGGAGGCCCTGGTAGACTCAGGGCACGTCCCCACTGGCCATGCAGCTGCATTGTCGAAACTTACAGTAGACAAACTCATTTTCCACAACCCCTTTAGCATCTCTACTCGGCACAAGTGAGTAAGAATAACATTTCCACAATGTAAAATATGATAGATTAGGCTTAAAAATCAATCAGTGCCTTCCTATAGTCCTTAGAATAAAGTCTAGCAAGTCCAGAAGCCTTGGCATTGGCCTTCAGTGTTTTGCAGTTTGGCCTTTACTACCATTTACCTTCATCTGGCTTCACTCTTCTTCGTCCTCTGCTCTGGTCATGCTGGCGTGCGCTCTCTCAGCTCCTTCAGCACTTAGCCTTCCCTCCTGACTTTTGTCGCTTCCATTTCTGAACGAAACAGGCTCCCTCCTGGCCCAGCCCCAACACAGTTGCCTAGTGGATGCTAAGGCTTCTCCTCATTTTTTAGTCTCATCTTAGACACTACTAACTGCGGAATGGTTTTCCTGAAGTCTGCAGCAAAGGTTAGGTAACTTTGTGATGTATGCAGGTAGCTCTGTAACTTCCTTTTTATAGCATTTTTCATAAATGCAGTCATTTGTTGTTTATATTTTATATTCATTTGTAGGTGCCAGGAGGGAAGAGACTGTCAGTGGTACTCACAGCTCTATTCCTAGAGTCTCAATCTTGATTAACATATGAGACTCAGTGAATGCTGGTTGATGAACTGAATAAGTCTCACCTTTATCAAGCATAGCCCGGACTATGGGAAGTGAATTGCGTTCAAATTAATCTCTTGGTCTTCTTTGGTTCTATACGAAAAAAAAAAAAATTGCAAACTCCCTAGCCTGTTGTAAAGTTCCTGTGTAGTGACACCAGCCCTTTCTAATCTACCAATCTCATTCCCTCCCCCTGACTTGGCCTCCTGTGCACTCATGTTCCAGACCTATTAAAGGATATATGGTACTTCACCCACTCCACTGAACCCCACGTTGTTTTGAATATTTTTCTACTACTATGTCCACCTCGCCAATAAAACTGAAGGTTTGTCCAGAGAATTCACTGGGTAATTTTCATCTCTTTATTTCCAGTGGCTACTGAAGTATCTGGCAATCTTTGTTAAACTGACATGACCTCCAATTTGACAGTAGAAATGTCTTGATTTAATGCACTGAATTAGATTTAATTTCAGGCATTTATGCTTTTTCATTGAATCTTAAATAACTAACATTTCATATCTTCCATGAGAGCACAGCAAGACAACTGTGATAATCTATGATTCTTTTAAATGCTTCCATTTCAATTTTGATGCAGATAAATGCTTTGGCATTATTAATATTATATATGCATTTATCTTAAGCTCAGCCAACAATCTCTTTTATCAAATTTTGGTTATTTGAAATAAGGGAAAGAGAAAAATAATAAGCATTAAAACAAATCTTGATAAAGCTACGTATAATCTACTATAAATAGTCCTGGAGTGGTACCATCCCATGCCTTTCATCTTTCGCAAACATCAAGGCATTTTTGCTTCTCTATTTCAAGTGCTGGGTTCTGGGGCAGTCGGAGCTGCCCAGGAGGCTGGAGCAGGACTGAGGCTTCAGTGTCAACCTAAACGCCCTTTCGATTACTGTAGGCTGTTTCTCATTATAGAATTCCCATGGTTCTTCTAAGGAAGTTTTTAAACTGCTTTTTGCAGTTCACTAATGTTCTTCTAGATGTTAGTAGGTAATCTTTGAAAAATTGTTGCATGCATCATTTTAAGTTTAGAGAAAAATTACATAGAATTATCAATTTTTTAGAGAGAATTAGGGATTATCTCCATGCAGATTGTGCCAAAGGCTCTAATAAATACTGCTATTTAGAAATATCCATTATCTATATTGTGTAAAATATATCCAACATATTTAACTAAGAACCTCATTTTTGACTGGACACTTTGTGGATTTTCTGCTAAAAACACTTTGAAAAAATGCTTCAAAGTATGTTTCCTGATTTCCTAAGTGGTCATCTTAATAAGTGCACATTATTTGGAACTTAAGCCCCAGAAATCTTCTTTGAGGAAAGATCGAAGGGAATACATCCCGGTATCTGGGTAGCTTCATGTTTAGAGCTGACAGCTGCAGTCTTCCCTCAGATGGGTCCTCACATCAGGGAAGGATCAGTCACCCTAACATTTACCAAGGGCTCTGGAAACACATTCCAGAAACCGAATCCCTTTGAAAAACCCGTGTGCATTTGGTTGAATTATATTTCTTCCCAGGTGCAGCATTCTGAAAATAGAAGGCTAAACATTCTCTTGACCTTCTGAAAGTGGTTTCTGTCCACAGAGAGATGAGAGTCAACATGTCTGGGACGAGTATCTCTGTCTGAATGCTATTCTGCTGACTTTCTACTAACCATGTTGTTCAATCCTTCATCCATATAAACTTGAAGTTATAATACTCACAGCGCCTGTTAGGATGGATTCTCTAGTTAGGAGCATACAATGAAAGCAGGGTAGCGTCCAGGTTAAAATATATATATATTATATTTATATATAAATAAATATATAAATATTATATATAATATATATTAAATATATATATTATTTGAACAGAATGGGACTCCTCACTAACTTAGATGAAAATCTGAATGCTTCATAAATATTTGAAAATTCATAGTATGTAAGGTAGATTAGAGTGTTACATTTTCATCATTGGTGGCCAAGGAAAGTAGTAGTCTGTGCAATTAAAATGTACACACCATTCAGCAAGGTTCTTTGATACAGTATCCTGTTGTCACACTGGGAAAAATAATACAAAAGTCCCCCTGATATGACCCAGGACAGGCGATATGTAGAGAAATGTGGCACCCTCCTGCCTGGCCTCCTGGGACTTTGCTACTGGCTTCTTTACGCGCTGACCACCAGCTGACTCGCCTCAGAACAAAGAGTTATCAGGCCTTCTCATACACAGCAACTCTCACCCTGCTTAAAGACAACGAAAGGACACCCCCGGTCTTACTTTACTACTTTGCCATCTTAGAAATATTAAGACTATTGAAAAAAATGTGCCACGTTAATACTGAGAGATGGATGAATACAAATGAAAATAAAATACATTAATTTCTGTTAATCAATAAGCAAGAGGGACTTTAAAAATGAAACAATTTTATATTTATGAAAAAATCAAAATAAATAAGGAACCTCCTCACCCCTTTGAAATACTTTCTTTGATGCTTGACTAGTGAGATTTGGCCAGGGGATGACGGCACCTTTATACTCCTTTCAGTTTTTTTTTCTTTCCACCGTTTCCCACGGTTTCTACTATGAGACATAGTGCAGTTGACAGGAGCGTTTTATCTTCCTTCCTTTCCTTTCCACTTCTGATGGTTTCAGGTTTCTCATACATTAAAAAGAAATTAGTTTATTCTTAGAGCCACCTTAGAAACCCTTGCCCCCTCCGCCTGGTAGAAGCTGATTTCTCAGGTTCAGTCAGCGCCTTGTTCACACGTGTCTCTGAAATCTGTACCCACCCGACCTGTGCACGGTTTTCTGCTTGGTGCTTTCCCTCGGAATGTCCTGGAGACTCTTCAAAACCCAGACCTGCTGAACTGAACTCCCCATCTTGTCCCTCCAACCTGATTACATCCCTCTTTGGTATCCGCTAGCTTAGCACATCCACCTAGAAACCGAGGAATAGTCTTTGACACCTATTCTCACTGGATTTCCAATTCTGATTCTTATTTATTTTACAACATAAATCTGTCTCAAATAAGTTTGGGTCTCTCCTTATATAACCACCATCAATTCTTGCTTGGATAACTGCAGGCAGGTATGTCCTAATTAGGCTAATCTCATTCAGTTTCCACCTCTCCCTTGCTGCCCTATCCCATCCATAAAGCACCAGAATAACCCTTAAAAAACTCAGTTGTAACCTCATTTTCTCAGGGTTCAATCCTTTCAATGGTAGACTTGATGAGCCTCTTCAATTTGTCTCCCTCCACAATGCTCAACCTCAAACTCTTTTACCAATGTAACTCCCCCCGCTCCTTGGCTAGTCTGGAGTTCTTTTACAGATATTAACCCAACAGTCACATTCTTGGGACTTTATTGCATTAAAATAAAAGCACTAATAGTAATCAGATACAGAACAAAGATGTTTATATTTGCAGCAACATTCTCTTTTTTTTTTTTTAAGACAGAGTCTCTATGACAATCTCGGTAGAGGGCTGTGATATCACAGCTCACAGCAACCTCAAACTCTTGGGCTCAAGTGATTCTCTTGCCTTAGCCTCCCAAGTAGCTGGGAGTATAGGCGCCAACCACAACACCCAGCTATTTTCTTTTTGTTGTTGTTGTTGTTGTTGTCATTGTTTAGCAGGCCCGGGCTGTGTTTGAACCCACCAGCCCCCAGTACATGTGGCTGGTGCCCTAACTGCTGAGCTGTGGGTGCCAAGCCTGCAGCAACATTCTAATCGCAACACTGAAAAGAAGTAAATACTCAATAAGGAAGGAATGTTGAACAAATTAAGATACAGTCACAGCATGGAAGATTATACAAGCATTATAATGAATTCAGGCTCTATCAATTGATATGAAATAATTTTTTTATTAAATCATAGCTATGTACATTAATGTGATCATGGGGCACCATACACTGGTTTTATAGACTGTTTGACACAATTTCATCACACTGGTTAACATGGCCTTTCTGGCATTTTCTTAGTCATTGTGTTAAGACATTTACGTTCCACATTTACTAAGTTTCACATGTACCCTTGTAAGATGCACCACAAGTGTAATCCCACTAATCACCCTCCCTCCGCCCATCCTCCCCCCTCCCTCCCTTCCCTCTCCCCCTTCTCCATATTCTTAGGATATAACTGGGTTATAGCTTTCATGTGAAAGCCATAAATTAGTCTCATAGTAGGGCTGAGTACATTGGATACTTTTTCTTCCATTCTTGAGATACTTTACTAAGAGGAATATGTTCCAGCTCCATCCATGTAAACATGAAAGAGGTAAAGTCTCCATCTTTCTTTAAGGCTGCATAATATTCCATGGTATACATGTACCACAATTTATTCATCCATTTGTGGATCGATGGGCACTTGGGCTTTTTCCATGACTTAGCAATAATGAACTGGGCTGCAATTAACATTCTGGTACAAATATCTTTGTTAGAATTTGATTTTTTGTCTTCTGGGTATATACCAAGTAGAGGAATTACAGGATTGAATGGCAGGTCTATTTTTAGATCTCTAAGTGTTCTCCAAACATCTTTCCAAAAGGAATGCATTAATTTGCATTCCCACCAGCAGTATAGAAGTGTTCCCTTTTCTCCACATCCACGCCAACATCTCTGGTGTTGGGATTTTGTGATATGGGCTAATCTTACTGGAGTTAGATGATATCTCAAAGTAGTTTTGATTTGCATTTCTCTGATGATTAAGGATGATAAGCATTTTTTCATATGTTTGTAGTCTGTGAGCCTGTCTTCTTCAGAGAAGTTTCTCTTCAAGTCCCTTGCCCAGCCTGCAATGGGATCACTTGTTCTTTTTTTGCTTATACGTCTGAGTTCTCTGTGGATTCTGGTTATTAAATCTTTGTCGGAGACATAACCTGCAAATATCTTCTCCCATTCTGAGGGCTGTCTGCTTGATTTACTTACTGTGTTCTTGGCTGTGCAGATGTTTTTAGTTTGATCAGGTCCCTTGAAGCTGCTTCAAGTACCCAGGGGGTGGGGGGGTCCTCCTCATAAAATACTCGCCCAGACCAATTTCTTCAAGGGTTTTCCCTGCACTCACTTCTAGTATTTTTATAGTTTCATGTCTCAAGTTTAAATCTTTAATCCAGTGAGAGTCTATCTTAGTTAATGGTGAAAGGTGTGGCTCCAGTTTCAGTCTTCTACAGGTTGCCAGCCAGTTCACCCAGCACTATTTGTTAAACAGGGAATCTTTTTCCCACTGAATGTTTTTAATTGGCTTGTCAAAGATCAGGTAAGTAGCTGGGTTCATCTCTTGGTTCTCTATTCTGTTCCATATATCTACTTCTCTGTTTTTGTGCCAGTACCTGATATGAAATAATTTTTATGTGATATTACGGGATTAAGAATGTGAAATGAATAGAAGCACATGCAATATTCTGGTTTTATAAATTATTGCATTTTAAAATAGATTATCTCGAACTTCTTAAATACACACACATACACAAATATAAAATAGTGTGTATGTTTGAATGTGCTCATGTGAAAAGTACATGGGGTGTGAACATGGAGAAAAATAGAAAAGCATACGTAATGGTTTGCTGTACTTGATTATCTGAAAAGGGAAAGCTGTAATAGGGTGAGAGGAAGTTAGAGAAGCAAGCGAAATAAAATAATAAATCTATGGCATTAAAAGACTAGAAGCCAGCATGTATGATAGTGATCTCACATCTAAAACATTACATAGGTGTGCATTATATACACACACGCATAACCAACTTAGGAAACATAAAACTGGCATTGTGTATATCTAGTATTTTATGGGTATATTTATGAAATATTTTGGCATGTAAGTGCCGAAAGAAAGTTTTGTAGAGATGTATAGAGTATAATTCTAACTTAGTAAAATGGGAGAAATAAGCATAAAATATAGGTGTATCTGTTTGTGTTTTATTTTTTTATTTCTGGCTGCATCTAAAAGTTATGCTTATGTAATACTTCTACAATATTCTCCTTAAAAAATAAATGAAACGATGCACTGTCCTGTGTCTATTGTGGCAATAGCACTCTAGTGAAAAAGCACATACCTAAATTTAAAAATGCTTCGCTGCTAGAATGCTTGTGAGTATTTCAGAAGTGCGGATAATGTTGTACAAAGTTGGGTCTCTGCTGATTTGTTTTCCCTTCTCTGGAGGCACCTGCCAATTAGGAATGGCTTATGTATCCTACCAGATATTCAAAATGCATTTGTAGATATCAATGAATGTAATGGTAGAAATATATGGTATTTCAATTTAAATACCTTAAATGATACCTTCCTATCATCGTTAAATTATTTTACTCTTGATATAGCTTGGTATTTCCTTCTATTACCAAGCATACAATGATATGATTGTACAATTATTAAGTAAAGATGAGTGTTAGTTTCCAATTTATTGGAAAATGATTTACTTAGCATCCCCAGGAGGTATATAGTTAAGGAGAACTTCTGGCTGGTAGAAAGTATACATTTAAAAACTTGATAAAAACATCCAGTTCTCCCCACCCCTACCTCAACTGTGGACGTATCAGCTAATACAGTGGATGAGAAATACCTGCTTCCCCACACACTAGCTAACATTTCATGCCAGCAATATTGACCCCTTTTTCTAGTGAAGTGGAGGACGTTGTATTTTTAGCTCCATGTAGTAAGTATTGAGGTTGACCAAATTTCATATGTTCATCGCCTTCTGCATCCTTTTTCTGTGACTTATGTGTTCATAACCTTTGTTCCTTCTTATTATCTTTTGCTTCATTATTTAAATATTTTGAATAAAAGAGTCTGCCTACGAAATATGTTGAAGTGATCTTCCCAGAGTCTCTACCTTTCTAACTGCGCAATATTATGACGTATGAATGAGCATGTGATGTCAGTTACAGGTTATTAATGTGAACAATGAGAAAAGCAGAACACATCACAAGTCCTTAGCATGATAGGCAGGAAGACATGATATCATACTTTGAGTACTCTTTTAAAGGAGGTACCTATTTCCAGCAAATAAGATAGATGAGCAGAAAAATATTTATCATTTGCATAAGTGTGTATTCGCTTTGTTCTGGGGCCTGGGAGAGAGAGAAGCATTGATAGCTACTGGGAATAACTGAAAACAGCCAAACAATATACTCCCTCGGCTCCAGGACAGATCCTACTGGGACTGTGCAAACTAAATGCTGGCAAGGTTGATAAATAACCTTAAGTTGAGAGATCAAGAGCAATTTAAGCCCATAGGTAATATTTTAAGTGAACCTTGAAAGATGGTAGCACTTGGGCAAGCAGAAAGGAAGAAAAGCAGAGGCGGAAAAATACAGGGTCACTCTGGAGACTGTAGCACAATTTAGCCGAAGCACAGGATCTTAAAGTGGAGTGCTGGGAAATTTCAGGGCTCAGCTGTAAATTCACGTGAAGTGCTTTGGCTTGTGCTCATTAGGAAATGGGAAAAACCACCAAAGGCTTTTGGGTCAGAGAAGCAGTGTGATGAGAACCATGCTTTAGGAAGATTAATCTGGGAACCTGGAGGGAAAGATTAGAGCGGAGGGAATGCTGGAGAGAGCATCAGCAAGGACGCTCCTATCCAGGAGGAGCGACTGAAATCTCGCTCCTGAGTGTCAGAAGTTCCAGAGCAGGAGAGGGGAAGGGAAGACATAAGGTCCTGGTGAAAGCAGGTCTTTGTTTACACATTTTAAACGTCTAGCGAATGCCATTTTCTAAAGCATCTTTGTGTATTTGTCAGCTTTGGAAAAGTAGAGAAAATATGGTCCTATTGACTTATTCTCTTTTTTATTTAATTATTATTATGGTGACTATTTGCTTTTCCAATTTAGGATTCTTACTCTCTCTGATAAATGAAATGATCCACTTTAAATTTTATGTCTAAGAATATTAGCTTCTTGCTTTCCTCTTTTCTTACACCTGATTTCCGAGGGCTTTTCCTTCGTTCTCTGTGATCTGTCCCAACCTCGACATTGAGATTGTACCAGCCAGCTGGCCTCCTCCTCTCGGTACAGACAAATCCAGCAGACAGTGGAATACCAAGCTGTCTGACTCATGGGTGTTTACAATGTCACAAAGCTGAATGAGCACAGGAGGTACCCGTATTTTTCCAGGGACCATATTGAAATATGCAATTGAATCAAGCTTTCCTTAGCATGACCAAATGAAGGTCCATTGTTTAGAATACGATCCCCTCTCCATCTCCTCACCTTCATGATAGAATTCTCTTTTCTTTTCCATCAATGTTTTAGGGCTTATCTAAAACCTTCCCTGGTACCCCTGGTTTCTCTGGCTTCTGTACAGCTCATGACTTACAACATTCCTTCAGCGCATCACACCCTGGGGAGATGCTGTTTCTATTGTGCTGGAGTTAACTTTACATATTTATCAAGTTGTCTCATACTTAGACATCCTAACCTCTGTAGCTAGATTACAGATGCCTTGAAGAAATTAGATACTGGGAAAAATGCATTTTAGTTCTACTTTATACTGCCATTGTCAGTGAAACTTCACACAGATTAAAGAGAAAAAAAATCCTTGTATTTAGAGACCTTTAAAAAAGACAAAGTCCTCACAGCAGCACTATGAATTAAATGTCAATTATTGCAATGTCGAAGGATGGACAGAGCTTGTAAGTGAATTGCTTCAAGTCACTTGCATGGTTTCTCTCCAAATATGCACTGACCAGTTGCCCTGGTGGGTCAGCGTCCTGCCAACTGCCGTCAAGGGACTGGCCAGCATTCCCAGACGCTGCGGGCTATCTCAGACCACGCCCGGATCATGGAATGTGTGTTCTCTGACTGCAAGAGTCTGCCCTCTTATTTGTATCTTATTTCCCATTTGTATCTGTGACCATCAGGAGTCAAGATTATCACATTGTCCAAGATCGCTAGTCCAGCCTGTGCGTGTGGCAGGCTGACTGTAAGTCTCATACCCCCTTTCTTCCCCACTCCATCATTAAGTCTTGTGCTACCCATGAAATCTGCAAGTCAAATATTTCATTGTACGATCATCATTCCTTCCTTCTTTAGCTGACTTTCTCTTGTATTTTTTACCCACAAATCATTTTATATTGGAAATGTTCAATGCACTTACTTTTCTGATTTTTTTTCCCTCTCATTTCTCTCCTTACCCAATCTACATCCAATGGACCAGCACTCAAGGGCATCCAACCCAGTTCTGATCATCTGTGGATGATTCTGTAATGAAAGCCACTCCAAATTCAGGTTATTTAAACTACATGTCTCCATGGCATTTCCATACTATGAAAAATATTGTCTTACTTGTTCTGAAGTGGAAGTATCTTGGGTCAAATTATGTGAACCAAAGTTTCGACTATTAAACATCAATTGTACTATATGATAGCTACTGTCCCCTAACCAAACGAAACAGAATTTTAATAACCTCCATGATTTTCTAGACTCTGCCTCCCATAAATCTGCCTTCCATTATTGTGAAATTTCTTTTCTTTTCTTTCTTTCTTTTTTTTTTGAGACAGAGTCTCACTTTGTTGCCCTTGGTAGAGTGCTGTGCGTCACAGCTCACAGTAACCACAAACTCTTGGGCTCAAGGGATACTCTTGCCTCAGCCTCCCAAGTAGCTGGGACTACAGGCGCTCACCACAACGCTTGGCTATTTTTTTCAGAAACAGAGTCTCGCTCATGCTCAGGCTGGTCTTCAACCAGTGAGCTCAGGCAATCCACCTGCCTCAGCCTCCCAAATGCTAGGATTATAGGCGTGAGCCACCATGCTCAGTTACTGTGAAATTTCACAATTTGTGCATTTATTTATTTTTGTCTTGCTCACGCCCACACCAATTGCTCTGCCTGCTGGCCTGTCTCTTCACTGAAACTTCATGTCATGGAAGTGGCCAATGGTCTTTTCCTTATTAGCTCCAATAAGGAATCTAATAATTAATTTTAATTTGAATCCTTTTCTTACTTGTATTCAATAGATTCTGACTTATTTTATCACTTCCTATTTATTAGAAAACACTTTCTTCATTTGTATTTTGAAATTGCCCAATCTCCTGGGATTTTTTTTTTTTTTTTTTTTTTGAGACACAGTCTCACTATGTCACCCTTGCAGTAGAGTGCCATAGCATCACAGTTCACAACAACCTCAAACTCTTGGGCTTAAGCAATTCTCTTACCTCCGCCTCCCAAGTGGCTGGGACTACAGGCACCCGCCACAATGCCTGGCTATTTTTTTTTTGTTGCAGTTGTCTTTATTGTTTAGCTGGCCCGGACTGGCTTCAAACCTGCCAGCCTCAGAGTATGTGGCTGGTGCCGTAACCACTGTGCTACTGGCGCCAAGCCCCTCCTAGGATTTTTTCTTTTACTCCTCTCTATGTTTCTTTTCAGAATCTTTTTCAGCTTGTCCATATCTAAATGTTGCTCCAGAGTCAGTCTTCAATGTTCTCCTCCCTCTGTGCTCATCCTAATGACATGCTCTTGACAACCATCTTTGTGTATTTTGCCTGACCTCTCTCTCTTCAGTTCATGTAACTAACAATCAGTTGGGCAGCTCCTCCTGGATGGATAATAGTCATAGGAAAGAAAACCCACCCAGAGAGACTTTAATTCCTTCCCAAACCTGTTCTTCATGGGTCTTCTCTTCTCGTTTACCAGTTGCTTCAGACAACATAATAGAAGTCATTTTTGAATCCACATTGCCTTCCTTGCTGTGTTTAATTCATCCTCAAGTCCTGCTGTCTCCACCTTCAAAAACTATGTCTTTCAACTGATTTCAGTGCTCATCAACTCTCTGAAACTGACCAAAAACTTCATATCTGGATTTACAGTTTCCATCTTATCAATGTCTTTCTTATGCCCTACCCAGATTACTCTCCAAACAACTGCCAGTGTAATATTTTCAAAATATAAATGAGATCATGTTATTACTATACTTAATGCTCTTCAATGACCTCAGAGCCCACTTAGCACACAAACTGACCCCTTGGCAGAGCACATAGGAAACTACATGTTTTGGCCTCACTCCCCTTCCCGTCCCAGTAGCAGGTGGCATTTTTCAGTTGCAATGGCCTTCTTTCTTTCTCTTCCAGGAGCTATATTATAATTGTTGTTCTTTCTGTATAAGAATCTCTTCCCTACAAACTTTCCATGGTTGTCTCTTAACTTTATTCAGAACATAATTTAAATGCTATTTCCTAAAGATGTCTTTCTTGACCATGTAGTTGAAGCAATCCAACCTACTCTACCACATTATGATTATGTTATTCAATTAAAACTGTGTCACTGTCAATGACATAGTTTTAATTGAGTAACATAATCTATTTAATTTTATAATTTCAGTTTTCCCCTCTAGAATGGACGCTCCTTGAGAGTAGGATCATTGCTGTATTATTGTCTCTTAGAATAATGCCCTACAAATAATAGGTGCTGAGTTTATTAATTGACATTGTATAAATTTGTAGCTAAGTAAGGATGAAAATCCATTTGTCTGATTTGCAGTCCTTAGAACTTTCTAAACTAATGTGTGTTTATAACTGGAATTAAGAAAGATGAAAGAAGGGGAGAGAAGGAATTTAAAATCTTGAATTGGGGAAATAATTGAAATCTTTAAAAGCCCCTCACCCAGGGGGCGTGTTATACCCCCTCACTATGTGCACATTAGGTGAGGGAGAAAAAAAGTGATTTTTAACGGAACTGCATAGTAAGTTTAAGAATGAAATGCGGAAGCGCCCTCTGGTGGTTTAGTTTATAGGTGAACAAAGATAGCAAACAAGAATCCAGATTCTGCTCGCAGTGTGCCTAATAAAAGATGATTAAAATATTCTTCTCCTTCTCCCAGTCCATCCTCTCCTCCCCCTCTGCTCCTTCTTCTCCTAAATTAGGAATATAATGAGTTAGAGTGGGAGCCTTTATGGTGTTAACTAGCAGAAATCCATTTGGAGAAGCAACTTCTGCAAAATTTTAAGAAAACTGAGTAGAAAACAAAAGAAGCCGGGTGGCACCTGTGTCTCAGCGGGTAGGGCGCCGGTCCCATATGCCGGAGGTGGCGGGTTCAAACCCAGCCCCGGCCAAATTAAAAAAAAAAAAAGCCAACTACCCAAGCAGGACGTCCCATGACTCTGTGTAAACACCTTCCCAAGAGGCCTTCTTTACTCTTTGCTGACTACAGAGCTTAGCGGAGACAGTAGGTGTTTTTTACCTTATTCAACTTTAACATTGCTTTATTTGCTTTCCCCCATATCCTGAGTACCTTGTACAAATTTAGAATTCTCCTTATAGATAACTGATATTTAAAGTCAGGGCTTTATGGAGTCTTCCTAATTTATAGCTTCTTATAAATATTTCTTCTTGCAATGTCTAGAATATACTGGTGCTTTAAAAGTGGTATTATGGTTATAACTTTTATATCTTTTACACACTTGGCATCTGGAATAATTTGTACCTTGAATGTTGTGTGTACATTATCTGGATGGTTGTTGTTATTATCTGGAATGGTATTCTACAATAACTTATTTTTACGTATTTTTTCATTTCTATTGATGCAAATATAGCAAGATCTTTTCCTCTTTATTTTTAAAATAGTATCTGAGTTCTCTTTCTCCACTTTCTGAAAGACTTTCTTTGTGATCTTTACATTCAGTATACATTTTGTAATTTCATGTTTTCTTTTCTTTTTTTATTATTTTTTTATTAAATCATAACTGTATACATTGATATGATCATGGGGCATCATACATTCACTTCATAGACCATTTGACACATTTTCATCACAATGGTTAACGTAGCCTTCCTGGCATTATCTCAGTTACTGTGCCAAAACATTTACATTCTACATTTACCAAGTTTCGCAAATACCCCTGTAAGATGCACCACAGGTATGATCCCACCGATTCTCCTCCCTCTACCCACCACCCCCCTCCCTCCCCTCCCTTTCCCACTTCCCCCTATTGTTAGGTTGTAACTGGGTTATAGCTTTCATGTGAGACTCAGCCCTACTATGAAAATTTCATGTTTTCATAGGTTTAACTATTGACTCTATGCAAATGATTCCTTTCATGAAATTGATTTTTATCTCAAATTCATTATTAGAACTGTCTTTTAGAAATTGCCTCATAAATAAAGTTCTACATGAGAATTAATCACCCATCCCAAGGAACAGAAACACCAATAACTAAACGTGTTCTATCTTCTAACTTCCTCATGTTGGTTACTACCACTGTATTCATCCCGGTTATCAGGTTCAAAACCACGAACAGCTTTCACTTTTCCTTTCTTATATCGTGTAGGGAATCATCTCATAGTCAAATTCCATTAATTATACTCATCAAAGAGCTTTTCCTTTCCCTTCCTGTTGAATTTCACTTGTTCTTACTAAGTTTATTCCAATGTTCTCTCATCTCACCTGTTGGGAATGGTCTCATTGGTGGTGGAATGACAGTAACAGATTCTAACGAGGTCAGATATGTCGACCCCTTTGCTCATTAATCACTAATATATTACCATAGTCTTCAAAATGAAGTACAAACCTAACGAGCCTGATATTTAACCCTTTCCCCCGTAGCAATCTGACCCAACCTTCTTCTTTTCTAAACTTATTTTCATTGCAATAAAGTTAAAATAATGTATTGTATCTTTGCCTTGAAGAGCTTCATTCTGATTTGTGGCAACAAGTTTTACCCCTAAAACCAACCAGCTTTCTCCAAGATCACTTCTGAGAATAATAAGGGAAGGGAGAATGAAAAAATACATTCAAATTTGTTGTTGTAATGGGAAAAATGAGTATATCTCCTCCTAATGATACTTTAAAAGTAGGGTTTAGTATAATGAAGCCCAGCACATTTGATCGCAAACTATCTTGCTTATTATTTTATTATTGTTATTACTGTTATTATCAAGCACTCTTGCAGCTCCTTTTGTGACTTCTTTGATCACCTCTCTGTGAACACCAAGCATCCTATATGTGGCCTGAAGCAAGGCAATCAGTCTCTGTTACATACCAGGGGCTGTGGGATCTGTCTTGGCCTTTTCCTCTGAGCCAGATTGATTAACCGTTGCTCACAGTACCTCTGCATTCTTTGATTTTCAATCCGTAGTATTCTAAACAGTTTTGCTTTTTATTTTGCATTATTATTAATAAACATTTTAAAAGTATCATTGCAAAATAAACAGAGGCTGAGCTTTGGGGGTCAAATGAAAAGATACAATTTCAGTTGTTTTATATAAAGTTTTTTTTTTTTTTTAAAAAGCTTTGAATATTTGAAGATGTGAATAAGACAGACAGAAAAGACAGAGGGAGGCTGTAAGGATAGGTTTGCACTTTTGTATGTAGCACCAAGATTATCCTAAGAATGGGGGCAATCAGCTAAGTGACAAGCAGTTGTTGAAACAAATATTTGATGGGAGTGGGAGAAGTGATATGGGTTAGGAACAAGTGAGAGAGTCATTTCAAGGTGAGATGGGTTTTGAAAATCAGTGGGAAGCCAGAGAAAAAACTTAAATCAGGAGTAGATAAGTATTAGGGAGGAAAACAACTTTTTCCCCAAGACACTTCAGACTGATTGCAGGGGAGAAAGGTGGAGACCAGGGTGGAGAGTCAGGAGGAAATTGCATTGTAGTCAAAGATGAAAAATTGTCAACATAAGTGTGAGAGGTTTTTCAATAGCAGAAAGGTTCTAGTACTGAAAGGTGCCACCCAAATCAGCTCACCTCAGGAGGGCTAAGGTGACAGGCTAATGTCCTGGTAAAAGACAGATTTCCTTTCCCTTTCAATAGAGTGTCAAGTCCAGCTCTCTGATAGCAAGTTACCAAATATAAGGGCTTTGAAATGTATTTGCATGTACTGGAATCTACTGGAAATGCTTCTATGTTTGGATACAAAGATACCTTAAAAAGTCTATGCCTAGAGCATTTTCTTTTGTCCTACTGTATTTTTGTAAAAAAAAAAAAAAGCAAAGATGATAATAGGAATGAAGATTCTGGGAAGCCAGCGTTTTTCAGCTCTCCGTCTGCCTTCCTAGCAAACATGTTCAATAGTGGATCTGGTCTTAGGCCCAACGTGGGAGGGATGGGGGGGGGGCAAAACAATTGTCCTAACTCGTAACTGTGAAGTAATTTCATTTTCCTGAGGTTCAAAAAGAAGAAAACTGAGATTCAAAGAAGTTCTATAACTTACCTCAAGCTCTGTGGCTAGTCACATTAGATCATGGTCACAACTTCTGTTTCCCCTCTCCCTGTTCCTTTATTTCAAAATGTCCAAATAATTCTACTCTTAACATTTCCACCAACAACTTACAGCATCTTTCCTTGGTTCTTATTGCTAGGAGTTGTTGACAATAAACATACTTTCCTCTTTTTTTTTTTTTAATCTTTCAGCACCTTGCTAATATATTTACACTTCACTATCACTGTTTTCTGCCTTGGGGCTTGCAAATTCACTTTGAGCCTTTAACACCTTGGTCTTACACTTCCTTTACTTCTCACTGTCAATTATTTGCCGAGCCCTTTTGGTCTCTCATCTCTTCCATCTGTCATTCATGAACTCTTTCACTATTGTAGTTCGGAATTAAAATTTCCTTCCGTAGCATGACTCTGGGAGTCTATTAACAGTCTACGTGGCTGTAATAGTTTTCTCTCTCTAGTCCAACTTATACAGCTCTCCCTCATGAATTTGCTAAACATCAGCCCTGGCATTTTACTTTCTATTGAGCAACCCTTGGGGTCTTTTATCTAATAAATAAAACTCCTTAGCTTGGCATTTAAAGTCCTCCAAGATTCGTCTCCAAACTACCCTTTAAGCATAATTTCCTTTTTACTACCCTTCATACCCCTTCCTTCCATGCAAACCAAATTTGTATCTAATTTCTAGGTCAGCCCCATAGGGTGGGGCTTCTTGCACCCACCCTCCTGGGATTTCCCCTCTGCCCTTCCTCATTATTCTTTGTTCTGTGATTACGTGTCCAGTCAGTCTCCAGGTGCCACTGTTTCTCCCTTCTGGCATCTCTTGCTTCTTCCTTTTTAAGGCTTCTCCACTGACTTGGACCGTGGGACTTTCTCCACCGCCTACTGAAGGAGCTGGTCCGTTCTCCCTCCCTCTGCACTGCCACCAGGATTGTTTTTATCTGGGGAAATCTTAAGCTACTATTTCTCTGCTTGGAACCTTTTGCCTATACTTTGTTTGCTACTGCAAGTTCTTAGCTGGGTAACCAGGTCATAGCTGGGCATTTTTATGTCCTTCACAGCAATTTAACCTCTTGTTGTAACTCTTACACTGTGTGCGGGGTCTGTTCGCACACGTTAAGCTGGAGCACACCTGTTGCTCTTTTCCTCCCTCCTGTAAGGTTGGCCCCTACTCTCCCAATGTGCTTTCAGGTCATCCTTTAACCTGCTGTTCAGGTGTGCTCTCTGGAAGCATCTCCCTGAGCAACCTAAATAGAGTTAATCTGTCCACTTTCTGTGTGAGTTTAACAGTGTCACTGACTGCCATGGAAGTCCATGGTTGCCCCTGTCGTGCTGTGTCACCATTGATAGTTCACCTCTGTGTCTTTCATCTTATCTGTGTGTATTAGGCCACATCTTTTTCATATTTGTCCTATAGCTTCTAACATCATGGGGTATAACAAATATTTATTTATAATTTGGTTGAATGAAAACAAGCCTTGACTTACCCAGGGTCAACAGATGCTTGAAGTCTCATCCCAGTGATCTAGTCTTCCCCAGAATAGTCTTTTCTTTTGTCCTCACCCGTCACTTCCAAATGGGGAAGGACCCCACCTTCCTCCAACAACAGTAACGCACTGTCAGTCCCACTTTTATGACACACGCAACTTGAATTCTGCTGATTGGGAGGATCTTTTCATACCCTTCCTTCTAAATTGTCAACTCTGTTAGGGAAAAATTTAGTTACTCATCTTTTATCTCTTATAATATTTATTACGTGAGTTTTGCAAGTACTAGAAGCAAAATAAATATACGTAAAAATAAAGAATGGATGCGTAACTCCTTTACTATTTATTGCATAGAAAACAAAGAAGTTATGACTGTGAGGGACTTTGGAATAATTCCTTTTATAACTTTGAGGGAACTTGGGAATAATTCATTTTAATTTTTTCACCTTGCATATCAGGAAATCAAGTTTAAGAGATTATATTGCAAGGTTTCAGCACTAAGAAAGGAAAAATTAGGAAAAGAAACAAAGTTTTTTGATTCTGAGGCAATGTTTTTAATATATTTTCAATTATACTGCTATACTCAAGTATATAAGGTATCATGTAAATCTTGTAGGGATGCTTTACATGGTAAATTATTTAATTTTCTTTTTTTTTTTTTTATTTTTTTTTTGTAGAGACAGAGTCTCACTTTATGGCCCTCAGTAGAGTGCCGTGGCATCACACAGCTCACAGCAACCTCCAACTCCTGGGCTTAAGCGATTCTCTTGCCTCAGCCTCCCGAGTATCTGGGACTACAGGCGCCCGCCACAACGCCTGGCTATTTAATTATTTAATTTTCTATGATAATTATGTAAGTTATGCAAAGGCATTTGTTAGATAAATATCAAAACAATGAATTTTCCATGGAGATAAATTATTTTTTTTTTATTAAATCATAGCTGTGTACATTAATGGAATTACGGGGTACAATGTGCTGGTTTTATATACAATTTGAAATACTTTCATCAAACTGGTTAACATAGCCTTCCTGGCATTTTCTTAGTTATTGTGTTAAGATATTTATATTCTACACTTAGTAGATTTAACATGTACCCTTGTAAAATGCACCATAGGTGTGGTCCCACTGATTACCCTCCCTCTACCTATCGTCCCCCAAAATTATTTTCTTTAAAAAGACTCTAATCACACCCTGGAAATCATACCATATTGAGGAAGAAGATATAGAACTATTATAAAATGGTATTTTTATATGAAACATAGTATCATTTCTAAGAAAAGACCTTAAGAAGAAAACTACAAAGATAGTGGCTTTTGCCTTTAGAATTTACTTAGGAAAGGGCCACATACTCAATTATAATTTATTCCAATTTAAAATCAGGACAACTATGACATTAGTCATACATATAAATGTAAATTATAAATAATGCCAAATTTGGTTAAGCAGTCTTGTTTATACACACAGGTCAGTTTACTAATATAGTTTTCTGATTTTGCATATTTTGCACATAGATACTAGAAACTGTATCTAGTGACATCAGTTTATAATGGTTGCCATTTTATACAGATAATTTGATTTCCTAGGATTGAAAAGTTGACTGGTGTTCTATGTATTAAAGGATAATATGGAGTTCTAAGCAAGAACATGTTATTGTTTTGGCCTCTGTGAAATATTTCACTTTCAGAAAGGTTGGAGCATGGTTTCTAACATCTTTTAATGTTTTCTATTTAAAAGGTAAACAAGATTTGTGGCCGTCCAGTAAGAACACCCACTCAAAGTCCCCGTTGTTCTTTTGATCAGAGCAAAGAGAAGCATGGAATAAAGATCACCGCAAGGAATGGTGAAGAGACTCTTGCCAACAGAAGAAAGTAAGACATTTGTTTTACAACCAGAAAGAGAAAAGAAAGTAAGCCATTAATTTTACAACAGAATAGAATATATTCAATTAAATAGAACCAAATATAATATGGAAGAAAAGAACAAATTGAAATTCATTAAACTTAAATTCAGTGACTGTGCCTGCTGCATTAATTTGGAAAATAAGTTCAACTTGTGACACCAAGAAAACTTTCTATGGTAATGGAAATTTTCTATAACAGGGCAGACCCTAGGCACATATGACTATTGTAGATGTAAAATGTGACTCTTGTGACTAATGATTGAATTTTTAATTTTTTTAAATTTTAATTTAAATTCCACATGGAGTAGTGGCTACTTTATTGAACAGTGCAAGACAGAAAAACAGGATGTTTAAAAGATGGGGTAACTATCACCGAATGTTAAGTGTCTGTTAAAAATAAAATAGTTGCCTGGAAAAAAAGTTTCCATGGGGTAGGGGGCACAATGGTTTATGCCTGTAATCCCAGCACTTTGGGATGTTGAGGTGGGAGGATCCCCCTGGGGCCAGGAGTTCGAGACCCACCTGAGTAACATCATTAGAACACATCTGAAAAAACTGAGCCATGTGTAGTAACATGAGCCTGCATTCCTAGCTACTCAGGATGCTGAGGCAGGTGGGTATTTGGAGCCCAGGAATTCAAGGTTTCAGTAAGCTATGGTTGCACCACTGGACTCCAGTTTTAGTGACAGAGTGAGACCTTATGTCTAAAAGGTAAAGAACAAAAAAAATTCCATATGCTTTACATAGAATGCTGAAAATGGCTTGTCTGTTAATTCAAAATGATTAACATTGAGTAGGGATTGATTCTGTAGCTCACATTTCTACCATTATGCTTATTATTTTACACATTAAATGCAAGCCTTCATTAGTATCTGTGTGCTTGATAATTAGTGCTTGAACTGAAAAACTCTTAAAGCTGGAGGAAACTGTTATTTTTGTGTATTTATGTTTAGATGACCTATGTATGACCTGGTGAATAGGAGATTCTCAGTCAGTGTTTTTTTTTGTTGTTGTTGTTTTTCTTTTTTCTTTTTTTTATTAAATCATAACTGTATACAATGATATGATTATGGGGCATCATACACTCACTTCATAAACCATTGGACACATTTTTATCACAGTGGTTAACATAGCCTTTCCGGCGTTATCTCAGTTACTGTGCCAAAACATTTACATTCTACATTTACCAAGTTTCGCAAATACCCCTGTAATATGCACCACAGGTGTGATCCCACCGATTCCCCTCCCTCTACCCACCCCCCCTTTCCCACTTCCCCATATTGTTAAGTTGTAGCTGGGTTATAGCTTTCATGTGAGAGTCCCAAATTAGTTTCATAGTAGGGCTGTGTACATTGGGTATTTTTTCTTCCATTCTTGGGATACTTTACTAAGAAGAATATGTTCCAGCTCCATCCATGTAAACATGAAAGAGGTAAAGTCTCCATCTTTCTTTAAGGCTGCATAGTATTCCATGGTATACATATACCACAATTTATTAATCCATTCGTGGATCGATGGGCACTTGGGCTTTTTCCATGACTTAGCTATTATGAATTGGGCTGCAATAAACATTCTGGTACAAATATCTTTGTTATGTTGTGATTTTTGGTCTTCTGGGTATATGCCCAGCAGAGGAATTACAGGATTGAATGGCAGATCTATTTTTAGATCTCTGAGTGTTCTCCATATATCTTTCCAAAAGGAATGTATTAATTTGCATTCCCACCAGCAGTGCAGAAGTGTTCCCTTTTCTCCGCATCCACGCCAACATCTCTGGTCTTGAGATTTTGTGATATAGGCTAGTCTCATTGGAGTTAGATGATATCTCAAAGTAGTTTTGATTTGCATTTCTCTGATGATTAAAGATGATGAGCATTTTTTCATATGTCTGAAGGCCGTGTGCCTGTCTTCTTCAGAGAAGTTTCTCTTCAAATCCCTTGCCCAGCCTGCGATGGGATCCCTTGTTTTTTTCTTGCTGATGCGTTTGAGTTCTCTATGGATTCTGGTTATTAAACCTTTGTCAGAGTTATACCCTGCAAATATCTTCTCCCATTCTGAGGGCTGTCTGCTTGCTCTGCTTACTGTGTTCTTAGCTGTGCAGAAGCTTTTTAGTTTGATCAAGTCCCAGTAGTGTATTTTTGAAGCTGCTTCAATTGCCCGGGGGGTTCTCCTCATGAAATACTCACCCAGACCAATTTCTTCAAGGGTTTTCCCTGCATTCTCCTCTAGTATTTTTATAGTTTCATGTCTTAAGTTTAAATCTTTAATCCAATGAGAGTCTATCTTAGTTAATGGTGAAAGGTGTGGGTCCAATTTCAGTCTTCTGCAGGTTGCCAGCCAGTTCACCCAGCACCATTTGTTAAATAGGGAATCTTTTCCCCACTGAATGTTTTTAATTGGCTTGTCAAAAATCAAATAGCGGTAAGTAGCTGGATTCATCTCTTGGTTCTCTATTCTATTCCAGATATCTACTTCTCTGTTTTTGTGCCAATACCATGCTGTTTTGATCACTATCGATTTGTAGTAAAGTCTGAGGTCTGGTAGTGTGATTCCTCCTGTTTTGTTTTTATTTCTGAGTAATGTCTTGGCTATTCGAGGTTTTTTCTGATTCCATATAAAACAAAGTAATGTTTTTTCAAGATCTTTAAAATATGACAGTGGAGCTTTAATAGGGAGTGCGTTGAAATTATATATTGCTTTGGGTAGTATGGACATTTTAATAATGTTGATTCTTCCCAGCCATGAGCATGGTATGTTTTTCCATTTGTTAACATTTTCAGCTATTTCTTTTCTTAGAGTTTCATAGTTCTCTTTATAGAGATCTTTCACGTCTTTTGTTAGGTAAATTCCCAAATATTTCATCTTCTTTGGCACTACTGTGAATGGGATAGAGTCCTTAACTGCTTTTTCAATTTGACTGTTGTTGGTGTATATAAAGGCTACCGACTTATGAATGTTGATTTTGTAACCTGAGACGCTGCTGTATTCCTTTATCACTTCTAGGAGTTTTGTAGTAGAGTCCCTAGTGTTTTCCAGATACACAATCATATCATCTGCGAAGAGCGAGAGTTTGATCTCTTCTGACCCTATATGGATACCCTTGATCGCCTTTTCTTCCCTAATTGCGGTGGCTAAAACTTCCATTACAATGTTGAAAAGCAATGGAGACAATGGGCAGCCTTGTCTGGTTCCTGATCTGAGTGGAAATGATTCCAATTTAACTCCATTCAATGTGATATTGGCTGTGGGTTTGCTGTAGATAGCCTCTATCAGTTTAAGAAAAGTCCCTTCTAGACCAATTTTCTTGAGTGTTCTGATCATGAAGGGATGCTGGATATTATCAAAAGCTTTTTCTGCATCAATTGAGAGAATCATATGGTCTTTGTTTTTTAATTTGTTTATGTGCTGAATTACATTTATAGATTTACGTATATTGAACCAGCCTTGACACCCTGGGATAAAACCCACTTGGTCATGATGTATAATTTGTTTGATGTGTTGCTGGATTCTGTTTGTTAGGATCTTGTTGAATATTTTTGCATCTATATTCATTAGTGATATTGGTCTATAATTTTCTTTTCTTGTTGGGTCTTTTCCTGGTTTGGGGATCAGGGTGATGTTTGCTTCATAGAACGTGTTGGGTAGTCTTCCTTCTTTTTCTACATTTTGGAACAGGTTGAGTAATATAGGTACTAATTCCTCTTTAAAGGTTTGGTAGAATTCTGACGTGAAACCATCTGGTCCCGGGCTTTTCTTTTTAGGGAGGTTTTGTATAGTTGATGCTATTTCTGAACTTGATATGGGTCTGTTCAACATTTCCACTTGATTCTGGTTAAGTCTTGGAAGGTGGCGTGCTTCCAAGTATCAGTCTATTTCCTTCAGATTTTCATATTTCTGAGAATAAAGTTTCTTGTAATATTCATGAAGGATTTTTTGGATTTCTGATGAGTCTGTGGTTATTTCGTCTTTGTTGTTTCTGATTGATGATATTAGAGATTTTACTCTTTTTTTCCTGATTAGGTTGGCCAGAGGTTTATCTATTTTATTGACCTTTTCAAAAAACCAGCTTTTTGATTTATTGATCTGTTGTATTATTCTTTTGTTTTCAATTTCATTTAATTCTGCTCTAATTTTGGTTATTTCTTTTCTTGTACTGGGTTTGGGGTTGGAATGTTCTTCCTTTTCCAGTTGCGTGAGATGTCCCATTAAGTTGTTAACTTCCTCTCTTTCCATTCTCTTGAGGAAGGCTTGCAGTGCTATAAATTTCCCTCTTAGAACTGCCTTTGCAGTGTCCCAGAGGTTCTGATAGTTTGTGTCTTCATTGTCGTTTTGTTCCAAAAAATTGGCGATTTCTTTCTTAATCTCATCCCTGACCCAGCTATCATTCAGCATAAGGTTATTTAACTTCCATGTTTTTGTATGGGTATGCAGATTCCTGTTGTTACTCAATTCAAGTTTTATTCCATGATGGTCTGAGAAGATGCATGGAATAATTTCTATTCCTTTAAATTTACTGAGGTTAGACTTGTGACCTAAAATGTGATCAATTTTGGAGTAAGTTCCGTGGGCTGATGAGAAGTATGTGTATTCAGTTTTGTTGGGATGAAATGTTCTGTAGATGTCTGCTAAATCTAAATATTGGATGGTTAGGTTTAAATCTAAGATTTCTTTGCTCAGCTTCTTTCTGGAGGATCGATCCAACACTGCCAAGGGAGTGTTGAAATCTCCAACGATTATGGAGCTGGAGGAAATCAAGTTACTCATGTCTGTTAGAGTTTCTCTTATAAATTGAGGTGCATTCTGGTTGGGTGCATAGATATTAATAATTGAGATCTCGTCATATTGAGTATTACCCTTAACAAATATGAAGTGACCATTCTTGTCCTTCCTTACTTTTGATGGTTTAAAGCCTACTGTATCTGCAAATAAAATTGCAACACCTGCTTTTTTCTGATTACCATTTGCCTGAAATATGGATGACCATCCTTTCACCCTGAGTCTGTATTTGTCTTTTAAGTTGAGATGTGACTCTTGTATGCAACAAATATCTGGCTTGAGTTTTTGTATCCAGTCAGCTAACCTATGCCTCTTTAGAGGACAGTTTAAGCCATTCACATTGATGGAGAGTATTGATAAGTCTGGTGGAATTTTGGGTATCGAGTTTTTCAAAGGTCCAGTGGACGTTTTTAATCCTTTCGCCAGTGTGGAAGTTGGAGTTTGATCCGAAGTTTCTGAGTGAGTTTACTTTTGTGGTATAGGATTGGGTTGGTCATTGTGGAGGATAGGTCTGAGAACATCCTGAAGAGCTGGTTTACTTATGGCAAATTTTTTCAACATATGAATGTCATTGAAGTATTTAATTTCTCCATCATAGATGAAACTCAGTTTAGCTGGATACAAGATCCTGGGTTGAAAGTTTTTTTGCTTTAAGAGATTAAAAGTTGATGACCAGGCTCTTCTTGCTTGAAAAGTTTCAGCAGACAGATCTGCAGTTATTCTAATGTTCTTACCTTTGTACGTTATAGTTTTCTTTCGCCGGACTGCTTTGAGAATCTTCTCTTTCATGTTAACTTTAGTGAAGCTAATTATGATATGTCTGGGAGATGGCTTATTGGGGTTGAATCGTGTTGGGGTTCTGAAGCTGTCTGCTATCTGAATTTCAGATTCTCTAGGCATGTCTGGAAAATTTTCTTTCATAATTTCATGTAGAAGGGCCTCTGTGCCCTTGGCAGCTACTTCATCGTTCTCCGAAATTCCTATAACCCTTATGTTGTTTTTTTCCGAATTATCTGAGAGTTCTCTGAGTGAGTGATCCGTTTTTGCTCTCCATTTCTCTTCCTCTTTGAGAGATTGGGAGCGTTCGAAGACTTTATCTTCAATGTCAGAAATCCTTTCTTCTGCTTGCTCCATTCTGTTACTGAGGGATTCTACTGTATTTTTCATATCTTTGAGGGCTGTAAGTTCTTGTTTCAGTGTGTCTAAGTCTTTGATGGTTTTGTCTTTAAATTCGTTAAATTCTTGAGACAATTTTTGAATTTCTCCTCGAATTCCTAATTCCATTTTATTAATCTTGTCTGCAAACCAAATTCTGAATTCGACTTCTGACATCTCAGCCAGTTGTTTATGAATGGGATCTTCAATCACATCTGCCGTATCTTTTCTTGGGGGGGTTGATCTATTCTGGTTATTCATGTTACCAGAGTTTTTCCGCTGATTCCGCCCCATGGTTTACTCCCTTTGGTTTTTCCCCTGGGGTTTTATCGAGGGCCCGTACAGTGTTGTGGCCTGAGAAACTGGGGCCCTGTCTGGTGTGGTGGAGCAAAGTGGTTCTGTCTTGTTTTCAGCTGGTTTCTGTTCGATCCTATTGCAACTTCTACTCTGGCTTGAGGTCTCAGCTGTGTGGAAAAATCAGCAATTAAGTCACCCCACCTGCCCACCTCTGGCCCCAGTTGGAAAAGGAGTATCAAACCTTCCTACAATCGCACACCCAGGGCACCGCCTGTAAAGTCCTCAGTCTATTAGCCCAGTTCAAAAGGTCCGAATCAACTGTCTCAATCGGCACTTGTCTCGGGTGGAAGGGTTCAAGAGGTCTCTGGGAACTGGATCACAGGGGCCTGGTGACTCCTCTGACACAGCTCACCCCAGTGCAGCATGGAGTCAGGAGGAGCCACCCAGCAAACAGAGCAGTCTGGGAAGGTTGACGTCTCCTTCCCCACTTTGCCCCTCCGTCGGACCCAGTCACTGGTATCTCTGCAGATGGCTAACTCAGTTGCCTGCAGTGAACAGACACTCCAGGGGTTTGCACCTGCCTGAATCGCAAGGAAGTCTGCCAGGCCCCCGCAGACTGCCGCTATCTAGCAGGAGGAGATGGGGCCTGACATCTTTGAGTGTTTGATGCAGGTGATGGGAAGGAGGTGTTCACTCAGGCTTAGCCCCGACCCTGATGGATGCTGCTAACAGAACAGAACAGAACAGACAACTTTGTGAGGTTCTGTCTCTGTTCCTGTCGTCGTCTACAGAAGACGGGCTGTTTTGAGTTCAAATGTCTTTGCTGCTGGAGAATTGCGTCTGAACACCTCTCTGGGTCGGCCCCGCCCTGGAAGCTTCCCGGGTTTGTGAGCTGTCACTGGTGGCCTCCTCTGGTTGCCCAGGGAGACAGGGGGTGTGGCCTCAGAATATCCAGAAGTGAGCGTTCTGCCCTTAAAGAAAAAACGGCTGTTGATCTACCTCCAGGGAACTGCTGCTCTGGTGTGGGCACTCAGGCGACCCTTTTCTCCTCTGTCCCGCGCCCCAGAGTCAGCACTGAGTGGCCGCAGTTTGTGCTGGGTCCACACCCCTTAAGAGATCCCCCAAGTATCAGAACTCTTGGGGGATGGGCCCCCAGACCCCGATTGGGAGTGGGGGGGGAAGCTAGAGTTTCATTCAGTTTTATGCAATACTACGGTCCGGGGAGGGCTCCTGCACTGCACCGCAGGGAAGTGTCACCAAGGCTTGATTTCCCCCAGCAGAGTGCCCTCTCCTCGCTCACGTATCCCAGAGTCAGCGCTGACCTGGCGCAGCTCAGGCACTGTGCACTCCCCTCGAGAAATCACCCAAGGAGCCGAACTCCGGGGGGATAGGCCCTCAGACCCCGAGTGAGAGTAGGGGCTCTCAGCTCTCAGCGGGGAGGGCAGAGTCTTATTCAGTCTTGTGCCCGGGGAGGGCTCCTGCACTGCACCGCAGGGAAATGCCGCCAAGGCTTGATTTCCCCTCAGCAGAGTGCCCTCTCCTCGCTCACGTATCCCAGAGTCAGCGCTGACCTGACGCAGCTCAGGCACTGTGCACTCCCCTCGAGAAATCACCCAAGGAGCCGAACTCCGGGGGGATAGGCCCTCAGACCCCGAGTGAGAGTAGGGGCTCTCAGCTCTCAGCGGGGAGGGCAGAGTCTTATTCAGTCTTGTGCCCGGGGAGGGCTCCTGCACTGCACCACAGGGAAGTGCCACCAAGGCTTGATTTCCCCTCAGCAGAGTGCCCTCTCCTCGCTCACGTATCCCAGATTCAGCGCTGACCTGACGCAGCTCAGGTACTGTGCACTCCCCTCGAGAAATCACCCAAGGAGCCGAACTCCGGGGGGATAGGCCCTCAGACCCCGAGTGAGAGTAGGGGCTCTCAGCTCTCAGCAGGGAGGGCAGAGTCTTATTCAGTCTTGTGCCCGGGGAGGGTTGGTGCACTGCACCGCAGGGAAGTGCCGCGAGGCATGACTCCCCCTCAGCCTAGTGCCCTCTCCTCACTTGCGTGCCTCAGAGTCAATGCTGACCAGTCGCAACTCGGGGACTGTCCACTCCCCTTGAGAAATCACCGAAGGATCCGAATTCCTGGGGGACAGGCCTCCAGACCTCAGTGGGTGGGAGGGGAGCACCGGGGGTTCAGGGTTGCCGGCAAAGGATTCCCAAAGTTTTATTCAGCCCTATGTCCGGCAGGAGAACGCCACGGCACCCCAGTAGGGGAGGTAGGTCCAGTTTTTAGAAGGTCTCTCCCGTGGAGTGGAGTGGGAGGGCCTTTAATTTCTGCCCGCTTGTTCAATTGTGGGGCTCATGAGCCGGTCTCATGGGGGAGGGGGACTCCCGTCCGCTTGGTGGTGGATTTTGTACCTTTTGTTTGCGTCCTTGTGATCACAACTTGCCTCAGCGGTGTTGATGTGCGTTCTTCAGCCTTCTCTCTTGGTGAGGCTCAAGTCCACCAGGATACTTTCTATTCCTGTCCCTTAACTCTCCTTCTGGATGGGAGCCTTTGTTGAAAGCTGGCTTCAGTCCGCCATCTTGTCTCCCCTCTTCTTTTCAGTCAGTGTTTTTTGAATTGAACTGATTATTCCCCCATGAAGTCATAAATTCCAACTGAAGTAGGTGGGCCAATGTATCAGGAATCGGTGCTGAGTCTGGGCTGCCTTTTTATGCACCTTACTTGTGCTTTCTCTGCCTGCTTGAGGCTGATTTCTAATTGGTCACATCTGCTTGATGATACTTTGCTTCTATACAAACTTAAACTTATAACCTGGCAAATCAGATACATGTGGTTCATCATAGGGCTCTCAGGTTACATAGTCACTTGCTAGTTCATGGTCAAGTTGAAGTATGTAGTTTCTACCAGGGTTCAACTCACCACCAACCAGCCTGGGGAACGACACTTCAGGTACCACTGAATGGAGAAAGTGGGTCATCTAGACTGAACATCAGAGCAGCTTGTGAAAGCCTTTTCTTCCTCATACAAAAGTTCTTTTTTGCTACTGTATAAATGGGTTTTAGGAATACATCCAAGTATATAACACATTTTCTCTAATATGCAAAGGGGTCCAAAAAACACTGGACCTTTTCCTGAACGTTAGATTCTTTTCAGTGCAGAAATTTGCCATTTATGTTAATATCCTAGTAAGACTCAGACCACATTTTCAGAAGTCTTCGGAGTTGTTAAGCAATTGAAATGTCAATGTTTTTTTCCACCACAGATGCACCGCACGTGTCCACTAAGGCATCTAGGATAAGGTGATCAATATTCTATTGTGAGCATTGTGTCCCAAAGGATATCCAGACAATTAAGGCTCCTGTTGGTCCTGGGCTGGGAAAGTTGCCATGAGGTCTAAGAGTAAGGGGGTACTGGTTTTTTTTTTTCCAGGTGGAAAAAAAATTCATGTATTTCTGATTGCCTTTCTAATTGGTAAAGAGGCAAAAGCATTTGCAAAATCATTAGCTGGATAGCAGGTGTCGGGACATGTTTGATTTTCTCTGGTGGTCACCACATACAAAGGACCATCTGCAGTTGGAGTCACCCGCTGACTTTATGATAAGCCAGCCATTCTCCATGATGTCCATGTTAGTTTGCACACACAGAACAGGTGAGGTGAATAGTGAAGGGTTAGGGAGGACTGCCACTGTTTTTTCCCTAATTTGAGCAATTCTTGAGGGATATGATATTCTTTTGTTTTAGTATTTTTCCAGGAAAGGCAGTTTTAGAAATTTCAATTTGGCGTTCCCTCCATGAGTTGGGGAACCAGTATGGGGATTGTATGAGGGGCAATTGTGTCTAGTCAAACTGTGCATTCAGAGTGTAAAATAAATACAGGGTGGGTCTGTTAATTCAGTGCCCCAGTGTAAGATGGAGTCTAGAACTCCTTTTTCATTTGATTTCTATCAGTTTCCATTTATACAGAGAGAACATAATAGTAGTCTGGGTCTTTGGAATACAAATCAATTCAGATTTAGTGTCTGATAATTCCTGGGAAGCAAAATGACCACAGGGCCCTGTAGGGAATCAGTGGGGGAAGATTTATACACATTGTAGTGTTTATAAGGTTCTTTCTTTTTTTTAAATTAAATCTGAGGGTACAGACAATTCGGTTACATTGTTTGTGTTTGTAAGGTGAAGTCCAAAGTCTGAGTTGGAGTTGAGTCCTTCACCTAGGAAGTGCACCACATACCCCTACATTGTGCCCAGTAGCTGGGAACTTGCCCAGTCCTCCTCCTCTTTCCCTTCTTCTTGAATTTAATTGTGTTTTTCTCTCATGTGGGGCTATAGTTGATGATCTACTGGTTTCAGATTCGTACTGAGGGCGTGGGATGCTCGCTTTTCCATTCTTCAGATATCTCACTTAGGAGAATGGTCTCCAGATCCAGCCAGGCAAATATAAAAGATGTCAAGTCTCCATCTTTTTTATGGCTGAGTAGTATTACATGTTACACACATACCACAGTTTATTGATCTCTTCATGAGTCGATGGGCATTTGGGTTGTTCCCACATCTTTGGAATTGTTGCAGGGTTCTTTCCTAAGGGAGTCCGGGCCTTACTTCCATCAAGGTGCTCCAAAGCTATGAACTGGGAACTAGGTGAAAAAACTGTGAATTTCTTCTGTGGCAAATAAAGTGATGTTTCTTTTTATATCTTTAATTTCCAACTATATTTTTCTTGCTCTTCATTTTATTCTTTTTTTTTTATGATCTTCTTTTTTTTTTTTTTTTTTGTAGAGACAGAGTCTCACTTTATGGCCCTCAGTAGAGTGCTGTGGCCTCACACAGCTCACAGCAACCTCCAACTCCTGGGCTTAAGCAATTCTCTTGCCTCAGCCTCCCGAGTAGTCTTTATTTTATTCTTTAAATTCATACCCTTACCATTGCATCATGGATGAAGTATTTTCTCTTATTGCTCTAACGATAGTAACTATAGTTTTTAAAAATTGTATTATAGTATTTCATACATTGTTTTTTTCTCATTTTTCTAAGTTTCCTTTTCTGTGTTTACTAGGTTCCTTACTACTAGGCACTACTAGGTTCTTACACTTAATTTATCTATTTGTAGAAGTTCCTTTTTATGTTCTTTATATTAATTTGTTCCTTTTAGGTTTTGACAACATTTTATATCTAAGATAATAGTTCATTTAAATGTTTGTAAAAGAGATGAGGAACTTAGTCTAAAATAACTATTATTAAACACAAATTCTTAATTTTAATACCTACAGCAGTGGTTCTCAACCTTCCTAATGCCGCGGCCCTTTTTGGTTCCTGTGGGTCACAACCCACGGGTTGAGAACTGCTGATCTAGAATATCAATTTTTTTCTTGTTTAAAATTTCTTACCTGTGAAAAACAAAAAAACGAACAAAAAAAAATTTCTTACCTGCATCAATTCAAAAATTTATTATATTGTATTTTTTCTACTGGTTCTGCAGTTTTGTTTCTTTCATTGTGTTTACTATACTACGTGTATCTTTATATGTGTGGGAAAATGAGGTTCTAACTTAAGTTTTCCATACCCTGAACTAGTTTTCCCAGTGCACTCTATAACAATCAATTCTTTCCTTATGTTTTTTTTTTTCACCTCATACTCATTCTAAGTTCACAAATATAACCTCTAAATGAAATTGTTCCCGTCTATTGTCTGTTAATAAGCCAGTGGTTTCTTCCTATAGTTTTTTTTTTTTTTTAATTATTATTATGATTGCTTTTGCTTTGAAGGATTTGGTAAAATCTTGTGAGGAACTTAATTTACTCTTATTTTTCAGAATTTTCTTGGATACTTTTAAATTTGTTTTTCCAAATGTGTTTTAAAATCTTTTTGTTGTTTGATTAGAGTTATATTGAATATATTCATTTAGACAAATATAGGAAGATAAGACTATAAAGGGCCATTTTTCTGAACTGTATTTCTTTTCTTTTTTTTTGCAGTTTTTGGCCGGAGCTGGGTTTGAACCCGCCACATCCGGCATATGGGGCTGGTGCCCTACTCTTTAGAGCCACAGGCGCTGCCCTCAACTGTATGTCTGAGGTTGATGGGATTAGGTTTTCTATGTGAATGATCATTATGCCCTGGTACAGCTGTTCTGACCAGAAGCTCACTGTTAAAACTCATATCCCTTATATTCTGCAGTTTACCTTCATAGAATGTATCCTAGAGAAATGCTTAATGATATCCAAAAGAGACATTCCTGAATATTTGTAGTAGCTGAGAGTTAGAAGCAAACTCCATCTCCATAGCTGAGAAAAGTGGATAAGTAAATTGTAAGACTTTGAAACATGATGAAGCATCAAAATCAATGAACACATTTTCATATTACAAAATATCACTATGGTTAGAGAGAACAAAGCTAAAATTAGAATGAAAACAATAATGCAACACCATTTATAAAAATTAGAAATGTTTACATAAAATCAGTATATATTAATCAAAGGTTAGATATGGCAAATTATTTATATTAATTATATGTTAGAATGAGTATTTATAGAAAGACATCCCGATAGAAAAGCATAAAAAAATAAAATAAGATAGTAATGTAAGGATAGAAGAGTTCTAGGTTAAATTATATAGTGTGGCAGAAATTGAGGAGCATGCTTAATTCAACTTTCTGAATCTGAGAAAATATAGGTATGTTTTTATATGCATACATATAAACATGTACTTATTTTAAAGTTTGGATGATAAGCATGGTTTAAAATCATATTTCCCTAACTAAAATATATTTAAAATATTGCCAGTCAAAATTTTCATGCAAACTGAAGGTATTCAATTTTTCAGTAATCTTTTCATTGCTATATCATAGGATAAGCATAAATCAATTTTTATTGTTGTGTACAATAGACATAGTGACTCTCCAGATAGGGATAATACACAAAGAATGCTTGTGGACTTGTTTTAATTTCCTTTCTTAATTCATTAATGAAGAGGAAAACTAAGCTTTTGTGAAGAATAAATAGACCAGGAAAAAATAAATTTTCAAGTAATGCATTCAAATGATTAAACAAAACACTGCCTATGTAGTTCATAAAAAGTGATGTTGGTCAGGCACAGTGGCTGACACCTGTCATCCTAGCACTTCGGGAAGCCAAAGTAGGGAGGATTGCTTGAGGCTGGGAGTTTGAGTCCCGCCTGGGCAACATAGAGAGATCCCATCTCTAAAATTTTTTTTTCAATTAGGTGCGCGTGGTAGCAGGTGCCTTTAGTCTTAGCTACTCAAGAGACTTTGGAGGGAACCTTGCTTGAGCCCTGGAGTTCAAGGTTGCAGTAAACTATTATGCCCCTGCATTGTAACTATAACCTGGGTGACAGAGCGAGATTCTGCTTCTTAAAAAAATAAAGTAGAAAAAATAAGATAACATGAATTAATATTTTCTGAGTTTTTTTTTAATTTATATTATCCATGATAGTGTCAAAAGATAAAATTGCAACACATTTATTCACAGATCTAATTGCCTTTTATCTATGATTCATGCATTAGAATCCATTCTGCAAAACAGAATGAGAGCTCCCACTGGGTAATGTCAGAGGAATGGCTTTTGTGAGGTGGGAACAAGGAAAGAGAACAATAGAACACAACTGATTAGTTTATATGAGGTTTCATCAGGATGCTTCTTTTAAGGTTTAAAGCGAGGGTACTTTTTTATTATACGGACTCAGGTAGACTGGAATCTTCTATTTTTCAGGAAAACCTGGTTTGTGTTAGGATTTGTCTGCTTCCTTAAAATTTCAGTTTGATGGAATGGCCTTTAGCATGAGTGACTCCATTTTGTTTTGGTCTGATCTGTTGGGAACTTATGCAGGAGTTTAGTTCAAAACAATGGCCTCCCATAAAGTTCATTTAACCCCAGTTTTTCTTAGCTATTCTTTCTTAAACATTTACTTTTGGCAATTCCTATGAGACCACTTGTAACAGAAACTTTTTCTATAAATTTAAACCAAGCTCAAACATTAAAAGAAAGCTGTGAAACAAAATAATACAGCAATTTCTGTAGAAGTTGAAAATTAGGAATTGTAAAATGCATCAGTGGTTTTGTCAATGTAAATGAAAATAACATGTTTGCTAAAACTTTAAAGTGCATTTTACATATAAATAAGGCACAGTCTTCTAAAATTGTGTCATTGTACTGTCATAGTTTAGTTTAGATTCATTTTATAATATGAAAGTTTTGTTGTTTAAAATTGATGGAATTATGGCCTCTTCACTTCAAAAAAAATTTTCAAGTCTTCATGATAGAGGAAGAAGTTTACTGATAGAGCCTTCTAGTATTCAAACCATTCCTCTGAGGTATTGTTAATATAACTGCAGGGGAGGAGGGAAATGTTTTTTCTCCATCCTTCTGCATTCTTTGGTTGGGGTATGAATTAAATTGTCATAAGACAGAGTAGCAGGAGAAAAAAACTTTTTAATTATGTATATTTCCATGAGAGACCCACAAAAATATGAGACTCCAAGAAGGGCCAGGTGATTGAAGCTGAGATAGCCTGGGCTACAGAAGGAATAGGAGCTTGGAGCTTCAGAGGGCTGGTAAGACGAGCTAGGGGAGGTGAGAGCAGTGTGAGGAATAGAGGTTGCCCTGTTGTGCAGGTTAAAGTCTTTCAGGTGATAAAAGTTGTCTCCTGAAAGTTTTCTCCCTGATTCGGATACATTCCTTTATAGCTATATGAGGTCTGACAATTAAGTTCATGAACTCGCCTTGGGAAGACTCCTTTGAAGACTGGGCACTGGTATCAGTGCACAGCTTCCCGAGGGGAGGACTTTCAAGCTGACCATGGCGATAATCAGCAGGGAGGTATGTAGCACTTTTTCCTAGGATGAGTTTGTGAACTTGTCAGACCTCTTGAACTTATTTTACAGAAGGTCAGCATTGCAGAGCTACTTCTGTGTGTTCAGTTTCTCAAAACAACCAGCTTTAAGTAACCAATATGCCAAAGAGTTTTCTGCCTGAGTTGGCATATTCTGGTCTCCTACAGTTATATTTTGGGGTGGTGTGTCTTGAGCTCCAGCATTACCATTATTTACATTTAGATAATATAACTTACTGCTTTTTGGGGGGGGGAGGGAAGGGCTGGCCAACAGTATTTATTAAGTGACTAACCAGTCTTTGTTTCGTAAGAGAATGTTTCTGTTTTTGTTCAGTAATATGATATTCTGCAAGTAGTTGTGCTGATGGCTGCTTTTTGCTCTTTTTCTTTTTGCTCTTCTTGCAATTTTTCTTTATTCTTCCTTTCTTGCCTTAATTTATAGAATTAACAGATATTTTTAATAATAGAATTAACAGAATTTAACAGTTTTTTGTTTTTCCTCTTGTAGCTTTTTAGATTTGTATTTCTTTATTATTCTCTTAATAGTTATCACAGAGATCACAATATATAATTTTAATTTTTACTATCTACTTTAAATTAGAACTTTTACCACTTCATCGAATATAAGAAGTTCAGAAGAGTTTCACTCCATTACTGTCTTCTCATCTTTTGCGTTATTTTGCCAACAAATCTCTTACTTCTACCATATTTTCACAACCCCCAAGACTATTGTTATTGTTCTTGTTTTTAGATAGTCAACATTTATTGATAATTACTATCATACCTTATTCTTTCCAGTACTCTTGTTTTCAGTTTCATGTGTTTATATAGAATCATCTTGCTTTAGCCTGGGTATATCTTTTGTTAATTATTACTAGTGATGAAGTTTTGCAATTTTTGTTGATGCACATCTTTCTTGCTCTCTGAAGAATATTTTCATCAGGTCTTGAATTCTATGTTGTTGCGAACTACCATTTTTAAAACTATAATGTCTGGGCCATTGTAAGCCATTAATTGTAAGCTCTTGACGTGACACTGCATAAGCAGCATGGGAAGTTGAGCAACAGGTTTAATGTGGGAAATACTAAGCCAGTGTTTTGACTGTTGCCCTTCTCACCTCCCTTTCACCTGGCTGATTTATCTGCTTCCAGGCTGCTGTGTGTTGGCTGCTGATAACTCACAGCTGCCCTGTTCTCTGGGAAATTGCCCCCTAACAAATAGGAACCATCTGTATTCTTTATCTACAGCTACCTAACACATCATTCCGAACTTTAGTGACTTAAAGCAACAATAAGCATTTATCATGCCATTTTCTATGAGTCAGGAATTTGGGTGTTAATTAGCTGTGGGGCTTGGGCTTAGCATCTTTCAAGAGATTGCTGTCAAGAAGTCAGCAGGGCTGTGGGCGTTGGAAGGCTGAAGGGACTACAGTATCATGTCCCAAGATGGCTCACTTGTGTAGCTGTCGGCGGGAGGCCTCAGTTTCTTGTCACCATGACATTTCCATAGGGCCGCCTACCTGTTCTCACCACATTGTGCTGGCTTCCCTCAGGACAAGAGCAAGGCAGCAGCTGTAGTCTTTCTGATCTGGCCTCAGAAGTCTCACACTGTCATTTCTGCAGCACCACACAGCTCTCTTCCGTGTGAAGGGAACTACGTGAAGACATGAGGCGTGAAGGAATGAAAGGGAAGGTTGTTGGAGTCATTTCAGAGACTGGCTATCACCACTTGGCGGCACCTGTGGAGGGTGGTTAGGCTCCCACACACCTCACGTGCCTGCAGCTATGGGCAATGACTGTCAGACATGGTAGAAGAGGCTCACCCCTTGCTTCAAGGTGACGGGACCAGATATGTGGTGAAATGCATGTTCAGCTGCAGCCGAGCCCACAGCCCACTGAGCTCCTTCCTGCACACGCCATCCTGCTTCCTGTCCTCCCTCTCCTAAGAGCACTGCACTAAGCAATCGTCCACATCCAGACCCCTGTCTGAGGCACTACATCTAGGGAATCTAACACAGAGATATCTGAATTATAAAAAAGTACCTAAAATAACTGCAGAATGAGAATAAAATATGGCAAGATTATAGTAACCTGCCCAAAAGATTAATAATTCTCTTAATATACCCAAGTTTTTAAACTTTTTGTTTAGTTTTGTTTCCTACCCCATTCCCTCTCTATGTTCATTTTGAATTCATTGATTTTTTTTATCGTTCTATTGCTAATATGGAAAAATGAAAAATTGCTTATTAAACTATGTCCCTGTATAAGGAGTTCATAACTATGGAAGTCTTCCTTTAGCTTGGGAAGACATGAACTAAACCATAGAGTTGGATACTTTTCATTTTATTTTGGAGATATAATCTTACTGATTCAATCTACCCTATTTTTTTTCTATCTACATAGCATGCTAATAATGCGCTCATTGAAGACTGAGTGATTGATACAAACCAGTTACGGAGGTTTCCGAAGTTAAGGAAGAGCTACTGCCCCTTTAAGCTGATAACAAAGCATCACTATTTTGCCTTTTTGGGCAGAAACCAAATCAACACAGCTGTAAAGTCCATTGTGCTCATATAGCTGTCTAAACCAGCCTAAGCAGAGTGATTTCCCTGTGGCAGTTTCTGCTCCTTGCTTGATTTCTTGAAGTTAGTTGGTAAGAATAAGCTATTAGCAAGCTTAAATCGGTGATAATTAGCTGTACATTATTATTTCAAAGTGGTGTGGCTATGCCAATTAAGTGGGTAATTAGAAAAACCCCAGGACAATAAATTAAGACAGAGTCTCAACATCAGCGTCCCATCTGTTCTCCAGCAAGCATTCCAATTAGCCAAGCCTCTCACTGAAAAATGTGCGACCGAGGGGATTGGCTCCATGCATGGGTGTGTGGGGGTGATAGAAGCTGTCCTGGGTGCTAAGTAAAGATAAGGTAGCTTTAACAGGAGAGGCTGATGTCAAGGTGAAGAAAGGAGGATTTTTAGGAATGTTGGATTTTTGGTGTTTCAAATAAAATGTAATTGTTTTCTGGGTATTTGTTTTTGTTAGTTTTCTTTTCAGAATGTAATTGGAAGGTTGTTTCATGAGGCATTCCCATTTCATTCTAATGCATTTATTAAATCATGATTTGAGTGAGAATTTTGTCATGTGTAACATTAACAATTTTGTTGAGAAGGGGAGGTAAGGAAGACATTTGAAATTGTAGAATTTAAGGACAAGAGTGAGGCAGGGCACGATTTTGACTCAGGATGTCACAGTCCATGAAAGCAAATTAATATCCTGTACATCCAAGAAAAATGAAGTGAAGTGGTTAAAATAATTAAATATAGGAAACCATTTTAAATGTATTAAATGAAGAACAGTTCGTCTTTAGGATTATTGTAAAGATAGATGGAATACATTCATATGAAATACGATTGTTAGCTTAAAATACACGAGTTTATAGTTATATAGTCAAATCCTACCTAACACAACACTTCATTAACAAAACCAAAATTAATGAAATTTTAAAATAATGGATGTTACACACTGGTCTATGTGTTTGGTTATATGATAAATTAATATTGAGATATACTGGGCTTCATGATGAATTTTAAATACAAATATTTAATGGACAAAAATATTAATTGATCAATAAAAAGTCAATTCTTTGAGAAAAAAATTAATATCGTTTATACTACTAAAGAAAGCAATTTACAATCTATTTCCTAAAGGGAAGTTAGTGCTTCTCTGAGGTGTCATTATTATTTATTGCCTGTAAGTTTAATTTACTGAAATAAAGGTCATGGTCCCTTCAAATGAGAAAATTTCTGTTTAATTTAAAACAGTGAGGATGAAGTGGTAGCAGTGAGTACTTCCAGGACAGGGCAGGCCAAGCCAAACGGAAGGTTCAGATAGGGGGCCAGAGGTGAGGCCAGAGCAGGCACCGAGGGAACACAAGCTCCTAAAGCAGGCCAGAGTCAAGACCTACATGAATAATGAAAATCAGGACACGCATGGGGGTCAAAAGCCAGGCCCACGAGAACACATGCCAGGAGGCAGAGCAGACATATGGTAAAAGTTCAAGCTAGTGGTTCTTAACCTTTGGAGATTGTGTATCCCACTGAGAATGTGACAAAATGTTCTCAGAAGAAACTTAGTTCATAAACAAATACCTGCAAAATTTTGTTGCATTGGCAAACGCTTTACTCCATCTAAAACTATATAAAAAATACAAACTTCTTTAACAAAATGCTTGCTTTTACTTTCTAGAGGTTCATGGAAAAAAATCAATGACTTTTTTTGTGAGATATCTTGCACTAATTCTGTACCCTGGCAAATAAACTAATATCAAACATAACTTGTCCTGAAAGAAGAGATAGTTTTAACTACTTGGCCTGAACTAGATGTTAAAAATGTGACTGGTCTTAGATGTGGCTGTGGGCACATTTGTTTGATATCCAACAGATACCCACTCTTTGTTTTGATGGTAACCATTACAGTAAATTATAGGAAACTTATGTAACTATTAATGGCTGTATTTGGAACTCTGGTAGTTTGCTTTCTTACATGAGAATTTCCAACATTTTAAATCTATCAATTGCATTTGAAGTTTCCAAAGGATGCATATGTATATTAGGGAAAAACAGAAGGAAGCACCGAAAGATACTAATATTTGTCTTTAGTTGCACATTGAATAGAATTAACAAAGCTGCCAAATCCCCCACGATTGTCCTCAAATTAGTAGAAAAAATATGCATCTGGAGTAGATGACATCATTTGGTAGCAACAGTGCTTTTTCTTTTTCCGTTTTCACTGCAAAGCACAAATGAGACCAATCATTTCCAATGTACATGGTTTCACCGTGCTCTGGAGAATCATGCGTGGGTTTTTTGTTTGTTTGGTTGGTTGGTTTTTGTTTTGTTTTGTTTTTTGCTTGGAAGTGCAAAAAAATGACAGTTTGAAGGAAGTTTCAAGGTAATTATTTTTGCTTAGGTCAACAGTATTTGTAGAGTTGTAGACATTTAGATTAAACTTCTTTCTCAAAAATGAGATTCATTTTATCTGATGACTTTTGAGGTTAAAGAGTCTAGCGGTCTTCCCTTTTTGCTTGTGTTAGTTTTCACCCTTCAGCAAGAATCTTGTTGTATATGGAACACTGCAACATTAGGGTCTTGCAAATTGAGGAAACCCAAGAGATTTATATAATCTTAGCCTTGGTTTGTCTACGTTTTCCAACTTAAGCTAAGCTTTATATAAACAAATATGCATGTAAAAACACGAATAATTGTAGCAGAAGGATAGATTACTTTAATTCCTATCACATAGAAGTATTTTGGATGTCATAATGAAGTGAAGGTGATTACATATGAATTATCCCTGGTCAGTAGGGGATTCATGCCACCCATCAGAAATTTAGAATAAAATCATACCGAGATCTCATGTAACATTCAACAGCAATATTTTCCAGAATGGACATTACCAGGATAATAGAAGCAAATTGAAGAGTAAAATAGCTTATTTTCTGTGAACCTTTGTTAATTATAGATTTTCTAATTCTAAAGCCCATTTTTTATATCAGAGTCCAGGGCCACAAGTTTTTAGAATGAAATATATAGAGCATCTGAAAATGCAAGCATGAACAATTTGTACTGGGTATACGTATCATTTAAATAAGATAAATTTATGGAGAGAACCGGGAATATCTATTTGTAATTTAAAAAATTAATAACAGAAGGAAGAGAAAGAAGGCTATTATTAGCAGACTATTAATGGGCAAGTATTTTATTTTATTTATTTATTTATTTATTTATTTATTTTTGTAGAGATAGAGTCTCACTGTACCGCCCTCGGGTAGAGTGCCGTGGTGTCACACGGCTCACAGCAACCTCTAACTCTTGGGCTTACGTGATTCTCCTGCCTCAGCCTCCCGAGCAGCTGGGACTACAGGCGCCCGCCACAACGCCCAGCTATTTTTTTTTTTTTTTTTTGTAGAGACAGAGTCTCACTTTATGGCCCTCAGTAGAGTGCCATGGCATCACACAGCTCACAGCAACCTCCAACTCCTGGGCCTAAGCAATTCTCTTGCCTCAGCCTTCCGAGTAGCTGGGACTACAGGCGCCTGCCACAATGCCCAGATATTTTTTGGTTGCAATTCAGCCAGGGCTGGGTTTGAACCAGCCACCCTCGGCATATGGGGCCGGCACCTTACCGACTGAGCCACAGGCGCCGCCCCAAGGCAAGTATTTTATTAATGTTCCAATAATGCTGAGAGGAGAGAATATTGTCTATGTTATGTTCCTGGTCCTCTAAGTCATGAAGTTTATTGTTAAAATGTTAGCAGCCAGAAGAAATATCTTACTATCAAAAAGGAATATTTAAGATTTGACCTAAAACACTGAATCTCAAAATATAGGTACTTAATAATGATTCTTTGTATAAATGGCATATATCAGGATCATTAGATTTGGAGATTGAAGAACTAGTAGCGTGTAAACTAGTAGAATCAAACGAATAATTGCATATCTTAATTGGAATGAAGAAAAAGTTATAAGAAGTAAAAAAAAAAAAATTATCTCTTTTGGGATGGACAGCCAGTTTGCCTGGTCCTGCGTGATTTGTTTTAAATCTTGAACACTTGGTCCAGTGTTTATTTACATAAATGGGTTGAAGTCTTTGTTTAAAGCCCTCTTTAATGGGAAACAGAGTCAGTGCTTTTTAAGGTACATCTTTACAACATGGGAAAACAGTGTTAGAGGAAGCTTCTCAGTTTTGACAACAGGTTTAAATCACTCTTTTAGAGGACGATGCTTTGAGAAAGGGTGCTTTTTACTGGGACATTAAATAGTAATGTGTTGGGTTTAGGAGGTCGTTGAAAAGTGAGGAATAGAGGCATCTCCCTGATTCTGTAGACAGCATGAACTTCTAGCTCAGGGCTGGTATAAAGTTGCAAGAGAACCAAATATGAAGGACCTGCTTGTAAAGGTCCCTCTGCAGAGGTTCTCTAAGGTTAGAGTCTGATTTCTGAGCTTTCTTTTCATTTCTTCTTCCCATTACTTTCCCTGTTGCTTGCCAGCCTACCACCTTCATCCCTTTAACTTTGTTGAGAAGTACAGTAAATCCTCTAATAAAGGGAAAGCATGTCATGTGAACAAGACTTCCTATGCAGAGAGAAAAACCTGGAATCACTTAACCAGAAAAAAAAAAAAAAGTTCTCTTTGAGAAAGGTGCAGATCTTATAGGTCACAGTTTCCACAATGAGCAGTGGGTTCGGGGGGGAGGGTTCAGAGAGCAGACTTTATGAATTACTCTTTTAGAAAAAAAGGGGGCATTCCATTTTAATTAAATATGAATGTAATGTTCTTGAAACATATTTTCTATGTCATAACTGCACCATACTTTGCATTGTTTCTCAGTGATGTATTCACCATCCCCTCCCATCTCTCCATAGATGACACGGTCTGTAGAGGAACAAGCCAAGAAACTAGACTCCAGTTCTCCCCATAGCCCATCTAACTCTACAAGTTTAATTATTTTCAAGCATTTGCAATGAGAACTGTCGTTATTGTGAAATAGAAATCTAAGTATTTTTCTGTTCTAAATATGTCTATACGTATTTTGCCTAACAGAATGACTTAGGTGAGGATGAAGTTAAATGATTAAATGTAGATTCAGAGTAGCCCTAGAAAATAGTCCTTATCTAGAAACAGGTAATTATATATTTCCTCTGCTGAGCAGAAGATGAACGTTTTAAATGTCTTCTGTTTGACAGCTGTGGTCAGACATCTCTGCAGGACTGAGCCTGCTCATTAATGCCACATTAACCTTAACTTTGCCTCGGGCCATTAACTGGCAAACTGCACATTTGACCTTTGTTCTACAGATATTTTCTAACAGTGTGCTAGGCACTGCTTTTAATTTGGATTCTGTATTATGTGTGGACTGACGTTAGGGGAAAAAATCAATATATGTCATTAAATAAGGAAACATGATACATTCCACAGAGAAAAAGGTCCATTTGAAAGTAAGATTCTTCTCCAATACTTTTTCCCGAAAATTAGCTTTGGTCAAAATTAGAAATAGTCTCTTTTGTGTTGTTTTCAATGGGAAAAAAGTGTAAGTGCGATATGTGACAATTTATAAATTTTTTTTTTTGTTTTTTTTGGCCGGGACTGGGTTTGAACCCGCCACCTCCGGCGTATGGGACTGGCGCCCTACTCCTTGAGCCACAGGCGCCGCCCTATAAATGTTTTAAATAAAACAAATTTCCACTAGATTGAGAGGTATGCCTTTTGAATATAGCTTTGTCTCTAGCAATGTCTAATTAAATGAAATGCCAAATCGGATGTAGATTACAGCTATATGCTTTAAGGCAAACAGCTTCCTAGATGATCCGCAAAGTTTGAAACGCTATGTCAGCCTTATAAATTAAAGCGTTTCGGTAGACTATGTTCGTGCTGCTATATGCAGTTAATGAATAATATACAGCTAATGTGAAATAAGTTACACCTATATTTTATTACTTTGAAAGAGGTTCATAGTATACTGTTAAGTGAGATAAGCCAATTGCATATGAGGGTTAGGTTGGTACCAGTTTTATAAAATCAAACCATCTCTGTATCTTTTTCTGTCTCTGTCGATCTGTCTTTGGTTTCTTGTTAGTTTGTAAGTAGAGAAAGCTGAAGAAAGATAAGCACCAGGCTGTTACCCTTGGTTACCTCTGGTGGGAGGGGTGTCCTGTGTAGGGACAGGACAGCTGCTCTTCATGTGCGTTTTAATTATTTTTCTACTTACAAAAAGGTATGTTACTTAGAGAGTTAAAAAAATCACTAAAGCGGATCATACCAGTGGCAAGAGTTGCTCAGTTTTGCTATAGTAACCGAGGATGCCTTTGTCAACAGGGTGGGTGGCAGCTCCTTTTACGTTGTTTGTACCACGTGATATGTCAGGAGACCTTTCTGGCACTCGTGGCCTCCAGGGCCTGGGATGCAATGAAGCAATAACTATGCCTGTCCACGTTTCTCCCTGGTTTTCAGTAAGCTCAGGGCAAACAAGTCTGCAGGCTGTGAATGAGCAATTGTGGGGCAGCTTTTCTCTACTTACTGAGCTAGCACTGTGTAGAAAGCTGGCCATTCCACTGTGAGTAGAATTTACCCCACTCCCTGCTTCCTGCAGCAGACAATTTAGACTGGGCAAAGCATTCAGAAACCTCCTCTACCATCCCGCATCCTAAGTGCATATTCTCACAGGAAGAAGTGAGGTATCTGTGTTTTCTGCTGTAACAATTTACTAATGAGTGTGTTTTGTTAACAAGGTAATCATGTATGTGAATGTTTAGAAATAGATGGGAATATTTTTCCACCTAAATTTTATTCAACTCTGATTTATCAAGTATTCAAGGTCAACTAGACATTGCTAAGTGATGGAAATTTTTTTTTCTTTCTGGGGGTGGGGGGAGACAGAGTCTCACTTTATCACACAGCTCACAGCAACCTCCAAGTCCTGGGCTTAGGCGATTCTCTTGCCTCAGCCTCCTGAGTAGCTGGGACTACAGGCGCCCGCCACAATGCCCAGCTATTTTTTTTGTTGCAGTTTGGCCGGGGCCGGGTTTGAACCCACCATCCTCGGTATATGGGGCCAGCGCCCTACCCACTGAGCTACAGGCACTGCCCTAAATGATGGAAATTTCAATTAAAAAATTAAACAAGACTTTAGAGCTTGGTGTTGACAAAATGCCAGACTGAACCACAACTTAGTTTCCCAAGTCTTTTTACTTCTGTGGTCTTTACACAATAAGAGGGTTGGGTTAAGTCACTCATTCTCAAGCCCGAGTGCACATTAGGATTCTATAGGAAGCTTTCAGAAAACCTGTAGATCTGACTGAGGGAGAGATCTAGCTGTGTAGTTTAAAATATTTCCTTGGTGATGATAATGTGCAGATAAGATACAGAGAGCCACTGAGCAGACAATCTCTAAGGCTCTTTCTCTCCCTGTCTTCATAACACAGCATATCTATGATGTATTAATTATGACAGTTATCTTACACAGCAGTGTGAGTAAATATTAATGTCACTACCTGTTAATTTCAGTATTACATGTAAATAAGGGCTGTCTGGAGCCTGGTGAGCAGAGTCTGGTATAGCTTGAAGTCCTGCCCCATAGATTTCTTCCATTTCCTGATGCAACAACACACCAGGAAAGCCTCTCTGATATTTTGTCAAAATCCAGGAATAGGTTCCTTAATTTAAAGTTTTCTAAGCCACCTCTGCTGTTTTAAGACTTTAAACTATCATTATTATTTTGTGAAATGTATTTCTTGTAGGAGTTTCTCCTTCTAGAAGCTGATAAAACTAAGACCCCAGTGGAGGCTAATTCAACAAGAATGTGCTGAGTGCCTGTTGGGTACCAATGTATGATCTAAACCCCAGAGATACATAGAAGACACAGCTCTTGCCTTTAGAGAACATGTCCTCTTCTTGGAGAGGCAGACTACAAACAGAGGCGTTGTGAGACTAGATAGCAAGGACTGTCGTGGAGCCAAAGGCAGGTGTTGCCTGAGAAACAGAGGTATAGCAAACACTGAACAGGTTGGTCAGGCAATGAGAGAGGAGGTGAGGTGTCAGCTGGGTCTTGAAGGATGGGCAGAAGTTTGAGAGTGAAGTAGGAATTCCAGTTAGAAGAAACTGTAAAGTGCTGAGTGTTGAAATGTGTTCAGTAAATGTTGAGATGTCTTTTGCCATGTGAGGACAAATGTCTGGTTTTTGGCTGGGGTGAGTGAGTAGAGGGAAGGAAGACTGTCATGCAGTGAGGCTAAGAATTAAAGATGGAGCAGTCATGTGCCATGGTAAGACATTTTATGCAAATGCTCTAGCATTTAAGAGCAAGGAAGCTGATTCTGGTTATAAGATAGGGAATGCATTGAAGGGAAGGGGACCAAATATTAAACTGTTGCAAGCACAGATAGGAAATTAACAGTTTTGTTCAGCCCAGAGATATAGAGTCTCTGAATAAATATTCAGGTAAAGAAAATCATCCTGTTTTTTTTTAATATTTTCAACTGTTACTCTTAATAATTATATTTGATTTCTGTATTCTAGAGATGTTTCAAGGCCAAGATGACCAACAGACATATATGACTCAGTCACTGAAGGATAATTAGCTAAAACTTTTAACATCTCCCTGCATTTATCATGCTTTTAATCTTAAGTGGCGATATTCTCATACCTATAGGAAAAAAAAGTATGGATTGAGTCATCTCCCAAAACTTAAATTTAGAAGCTTTCAAAGAGTACAGTGTTTTGGGTGGCACCTGTGGCTCAGTAGGTAAGGCGCCGGCCCCATATACCGAGGGTGGCGGGTTCAAGCCCAGCCCCGGCTGAACTGCAACCAAAAAAAATAGCCGGGCATTGTGGCGGGCGCCTGTGGTCCCAGCTACTTTGGAGGCTGAGGCAGGAGAATCGCTTAAGCCCAGGAGTTGGAGGTTGCTGTGAGCTGTGTGATGCCATGGCACTCTACCGAGGGCCATAAGGTGAGACCCTGTCTCTACAAAAAAAAAAAAAAAAAAAAAAAAGAGTACAGTGTTTTATCCATTGAGATATTTCATGTAAAACTGGAAAAAGAGTCAGGTAGGCCGTAGTTTGATTATTCAGCTGGGAGATGAGATGTGAATTTTTACAATAGAACCACCGTTAACTGGCTCTGGGGCAGTAGGGAAGTCTTTTTGACCTTGTTTGGCTACTAACAGGTCATGTCCTGTCTATGTCCTTCATTTCCCTCCATTTGAATGTTTGTTTTTTTTTTCTTCATCTACTTGTAGATTCCCTGGTTCTTCAATGCAAGTACATTCTGACACACTAAATTCCTGTGATCTAGGCTGGGTACCGTGGCTCACGCTTGTAATCCTAGGACTCTGGGAGGTCGAGGCTGGTGGATCCCCGAGCTGAGGAGTTTGAGACCAGCCTGAGCAAAAGTGAGATGTCCGTCTCTACTAAAAATAGAAAAACTAGCCAGGTGTTGTGGCAGGTGCCTATAGTCCCAGCTACTCAGAAGGCTCAGGCAAGTGGGTCACCTTAGCCCAAGGGTTGAGGTTGCTGTGAGCTATGATGATGCCACAGCACTCTACCCAGGGCACAGAGTGAGCCTCTGTCTCAAAAATAAATAAATATTCAGGTAAAGAAAATCATCCTGTTTCCTTTATGATATTTTCAACCTGTTACTCTTAATAATTATATTTGATTTCTGTATTCTAGAGATGTTTCAAGGCCAAGATGACCAACAGATAAATACCAACCAAAGATGACCAACCAAATACATAAATGAATGAATAAATAAATAAATAAATAATAAAATTCCTGTGATCTAAAAACCAGCAAAAACACAGAATATAGCATTTCAAAGTAGTATCTCCCCTCAAATGTCATCTTCATGAGACAAAACTTATCTCAACATTCACACAGACTCTCTTCCCTTATTCAAATCTCAGAGAATTTCCTCTAAAGCTAACCACTCTGCTATGTTTTCAGTAGCCAGTCCTCACTCTGCTTTTCAAAATTTGTTATTCGTCAGCCAGTATTCATTTTCTTTTACTGTTACTGTATCCGTCAAGAGGGACTAAGTTATGACCTGGCAGCAAACTACCCCAGCAAACAGTTGGTGTAGAAGAACAAACCATGTTTATGTCCACAGCCTGGGCCTGTTTCAGATCAGCTGAAATTACTGCTCCTGTTCCCTGGGCTTTAACAATCAGAGTGACCAAGCAGCCCCCATCTGAAACTTTGCCAGTCACCGTGGGAGAGGGAGCAGGAGCTGGCAGAGGTGTTGGTTCTCAGAGCTCAGCCCTGGGAGGAAGACAGCGTTACTTCTGCATGCATTTGGTAGAACCCAAAGCCAGGACACCGCCAAGGCTAACTTCCTAGGGGCTGTGCGCTGCATACCCAGGAGGGAGAGAACCGTCGTGTTTGGGAACCAGCTAAGGACAGCAAACCCTTGTTATCCCCTCCTCTTAACATCCAGATGTTTTTAAATTTCTCCCATACTTCAACCAAACATACAAATAAACAAAAAAAAAAACTCCTTTAATTTTCTTTTTTGATACTTCCCACTGAAAGTTTCCTGCCCTCTTTTTAAGGCTGATCATACAACAAATGTGGAGTCTGATACTTCAGATGACTTAACTATTATATTAGTTTTCTAGGGTGCTATAATACATGCCACAGACTGACTGGCTTAAAACAACGGAAATGAATTTTCTCTCAGGTCTGGGCATTGAAGTTGAAGTTTAAGATCAAAGTGCCAGCAGGTTGGAGTCTCTTCTCCTTGCAGATGGCTGCCTACATTTATTAAGGTCTTGATTTTAACAGGATATATTGTTATAATTGTAGAGAGAAAAAATGATGTGGATCGAGTCACTCTCCAAGCAACTAGGATTTGTTTCTTCTACGCCCTTCTCTCTGTGCCTGCGCCATCCCTGATCTCTTCCTCTTCTGATAAGACCCCAGCCATAGTGGGTTAGAGTCATTTAACCTTAATGTAACCCTCATTATGTTCCTAAGGCCCGATCTCCAAATACATTAGGGTTAGGATTTCAACATGTGAATTGGGGGGCACAATTCTGTTGAAAACAATTATGGTACCCACATAGGAAGCATACTTTTAGTATTTTAATTAACTTCTCATAATGGCATTTTACACTATGGAGAATGTCCCTAACATCAATAAATTAACTCACCGTTTAGTTTTCATTTTGCTTTAACTTTGAAGTTTTCTTCCTCTGCTCTTTCCACTTTTGACATAGTGTTTTCCTGACAGATTTTGTGTATATCTATAACATCACTCACCACGGCCCCACGTGACAGGTCTCACATCACATGTCCTGTCCACTGAGTTCCAAGAGCACATATTAAACAGCAAACTTCCATGCTATTCATGGTTCTTTTTTTTTTTTTTTTTTTTGCAGTTTTTGGCTGGGGCTGGGCTTGAACCCACCACCTCCAGCATATGGGGCCTGCGACCTACTCTGTTGAGCCACAGGCGCCGCCCGATAGTCATGGTTCTTATACCAGTGATATCAGCATCATCTGAAGGTGCTTTGAAATGTAGAATCTTGGACTTTCTTCCAGAACTACTAAATCTGAATCTGCATAACCCCTAGCTCAGATTTACACGTAGTAAGTTAGAAAGTAGTTTAATGTTCTACCTAATTTTTCAGTCTGTGCGTTCCAAAGAAATCTCAGACTGGACATGTCCAGAATGGTGTTATTAATTCCTTGGTTTTCACTCACTTATTAATTTGATAATTACTTATTGGGTCAGCTGTATGACACTACACTGCCTAGGGTCTGAAGCTATGAACAAAACAAATGAGCAAACAAAAAAAATCCCTGCCTGCCAGAATCTTTTATTCTAGAGCAGGGAGACAGCCAGGAAACAATAAAGCCTAATAAATACTAGCAAATGGTATGTGCCTTGGAAAGATGAAAATATTGAGCAGGCTAAGGACGATTGTAAAGGAAGGGGAATCTCACCTTCTCAATGTCCCACACTGTATTTACCATTCATCATCCGTATCTCAGGGAATGATTTAACCATCTCCTCAGTCATCTTGGGGAAACGATAATTAGAAATTGACCTTGTCCTTGCTCTCATCTAACAGGCACCGCGTAGGAGTTATGGCACACCTCTTGGGTGTGCACAGCCACAACTTGGACTTTACTAACAAACCAAATAATATATCCTAATCCTCTTTATCTTCATACTAAACTGGAAAAAAAAGAAGAGAAATTGTTTTAACATTTACTTTACCTGTCCATTCTGGACTCCTAATGTCTTTCACATCTATCGGTTTTTCTCCCCTTGAGAGTCACAGCCCCTTAGGTGCCCTCATGGATTTTCTGTTTTCCTATTGTTGCCATGATGATGCTGTCACTTGCTGGAAAACTTTCCATGGCTCTACCTGACTTCTGAATAATCCAGGAATATTTTACAATGATCAGCAAGACTGATTAGGGTATGACCACTTACTGCCTTTTTAACCATAATTCATTCCCACAATGAATGAATTCCCACAGTGCCTGTAAGCTAAACTGTGTACTATCTGTGTTCTCTTCATTACCTTTACACATTCTGGGTTTTTGTTGTTGTTGTTGTTTGTTTTGTTTTACTTTGCTTGTTTTTCACAGAACACTAAAGTACTACCTTGTTTTGTAAATATTTCCTGATTCCTCTCCCATCTTTAAATGTGTCACTATTATTAATAACACTGTATTATTATTATTGTTGTTGGTTTTCACCAAAATATATGTTCTTAGAAGGCAGGTACTATCTTGTTTATCTTGCAATCCCTGGTGCCAACACAGAATTTAGGATTCAATAGTATTTCTGACTTTGTAATCAATAGGGGATAGTGGATGGTTCCTAGAATGCATGAAATCTTGTAAGTGGAGTGGAAGGAAAAAAAATTTAGCTAATATATTATTCATTCTAATAATTTTAATGTTCATGCCTCTGATGTATCTTCCATATATGAATCTGGGTCATGTTTAGTAAAGACACATTACTTTATATTCTTCGATACTAAAGAGAAGGCTCAGATAGTACAATCCTTTCAGAGCAAACATGTGCAAAAGTGAAGCTGTGTTTAGGGAATAGCAGGTACCTCACTAGTTTGTTTTGGGCTGTTGTTGGAATTGCAGTGAGAAAGTCCCTTACATGCCTTGCCAAGAAACTTGAATTTTATGCTGTGGAGAAGCTGTTGAGGCACTTTAAGCAAGTGAGCAGCACAATCTGTGGAATAAGATATCTAAATGTTAGAAGGTGGCTCTTGTGGAGAATGGGAGGTGATTGTTAAGGGCAGATATTAGTGGTATGTAGCCCCACTACAGTAAGTCCAGAGAAACCCGATAGAGGCTGGGGCTGCGGCCACAGGGGTACAGCACTGTGACAGGAGACTGGGAGAGAAGGCCGTGTAGCTTTCCCCCCAGAGGATCTATTGGCTGTGGAGAGAGAAATGAGCCCAGGCAATATTCACCGAGACTGGAGTCAGTAGTTAGGGATCCATTAAAAAAAAAGGCTAATTAGTTTTCCAGCATCGATTGAAAGGTCTCAGCATTCCATCCATTTGTGCCTGGCCTCTTTATTTCAAGAACACTCTTTGATCATTTATAGAGATTAAAATTCAGGACAAGACTTACACATCCCTCCATTCATTAAAACTCACCTTTCTAAAACAAGAGAACCAGTCTGCTTCCTCACTTGTGTTTTAGAAGCTGCAAGAAGTATAAATCTGACTCAACTATATAACGTAGAATTGATAAAAAAAAAAAAAAAAAGCTGTATTTTCTTCCTAGCACAAGGATTATATTATATATTTACCACTTTAAGTCAGATTCCTCTGCTAGAAAATAAGTCCTTCCCTGCGTCTATTCTTGCTGGGTGGAATGCACAAGTTCACCCACATTTATGTCCCTTGTAGTCATTTTATTATCACTTATCTGGTCAAACTTTGCCAAAAATTTAGTCAAATACTTACCCAATATGTGCAGTGATAATTTCTGACTTTCTCTCTGAGTTCTGATGTTGCATATTTTAAAATCCTATTTATCTTTCCTTCAGATCCACTCCAGCTATTTCCAAAATACGCATAGTTCCTTAAAAACCAATGTAAGAAAGAATTATAAAATCCATGAAATGGAGCGATAGATAATGCTGTCAAAATCAGATGTAATTTTTAAAATAGTTATTCCAGATATAACTTAGAGTCATCCCTCTTCTTTAATCTCATTTTTTAAATTTTAATGAGGGGTGCCATTTTATGATCCCTACAGCTCAACTGGTCATTCCACGAATTTCTGAAGTTTGCTTTTCTTCTGATCCCTCCTTCTAGTCTAGATGACATTTCTTTTGTATCAGGAGAGGGCTTTCTTTCCTTTTTCTGAAATATTTCTTTATTTTCAAAAAATTTATAACTAAATTCTTAGAATTTGGCCTTTGGAAGTGACAAAACTCAGGTTTTTGGTACTCTAAAGACTTGGTTTTAAAACTCAAAAGTCTTTGCTTTCTAAATTTAAAATAAATCACACACACACAAAAAAAAAAACCCTGATCTTTTAAAAAAGTTTTCCCTCCCATAATTGCTATGGGGAGAAGAAGTGGAGTGGAAGGAAAAAAAATTAGCTAATATATTATTCCTTCTAATAATTTTAATGTTCGTGCCTCTGATGTATCTTCCATATATGAATTTGGGTCATGTTTAGTGAAGACACATTACTTTATATTCTTAGATACTAAAGAGAAGGCTCCGATAGGAAGATGACCCAAGTTTACTAAAATTTTAATCAGTCTGCCATCAATGGGCATGTAGTAAGCCTCTGGCATTTTCTACCTGGAAAGGAAAATAATTATTATATTAATGGTTCAGTTGCCAGCAACAAGTGGGACCTTTTAGGGAGACTAAACAAAGTGATGAATGAGTCTGTATACACTCATATATAGTATTCACCCCCCTTGGACCTGGAATTATGCAAGATTCACACCTGTTGAAAAGTTTTATTTGAAGAACAAATTTAAATACCAGCAGCTGTTTTAAAAAGATAATGTATTTATGACTTGATGGTTTAAAAAGTACTTAATATATGAAAATGAACAGAGGAAGTGAAAAGGTCATGTCCTAAAGATTATATGTAAAATTCTAAGCCAGTTAAGGTGGCCTTCAGGGCAGATTTCTGGTTTTAATTTTCTTCTTTGTTCTTCCATTCAGAGAATTTATCAACAGCCTTCGACTGTACAGGTCCTTCTACGGAGGCCTGGCCGACCAGCTCTGTGTGAATGAATTAGCCGCTGCTGAGGGAGCGCCCTGCTGGGATGGACAGGATGTCGTGAACAGGTATTTTCTGTGTGGTGGTCCGTGGAGACCTCCTGGCCACTTCCTTTGCTTGCTTTTCCTGAATCCGGAATGGATTGCTTCTGTTTTAACTTTGCCACATGGCAGTTGACAGTATATATTTAACTCCTTCTCAAGGGTTTGCTTACAAGCAACACACAAAAGAAAAAACTGCAAAGAACCCTCATCCTTTTTAGATGCTTAAAAAATATAATTGCATTTTGTGGTGTTGTGCAAGTTCTCTTTTTTTCTGCCACCTATTACTTACCCAACAGTCTCCCCTTTAAACTAAATATCTCTCATTTTCCATCCAGTATGTCTGTGGTGTTTATCAAATATTTTGTTTTTTTTAATTTAACTTCGTGAGTATTAGAAAAGGCATTTCAGTGACATGTGCAGACGGAAGCCGAGATTCGTTGAGAGCTAAGTGTGTGTCCTCAGTGTTAAGATGTCCATCCTACCTTGGTTTGTTAGAGCGAGTGTGTGGTAATGGCCACAGGATGTCACATATGTCCTTTGAGACCTTCTTTGTGTGTTGTCAGTTCTCAAACTTAGGTGTGAAATTTCACTTTTCCCTATTTTTCTCCCTATCTAGAATTTCTTTGACAGTTTCTTTTTCTTTGCTTCCTATAACTGACTGTACTCTTGAAAAATCACCTGCGATTGAGAAAATCATAAATTCTATCTCTGTGGCCAATAAAACTGGTTGGGGAATAAGTCCCTCGATTTGCCAAAGCTGGTGATTAGTATCGAATACAGGCTAATGAGACTTTGTGTTTGGATTTGAATCTGCTAAAGTGTAAAATAAAACTTATTTATTTTTGAAGACAGAGCCTCAAGCTGTCGCCCTGGGTAGAGTGCCGTGGCATCACAGCTCACACAACCTCCAACTCCTGGGCTGAAGCGAGTCTCCTTCCTCCGCCTCCCAAGTAGCTGAGACTACAGGTGCCCGCCACAACGCCCGGCTATTTTTTGGTTGCAGCCATCATTGTTGTTTGGCAGGCCCTGGGTTACATTCGAACCCACCAGTTTAGGTGTATGCACCTTAGCCTCTTGAGCCACAGGCGCCAAGCCAATTATACATTTTTTTCTTTTGATTTCCTTGCTTTTTTTTTTTTTTTGAGACAGAGTCCCACCCTATCCCCTGAGCAGAGTGCAATAGCATCATAGCTCACTGCAACCTCAGACTCAGGGCGTGGGCATCCCAGTGTCTCAGCCTCTGGAAGCCTCTGCGATTACAGTTGCTTGCCGTGGCACCCAGCTGGGTTTTTCATTTTTTCCTGAATAGGGGTCTCACTCTTGCTCAGGCAAGTCTCAGAACTCCTATAGTCAAGCAATTCTCTCTCCTCAGCCTACCACGATGCTGGTATTATATGAGTGAGCCACTGCACCTGCCTAAAATATATTTTAATTTATACACTTGATGTTTTGGATTTGAATCTGTTAAAAAGTTTACTTTGAATTTGCATCTATTAAAAATATATTTTGAATATTCCGTAAACAAGAAAGATCAGGTATTATATTTTCTGACTTACAAACACACCTATGTTCTATGAAGATAGGAGTTTTAATTTAATAACCACAAAAGTGCTGAGTTCATTTAAAATGTTATTTAGCAAATTAGATTCACTATGATAAGCATACACTATAATTAATTTTATTTTTATTTATTTATTTATTTTTATTGCCCCTGGTAGAGTGCTGTGGCATCACAGCTCACAGCAACCTCCAACTCCTGGGCCTAGGTGATCCTCTTGCCTCAGCCTCCTGAGTATCTGGGACTGCAGGCGCCCACCATAATGCCCGGCTATTTTTTTGTTTTTTGTTGTTGCAGTTTTGACTGGGGCTGGGTTTAAACCCGCCACCTTCAGTATATGGGGCTGGTGCCCTACCCACTGAGCCACAGGTGCCGCCCCACTATAATTAATTTTAATGTGATGAAAGCTATTCACATATTTCTGGGTGATCATTTTCATGATAGTTAAAATCATTTAATATATGAAGTATTAGAGGATTATTTTACTGTTGCTATCTCATAGAGACTTAGAGGTCACTGAAAAAATTATTGAAGACAAGAACTATCATTAAATTTAAATAAAATATTTGGCTAATATGGCTAGTGCTCTTTTTAAATTATGTTTCTTGGTAATTGAAATGTAAGAACTTTTTAAACATTTCTTTCTTGCCTTTATTGAAAACAGTGATAGCTTGCGTGATCCTTAGGATCCTTATAGATTCATGTCATAACAGTTTTTTCTTCTTAGATCTAGTAATTAAATTTTCCTTTGACTTATAATGTTTCTTTTCACATTGTTCAATCTGAAATTGAACTTCTTTGTGCAAAAGGAACTAATGACAATCCTATGATGTTTGATTCAAAATTTAGTATATTGTGTGTGTATGTGTGTGTGTATCACATCAGATCATCTGAATGTGCAGTTGTAAGAACATTAGTTTCAATTCGTCACATTCCTCTCTTGGGTAGTTAGTTGGTCTGGGGTTTGTGTAATAGGAAATACTATTGGAGAAACCAATGATTTGGGAAAGAAGGATTTCCCAAATATTTGATTTTAGAAGGATACTATTTTCAACGCAAAAGAATATATTTTCTTCCACATAATACATTTTAATGTTTATGGTTTATGCATAAAGAAAGCACATCTTCTGCAAGAATTCTCTATGGCAAGTGTCACATTTCTGATCAACAAAGTGAGTGATTCTTAATATTCTCATTTGCTTCCAACTAATGCCTTCCTTTTCTGTGAACAAGCTTCACTTTGCTTTATCTTTCTGTGAATCATTCTTCTAACCTTATCACTTTAATGGGTATTTTCCCTTTCTTGAGAATATTTTTCTCGTTCCTTCCTATCTCCTGGGTCTCCCCTATTGTGGTGTGCCTTCATTTGCAGGCCTGAAGACAAGCCTCACCCACACCTGGCTCCCTCCCACCATCTCTGGTCCACTTCAAAAATAAACATATTTCAGAACTGATGATCTAGGAGCAGTGAGCTAGGGGCTTCTCTCAAACATTATCTCATTTAATTCTTCCAAGGCTTTATTCCTTAATGCTCTAAACTTTATTTTTTATTTATTTATTTTTTTTTAGAGATGGAGTCTCACATTGTTGCCCTTGGTAGAGTGCCCTGGTGTCATAGCCCACAGCAACCTCCAGTTCTTGGGCTTAGGCGATTCTCTTGCCTCAGTCTCCTGAGTAGCTGGGACCACAGGTGCCCACCACAATGCCCTGCTGTTGTTGTTGTTGCAGTTTGGCCAGGGCTGGGTTTGAACCCGCCACTCTCGGTATTTGGGACCAGCGCCCTATTCACTGAGCCCCAGGCACCGCCCCAATGCTCTAAACTGTAGAGTCCAAAGTAAGTTGATTAGGGTGTATCTCTTTTCTCACTCTCAAGTATACTTTGACTTTTAACATTTAACTTAAATTGTGATTCTGTTCATGACTCAGTCACTTCTTAATGTACATTTAGAATGGGACTTTTTTGGATGCAAACACATTGTGAATATCTAAATATCCATCAAATTTTGTTGATTGATTATGGTATTTAATATGAATTATTATGTTGTATTCAAAATTATACATGTTTGTACCTGCTAGTGTAGATGATTTTAAATAATTATTAAGTAAATATAGCTAAAAACAGGATAGTATATATTTTGCTAGCAGATTTAAAAAACTAAAATATATATTGATGCTGGTTTTGTATAGAATATTAATGAAAGGTTACAGGAGAATTGTTAATATACCTAAATTTAGGACAAAGTATTGGAATGGGACTTTTATTTTTCGGTTTGTATTGTACATATTTATTTTTAATCAAAGCAGATGTTATAGTGATACAAGGATTATGGACCATTATTTTCTATTTCTTACCATTCTCTTAGTTAAAAAAGTAAATTTCACTTTGTAAAACTTCTATCGATACATTTAATTTACACTAATTTGGATTTTCACAATAATTTTGCAATATAGTTTTGTCAAAGCATTAATGGTTTCAATATTGAACTATTGAATTTCTCTAATATGGTTTCTGTATAAGGTCAAGTCCTGATGACTACTACAATCTTCTATTATTTGCCACTTTCTCCTTGAGGAAAAATGAAGTATAGTAGCGATCAGTGATAAATGTCTCTATGTGGTTTTCATATAAGTGATTCATTTCAGAGACTTACAGCTACTTGAGATAAACAATGCCATTCAGTTTTGAGGAAATGAATATCAAACAAATGTATACCACATTTGTGAATGATAGCCTATTTTCTTTTTATGATGGGTTATAATACTCATAAATTCATTCTTAGAGAAATTACGCTAAACATATCGATGGGCGAGATTAGTGTCCAGGATTGAGTCTCTTGCTCGTTATGAGAGTGGAGTGATTATTGTGGCAAGATCTCTTCTCCTGCAGGCATTTTCTTAAGAGGTGATTGATAATATTATTTATGTGCATAGACGTTCTGTCTTGAAGAATGGGAGAACTGTGCAGACTGTTTCAATATCATGACAGTCCTGGAAAATTCAGTGAAATCACTTATGTGCTCATCAAAAGAGGTGGAATTTCTATGTGATTGAAGATGAAAATGGCTAAAATATCTGCAGTGTATAAGAAAGACTTTGATTTTTGAAGCAAAGTTCATTTAATTCAAGTGACCTTAAAGACTATTCATACTATTTACTGCAACATTGAGGTCAACAGTTCTATTTCTTATAGAAGATGAAAATGTGTTAGTGAATCCACGTAGCCTGTATCTCTTAAAGTGCCTCTTACCTACGCTTCCTGTCTCTTCATCATGAAAAACAATTGTACCCTGAAAGGCATGTCTGCCCCTACTCCGTTAGCAGTTCTCCGTGACCGCAAATTGATTGTCTGATGATTTGTACTCGTCTTTGACAGCACTGAAGTTCAGGTGACAGTTCCTTAATTATCAGGACTTTCTTTTCCTTTTTGATTAATAGATGGGTAATCCAGTAACTCTCCCTCAATTGCCACGAATTTATGACCTCCACAACAACTCTTAAACTAGCCAGAAGCTTAATAATTTTACCTTAGTAAAATTAATATGCATGTTATTTCCATTTCGTCTTGGTGTTGTTAATGTTCCTGAGTGCTTCTTTCATAATCTCATTGTTTTCTTGTCTTCCCGTTCTTTCACCTTCCTATGATATGGTGGACCTTTTCCTCAACCAATTGTAAATTAATTTTAAAAATCAGATAAAATAGAAAATACCTTAAAAATTTCTGAGATTTTGTACTTAGCTATGATCATTTTCCTTTCCACCCGGGCAATGACATTTTTCTTGGCCATAATTTTTTTTTTTTAACGTCAATCTTTTATTCTTTTTTTAACCCATCATCCAGCTAAATAGTCACTCCACTTCAATCTTTCTTTTTCCTTCATGACCTTTTAACATTCAATTTTATTTTTCCTTTTTTAAAAAAAATATGTCTCGTTTAGCTTCTAAATATTATGAATTTGATTTTAAAAGCCATCAGTTCTCAGGATTGTCCTGAATTTTATCAATGTAACAACTAGTTGCTTTTGTCATATTTCTTGGGAAAAGGCAGTATGTTCCTCATGACTTAAACACCAACCTGTTTTCTATTTCTTTTTTGAAAATTTTACCTATTTAATCAGGGTTCTCATTTTATTGAAGTATACCTTCCTAATAATCATCATTACCATCATATATATGACCTATCATATTTGGTTCAGAATTGAAGGTTGCTTAAAGTTTGTGATTTGAAGACTTCTTTCTGATCCCGGAGATCTGCCATGACAGTTGAAAGGCCCACTATTAACAGAACTATTTTCAACTAAATTACTTCCTCCCTGCACTGACCTGACATACACAGCCTGCTAAACTCCCACTTTCATCTTGAGTCCCAGTGCAATGCATCCTCTCATTTGCATTTTATTTTAACCTCTAAATACACTGTGACATCTATAATGTTTTTTGCAATTATCTATCATATCTATCATATTTCTTCTTTTTTCTTCTCTACTTGCAATTTCTCTTAGAATAGTGCTGCCATTGACAGAGTGTCTACAACTGATTAATATTATTGAACATTTATGAGCAATTTTTTGAAGATGACAGGACCCTGAGGTAATGGAAGTGTTATAAGCATGAGTGAGAACTGAAATATTTGGGACTTTGGGATGTGTCTTGGTCATAACATTTCAGTGGGTGATACATGAGTCCAAAGTGAAGTTCAATACCTGAATTAAAGATGCAAAGAAGGAGATGAATTGTGAAATTGTCTACCAATAGCTGACTCTGGAATTGGCTTTTTCTTTCCTGAATTCACTTTAAGAGCATGTGTGTTTCATAGTATACCCTTCTGCAGACATTTCATGAAACAAAGTCTAGAGAAGTCCATTAACCACCAATGCTTTGGGTTAAAGACATGTGAGATTGGATCGTTCCATCAAAAAAGATGAGGTATTGGACTTGAGGATAGATGTATGAAGACCTGACAAAGATATTGGTACACTCTTCAGTTAGGGAGGAATTGAAATATTTTTGCTCACTTGAGACAGAAATTTTAATATATGGTTTTAGATACATTGTAAGGGCCTGAAGAATTCATCACATTGCTGATTCCACATTCTGGGGCCAGCTGGACATCTGCAGGTATAGGGGATGGATGTGGTTCATAATAAACATAAAATAAATGTGCAGGGTTTGTTGCTGTGCATTATCTCTACACTAACAGTAGCCTTTTGCTGCCTTACTTAAACACACTTACTTGGTAGATGATTTTTATGTAAATGACAGTCTCTGAAGTAGATATCTCATAGTTTGGGTCTGTAGCAAAAAGTCATCCCTTGGTATTCACAGGGAATTTATTCCTGGATCTCCCCTTGGATACTTAAATCTGTAGATACTCTTACCCTAATATATAAGTGGTTATAACCTATGCACATCCTCTTGTATACTTTAAATCATCTCTAGATTACTTTTAATACATAATGCAATGTAAATGCTATGTGAATAGCTGTTGTGCAGTATTTTTAAAAATTGCTTTTTATTTGTATATTTTTTCTTCGGATATTTTCAATTTGCAATTTGTTAAATTCTCATATGTGGGCCTACTGTAATATAGGTAATGTTATGTTAGTGAGATGATGCATATTTTATCAACTTTGTTCCATGTCTTGACATTCTGAGCTACTCCTAAAGCCTAGGAAAATATTCATCCAGCTCATGTCGATGTATACATTTTGGTCTTTCCTAAAAATGTCCATTAATTTAGCAATAATTCATCTCATCTTCTGAACTGAGACAATTCTTCCTTTTCTTCAGGTTTACTGGCTTGGTAATCAGTTGTCTCTTATTAAGCATGTAATTATTGCATTCAGAGAGCCTGACTCAGAAAGGTGAAAGTTGAAACTGTTTGATTAAATCCACTCAGAAAGCTGTCTTTACCTTATCATTAGAATATAATCACGGCTAGTTCATAGAACTTTTTCGGTCATTAACTAGTGCCTGAAGGATCTTTTGTTATCAGCGAGTTCCATAAATAGTCTAAATCTAGTAGGAAAAATGTCCAGTCCAACTTAACAATCAAAAGTGTGAAATTTACTTAAAGCCTTTGCTTTTCATCTCCTGCAATTAGTTGGGTTTTGTTTCAGTCGAGGAGACCTATAGTTAGAAGCGTGTGTAAACAATTTCAGAACCACGTGTCAACCTTGTACTCTACTCCTTTTTCAACGAGTGTTTCTGACTCTGCTGTGTTTGGATTTGAGAGGTTTGGAGCCAGAGAGGTAATGGAGCAAAGGTGAGAGGGTGGAGTAAGAGAAAAGGATGCTGTTTTTGACTGCTAATTGCATGGTCTCTGATTGGTGCTTCCTGTCTTGAAGCTATTCAGAGGCGATGGCCTAGGGCTTTCATGTGCTCAAGGCAATGCCTCTTTCCTGTGCTTCCCTCCCTGATGGTAAACTTCTGGCCTCTCTGTGCTAAGATCTTTGGAGGGTTCTTTTTCTATGGTCCACTCTAAACCATAGAAACCTTGCCTCTATTTCCTATTATGGTAGAAGTACAGACTATGCCTAAAGTGTCTGCATCTCTTTAGTCTGCCACAAAGCAGCCAACTTCTGCTGCGTGCATGGGGTCCCTTCTGTTTTCTTGGGTGTGGGTCAACTATCAGCACTTTTATTCCTTCCAACTGCAAAAATCCCTCAACTCCTCTCTCACTTAAGATTAATGAATAGGGGACTGCCATAGAAGCCCAACTACCTTGCTTCGATCAAGTTCAATCAAAGTTTCTTTTTCTTGGCCTTTTCAACCTTAATCCTTTTGAGGCTGTGGGTCTCAACACCAGGTTTTAGTCATCTGGTTTTTGTGTCTAGCATCTCTCTTTGGAATGTGAGGAGGGGATATGCCATTATTGTCTTCTTATCTGAAGTAGAATATTATTTCAGCATTCTTTTACATGCATTTGGACATGGCAGGGAGAAAACAGAAAATTAGATTCCATGTTCCAGATACTACAATGGACCTTAAACAGACTATAAAGATATAGAAGATATTGTCCCAATCTTTGAGGGACTTGGGATTTATAAATAGGTAGAAAATGTATTCACAGCATGTTCACAGAAAATTAGACTCTTAAATAAAAAAGGTGTAAAATTTTCTGCTTTTCTTTTTTTTTATTGTTGGGGATTCAGTGAGGATACAGGAGGTGTCACACACTGAGACTCCACCCCCTCCCTCCTTCTCTCTCTCTTTTCTCCCCTTTCCCTACCCCCACTGTGTCATTAATTGTCCTCATATCAAAATTGAGTACATAGGATTCATGCTTCTCCATTCTTGTGATGCTTTACTAAGAATAATGTCTTCCACGTCCATCCAGGTTAAGATAAATGCTGTGAAGTCTCCATTGTTTTTAATGGCTGAATAGTATTCCATGGTATACATATACCACAGCTTGTTAATCCATTCCTGGGTTGGTGGGCATTTAGGCTGTTTCCACCTTTTGGCGATTGTAAATTGAGCTGCAATAAACAGTCTAGTGCAAGTGTCCTTATAATAAAAGTTGTTTTGTTTTTTTTTTCCTTTCTGGATAGATGCCCGATAATGGGATTGTAGGATCAAACTGGAGGTCTATCTTGAGTTCTTTGAGGTTTCTCCATACTTCCTTCCAAAAAGGTTAAATTAGTTTACAGTCCCACCAACAGTGTAAAAATATTCCTTTTTCTCCACATTCATGTTAGCACGTGCAGTTTTGAGATTTTGTGATATGGGCCATTCTTGCTTGGGGTTAGATGGTATCTCAGGGTGGTTTTGATTTGCATTTATCTAAGTAGGGACGATGAGCATTTTTTTCATATGTTTGCTACCCAAACTACTGAGGTTGTCAGTAGAGATTAGCCAGTTACCAGTGATGTGAATTTGGGTACATTTGTTAACCACTAAGTGTATCAGTGTTCTTATCTTTAAAATATTAATACCTTTAAAATATTAATACCTACCTAATATTAATATTTGAGAGTTGTTATTCACATAAGCAATTTAGAATACTAGCTGTCACACAGCAAACATTCAACAACTGATGAATTATATTAAGACATGCTCATATTAAGACATATTACATATAAGATATATTAAAATATACTCATTTCCTTCAATAGGAGTTGAGGTTTCTCTTCATTAGATGTTTCTATCTTGGATCAGAAGTCTTCCATTTAGAAAATAAGAACGTGTGTGAAGGTTAGTTTATGAGTTAGTAAAAACTCATAAGTATTAAGGATTTGGATTTAGGAGTAGGACATAACCCCTTATCAGTACTTCAAACTTTGAATGGTGATTTCTTGGAGCTGGAAGTACAGAAGTCACGTCCTAATCGGAAATTCATCAAACATTTCAACATGGAGAATGATGGCCTCTCCTGCACCTGTGCAACTTACCAGTGTTTTCAAGGGAGAACTAAAAGTTAAGACACACACGTAACACACTACAGACATAAAAGGAACACATTATTTCTTCATGGTGATTTGGGAATAGTCATTCACTAGCTTACAGTTGATCATAATAAACTATCAGTTGATTGGATATAAATCTCGGAAGCCAGGCTAAATTTCAGTACATCACACTGTACAAACACAGCAGATTGTTTGGGGTGATGACAATTTTAGGGCTGCTATGCTTATAGTCGTTTCCCTTCATCCATCGAATTCCCAAAGGGAAGAAGTACTGTAAACAGAATTCCAGGAACAAAATGAGGTTGAACACCAGCAGCCTCTATGTGTCTACTCAGTTCCATGCCATCTGACACAGTACAAATAGACTATTTTTAACTTGTTACATGCTTCCTTCAGAGGTTTCAGTCGAAGAAGATAAAAAGATAAAAGACACCAAGATAAAAGTTCACTGATGTGGAAACCTAAAGGACCTTTTCCATCTGTCACAGAAGTTGTTATCTCTTTGGGAGTGCAGATTTCATCACAGTTCTGAGCACCTCTGACTTCAGATTGTGTTGTTGAAACACAGCAGCAGTCATCAGGGCTTCAGGATGCCTCTTTTTCCTTCAGCCGGAGCAGTTTCTTATTTGTCTGTCATTTTCGTTTGGGGCTTATACCTAAAAGCTGTGCTCTTTTGAAGGGTACATGTGGAACTTAGTAAACGTAGAATATAAATGTCTTAACACAATAACTAAGGAAATGCCAGGAAGGCTATATTAACCAGTGTGATGAAAATATGTCAAATGGCCTATAAAACCAGTGTATGGTGCCCCAGGATCGCATTAATGTACATAGCTATGATTTAATAAAAAAAAAAAAGGATAGAAATTAGCTAAACTATAAAAATGGGGTGGTGGGTTCAAACCCAGCCCCGGCTGAACTGCAAACAAAAAATAGCCGGGCGTTGTGGCGGGCGCCTGTAGTCCCAGCTACTCGGGAGGCTGAGGCAGGAGAATCGCGTAAGCCCAAGAGCTGGAGGTTGCCGTGAGTCCTGTGACGTCGCAGCACTCTACCGAGGGTGGTACAGTGAGACAGAGTCTCAAAAAAAAAAAAAGGCAAATAATTGATTCTTAATCTAATTCCTTATATATTTCTATATCATTACATATATTAAATAAATTTGTTAGTGATTTATCATATTTTAAAGTGAAATGCTGGAAGAAAGGTTTAAAAAGTCACTTACTCATTATATATGCACTTTCACTTAATTTATAAGAACAGCTGATCAGGTATCAGCACCTTTTATTGTCCAACATCTAAATCCTTGTTTTCTGATGCACTTTTCAAAAATAAATAAATAAATAAATTTTGTTAGCTATTTTTGAAAAGAGTCACAAGATCTGATTTGAAATCACTTGAACATTAGTAAATAGGACATTTGATAATATTGAATTTTATGTTTTGGCTTGCATGATTAATATAATTACGTATCTCATTTTTCTGAAGATTTAAATTCCTCATGACTATTCTGAAATAAGGAAATATTTTTTTTTTCCCTACAGAGGTAGATGACTACTGATTATTGTTTTTTAAGTATTTGGATAATCTACTTCCAAAGTTACATCTTTTAAAACTGGAAACTATTGTCTTAAGTGAAATAACTCAGAAAAAGATAGCCAAATATTACATGTTCTCAGTTGTAGGTAGGAAATTAATAATGTGTGCACACAGACTTAGAAATGCAATAAAGTGTGTCAGAGACTCAGAAGCGAGGGAGAGAGGTGTGGGGTGAGAAATTACCTACTGGGTTCGACATATACTACTTGGGTGAGGGCTAGCAAAAAACCTGGACTTCACTATTACACGATGTATCCATGTAACAAACTTGCACATGTGCCGCGTGAATTTATAAAAATAAATTCTATGAAAGGGGAAAAACCCACAAAGTTTCATATTTAATCAGTTTTACATATAATGGCAGCCACAATAAATACGTGTTACAGATCTTGAGATATTCAGTAAGAAACCCAAGAATCTTAGAATCATGAAAGAAATTAATCTTAAATTTGGAGGGTAACCTAAAATCTTATATAGTACAGAACTCTAAACAATGGTTGGGGAAAAGAGAAATGCGAATAAGAAAGTTTTTCTCTCGGCATACTTCAGGAGAGCATATAATTTTTAAACATATTCATGTAGTGATAACAGAAAATCAGTATTTTAATTTTATGAAATGATATATGACTCTTGAATTCCCTCTATCAGAATCGTGCAACCTGTATTCAAACTGCAAACTTCTTAGCCCTATTTTGAGAAATTTTGATTGCAAGAAAGTCCTCATTCCTAATAATCTGATGACTCTGCTAATATGTCAGGGATTAACCCATTTTTGCCTCATGTTCCATTGTTGGGATGGTAGTGACATGTGAGTTATTTATATCCTACTGTTCAAGGTCATCACTGAGGTCTGATTTTTTTTCACAGGTTTACCTTCTAAAGGTACATGTTGCAGATACTGGTGTGCTGGGAACTTGTCAAAATTCTTGCAACAAACTTAAAAATTTCAAACTCTAACATAAATGGGTTAATACAGCATGACACCATCATAAAAGCAGATACATAAATTACTGGAATGGAATAAAGAACCCAGAAATGAAACCATGTAGCTACAACCAATTTATCAACTACTATGATCTACAAAGTAGACAAGATACATCAAAGGGTCCTGAGAAAATTGGATAGCCATTTGTAGAAGAATGAAACTGGATACCTATCTTTTACCATGTAAAAAACTTCAGATGGATTAAAGCAGCGGTTCTGAACCTGTGGCTCGTAACCCCTTACAATGAAAATACATTGCAGCATTAGGAAGGTTGAGAACCACTGGATTAGAGATTCATATGTAATACATGAAACCTTAAAAATCCTAGAAGAAAATCTATGTAAAATTCTTCTGGTCATTAGCCTAGACAAAGGATTTATGATTATGCAACAAAAGAAAGAATAGATAAATGGAACTTAATGGAGCTTATACACAAAAAAGAAATAATCAAAAGAGTAAATATTCACCAACTATGTATTTAACAAAGGACTAATATCCAGTATCTACAAAGAACTCCAACAGCCAGGCAAGAAAAATCAAACAACCCTACTAAAAAGCGGGCAAATGACATGAACAGGCATTTTTCAAAAAGAAGACATACAAATGGCCAACAAACATAGCTCAACATCACTAATCATGAGAGACATGCAGGTTAAAACCACAATGAAAAACCATCTTACTCCAGTTACAGTGGCCATTATTAAAAAGTCAAATAACAATAGATATTGGCAGAGATACAGTGAAAAGGGATCACTTATACACTATTGGTAGGAATGTAAATTAGGACAAATCCAAAAGAAATCAGTATGGAGGTTTCTCCAAGAAGTAAAAGTAGATCTGCTATTCTATTCAGCAATCCCATTGTGGGGTATCTACCCAAAAGGAAATAAGTCATTACATCAAAAAAGATACCTATACTCAAACATTTACTGTACCACAATTCACAATAGCAAAGATATGGAATCAACCTAAGTATCCATCAACTGATTAGTAGATAAAGAAAATTCAGTGTATATATACTCTGAAGTACTACTCAGGCATAAAAAATAACAACATAATGGAGGGGGTTTTTTTGTTTGCTTGTTTTTTTAGCAGTGACTTGGATGGAACTGGAGGCTGTTGTCCTAACTGAAATAACTCAGGAACAGAGAAATACAGGCCAAATCTTCTCATGTATAAGGGGAAGGTAGGCTATGGCTATAGAAAGATATACAATGTGGTATCATGAACACTTTAGACTTAAAAGGGAAGAGACAAGAGGAGCAAGGGCTAAAAAAGTTACCTATTGGGTACAATTTACACTGTTCAGGTGAGGAGTACACTAAAAGACCAGAGTTCACCACTATTCAATAAATATATTTAACAGAATTCAACTTGGACCCCCTAAATCCACCAAAATTAGAAAAAAAAAGTGTTTCTATAGGAAAAATATTGATGTATGATATTCATTCTTAAAAATTTTATACAAACTAAGAATGAAATTTTAACTAATTACATGTGGATGAAATACTGCTCATTTTTGGATTATTCTATACAGGTATTAGACATTTATAGATAGATTGAATTAGGAAATCAATAAGAGTTTAGAATAAATATATTCATGTGATTTTCTGTCATACAGAAATGTCATCTTTTAGTGAGTAAAACATATTTAAAGATAAGAATTATTAAACAATAAAAGTATGATCCTGTTGTTTTAAAATAGAGTCAGTCCATCTGATTTGAAATCATGCTTCTCATTTTGAATCACGCTTCATCAATACATATTCCTACTGAGGTAAGTACTCATAGTCTGTGGGGAATAGCAAAAACGTCGCAGCTCCAGTCAGGGGCCTTGCTAGTCATGCATTAGTCAGAGATGTTCATTGATTCATATGATTGTGGGGCACTGGAAGGTACAAAATCTGCAGAGAAACCTGGAAATTCTGCCAGGACTCTTCCAAGAGTTGCAGAATTGATTCCAAAAGTAGTCTGAAGGTAGAATTTCATCCTTTTCTGGGGGTCTTAGTCTTATCTCTTAAGGTTTTGAGCTGATTGAATTGATTCCCACCTGGATTTTGGAGGGTAACTATTATTTTTTCCAAATGTACTGTTTTAAATGTTAATAACATCCAAAAAATACCTTCCCAGTAACATGCAGACTGATACTTGACTGAACTCCTGGGTATTATGGCCTAGCCAAGTTATAGCACATAAAATTAACCCTATTAATTTTTAGTGATAAATGAAATGCAAGTTTGTGCTCTCATGGAGCTGATGTTATAGAAATGGAGGTGAAGGAGGAAGTTATGTTAGATAACAGAGCCAAGGAGAACGTCTCTGGAGAAATCACATGTCACCCTAGCATATGGGAAGATCTGATTTTTCCAAGTAAAGAGAGAACCACATTTCATGCGTCAGGAACAGAAGGAAAATCAGCGTGTGTGGAACAGAGTGATACGAATGATGGAAGAGAATTGTCTGGAATGAGATCATAGATGGGGCAAATGTTGGATCACATAAGCCAGGGAAGAAGTTTTAATTTTATTCTAGATGCTTGGAGAAATCATTGGTATTTTCAAGCTGTAAGATTAAGGGAAGGAGGGAACTATTTTTCTCTATACTCACATTCAACACAAAATATTTCTTTGACCAAATGTCAAAAAATTCCAAAAGTAAAAAAATTCTTCAGTTCTCTTTGGACACCAGCAATCTTCTCACACTAATCTAAGCATAGACCCCACAGGTGAAGGGCTCAGTCCCACAAGACTGGCCCCACTGCAGATACCAGTTGCTAGGAGTAGTTGTCCAGGTAACCCACAGCTTCCATATGTCTGGGCTACAAATTGGAAGTTCTCATGACTCCATGACTGACTTAGATCATTTGCTAGAATGGCTCACAAAACCCAGAGAAACACTTTGCTTGTGTTTACCTCTTTATGATAAAGGAACAACCAAATGGGACAGATTCACGGGGCAAAGTATGGAAGAAAGGGTGTGGAGCTTCCAAGCCCTGGCTGGGCAGGCCACTCTCCCACCCCTTCCACCTGTTCAGCAACATGGAAGCTCCCAGAACACTTTATCTTTGGGATTTTTATAGAGGCTTCATCACATAGGCCTGATAAATTGATCATTGACTACTAATCAATCATCAATGATTGATTTCTAGCCCCTTTCATCTGTGCAGAGAATGGGAGGTAAGGCCGAAAATCACAAGCTTTTAATCACAGAAGAGCCATTTCTAGCCCCTTTCATCTGTGCAGAGAATGGGAGGTAAGGCCGAAAATCACAAGCTTTTAATCACAGAAGAGCCAAAAATACCAATGATTTCTCTTCTGCAGAAGAGCCCCCAAGCAGGGGTTTATCACACATAACCTCATGACAGCAAAAGATCCTCCTATCATCCAGGAAATTCCAGGAGATTTAAGAGGAATATATCCGAACCCCATATCACTCAGGAAATTATAAAAGTCTTAGATCCTATGTATTAGGAAATGGGGGCCACAGACCAAATATTAGTACATAAAATTCTTCTGGCACCCCTATTTACAAGATTTTTAGGAGCTCTGTGTCAGCAACTGGAGAAATATATGTATGCATACATGAGGTATGACAATTAAGTTTGTGAACTTGCCACCATGTGCTTACGTGGGCAGAACGGTACAAACAACTCTGTAAGTTTTCATAACTTTGGTATATCAGTGCCTCACAGGTGTATTCCTGTTGATAAGTGGTGGTGTCTTGCTGAGTAGCCTTTGTTACTGTCGTGAGGTTTTGTGTGTTGTCCCAAGAATGTCAGGGCTTGAATTAGAGTAACGAACAGACATTCATAAATTTCTTGTTAAACTTGGAAGAATGAAAATAAAATCAGGAACATGTTAGCCCAAGTTTATGAGGATAATGCCATGAAGAAAACAGTGGTGTACAAATAGATAAAATGTTTTTGTGAGGGGAGAGAAAATGTCACTGATTAAGAGAGGTCAGGTGGCCACTAATGAGCAGAACTGATGAAATTATTGCAAAAATTCATCAAATTATGTGTCAAATTCAGCAGCTGACTATGAGAAATGTAGCAGACCAGGTAAACCTCTATATAGAAATAGGATTTTTTTTTTTTTTTTTTTTTTTTCAGTTTTTGACCAGGGCTGGGTTTGAACCTGCCACCTCTGGTATATGGGGCCAGCAGTGTACTCTTTCGAGCCACAGGTGCCACCGGAGAAACAGGAAAATCTTAACTGAAAATCTCGGCCAACAACTCACGGTTCTTGCATCATGATAATGCACTAGCTCATAGGAATTTTAAACCAGAAAACTGATAACTGTATTGGAACACCGTCCTTACTCACCTGATCTGGCCCCCAATGACGTTTTTCCTTTACTCAGAGATAAGGGCAATACTGAAAGGAAGACATTTTGATGACATTCAGGGCATCAAGGGTGATATGAAGACAGCTCTAATGGCCGTGCCAAAAAAGAGCATCAAAATTACTTTAAAGAGTGGATTGGACACTTGGTTGGATGCACTGCTTCCCCAGGGGAGCACCGCGAAGGTGCCTGTTGTGATACTCAGCAACGAGGTAGGGAGCACCTTTGTAGGATGAGTTTGCTAACTTAACCGGTCTCTATATACTATGAACTCTTATTTCATACAAGCAAATATTGATACAATCTCGATGCTTCATGGAAGGTAATTTTGAATATAAAGTTTGAGGGAAAAGAGATAGGACCTTATTATTTCATACTGGCCAACTGGTAGACAGTATATATTAGAGAATAAAAAAGAGAATAAAGAATATATGCCTTTAAAGGATAAAATTATTATTCATAGTAGATGAAAATCTGTCACATTTGCATTACCTGGGAAATTCAAGTCTTCTTTGTAAAGCGATGCATACCATAAGGAAATTGCAAACATATAACCATATGGAGAATAAACATACACAGTCTTTATCACAACAAAATCCCAACTGAAATGGTTTAGAAAAATGCTAAAACATAATAGGAAAATGTGCAAAGTGCATGAATTGCTTACAGAAACATGTCAGTGGCTTTTAAACATGAAAAAAAAAAGGCATACCTTCAACCATACAATTGGCTACAAATGCCATTTGATTTGTAAATCAAATAAATGCAAACAAAATTAAAAATTAAATAATCTTTTCATTTATGTGGACAAAGATCATTAAAGTTGTACAGCATTGGCCAGGGAGTGGAGAAAAAGGAACTTCAGTACCCACCTTGGGGAGAAACTATTCTTGTGTCTTTGAAGTATACCCGGGCAACTGCGAATTTCAAATGTACGTGACCTTCAAATCACCTATGTTACATATGAGAATTTTTTTTGTCAGAGACAACAACATATGTAAACAAAAGAATATGCATTGCAGTTTACACCAGCATAAGGTAGGAACAAACAAAATGTCAGTTAGTAGGGAAAATTAAATGGCTGTGGCATATTACACTACGGAAAATACTTTTGATTTTTACAAAGCAGCAGCCACACAGACAGTGACAATGGAAACGCAGCTGAGGAAGAGGGCGTGAGGATGTGGATAGGAGAGAAAATTGATTGATTGCATTTGTATGTGATTTCAGAGAATAATGTGCTCAGCCCATGTGCTTTCCATCCTTTTCCAAAAAACAATTAAAAATACAAAGCTTCATGTAAATGTTACGGGAAAATCATCCTGTATTTTTATGAAATACAGAAAGATGGCTCGCTTAGGAACAACGTATTGAAAGCCCTGTGTGTTTCAAATAAAACACAAGCAAATGATCAAAACAAAAGCAAATACAATATGTTTGGTATTTTTTCAATGTCAGGTTTTTAATTATTCGAGGAATGAATTGCATGGAATATGAAGAATATGAGTAGTTGCTGCAGTGACTGTCAGACCAGGGGTCTGGAGATGAAAAAGTGGAGGGGACTGCCTAGAAGTAAATGAACACGCCTCTGCCCAGCTGTGTCTGCAGAACCCAGCCTGTTCCTTACATCTCACACTCTGGATGAGGAGGCAGCTAAGGATAAGGAGAGAACTTCGTCCTTGGCAGTGATGATTTTTATTGCCTGTTTATTTTATTATAGTTTCTGTAGTTCCACATGAGAGCACAGGTTTATCATTAAATCTGTAAAATATAAAGTGTATCACTGTCTTAGAAATCTATCAATACTAGAGAGAGCTTGGGAGTGATGCTATCAAAACACTAAGTTAATCTTGGATATTGAAAAGACATGTTACATCATTGCAAATTGGAGAGGAATTTATATTTAAGTTTCTTTACATAAAACCATACATTCACAAATGCTATTTTCAGTACATGGTTATCATGTGGCTTTATTTTTTCTTATTTTCTTATTTTATTTATCTTATTTTATTAACCAGTACATGGTTATAAATGTGGCTTTATTTTTTCTTATTTTTATTTCCATATAAGCACTTTACCCGTAAATTTTCTTTTAAATACTATCTAATTAATTATTCAGGAAGTTAGCTTTCTTCCTCACATCATCTAATTCATTAGTGAAGAAGAAAGATGTTTAAGAATAATACTAGTTATGTTACAGAAAGATTTCAAAGAGCAATGCAATGTGATACTTCTTGAAGGAGACCGTGGACAAACTTACAAGAATTTATGACCATTAGATATACCCTTTTATTTTCCAAATCTTAACTGTAGTATCTACCAAGGAGTGGTCCTAGAATTCTCAGGTCCCCAGCCCAGCCCTCTAGGGAATCAGCAGCCCTGAAGTAGAGTCCTGGAGTCTGTGCTTTAAGGAGTCTGCCAGATCATTCTGTTGGGCAGGGTGTGAGAACCACTGCCTTGGGGCATCACCATTACTTTTTAAGGTAATTATCACCTTTTCTAAGATTTTAGACTTTTTAAAGAAATAGAGAACACATTTCTGTATGAAGGAACTTTGGATTTCATGATGTGATAAATCTTATTGCAGAAAGGATGTGTGATTCTTGTTTAGTTGGATTTTGGAGAAGATTCGTTATCCAGTAGTTTCCCGTTTTGACGAACGGAGCATCTTCTACATGATCCACTTTGCTTTTCAGATGACACAGACAGAATTTTAAGTGTTGCATATTTCTGAAAGAAAAGCATTGATCACATCCTCCTTAGATATTTAGCATCACTGATGGAAATTAATTATTTAAGGTACATCTGGGTCTATAACATTGTTCAGTAGGTGAAGCAAATATACAAAATACAAATACATAGAGATTTGCATAATAATAGCTATTTGGAGGCTTCTAAATAGACTAATAGATAATCAACTGCTGGATAACTGGAAATACCATAAGGTCAAGATCAATCATATTTATTTTCAGTATTGTATCTCCAGAACAGGGTGGAAAATTTGTGGTTATTACTGATAGTATTATTTCATTGAAAAGAAATAAATTAGGATTGAAATAAAGATTGTCCTTAAGGAAAGCTGAATATTTCAGTGCAGTGATATTTTATGTTTTGAACATGTTGTTTTCCTTATTGTGAGGTTCTGCAGTTTTAAAATATTCTTTGGCCAAAAGTTTCTTGCCTAGGCCAGACCAGCAGATCAAGCTATTTGTAGAATGTGAAATGGGGACTGGGTAGCTAATTAGGAATTTATTCATGCAGACACACAAGTCAGCTTCTCTTTGGGACTCTTTCCAAGTCAACACAGAAAGCCTGAAGATGCACACACAAACCTCATTCATTGGTGCGTGCATTGACATAACTTATCCTGCGTTCTCACACATGTCTTTTGAGAGCTATCTACCAACATGCTTTTATTATTATTTTTATTATTTACTTATCTTAAAAATTTTCACTGCTGTTCTTGGGAAAACTCTTTCTTGTCTGGGAATCCCTAATTAGCAGTTTCCTGTTCATTTTAATTGCAAATGCATTGCTTTTCTCTCTAAAAGTTTGGTAACTGCCAGGACAACAAACTGTTCAGCTTCATGAAGATTTCACCAACCAAACAAATGTTTAGTGTTTAATTCAAAATAAACTGGAGGGCGACTTATGGGTGGTACAACATGTCGAGAAACCACACCTGTCTAGAAGGGTTTTTACTAAAATCATGTGAACATCAAGAATATTTGTCTCTTGTCCATCTTTATGAAGCAGATGATTTTTAACGCCATACAAACAAGTACAGACAACTTGATTAACTGGAGTGTAAGCTGCTTCATAAGATATTTCCTACTAAAGAATTTCGGTTCTGGGATTTTAGCTTTCTCACTGTTGATCATTAGCCCGTTGTTTATTGGGTGCCTACCCAGTATGAGGCTCTGGGCTGCAGCATTCAAAATGCATAGCTGTGCTCCCTGCTGCCCTGGAAGTGACTGCACCTGTGCCGGCCTGTAGGCGAGGAGGTAGTGCAGAGCTGGAGCTGCGGGACTCTACAGGAGCAGCTTCTGGAAGTCAGTCAGTACAGGACATGGCAGCTGCTGTTGCATTCTCCCTCCCCACTCTCCTCTTGACCTGCAGCACATCTATCCCCTTACTGCTGAAAGTGTTGGTTAACAAGTCTTACAGCCAATTGCTTTTCCACAAAATTGCCACCCGGGCCAGAGTCTACATACCACTTCTCAGAACCACCCCCATAGCACCCAGTTATCAGGTAATAACTAAGGTTTGTAAGAACAGCCTTCTTGCTCCAAGTTGGAATCACCTTGCGCCTTAAGGTGGTACAATTTGAGCTTCATTGTTTCCTGGTGTGACCAGAGGCAGCCAGACTACAGCTGAGACCCTTTTTAGGAGAGCTGTTTGTTTTTTTTTCTTGAGAGTCTCACTATGTCACCCTCAGTAGAGTACTGTAGCATCACAGCTCACAGCAACCTCAAAATCTTAGGCTTAAGCTATTCTCTTGCCTCAACCTCCCAAGTAGCTGGGACTACAGGTACCTCCCCACAATACCCAGCTATTTTTTGGTTGTAGTTGTCATTGTTTGGCAGTCTGGGGCTGGGTTCAAACCCACCAGCCCCAGTGTATGTGTCCAGTGCCCTAGCCACTGAGCTACAGGTGCTGGGCCAATTTTTTTTATAGCTTTTATCTCCTGCTCCAGCCTCCATCTTTCATTTTCTTCACGTGAGAGTATCTTCCCTGGTGCATTTCTTAAACAAGGGCATATTTCTAGGGAAACCTGATTTACTAGATCGACTTTCACAGAGACCTGAAGGGTAAGTAAGAAGTAGCTAGATGAAAAGGGCAAAGGGAAGAGAGACTATTCTGGACAAAGGAAACGTCTGCACCAGGGCGGAAGGGGGAGAAAAGTTCTGGTTAACGCGGAGGGAAGTGGATATGGAGCAGGGTTTGAATGGAGGTGGAAGATGGGATGAAAGGAGCCACAGAAAAGATGAATCTGAAGAGGTTGCAGTACTTTGTAAGCCAACGTGCGTCTACCTGTCCTTAATGACAAAAAGTTGTGAAAAATGCAGACTGTCACCTGTATTTTAGTCTACACAAAGTATGTGATATTTGAAAAACTTTATGTATTTGAGCTATTTCAAAATGGTATTCTGAAATTAATTCCCCGGAATATGCTACAGGAAAGAGGGGCTGCTCTCAGGGAATCACTCCTAAACTGCCCTCTGGATTGGACATGACTGCTCGTGGCCTTCAATTATAAGCACGTGATGTTACAAGCCTGCAGCAGATAATGTTGCCAACCTGCTAAATCCGTTTCTTTCGCTTTCCCTAAGGAAGGCCTCCAAAATGCAGTCTGAAGAACATGCCATAAGTCTGTGATGTCTAATCTTTAACAATTACGTGGAAAGACATGGTTTTTTTTTTTTTTTTTTTTTTTGCAGTTTTTGGCTGGGGCTGGGTTTGAACCAGTCACCTTCGGCATATGGGGCTGGCACCCTACTCCTTTGAGCCACAGGTACCGTCCAGTTTGTTTGTTTTTTTAAAGACAAAGTCTCAGTCTGTTGCCCTGGATAGAGTGCCCGGCATCAGCCTAGCTCACTTCAACTTCAAACTCCTGGGCTCAAGAGATCCTCTTGCCTCAGCCTCCGGAGTAGCTGAGACTATAGGCACCTGCCACAATGCCCATAGTCTTTTCTGTTTTTAGTAGAGATGGGGTCTTGCTCTTGCTAAGGCTGGTCTGGAACTCCTAAGCACAGGTAATCTACCCTCGACCTCCCAGAATATTAGGATTCCAGGCATGAGCTACCACCCCAGCCTGTATGTTTGGATTTTACATTGCTATCATTTGTGACTTTCCACACGTACAATGTTCTGAAAATATATACAAAAGTAAAGAGTAGTGACTTGGAGTTTGACTTGCAGTTGTGTTTCTTCGGTATTTCTTCAACTGGCATATCCATTTTACTACCAGCCCTTCCGTTCTCAGGCCCTTATTATTTCCCCCTGTGTTTTTTGTAAAGATTCCTAATTTATCCACCTACTACCTCCCACGCACATTAGTCCCCCACACAGGTGATTTTTATTTTAAAAAATCAACAGTGCTATTCCTTGCTTATAAATCCCTTCAGAGTTTAAACTTTCTCTGCAGCTCTAGACTTCTTTTTTTCTATCTACTCGAACACATTTCCAATCTAGGCATATATCAAATGCCTCCCATCTCTGATTTGGGATGAGCATTTCAGTCTTGTTGGAGTTTTCTCTTACTAGTCCTTCAAAATCAGGAGTAAATGTTATTTTCTCATAAGACATGATCAACCGACTATTTCCTTCTCTGGGGTCCCTTAGACTTGGCGTAGGCCCCTGTGGCCACATTGATTGACAACATCACTTGTTTAGGTGTCTGTCTCCTTTACTGTTTTGTTCCATGAGTGAGGGGCCCAGGCTTCATCTAAGCAAGATTCAGATATGTCTGGCGAAGTGGAACTGAGAACACAGGGGCTAGAATCCTACTTACAGATAGAATCATACAGATCTAAGAAGGCGGAGGCACGAGGACCCCCCTCCAATAGAAAATAATTCCAAGTTCAAGTGCACTCTGATGTCAACCATTCAGCATCCTTTTCCACCTTAGTCTCCATTGCATCTGAAGTCTGAAGGAGTGAGGAGGACCTCTGTGTTTTACCCCAGAGCACGAGCATGTTTGGGGCTGCTGAGCATTTATATTTCCATGACAGCACCTGGATCATGGATCGTAGTGATAAACTCGAGAAAACTGAGACTGCGGTCCCTGGAAGAGACCAGAGTGCTGGCTGCAGCGTTCCTGTGAGTGCAATGGCTTTGAGGCTGCCTCTAGACAAGTACTGTGGATTCTTAGGAACACCCAATATCACGGGCTTTTGAGAGAACTGACATCTAGCTTTTTGTAGACAGTGATCATAAACGTAGAAATTAAGTTAATGTGGCTTTGTTTGTTTATACAACCTTGTAAGCCCTGAGGAAACCATCCACTCACCAGTATTGGGATTATGTCTGGTTAATCAGAGTAGAGAACATTACTACTTCCTTGAAGCCGACCATGGCTAAGTACTTTGTATTATCTCCTAACAGCGACCCTGTTAAGAAAGTGTCATTATGATCTCCATTTTCAAAAAAAGAAAGTAAGGACTGGAGACAGTAAGTCAGTAATTCAAGACCCCATCAGCAGAAGTAGCAGAGCTAAAACTGCCGATCTAATGCCAGAGCTCATGGTATGGCCATGGCTATGCTCTGGTGCCAGTTACTAATAAATTACATGTGTCAGTGATGAGCAACTGAATAAATGGATGTGAAAATGACAAGTGTATTTTTTCATCCAAGAAACAGCACATGAGATGTGTACACTGTAAGTATGAATAGCTTTCAAATGCTGGTGGTATGGCCCACGGAGTAAAAAGACAGTGTCGAAATCTAATTTACTATTCAAATTTCAATCCAATGCCAACCACAATGCAACCCTGGGAAAATAATTAAATGTCTCACCATAACCCATCAAAAGTTCTTTTTAGCCCCTGCTAACACACACCTATTTTAACATTATAATGTCTAACTACTCAATAAAATGGCTTTTAAAGCTCTTCCTGCTAACCTTTAACCCTGAGGACTATGCATAATTTATTATCCTATAAACAATCAAATTCTTTTCTTTCTCACTTTTGGGGCTTTTCCTTTCTTCATCCCCCGTACCCCCAACAACATTGCTGCTTTTTCTGGATAATTTTGAATCAAGACTTTTATTATTTGTCATTTTCATTAAAGAGCTGTGCTCCCTGTTCTTAATTAGCATTTAACAAAGGTGGAGTTTAAAACAAAATTGTTGCTTGTATTTTTTTTCTTGAATTTTTTGTTGATTTCTCTCTCTCTCTTTTGAAGTAGTGTTCACTGTCAGAAGAAGTTCCCTGCTACTATTGTTAGTTATTCTATTATGCTTTGGGAGCATAACTATAATTTGCTTCAGATAAATGGATGTGAAGCAAATTATAGTTAATGCTTTTGTCTCCACGTGTGGGCAGGGTGCTGCAATTTAATGTGGAGTCACCTGAATGTGCAAATCCATGATCTATGGAAATGACAGAAGATTATCAAATATTAATGCTCAATTCCAGGACAAATTCTGTTAACTCATTATAAATATATAAGAATATTTATGTTCCATAAAGACATTATCAAGTTGTTAAGGTTTTCTTAAATTTCCAGGCTCTATACAAAATTTCTTGTATATTAAATAACAAATTACCTTGTTGTAAAGATATGTTAGGATTTTTGAGCAAGTTCAGATTTTAGATAGGAACCTGACAATTCTGTTTTCTTCCATTCAATGCCTGGGCTTACACTTCTTGCTTGTTTTTTTTTTTTTTTCCCCCTCAACCTTCTTACTTAGCTTCCCTCACCTAAAGACACTTTCCAGAATCCCATTGCCTGCAAGGCAATTTCAGATTATGGTTAGATCACTTTCCAGATACTCCAAAAGTAATACCTTGCAGTCATGTTTGTTTAGCTATTGGAAATTCAGGGGATATGTTTGTCTCTGCACTACAAGAGGCTGCCTTTTCTGAGCACCTCAGAAAGTCACTCAAAGCTCTGCTTCTCACGCCTCTTCAGGAAGCTCACCCTGCAAAAATTATCCAAGTGCACTTCAACTTCTAAGGACAGCTGAAAGGATTGTATTAAATACCCACCTCATTCCATCAGAGCCCACAAACTCCTGTAAGAAAAATTTTCAGAGAGGATTTTCAGGATTCTTAAAAAAAGAAAATGTGCCTCAACTATGTCAAAACATTGTCACCAACTTTTGTCACCAAATTGACAGTTTTGTCCTCTTCACAACCCCTTATAAGGCAAACCAGAGCGAAATAATCAGGAATTCAGGCAGTGTTTAAAGATTCAGCTGAGCAGCCAGTTCAGGGAAGCATCAAACCAAAGATTCAGATTCAGTGTAAGTTTCGTACCCGGACAGATGTGAGGCCTTGTCCGCCTCCCTCCACCTCCTTTCCTTCTGTATTAGTCTGGAATTCCATTTGTCTCTGGGACCCTTGCCACTCACTTAGTTCTCTATTTCATCCTGGCATAAGTGACTATCATTAAATTCCTCTGCTTAAAATTGTAGCCCTGTCCTATGTTCATCCAGATGAACTTCAGGCTTCTTTGCTTGACACCCAAGGCCCTCCAAGTTTCTGACTACATTGAATAACTAATTACAATTATGCATCCCTTAGTGATCAAGATAGTCTGAGAAATGTGTCCTCAGGCAATTTTGTGTTTGTGCAAACATCAGAGTGTACTTCACACACGTAGATGGGATAGCTTACCACACACCTGGGCTACATAGTATGGCCTACTGCTCCTGGCTTGAAATCTGTACCACATTTTACAACTGGAAGAGAAAAATATAGGAAGAAAAGTGAAGTATGGCTAAATTGGGGAAGGTTTTCTCAATTATTTGAGGGTATATAACCTTTTTAAAATTTCTCTCCACATTTCTCATTTTCACCTCCATTACAGTGTTAGGGAATTATATCTATATATCTACATCTGTATGCAGCATCTGTCTGACTAACGGTTGTTCCCAGTGCATGTTTTATCATTTCCCACATATAACATTTCCATTTGAGCTTCCTGACCTTCAGCCTGCTCTTGCCTTTGTCAATCATGTACTTTAAGTCTGAAATATATTCTATTTCTCCTTCAGCCACCTATCTTAAAACGTATTTCTTTTTATGTGTGTGCTGAGTGAATTCTTTACACTGTCTCGTTTATTTTCTGTTATTTGTTTTTATTTGGGAGTATTCCAGGGTACACATGTCTTGCTTATACACTGTGTTTTCTTTTTGCTTTTTTATTTCAGGTTAATTTGAGGGTGCTAAGAATGAGGTTACAGTGTTTGCATTTGATAGGTGTAGTCCCTGTTTTAATTGTGTCCCACCCCCCAGGAAGTGTGCCTTATAAAACCCACATTATGCCCATTAAGTGGGAGTATATCAATCATCCTCCCTCCTTCCTCCTTCCCCCATCATGAAGTGAATTGAGTTTTTCTCTTGTGTGGGCATGCATTAGCTGGTCTACTGGCTTCATGATAATATTGAGTACATTGGATACTTGCTTTTCTATCTTGTGATACTTTACTAAGAAAAATGTGTTACAACTCCATCTGGATTAATACAAAAGATCTAACATCTCCACCGTTTTCAATGGCTGAATAATATTCCATGGCATACATATACCACAGTTTGTTGATCCATTCCTGAGTTGGTGGACATTTAGGTTGTTTCCACATCTTGGCTATTGTGAGCTGCAATAAACAATCTAGTGAAAATGTCCCCATGAAAAAATGATTTTTTTTTTCTTTTGGGTAAATGCCTAGTAGTGGGATTGCAGGATCAAATGGGAGGTTGAAATTGAGTTCTTTAAGGAGTCTCCATACTTCTTTCCAAAGAGGCTGTATTAGCTTGGAGTCCCACCAACAGTATAGAAGTGTTCCCTTCTTTCCACCTCCACACCAGCATCTGCAGCTTTGAGACTTTGAGATGTGGGCCATTCTCAAAGATGATTTTGATTTGCATTTCTCTGATGATTAGAGATGATGAGTGTTTTTCATATTTGTAAGCCATTCATCTCTCTTTTTCCTAGAAGGTTCTGTTCATGTCTCCTGCACAGTAATAGGATTGTTTGCTCTTTTTTTTGTTGATTAATTTGAGTTCTGTGTACATTCTAGTTATCAACTCTTGTCAAACTTGTAACATGTAAACATATCTTTTCCCATTCTGAAGGATGTCTATTTGCTTTGTAATGTCCTTAGCTGTGCAGAAGCTTTTCAGAAGTCCCATTTGTTTATTTTTGTTGTTGCTGTAATGGCTGCTGAAGTCTTGTCATAAAATCTTTCCCCAGGCTGACATCCTCAAGCGTTTTCCCACAGTTTCTTCTAGGATTTTTATAATTCTGTGTTTCAAATTTAAACCTTTTATCCATCGATTTTTGTAAGTAGTGAAAGGTGCTGGTCTAGTTTCAGTCTTTTACATGTGGTTATCCAGTTCTCTCAGCACCATTTGTTGAATAGAGATTCCTTTCCCCAGTGTGTGCTTTTGTTTGGTTTATTGAAGATCTGATGGAGATAAGAGACTGGTTTCATCTCTTGGTTTTACATTCAGTTCCGAATATCTGTGTCTCTATTTTTGTGCCAGTACCATGCTGTTTTGAGTACACACAGGATGTAATACACATCCTTTGGCTTTGTTTTTATTACTAAGAATTGTCTTGGGTTTGATTTGAATTTCCCTTATAATTACATAGATTGAGCATTTTTTTCATGAGTTGGTTGGCCATTAATACATTTTCTTTTGAAACATTTCTGTTCATGTCTTTTGCTCAACTTTTAAGGAGGTTGTTTGGTTGTTTCTTGCTGATTTGCTTAAGTTTTTTTGTGGATGCTGGTTATCAGTCCTCTATCAAATGCATAGAATGCAAATATTGTTTCCCATCCCTTGGGTTGCTCATTTGCTTGTTTAATTGTGTCCTTGGCTGTGCAGTAGCTTTTTAATTTGATGAAGTCCTATTTATTTATTTTTCTTGTTGCTGTGATTGTTCTTGTGGTCTACTTCATGAATTCTTTGCCTAGGCCATTATCTGTAGAGTTTCTCCAACATTTTCTCCTAGAATTCGTATAGTTTCCTACCTTAGCTTAATGTCTTTTATCCATCATGCATTAATTTTTGTGACTGTTGAGAGAAGCAGATCCTGTTTCAGTCTTGTACCTGTGGTTATTCAGTTTCCCCATCACCATATATTAAACAAGGATTCTTTTCCCCAGTGTATGTTTTTATCTTTTTTTAATTTTTTTTCAAAAATCAGGTTGGAACATGAGGATCATTTTATCTCTGGGATTTCTGTTCTGATTCATAGGTCTGTGTCTCCTTTTTCATGCTAGTACCATGCTGTTTAAGTTACTATGGTCTCGTAGTCTAGTGTGAAGTCTGGTAAAGTGATGCCTCCTGCTTCGTTCTTATCCCATATGGTTTCCTTGGCTATTTGGGATCTTTCCTGGTTCCATATGAAGCATAGAACAATTTTTCAAGATCTATGAAATATGGCATTGGTATTTTCATGGGAAAATTGAATCTGTGAATAACTAGTATAGACATTTAACAATTTTGATTCTACTGATCCATGAACATGGTATATTTTTCCATCCATTTAGATCATCTCCAATTTCTTTCCTGAGTGTTTCATAATTCTCTCTCTAGATGTCTTCCTAGTTATTTTATTTCCTTTGTTGCTACTGCAAAAGGTGTTGCACATTTGATTTGATTCTTAGCTTGACTGTTATTGGTGGATATGAAAGCTACTGATTTGTGCACATTTATTTAAAATTTCTGCTTCCAAGGTGTTTCTTTGATGAAACTTTTTTCAGACTCAACTGAAATTTATTTACCAGTTGCAGGAGTCTCTTGGTTGAATCTTTAGGATTTTCTAGATATAAGAACTTGTTGTCCCCAAAGAGCGATAATTTGACCCCCTTTTTCCCCATTGTGTACCCTGATTTCCTTCTCTTGCCTAATTGCTCTGGCTAGGACTTCAAACACTATGTTGAACGAAGGGAGAAAGTGTACCGTCATTTCTGGTTCCAGTTCTAAGTGGTAATGCTTTCAATTTTTCCCTGTTCAAATTCTCCCTGTCTCTTCTTTTCTTCCTTTTACATTTCTCTCATCTGTATACTTCTATGAACTTCATACTTCTTGTTTCAGAAACTCTGCATTACATATCATTGTTTCTCCAGTAGATAGGATGGGGACTTGATCTCAATGCATGCTGCAGAGGTTTGCTAAGATGTCTAAATTATAGGGATGTAAACTTTAGTTCTGGGGATGAACAACAGTAAATAAACTTGCTTTCCTAGTAAAATTCTTATTTGATCAACTGCATGTAATTTCATCATTTAATTTTATCTTTCACATTTATTATGTTTATAACTCAACTCTACTTTCATTCAAAGTCAATGGCAGAAATAGAGTAAATGTTAGTAAGAAAAAAATACCTTCATTTTTCTTTACTAAGGAAACATACAAGCCTTTTTATTTTTAGCCTCCTTTCCCTAAAATTTGTGATTCCCACATTTAGGAGTCAACTCTTTAAAATCAGAAGAGATGTGTATAGGAAAAAGGTAAAGTATGGTTAAATGGGAGAAGGCTTATCTTTCATTTGAGGGTATATAACCTTTTTTATCATTTGAGGGTATTTAACATCTTTCTCTGCAGTTGAATTCCTGTGGCCTACAAACTTAGGTACCTGTGGTTATGCTTAATGAAGTCATAGTAAGGGTTTCATTTCTATGATTATTGCTGGCATGACTGTTTGTTAGTCAGCCTGGTCCACCACTATCTCACATAAGAAAGTGTTCTTATCTTTTTTTTATTATTAAATCATAAACACATAGATCATGTATACATTACATGCATTTATGGGGTACAATGTGCTGATTTCATATAGAATTAGGAATGCTTACATCACACTGGTTAATATATACCTCATCTCGTTGACTTAATTATTATGTTAAGACATTTATACTCTATACTTAATAGATCTGACATGTACCCTTGTAATATGCACCATAGATGTGATCCCACCATTCACCCTCCCTCAATCAGACCTCCCCCCTCCCCTCCTATTCCTCCTCCTCCCTCCTTATCTTAAAGGAGATGGCCAATGTCATTTTGAAGCTGAGATTGCTTGTAAATCCTCACTTCTAGTTTAAAGGAACTGCACCTAAAAAGTCAGCTAACAAAGTACGCGATGTATTTCTGACAGTGCATGTGCTGGACTCAGGATGCTTAGGTGCTGCTGCATTTTATAGAAAAGACAGTGAACTGATTTGGTTTAATGCTGACTAAACAAGCCCTACTTTTATTTATAAGGCATGCTTTAGAAAAGCATTACACAGACTGAGTAAAAGGTAATGTAGATCATTCTTGTGATGCAGGCAAATATTAATGAAATGAAATGAAAACATTCATTTGTATCATAGAGTAGGCAATATTATAGTTATCATTTGTCCTGTGTCTACTATATGCTAAGCATAACAATTGCTTCTTTTGCCTAAATTAGTTCATTATTTTCCTTTTCATTGACCCTATGATATAGGTATGTTTTTCTCCTACATAGGGAAACTGCAGCCCAGGGTAGAAAATGAATCCACTCTACTTCATATCATTATGCGGGGTTGTAGTGAAAATTAATTTTGCCTGTTACCAAAGTTTGTGTCTTTAACCTTGGTAACCTCACTTCAGTAATCTACATATTGTACAGTACCCTTCCATGCGTTCCTCACCTGTCCTTAAATGAAGTTTCATCAAAGGAACACCTTGGAAGCTGAAATTTTAAAAATTTATTACACTCTGAGGTAGTCCTGATGAATAAGAATGAGACTATCAGTAATTTTCTTCCAAAAGTATTAACATACAACTTACTGGAAGATAGTATATAATTGCATAATTATTTTATTCATGAAGTATATATACAATATGTGTACATATATACCCATACATACGTACATACATGCAGCACACGTTTCTTCCCCAGTATATACTCTTTTTAAATTCCTTTTGAAACACGGAGGTTCCTCAGGCTGTTTCTCAGGTATCCCTGGTATTTCTGTATCTTGGGTTGCCATCCAGTGGCAGCAGTCATATACTTCAGTTTAGTAACCGAGAAAACAGATTGTGTTTTATAATTCAAAAGCAAATGGTAGATATTAGTTTTGTGTAACTAATTTATAAAAGCCCAAATTAGTTCAGTTTTTTCTCTTTTACCAAGAAACAATTATATTTTCCTCATTTTATATATTAGAAAACTACAGCACAGATGAAGTAAAAGAACCAACCTCAGTTCATGTAATTATTAAGTTTAAGGTCTGAGGGTTAAAATTAATTCTGTTTTCAATGCATATGCCTATTTTTTTTTTTTTTTTTTTTTGGAAAGCATAGTGCAGATACCATAAGTTAAAAGTAATGTTTGGAAGGCTTATATATTTCCTTCATAAAAAAGGATTTTTTTTTCTTAACGTTCATTCTGTTTATGGCATTGACTTTGAAAAAATGTAATGTTGAATTATAAATACAGAGGGTGCCAAACAAGGTATGCACATTAAGAAAGGAAAAAACCGTATTAAAATGGTAATACTCAAGTCACATTTGACGGCAATTACATGAGGTACAAGAGATGAGGTACAAAATAAAAAGACTTATTGGCATATATTAAATATTACCATGTTAATACAGTTTTTTCCTTTCTTAAAATGGGTGTATTTTTTTGGCATCCTTTGTATAATAAAAATTTAAAGATAAAATTAAAAATTGAAATTATATGCAATTGATCAAGTAAACAGTTTGTCCTTAGTGAGTCCAATAAAGATACAGATGTATCTAGATGTTGACAAATAGAGAACTAATTCTAGTGAAATAAAAACATGTTATTTTTCTAAGGAAATATGTAACCAACACTTCTTGCTTTAGAAAATCATTAGAAATAAAGTATTTGTCAACAATTAGCACATCTATGTAGTAATGATTAAGGCAGTGAAATCAGATGTTAGCTTTCTCACATTGTTCTTAAAATAATTTCTTACAAGTGAGGGGAAAAAAAGAACAAGTATAATGTTAACAGAGAATTTAAAATGATAAAATGCATTTATATAATTTCTTCCAAGATAGGCACAGTTGTATTCTGTAGCATGGATATAATTTATGGGACATACATCTGGAAACATTAAAAATTCCATTTGTGAACAGAGGGGAGGTATATGTACTGTCATGAAACACAGTGGGATTTATTTAAGCCACTTAAAACTAAGCTTTAAAATGGACATTCCTGTTAGATATAAGGTATGGTGCTGTCTTTTCCAATTATGGCATAATTTTATTTCAGTTTGTCTTTTTCAAATTTGAATATGAGAAATTTTGTTATGTAAATCATTATATGAAAAATATTCTTCATCTGGGTAAAAAGTTGTGGGTCTCTAGATTGATACAAATGTTATTCTGCTTCATTGAAAAAACATATAACCAAAACATTTGTTTTGTTTGTAAATTAGAAAACGGGATGGATACAGCAGAGAAAAACTATCCCACATGGAATTAATTATTGATTAGTATTTCAGAGAGTAGTTGATTGATTGTATTGTGATTATAATGATACATGACTTTTAATTTTGAGTTAACTGGTTGACAATAACTGAGTTAGAAAATGTGTACAATGTTGTCGGTCTAACCGTTTCACTTGTTCTACTAAAACTACTTTCTTTAATGTCACCAATGGCCTCCACTTGGCTAAATCCAGTGGTCATTTTACAGGTGTCTTTTCTTTTGTCGTAGCAGAGCATGTGGCACATTTTATTTCTCCTACCCTGTTTCCCTGTAAATAAGACATCCTCTGAAAATAAGACCTACTTACAGGAAAGATAAGACGTCCCCTGAAAATAAGACCTAGTGCATCTTTGGGAGCACACCTTAAAATAAGACACTGTCTTATTTTTGGGGAAACAGGGTAGCTGTTTGGTACACTGTTTCTCTGGGCTGCACGGATTCCACCTCCTGTTGGTTGTGATTCTCCCACTGGGCATCCATTCACTGCCTCCCTAGTTAATTTCTCCTCTTCTCCCTGCCTTTTAAGGTCTTGGCTCTTTTCTCTTTTCCTTGTGTGGGTCAGGCAGTGCATTCTTATATGGGACTATTTGGTACATTGTAGCACATTCAGCAGTGTCCCTGGTCCCCCACCTCTACCTGATAGATACCAGTAGTACTTCACCTCCCAGCCCTGACAGCCAAAAATATCTTCAGACATTGTCAGCTGACCCCAGGGGGAAAATGGCTTCCAGGTGAAAATCACTAACTTCCATGCTTTGCAATCGTGGTGATATCATTCGTCTTATACCTTTAAATACATCAATCTAATATTGATAGATATTGATTAAAATATTTGTTTTATCAGCCCAGTCTTCTTTTATCAATTTCTGGCTTATATATCTAGCTGCCTATTTGACGTCTTCACCTGAATATCTGTAAATAATCAGAAACATAAGATGTTCAAAACCAAACTGATCTTCCCCCCTAAACCTTTGCTCTCACCATTCATATTTCTTGATGCTAACTCCAGCCCGCACTTCCACAGGCCCCCAAACCTTCCCTTCAACCTTGACTTCTCCATCTACATTCCACGGTAATCCACATTTGGTCTGTCTGAATGCACCTTCTAAATATATTCCAAAAGTAGCCACTTTCCCACCAGTGGGATACACTCTCATCTCCCTCAGGGAATCCTAAACTTCTCTCTGGAATTCCATTAATTCTTAAACAGTATCCCCACTTCCACCCTTGCTCTGCCGCCTCTTCCCCGACCCCTTCTCTTCATAAAGACATCAATCCCATCCTGTGGGACCCACTCTGATGACCTAATCTAACCCTAATTGCTTCCTAAATGCCCTCCCTTCAAATCTATTACTTTGGGGAATAGGACTTCAATATTCTCGGGGAGACATAAACATTCCATCCATAGCAATGCATTTCTTTGCCATTAGGAAAAAAATTAGAAGCAGAAAGTGTCTTTATCCATATAGCTACTTTGAATCAATTCACCTACAGTTTTGGTCACTGTCTTGTTGCAAATCTTTGACAGGGAATCCAGATTTATTTTAATTTTCTTTTGCTTATAATCCTACTGATTTCTCACACACATTAACACATACACAATTACATACTCTATTATTCACAAGATATCATTTTTGAGCCCTTCTTGAGTTTTTAAAATACGTCATATCTTGGAGAACAAACTTTCTGAGAGTGTTATTGAAATTTAAGAAAATGTCAAGTGTGCAGATGGAGGTAGCATGACCTTGTTTGTTAAACTTCAGAATATTTCACAAATTGTTACACTTCAAATACCCCAAAACAATACATTTGGAGAGAATAAAAGATACATTGCATTACATAGTATGTGATAACATTTAAATAGTTTTTATTCTATGCATTTTGATATCTTACTTTCAAGTACATTGACAGATAATTCATTTATAAAAGGTTAATAAGAAAAGTTAATATGTTTATGAGTACTTTATGATGCTTTATAGTTTATCAATGTAGAACTGTGCATTAACTCAAAATGCCCTTTAGTAATATCATAAAAAATAATATTTGTCTGATGGCTCAATATGTCTGATCTTATGTCATATTTATAATGTACCAAGGTGAAGTGGAAAATGAAAACTTTTTTTCCAGATAATTGAATCTAAAAATATACAATCATTTAATATTAAATTTTTCTACTGTGAGATTGTGAGAGGGGATAAAGATTTTTTATTCCTGCTAAATTTAGTTTTTACTCCCTATGCAGGAAACACTAGAGAAATGTGGAGATAAAAATACAAGCTGACTTTCTACAAACAGCGCAAAGCACTTAAATTTCTTTCTTTCTTTCTTTTTTTTTTATTATATGTAACTGTTTAGGTCCCTCCTGTGTTGCTGTAACAGAATACCTGAGGCTAGGCAATTTATTATGTAAAAAGGCTTACGCATGCATAGTCCAGGGTTCTGTGGGCTGGGGTGTTTAAGATGGGGGGTCTGCACCTGGTAGCTTCTGATGATGCTTTCATGCTATGTCAAGACATGGCAGAGAAACAGAAGGGGAGCCCGGTGCCCGTGACAAGAGGCAAAACTTGAGAGGCAAACTCCATAACAACCTTCTTTCTTGGAAGCTAATCCATTCCCACCAGGACTAACCCATTCTCAAAGACAATTATCCCTCTAATGACCAAATCACCTCTTAATGGCATCACCTCCCCACACTGCCACCCTGGGGACAAAGCCTCATTACGAGTTTACATAAGGACAGACCATATTCAAACCATAGCAGTAACATTAGGCAAAATTATTTAAAGTCAATGAATTTTTAAGAAATTTCACGCTGTGTCTCTTTCCACATCCTGTCAAGGTCACCTGAGTTCCCCTAAAGCTCGAGTCAAGATGTATTTTCCAGATAGTCCGTGAACCCTTCTTTTAGGCTGCTTTGATCTCCATTTGAATATGGACATATTGATTGAAACTGCAAAAATTCCCCTCCTGGAATCTTTGGGATCAAATTTCTTCAAGAAATTTCCTTCAGGATTTTTTTTTCATGTCAGAGTAGATAGATCTGCCTGATTTTAAATTTCTGGCTCCTTCTAAACACGAAGGAGGTCTAATCCTATTTATTTCTAAGCTGGCATTCTCAAGAATAGGACAGATCTGTGTGGTACGCCAAAATTTAAGGTGAAAATAAAATTTATTAGGTTATTTTTACTTTTAGTGAATCTGCCTTATAGTTTCTTTCTATAGATCTAACAAATAGTTCTATGAGTAAAGCAACCACACAGTCAAGCTATGAGGTATTTCCAATGATGAACATTTAAAGTAATTGATTCATTTATTTGTTTGAATTGAGTAGTAAACATTGTCTAATTTATGGTGTACGACGCGGTGTGTGGTATATGTATATACACTGTAGAGTGGTTTAATCAAACTGTTAAACATATGTGTTATCTCACATGCTTACTTTTGTGGTGAGAACACTTAGAATCTGTGATCTTAGCAACTTTCAAGATATAGTTATTAACTGTAGCCACATGTTGTATAACTAATCTCTAGAATTTATTCCTCCTGGCTAAATGGAATTTTGTGTCCTCTGACCAACATCACCCAATACTCCTAACCTCTAGCTTCTGGTAACTACCATTTTACTACCTGTTTCTATGAGGTTGACTTTTTCCTAGTTTGCATATGAATTAGATCGTGCAGTACTTGTCTTGTTGTGCCTGGTTTATTTCACTAAACATAATATCCTCCATGTCCATTCTGTTGTCACAAATGACAGGATATCCTTCCTTTTCATGGCCGAGTGATATTCCCTTTTGTATATATACTGCATTTTTCTTTATTCATTCATCCATTTATGGTCACTTGGGACTTGGGTTGATTTCACAACTTGGCTCTTGCAGTTAGTGCTGTGGTGAACATAAAAGTGCAGGCATCTCTTTGACATACTGATTTCATAGTCTTTGGATAAATACCAGTAGTGAGATTGCTGGTTCATATGGTAATTCCATTTTTGAGATTTGTGAGGAGCCTCTGTACAATTAACTGTACCGATTCACATGTACACCAACAATATACAAAGTTCCCTTTCTCCACATCCTTGTCAACTCTTATCTTTCATCTTTTTGATAATTGCCATTCTCACAGTTGGGAAATGGTATCTTACTATGGTTTTAATTTTCATGTATCTGGTGATTATTGGGGTGGAACACTTTTTAATATATCAATTGGCTATTTATATATCTTCTTTGAGAAATCTCTGTTCAGGTCCTTTGCTCAAGATGTATAATCTTACCACTTTGTCTCAGAACAATAATTTGATGTAAGTTTAGTGATATTTAATTTATTCATTTACTTATCATTAACTCTTTCATGGAGACATTCTTTCATGAAAATATATTTATATTTCTAGTATGAGCTATAACTTCTACTAGCTGTTGAAGATACAGCTCAAAAATAAACACAGCTCCTACTCTCATGAGCCATATTCTAGGTCAGGTTACTTATATAATGCTAGTGATAATTTCTATGCTGTAAAGTCAGCACAAGAAGAGGATAAAGTGTGAGTGATATTTTAGATAGAATTTTTACTCATATTTTCTATCTGAAAAAAGAGAGTAGTGTTTTTCTATGCCATGTAAAGAACTTGTAGTACTTTTTTAAATAATTAAATGCGTAACACCTGATATAGCACAATAAACCAAAGACATGGTCACTTCTCCTCCTCCTAAATTTTAACGTATTTTATAAATGTAAGAAAACAGCCTCCTTGTGAAAGCAAACTTGTTTTTGGATTCTGGAAGTACAAAAACATGTTAATGTATTCTAAGTAGTTATTCATTTCCTTTTTACACATTTCCTGTAATAAATGGCTGTGCTAATAGGCTAACCAGAGACATTTTATCTGAAATGCTGGTATCTTTCCTATTCATGCTTCTCATGAATTTTTTGGCTTACATGACCTCAAATAAAATTTATGTGAATGTAAATTGAGCTGCAGGATCAAATGGGAGGTCTAGCTTGAGTGCTTTGAGGTTTCTCCATATTTCCTTCCAGAAAGGTTGTACTAGTTTGCAGTCCCACCAGCAATGTAAAAGTGTTCCCTTCTCTCCACATCCACGCCAGCATCTGCAGTTTTGAGATTTTCTGATGTGGGCCATTCTCACTGGGATTAGATGATATCTCATTTCTCTAATATATAGAGATTTTGCATTTCTCTAATATATAGAGATGATGAACATTTTTTCATGTGTTTGTTAGCCATTCGTCTGTCATCTTTAGAGAAAGTTCTATTCATGTCTCTTGCCCATTGATATATGGGATTGTTGGCTCTTTTCATGTGGATTAATTTGAGTTCTCTATAGATCCTAGTTATCAAGCTTTTGTCTGATTGAAAATATGCAAATATCCTTTCGCATTGTGTAGGTTGTCTCTTTGCTTTGGTTTTTGTCTCCTTAGCTGTACAGAAGCTTTTCAGTTTAATGAAGTCCCATTTGTTTATTTTTGTTGTTGTTGCAATTGCCATGGCAGTCTTCTTCATGAAGTCTCAATTTACAATCGCCAAAATGTGGAAACAGCCTAAATGCCCACCAACCCAGGAATGGATTAACAAGCTGTGGTATATGTATACCATGGAATACTATTCAGCCATTAAAAAAAGTGGAGACTTTACATCCTTCATATTAACCTGGATGGACGTGGAAGACATTATTCTTAGTAAAGCATCACAAGAATGGAGAAGCATGAATCCTATGTACTCAATCTTGATATGAGGACAATTAATGACAATTAAGGTTATGGGGGGGGGAAGCAGAAAGAGGGATGGAGGGAGGGGGGTGGGGCCTTAGTGTGTGTCACACTTTATGGGGGCAAGACATGATTGCAAGAGGGACTTTACCTAACAATTGCAATCAGTGTAACCTGGCTTATTGTACCCTCAATGAATCCCCAACAATAAAAAAAAAAAAAATGGAAAAAAAAATTTATATGAATGTACTCTATTTGAAACATTTTGGAAAGAATGATGATCATGATCAAAGAATGATGATTAGTCAGTCTTCATTCAGTCATTTATGAATGGAGTCTCACTCTGCCACCCATTTTGTAGTACAGTGGCATGATCATAGCTCACTGTAGCCTTGAACTCCTGGCCTCAAGCCATCTTCCCACCTAAGCCTCCTGGTAGCAAGTACTACTACCACAACCAAGGGACTTTTTCTTTTCATTCTTTTAGAGATGAGGTCTTGGTATGTTGCCCAGACTAACTCCTGGCTTCATGCAATCCTCCCATCTCAGCATCCTGGATTGCTGGAATTACAGGCACTAACCAAGTGTTGGGGTATTAACAAGCCTTTAAACAGAGACTGGATAGTTGTATCCTGTGCTTCTACTGCTAAACACAAGGCACTCACTTGTTTACTGATTTTTTTAACATAAAATCCACAAGAACCAGAACAAATGTAGTCCACAGAGGCAAGGATCTCCCTACCTTCGTAACATTTTTATTTTTCTCTAATGCTGGTCCTAGAGGAACAACATGAAGAGGTAGAGATAGCAGAGCCCGGGGTGTCTTCTGAGGATCTGGGGTTCATGGTGGAAGTCAGGCCAGACTTCAGAAGAAGAATGAATGTTATAGGACCTGGAACTATAGAGAAGAGCCACCATTACCTGTATGTCCCCTGAAAAGAATAGACAGTGGAACTATCCCAGCTTCTCTCATGCTGTAGCACTCCAATAGCCTCTCAGGGTCTCCCACTGGTCACACCTACCTGGAAGCCCTGGAAAATGTAGTTTGCCAGATGGTGAAGCAAGGTTTCAATCTGATACCAAGCCAGTAAAAAAATGCACATGACTTGATCCTGTTGTACCTAAGACTCCATTTTCATGTTTCTATCTATATTTAATTCCTTTACAGCATGAAAACTTTATAAGGCAACTCTCCATTGTGCAATTGAAAATGCTGTCTTTCTCCCACTGTCAGTCACTGTGAACATGCAGAGTCTGGCCTCTATATCTAGATGGTATATCCAGTCTGGATGTGGGTGCTCAAGCATGGTCACTTAATAGACTAAATGTGAAATAAGATAATATAAAATAGATGGATGTCAAAGGGAAAAAAATCACTAAGTAAAATATACATGTATACACATAACTTTATGTGACTACAGTCTTTGTTTTTGTATTGATTAAAGATCACACTGATAGTTATAATTTCCTCTGTCATTACCAATTTCACGTACCCCTTGCCTTCCGGCAGTGCCTCAGAGAATAGGAAGTTTTTGCTTGGTTGGATAATTGAAACCTTTATTTCTGATGATTTCTCAATGTTCTGGCTTTTATTTGTTGCTTTTGCCTTTCATTACCTTTCATTTAAAAAAAATATGGAATGCTTCACCAATTGGGGTGTTATCCTTGCTCGGGGGCCATGCTAATCTTCTCGGCATTGTTCCAATTTAGTATATGTGATGCCAAGCAAGCACCTTTCATTACCTTTTATTATTAAAACATGGATGTTCAATAATAAAAATTTTGGTTACAGAAAGTCTTCTCTGCCCTCCTTGTGTGGCAGCAACCCATTGCTATCTCTTGATAACCCAAACCAACCACCTTATCTAGTATAGTAGCACATGCTGTCCATGCCAATGGGTTCAATAGCACGGAAAGAGGAGGAAATAGCAAAATGACAGTCTAAACTTCCATCTCTGTGTCTTCTGGTAGAAGCATTTCTCCCATAAGGGATCAGAACCCCTAAACCAGGAGAGCCAATGACTATGGGGTTAGAATGCAAAATATCTGCCGATGGGGTGTTAATTATAATAATAAGAGTGACCATCTGACTTTGCCCCTTTCATTCCTAGTGCCATGTACTTTGGCTGTGAGCATAACAGTATCATGTATTAGTAAGTCCTTCAAAATATACTCCCTTTCTCTGTGATCACATCTCAGCCTAGCAGAGTATTTTTATCTAACATAGAGACACAACTGTGTTTCCAATAGCCATGCCACTGTTCGTTTTTGTCAAAGGTTTGTAAGTGATAGAGTTCATAGCATGAACTTTTTTCTGCTGAGAACACATTTTTTGTTCAAAAGCAATTCTGCATAGAATACACATAGTTGTTTCCTGGATCTCTCTGAGGAATGCCACTCTTTAAGGGACTGTATTGTTGGCAGGTGACTCTCAACAGTAGCTATATCTAGAATAGCTTCAAGGGAAAGTTCATCATTTTGAGGCCATTCTTAGCAAACCCTTCAAGGGGTTCCATTGAAACTTGAGGACAATTAATGACAAGGTTATGGAGGGGAGGAAAAGCAGAAAGAGGGACGGAGGGAGGGGGGTGGGGCTTTGGTGTGTGTCACACTTTATGGGGGCAAGACATGATTGCAAGAGGGACTTTGCCTAACAATTGCAATCAATGTAACCTGGCTTATTGTACCCTCAATGAATCCCCAACAATAAAAAAATAATAATAATTAAAAAAAAAAAAAAGAAACTGTCCTCCCTGGGCTAGCAATTAGTGGGCGGATTCCACCCAGCAAAATGTCGCTCTCTCTGAGATACCTTCCTTCTTGAATCTTTCATCCATTTTTCACATTATGAAAACTTTTTTATACCCTACACAAGTCCCTTCTAGGAAAACATATCACATTTTAAGTAAATTCACTGAGCATCTCTTATGAGTGTTCAAGACTTTCTACTGAATTATCTAAAACTTTGCATTTTGGTCTGACACCTTAATTTGGAATGTAATATCTATTGTAGTTCAGTGTCTGAGTCAAAATTACACTCTATAAAATTATGAGTAATGTAACAATGCCTCAGTGATGTTCCTCCTTTTCACTTTCTACTTTCTAGTCTGTTATCCATTTTTATTAAGGATAATTTCTATAAAACATTAGTCTCATTCAAAAACAAAATGCTTTTTAATTTCCAATACCCAAAGTTGAAATGAGAAATCTTTACTATAGATGAGAGCATAGAGGTCTGACTTACAGCGTTAAGAATTATAAACCCCCGATTCAGAATCATCAGCTCCTACTTCTTTTTGTTCTATAGGAATCTTCTCTACTCTCCACAGACACACTCAAAGGGCCCTCTATGCTTTCCCTATTGGCAGAGTCTGTCTCGGTCTGTCAGGTGATTCTCATGCCTACAAATGTCAAAAAGGAAAGGCTCTGAATCACCACATCCCAGGAAGCTTACACTTTCAGGAGCCTGTTAGAGCTGTGTACAGAAGTCCCTTTGATTTTACTAAAGCTCTTACATGTCTGCATGGTAGGGAATTTTAAGACGGATCATCTTTCTTACCCTGGGAAACAGACTATTCTATGATAGTGAATACTTGCTAAAATGAATGTTTAAATAGCTGTGATAACTTGGGTCTAGCAAATGGGTCTCCCCTTTATCTATAATTTCTGCTTCAAGGTTAATTCCTGACTCTGCTTAAACACGGAAGGTGGCCACTTTTTTTTTTTTGTAGAGACAGAGTCTCACTATACCGTCCTCGGGTAGAGTGCCGTGGCGTCACACGGCTCACAGCAACCTCTAACTCTTGGGCTTAGGTGATTCTCTTGCCTCAGCCTCCCGAGTAGCTGGGACTACAGGCGCCCGCCACAACGCCCAGCTATTTTTTTGTTGCAGTTTGGCCGGGGCTGGGTTTGAACCCGCCACCCTCGGCATATGGGGCCGGCACCCTACTCACTGAGCCACAGGCGCCGCCCCTAGAAGGTGGCCACTTTTAAATGGCATTTTTAAAAAACTTTTCTCGCTGGATCTCTTTGGACATGAACATATCATAATTTTATGGTCTAGCATACTTACTATGATTGTTAGTTTATAGGTATATCTTCATTAATGCAGTGAAATAATTGGGGTAAATAATATGCATTATGCATCTTTGTGGTCTAGAACCTTATATAGAGGAGAGCTACACAGAAAATCACAGAATACACAGAAAAATTAATACACAGAATTAATTTATACAGAAAATACACAGAAAATTAATCACAGAATGTATGTAAATACAAAGGAAATGTGAGAGGAGGCAACAAGCTCTTAACTTTTTGTTTTGGATTCTTTTTGATGTAGCTTTGTTCCATTAAGTAGATGATTTTACTGCTATTTTTTGGCATATCCATTTTAGGCATGCTTGCTGATTACTTTTGATGGATCCCATCAAAGAACATTGAGTTTCTCATGTCCCCTTCTGAACTTTGCCCATGTATTTAAAATAATAAGTTAGTTTTACTAGGTTATTTTTTTTTTTTACTTTAAATAAAACCCACCTTTATTTTGGCTTGTCTATCATGGGTCACATCTTGTGAGCGCATCTAGTGAATGAGATGCCTGCCTGGCTCCTTTTCCTACCCTGGCACTCCGTATGTTGAACACGCCTATCCCTCCTTGGCTGTAACCCCATCTGAGCGTTTCATGATTTCTCTACCAGCTCCACTGGGCACCACCTTTTCACATGATGTCGTTCAGAAATGCTTTAAACTTTTGTCTTTGCAATTACTACATTCCTGTTTTCTGTATTTCTATGTTTAAACCATATCATTTCTTTATTTCCATGGTAATAAGTTATCAGAGGTAGAAGAAATGAATGTCTTCACCTGACTAGGTTAAATAAGAGCTCCTGTTGTTTCTTTTGGCTTTTATTCAGTGTTTATTGGTTTGCTTTAGGTTTATTCTTTTCCCCAGTTTATTTTAATGGTAGCGTTTGACTTGATTTTTATCTTCTTCCAAGCATCACAAGCCTTAAATTAATTGCTTTTTCCCCCCAGTGGCATATCAAGTTGTAACATTAGTGTCTGTTCTTTCCATTTATTACCTATGCTTGATAGTTTCAGTTTCATCTCATGCATTAGAGTATTACTATAATTTTTCTAATATGTTAGCTATACAATTGAATGATAACCATAATTTCTTATAAAATAGTTTATGTCACATAATCTACATAAGTTATCTCATTTTTAAATAGTCTCTTCTGATGTTTGCCTAAAGAAAAAATTCATGCTCATCTTTTCACTTCCAAAATTCAGCTTAGGTATAGAAGTGAAATCAAATTCTAGAATCTCTCTATTTAGATTTATTTCCTGTATAATCTCATTTTAATAGATCAGGTAGGCAGTGCTTGTCTGAGTATGATGTTGGGCCAAATACTGTGAACAGTGATTGAACATCGTTATCGAACAATGTTCGATACTACTAAAAGTGGTGGCATTTTTATTAATATTGAAAACATTTATTTTTAATAATTCAAAGAAAAATAACTAGGAAACATTAATGTTAAAAATGTATCTTTTTTCCTCATAGTCTTTATTAATAAACAGATAAAATAAAAATTTCCAGTCTTAATTTTTATTTTCCAAATGAATCATTTAAAATAATTTTGACAGATTATTGCTCTTTGGGAATTCCTCAGTGGAGGTAGATACCACTAATTTGGCTGAGATGTTTAGTAAAAAGATATTCAATATCCAATTTCTTTAAAGACAAAATTAATGGCTACGTATCTATCCCTAATGATCAGAGTCAATGGTTTGATTGAGTTTTATCCACATTTAATACAGATAGACCTTTTTCTCTTAGGTTGGTAAACATAAAAAACTGGGAAACTGTTTTCCCATAAAAAAAAGGGAAACTGGGACCATGTGGCAAGGCAGGCAGCATGCTGACAGTTGAGCTTCATGTGCAACCTCAGCTGGCCCTGTGGTCTTCTTTATTTGGTTGTGTTGACATCAAAAGCGCACGCATGAGATTTATCAGCTGGACAGCTTTGTTGACACATAGCTACAGCTTCTGCAAATATTGGCAGTAAGCATCAGGGAAAAGAGTAAGTGCACACTGCGGGGTTCAGAGTGAGTAGTAAGGTATGTGTTGTGGATATTATCTTGCTTTTTTTAGATAACCAGAGAAGAATTGGTATGAAAGTAGTGATTTTAAAAGGGAAGAATAATCTGAGTGGCACCTGTGGCTCAGTGGGTAGGGCACTGGCCCCATATACCGAGGGTAACAAACTGCAACAAAAAAATAGCCGAGAGTTGTGGTGGTGCCTGTGGTCCCAGCTACTTGGGAGGCTGAAGCAAGAGAATCACCTAAGCCCAGGAATTGAAGGTTGCTGTGAGCTGTGACGCCATGGCACTCTACTCAGGGTGATAAAGTGAGACTCTGTCTCTCAAAAATAAATAAATAAGTATAGAATAATCTGCTGAGTATGATGTGCAGATTTGTCCAGAAATGGAAAGACAATGTTGTTTTATAGCATAAGAACATTTTACTTTACATACACATTTTATTGAAGATGTTCCAAATGTATTTACCTCCCAAGGCATACAGTTTTTTGTGTGTTTATGTGCGTATATATCCTCTCCTCCCAGACCATAACATGCTGTATAGCAGGATGTATAATAATTGTGGCCTGAACAAAATTTTCTATATTTAACATATATATGATACAGGGTGTCCATAGAGTTCATGTGCAATTTACTATGTTAAACTATTTTAAATTGCACACTAACTTAATGTCCACCCTGTATAAGATATGATCAGGTATTTTGAACATTATAATTTCCCCAAAGGTATTTGTTAAATAAATATATTTAAAATAATATGCAGTCTGGGCACAGTGGCTCATGCCTGTCAATCCTAGCATTCTGGGAGTCAGAGGTGGGGATCGCCTGAGCCTGGGAGTTTGAGACCAACTTGTATAAGAGCTAGATTCCATCTCTACTAAATGTAGAAAAACTAGCCAGGCATTGTAGAAAAATTAGTGGGACATCATGGCAGGTGCCCATTGTAGAAAAATTAGTGGGACATCATGGCAGGTGACCAGTTACTTGGGAGGCTGAAGCAGGATTGCTTAATCCAATGAGTTTGAGGTTGCTGTGAGCTATGATGATGCCGTAGCACTCTACTCAGGCTGACAGAGTGAGACTCTGTCTTAAAAAAAAATAATAATTAATTATTTCTTTGTGATTATGTTCCAGGTAACATGATTGTAGTTGAAAAACAAACTCAATTTTTTTCATATTTCAGATAGCATTTTATTGAATACCAAATACAAAAATGAGCACTAATATTACATTTGACAATGTTTATTAATACTTAAAGATTTGTTTTTAGTAGTTTAAAGAAAAGAAATTTAGGAAAACGTTAATATTGGGAATGAAACGTCCTCACTCATATTTTCCATTAATAATAAAACAAAAAAAAAACAACCCTAGTTTTCTATGTCTTCTATCTAAACAATTAAGATCATTTCACAATTTTCTATACTTGATTCATTCTGTAACCACGTCCCGTGTCTTTTAAATTTAAGGCAGTTGACATTTTAAGTTATGACTTATTTCCTTGCAGATGGTGTTAGTAATCTGATGATTTTTATATTGATGAAAACTAGTTCTATAAGATATTCATTAAGACATTTGTAACTTGATATTCTATGTAGAAAAATGAAGATGTAACATTGGTAATTTCTGAAAGTGAACGATATCTGGATGGTATTTACAAGAGATAGGATTATTCCGTTTAAGTAGCTATGTAAGCGTCTACTTTGGATGCCCATTGTATATTCTTTCCATGTAAGAAAACAAGCACCCACATCTTAAAGGTCAAAAGTTTAAACTGGTAAACATATGTCACTTGAAGTCATGACACACTAGTGAGAGCAAAAGAAAGGAATTTGTAGGGACCCTATCGATCATCCCTTCTCAGGCCTTTTTATCATTTATTTATTTATTTATTTATTTGAGCTTTAAAGTGAAAATTTTTAGTTGGAAAGTTGAGAAAAAATTATAGCAGAGGAAATGGATAATTTGGAATGGTGTAGGGAGAATTTGAAAAAAAAAACAAAAACCCATTGTAGATGTTTTAAGGTAGCCATTGTTGAACATCTAGAATTGGGAAGGGTTCTTAAATCATCTCAGGCTTTTTTATTAACTCACAGCAATCAAATTTCCTTTTGTAACGTCTTCATTGATTATATTCCCTGTCCTCTAGTCATTAATTTGGATATCTTATGCAGAGTTGAGAATATGTTTAACATCTTTTGTTCATAGAGATTTTTGAAAAAGACCATTGTGGCTCAGTGCCCATAGCTTAGTGGTTAGGATGTCAGCCACACACACCAAGGAAGGCACGTTCAAACCCAGCCTGGGCCTGCTAAACAGCAATGACAACTGCCAGAAAATATAGCCGGGTGTTGTGGCGGGAACCTGTAGTCCCAGCTGCTTGGGAGGCTGAGACAGGAGAATCACTTAAGCCCAAGAGTTTGAGGTTGCTGTGAACTATGACGTCACAGCACTCTACAAAGGGTGATATAGTGAGACTCTGTCTCAAAAAAATAAAGAAAGAAAAAGAAAAAGACCATTGCATCTTGCTAGGAGAGACAAGCATGAAAGTGAGTCAAATGGCAAACAATCTTTTTTATTATTATTTATTAAGTCATATGTACATAGATCATGAAAATGGCAAACATTATTACAAGATAATTTTTAGACACAGTTTTTTTTTTTTTTGGTTGGGGATTCATTGAGGGTACAATAAGCCAGGTTACACTGATTGCAATTGTTAGGTAAAGTCCCTCTTGCAATCATGTCTTGCCCCCATAAAGTGTAACACACACCAAGGCCCCACCCACCTTCCTCCTTCCCTCTTTCTTTCCCCCCCCATAACCATAATTGTCATTAATTGTCCTCATATCAAAATTGAGTACATAGGATTCATGCTTCTCCATTCTTGTGATGCTTTACTAAGAATAATGTCTTCCACTTCCATCCAGGTTAATACGAAGGATGTAAAGTCTCCATTTTCTTTAATGGCTGAATAGTATTCCATGGTATACATATACCACAGCTTGTTAATCCGTTCCTGGGTTGGTGGGCATTTAGGCTGTTTCCACATTTTGGCGATTGTAAATTGAGCTGCAATGAACAGTCTAGTACAAGTGTCCTTATGATAAAAGGATTTCTTTCCTTCTGGGTAGATGCCCAGTAATGGGATTGCAGGATCAAATGGGAGGTCTAGCTTGAGTGCTTTGAGGGTTCTCCATACTTCCTTCCAGAAAAGTTGTACTAGTTTGCAGTCCCACCAGCAGTGTAAAAGTGTTCCCTTCTCTCCACATCCACGCCAGCATCTGCAGTTTTGAGATTTTGTGATGTGGGCCATTCTCACTGAGGTTAGATGATATTTCACGGTTGTTTTGATTTGCATTTCTCTAATATATAGAGATGATGAACATTTTTTCATGTGTTTGTTAGCCATTCGTCTGTCATCTTTAGAGAAAGTTCTATTCATGTCTCTTGCCCATTGATATAAGGGATTGTTGGCTTTTTTCATGTGGATTAATTTGAGTTTCTATAGATCCTAGTTATCAAGCTTTTGTCTGATTGAAAATATGCAAATATCCTTTCCCATTGTGTAGGTTGTCTCTTTGCTTTGGTTATTGTCTCCTTAGCTGTACAGAAGCTTTTCAGTTTAATGAAGTCCCATTTGTTTATTTTTGTTGTTGTTGCAATTGCCATGGCGGTCTTCTTCATGAAGTCTTTCCCCAGGCCAATATCTTCCAGTGTTTTTCCTATGCTTTCTTGGAGGATTTTTATTGTTTCATGCCTTAAGTTTAAGTCCTTTATCCATCTTGAATCAATTTTTGTGAGTGGGGAAAGGTGTGGGTCCAGTTTCAGTCTTTTACATGTAGACATCCAGTTCTCCCAACACCATTTATTGAATAGGGAGTCTTTCCCCCAAGGTATGTTCTTGTTTGGTTTATCAAAGATTAGATGGTTGTAAAATGTTAGTTTCATTTCTTGGTTTTCAATTCGATTCCAAGTGTCTATGTCTCTGTTTTTGTGCCAGTACCATGCTGTCTTGAGCACTATGGCTTTGTAGTACAGGCTAAAATCTGGTGTGCTGATTTTTTATTGTTTCTTTGATCTCAGTGCTTGAAATTGGTCTGTTCAGGAGGTCTATTTCTTCCTGGCTGAGTCTAGGGAGAGGGTGTGATTCCAAATATTGATCCATTTCTTTCACATTGTCAAATTTCTGGGCATAGAGTTTCTGGTAGTATTCAGAGATGATGTCTTGTATCTCTGTGGGATCAGTTGTTATTTCCCCTTTATCATTTCTGATTGAGGTTACTAGAGATTTTACTTTTCTATTCCTCGTTAGTCTGGCCAATGGTTTATCTATTTTATTTATTTTTTCAAAAAACCAACTCCTTGTTTCATTAATTTTCTGAATGATTCTTTTGTTTTCAATTTCATTGATCTCTGATTTGATTTTGGATATTTCTTTTCTTCTACTGAGTTTAGGCTTAGATTGTTCTTCTTTTTCCAATTCCATAAGATCTCTTGTGAGATTGTTGATGTGCTCTTTTTCTGTTTTTCGAATGTAGGCATCTAAAGCGATGAATTTTCCTCTCAAAACTGCTTTTGCATTATCCCACAGGTTTTGGTAGCTTGTGTCTTCATTGTTGTTATGCTCAAGGAAGTTGATTTCCTGTTTTATTTCTTCCTTCACCCATCTGTTATTCAACAGAAGATTGTTTAGTTTCCATGCCTTTGGGTGGGGTCGAGCATTTTTGTTAGAGTTGAGTTCACCTTTAGTGCCTTATGGTCTGAGAAGATACAAGGTAAAATTTCAGTTCTTTTGATTCTGTTGATATTTGTTTTGTGTCCCAGGATATGATCAATTTTGGAGAATGTTCCATGGGGTGATGAGAAGAATGTATATTCTTTATCTTTGGGATGGAGTGTTCTATATGCGTCTATCAAGCACAGTTGTTCTAGGGTCTCATTTAAGTCTCTTATATCCTTGTTTAATTTCTGTTTAGAGGATCTGTCCAGCTCTGTAAGAGGAGTGTTAAGGTCCCCTGTTATTATGGTATTATCAGATATCATATTGCTCAGACTGAGTAAGGTCTGTTTCAAGAATCTGGGAGCATTTAAATTGGGTGCATAGATATTTAGAATTGAAATGTCTTCTTGTTGTATTTTTCCCTTGACCAATATAAAGTGACCATCTTTGTCTTTTTTGACTTTAGTTGCTTTAAATCCACATGTATCTGAAAATAAGATTGCAACTCCTCTTTTCTTCTGAATTCCATTGCCTGAAAAATTGTCTTCCAACCCTTGACTCGGAGCTTTAATTTGTCTTTTGAAGCCAGGCGTGTTTCCTGCAGACAGCAAATGGATGGCGTGTGTTTTTTAATCCAGTCAACCAATCTATGTCTCTTCAGTGGGGAATTCAAGCCATTAACATTTATTGAGATAATTGATAAGTGTGGTAGTATTCTATTCGTCTTATTTGGTGAGAGTCCATTGCTTCATTTTATCTTTTGCATCAGTGTGGAGGTTTGGTTCTGTCCTTTAATTTCTGAGTTCTTACTTTGCTGCTGATCCATTGTGGTGGTCAGTGTGCAGAACAGGTTGAAGTATTTCCTGTAGAGCTGGTCTTGTTGTGGCGAATTTCCTCAATGTTTGTATATCGTAAATGATTTGATTTCTCCGTCAATTTTGAAGCTTAGCTTAGCAGGGTACAGAATTCTGGGCTGGAAATTGTTCTGTTTAAGTAGATTAAAGGTAGATGACCATTGTCTTCTTGCTTGGAAAGTTTCATTAGAGAAGTCTGCTGTCACTCTGATGGATTTGCCCCTGTAGGTCAACTGGCGCTTACTCCTGGCTGCTTGCAGAATCTTTTCTTTTGTCTTGACTTTGGACAGGTTCATCACAATGTGTCTTGGAGAAGCTCGGTTAGAGTTGAGGCGACCTGGGGTCCGATAGCCCTCTGAAAGCAGTGTGTCAGAATCTTTGGTGATATTTGGGAAATTTTCTTTTATAATATTCTCTAGTATGGCTTCCATTCCTCTGGGGCATTCTTCTTCCCCTTCTGGAATTCCTATAGCTCGTATGTTGGAACGCTTCATAAAGTCCCATAATTCTGACAGTGAATGTTCTGCTTTCTCTCTCTTCTTTTCTGCCTCTTTTACTATCTGAGTTATCTCAAGAACTTTGTCTTCTACCTCTGAAATTCTTTCCTCTGCATGGTCTAACCTGTTGCTGATACTTTCCATTGCATCTTTAAGTTCCCTTATTGACTGTTTCATTTCCTTCAGCTCTGCTATATCCTTTTTATATTCTTCATATCGTTCATCTCTGATTTGATTCTGTTTTTGGATTTCCTTTTGGTTATTTTCCACTTTATTAGCAGTTTCCTTCATTGTTTCCATCATTTCTTTCATTGTTTTCAACATGTGTATTCTAAATTCCCTTTCTGTCATTCCTAACATTTCTGTATAGGTGGAATCCTCTGCAGTAGCTACCTCATGGTCCCTTGGCGGGGTTGTTCTGGACTGGTTCTTCATGTTGCCTGGAGTTTTCTGCTGATTCTTCCTCATGAGTGATTTCTTTTATCTGTTTCCTTGCCCTAATTTTCCTTTCACTTCCTCTTGCTCTTTAAGTTCTCATGCCTGTGGAAGTTGCGGGCGGTTTAGACGGATTGAACACACGCGACCACTTGCCAGTTTTCCACTGGTTTAGTCCTCCTCTTGGGGTCCAGAAGTCTCTCGCTGACTCCCTGTATCCTCTCGGGGTGATGATAGGCAGATCCCACCAGCCAGAGATGCCTGGAGTCCTATATCCCCAGACTCACGGTGCCCAGATGCAAGGAAGCTGTTACTCGGCTGCCATCTTGCTCCGCCTCCAGCCTAGACACAGTTTTTACATTAAAATTACATTATGAAATTTCTTCCCTCTATGTGTTCTAAAATAAGTTCTAATCTTGTTTGTTTCTAATATTTTGGATGCAGTCTGGCAGAGTTTTAGACACGTTGAGTCTAAAGCTATATTTTTATCTTATCTTTTTATTTGCATATGTAATGTATAAACTTTACACATTTCAAAGTTTTTATCTCATCAGTTTCCAGGGTGTCTTTATAAGACAAAAACAGCTGCTGTATCTTAAACTCTTAACTATAATGCAAAATTTTAATATTTTAAAATTATATTAATGTTTTATATTTTACGTATTTATTATTCAAGTCTGAAAAATCTACATGCCTGTTAAGTTTGAGTCTAGAGGCCGATCTTTCTTTTCTCAATTTTGAAATTCTCTTAAATTGAACAGATACGGGAAGATTTTGATAGCCTAGTTATTGTGCGGCAAATATCAGGGTCAGTGACAATAGGAAACCATCACCACTCTCATCCGCAACTCATCACCAGTCTCTCTATCACGTTATCTAAATCATGAGCAGATGTTGAGCAGCTCTAACTCCCGATGACATCCACGTTTCTGTATGTGTGTGTATGTGTATGAATGTGTGTTTGTGTGCATATTTTCTTCAGAAATAAGCATCTTTTATTTGTTTGATTTTGTTTTTGAAACTTTAGCCATCTGACATAGGCAATACATTTCAGAGTTTATAACTATTTGTTGTCTTGAATTGGATCACATTTCGCTAGCATTTGAAATTTGTCTCGGCATAGTTTTCCCTTATATTCCTTATACGTGTTGCTCACCTCTAAACAAATCCTCTGCCTTTATCAAAGAACTACATCTTTGATATTATTTATTGTACCACTTAGTGAAAAAGAATCTGGCAATAGAAACAAAGGTAAAGTGATTGATTGCTGTATCTTACATCACATTTTTTTTAACGCCACGTAACTACATCTAAACAGTGGAAATGTTTCTAATAACTGACATGTATTGAATGCTTCCTATGTACTAGGCATTATGGTAACATTTTGTAATGGGGACTGTTATTATTACCACCATTTATGCATTTCAGAGCTGACATGTGTGAAGCCACATACCTCATTGTTTGTTGCTCTGGAATTTAACTCCAAGCATCCCCAGCTGGTGTCTGCAGACTAACTCCCTGTATAGCACAGTGCCACAGGGAGGTGGTGGCTCTCTTTGACTGGGCACTTACTTTATCATACCACATTCTTGAGCAAGAAGATTCTCTTCTTCCATGGATTTTCTGCCTTGGCTGCATGGATATGGGTTCAACTAGTTGACCCTATGCACTAAAACTATAAGCATTTAATCACCTAACTATTTATTTGACTATTTAAATGTAAGATCTCAAAGGGAAGTATTTAATTTATCAAAAGACTTAACAGATAATACTGAGTATTAGTGTAATATAGATGAAAGAACCTTAGATTTATAATCAGAAGGCATGGACTCATTCTATATTTTCTCTTTGATGAATAATTTAGACAAATTACCTGAGCATCATTGAGTCTCTTTCCTCATCCATGAAAAGAAGGTAAGCCTGGGCCTGGTGGCTCATGCCTGTAATCCCCATGAATTACTTGAGGCCAGGAGTTCAGGGACACCCTTGGAAACATAGCAAGGTCTTGTATCTACAAAAATAAAATAGAAAATATATAAATAAAAAAATGGCCTGATATGGTGGTACACCCCTTTCAGTGGTGCCAGCTACCCAGGAGGCTAAGGTGCGAGGATTGCTTGAGCCTGGGAGTTTGAGGCTGCAGTGAGATATGATTGTGCCACTATACTCCAGCTTAGGCAACAGAGCAAAACTCCATCTCCAAAATAACAAAAACAAAACAGGAGGCAATAAATACTTTTCTCTGATTGGATTGTTATGATTACGGAGGGAACTAACTAATATAAGAGTAAAGAAATATAGGAAAAAGTAAATTATGGGCTTCTAACCATGACCATGGCTTAAAAATATTAATAGTCAAAAATCATCTGTTAAACGTATCCAGAAACTCAAAGTATTTGCCAATGGGTTGTTTAACTTCTGGTATTTGTAACTTAAACCAAAAATCGTCATTAATTTTTTAAAATCCTTTTTTATAAGCATTATTGTTGATAAATCACTTTGCTTGATTTAGTATTAAGATCTTAGTTCAAGTGACCCATCATGTCTACAAAATGTTTAAATGGAGATAGTTTAAGAAGTGGTTTTCAAATTGTTGAGCTGTGTGTGGCCCAATAGAGGGTTATGCAATCATTTATTTATTTATTTTGTTTTGAGTTTTGAGTGGTTTTATTTATATTCTTTCTTTGTAGTATTTATCATCTTCTGAAGTTACCTGTCCACTTAGTTACTCGTTGAGCACTATCTCCTCCAAACAGAGCAAAATTTCTTTTCTTTTTTTTTTTTTATTAAATCATAGCTGTGTACATTGATATATTCATGGGGCATCATTCACTAGCTTCACAGACCGTTTACCATGTTTCACATATACCCTTGTAAGATGCACTGCTGGTGTAATCCCACCAATCCCCTTACCTCTACCCACCTGCCCCCTCCCTCCACTCCCTTTCCCACTTCCCCCTATTCTTAGGTTGCAACTGGGTTATAGCTTTCATGTGAAAACCCTAAATTAGTTTCATAGTAGGGATGAGTACATTGGGTACTTTTTCTTCCATTCTTGAGATACTTCACTAAGAAGAATATGTTCCAGCTCCATCCATGTAAACATGAAAGAGGTAAAGTCTCCATCTTTCTTTAAGGCTGCATAATATTCCATGGTGTACATATACCACAATTTATTAATCCATTCGTGGATCGATGGGCACTTGGGCTTTTTCCATGACTTAGCAATTATGAATTGGGCTGCAATAAACATTCTGGTACAAATATCTTTGTTATGATGTGCTTTTTGGTCTTCTGGGTATGCCCAGTACAGGGATTACAGGATTGAATGGCAGATCTACAGATTAAAGGCAGGGTAGATCACTCACAGTGATAAGCATTGTTTTGGGGAAATTTTATTTGGTTTTACATAGATGCTCACATGCACATACACACATCCCTGGACCGGGCCGTATTCGTGTGTATGCGCTGCTATATAATATAACCATCTTACCATAGGTTTTATTGTTTTAAGAAGTCACTCTTTTAAGAGCCTGTTAATCTCTGAACAGCGTGTTGGTGCCTATTTGCCCTGGAGAAATGCCATAGTGTTGCTACGTATCCCTTGTGCTTACACTTGGTCTTTACTCTCCTGTAGCCTCACTGCCACGTCAGACAGCCCACACGGCCTGTACAATTATGACACTAATTTTTCTGTCAGTGCTCACCAATCTGCTGTCATGAGAAGTAATTTAGAAGAATTCCTCGACATCTCTTGCTTAAGGCTAATGTTTTATTTAACTGATGAATGCTTTTTGCTACGAGTTGCTATTAGCCATCAAAAGGAGGCCTGGTGAATTAAAAAGAAAGAGAATTAAATTCTTCCTTTTTTATTTGCTCATTTCCTCATAATTCTTGCTAATTTTAATGGGTTTTGATGTACTAAAATGATCTCATGAGAACAGTTTAATAATTGCACAGCCCAGCAGAAGAGCAAGGCATTAATGCTATCTTGAGTTCCTAAGAGAGGCAGGTTTTAGCAACGCAAAAGTGCAAGAAAGACCTGCCCATTACAGTGGGATTTTACTGCATGTAAGCCTTCACTCAGGCTGAGGCAGCAGAAGGGAAGGAGATGAAATTCTAATCCTAGACTTCGCAGGCCAGGTTGACAGGAAGGTCAGGTGGCTCTCCTCACAGACATTGGTAGCAGAATGAGCAGCGAGTGAAAGTAGGCTGAAGAATGATGGTTTATTGTCAGTGTTTCAGACCTGGGGAAAATATTGTTATCTGAACCACATAGCAAAGCGTAGCCTTCATACATCTCCATTCTGCTGTTAACAAAGGGGGTGAAAGAGTGAGTGGCTCAAAAAATAAATGATTGGGTCAAAAGAGAGGGGTTGGTGTGGTTGACTTTTTACTTTTAAACAGATTTTAATAGTATATCTTCACAAACTTCTCCATTGCCAATTCCTAAGTTTTACCCTCCACCCCTATGTAAGACTGATTTGAAAATCACTAAATCTAAGGCTAAAAATAAGAGTTGGGGAGAAATTTTTGCATGTATTTAAAATATGGCTAAATAAGATTTGTTATTTCTTTTAATCCCTTGATACTTATTTTACGCACATGCTGAAGAGCTATTGGGAGGGAAAATATAATATTTTATTTTCCTAATTAAATAGTTCTATTTCTCTGTCTTTAAGATACCCTAGGCTTTGCTTTATTGGGTCATTAATTTGCACTTTGAATGGTCAAAGGGACTTTTTCAGTAAGCATGTATCTTGCAACACACAAGAGGTGTATATTAATGAAAGACTAAACATGCCCAGGAGTCTCTCATTGCTATATTAAAACATTTATAGATAGGACTTTAATTTGAAGTGCTGCTAAGATGAAAATGAAATGTTATATTGATTCTCAGGCCAGATGCTCTTTAGAAAACGCAGTGTGTGTATTATTCCCACTTCAAATCTGACCTGGACATACTCAAAGATAATTCTCCAAAGACCATATGCAGAATGTAAGGCAATAAAACGAAATCATTTAGAGTCCCTAGGAGGACTTTGTACACTAGGTGGCAGAGATTTCTAAGAATATCCCTCTTCCATCAAGTACATAATTTTGTTTAGCTTTGCCAAGTGAAGACAAAAATTCATCAAAACTTTGTACTTCAATAGTGTTTTAAGATTCTCCTGTTTACTTGAAAGTGAAGTTTTAACTGAATTTAAACTGCATGTTTTGCTCCCTGTGAATCTTTAAAGATGTAGTAAATTTTCTTTTATATACTTATCTTTTCATATAATTGCAGAAAAAGCATTTTGTTGTTATTGTTATTTTTTTCTCCTCCCTACCCCCACCCCCCCCACTTTTGTTTAAAGACAGGAATTTGTTTGTCATCCAGGCTGGAGTGCAATGGTGCAGTCAGAGCTCATTGCAGCTTTGAACACTTGAGCTCGAGCTATCCTGCTACAGCCTCCCACGTAGCTGGGATTACCCGTGTGCCACCAACTCTGACTATGTTTTAAGATTTTTGTAGGCAATGAGTTTCACTATGCTCACTATGTTGCCCAGGCTGGTATCAAACTCCTAGTCTCAAGGGTCTTCCTGCCTTGGTCTCCCAAGGTGCTGAGATGACAGGTGTGACCTGTCATACCTGGCTTGTTATTGCTAATTTTTAATTAATTCAAGTTTACTTTGGTTTACTTCATCTTTTTTCTTTTTACTTAAAAAAAAATATTTTTAAGTAGCACAATGAGAACGAGTGCCTGACTGGGGTAAGGCCTCACATTCTTATGCCACCTCCTTATTTTTTAAAGGCCTTTGACATCCATTCTTTGATCTTTAAAATGACCCTGTGACCCTGTGAGGTATTATTCCAACTTCTTAGGACAGAAAATAAATTTCAGACAAAGTGAGAAACTTCTCCAAGATTAATTATTAAAGTGCTACTTCAAATCCTTTTGCTTTCTACTTGAGAACACACAAAAAACAAAAACAACAACAAACCCCCCCACCTTAATAGAATTTTAACTGAAGACCTGCAACTATTTTAGTTAGGGGGAGTGAGAAGTGCAATATTTTTTTTTCTTTTTGTAGAGACAGAGTCTCACTGTACCGCCCTCGGGTAGAGTGCCGTGGCGTCACACGGCTCACAGCAACCTCTTAACTCCTGGGCTTACGCGATTCTCTTGCCTCAGCCTCCCGAGTAGCTGGGACTACAGGCGCCCGCCACAGCGCCCGGCTATTTTTTTTTGTTGCAGTTTGGCCAGGACTGGGTTTGAACCCGCCACCCTCGGTATATGGGGCCGGCGCCCTACTCACTGAGCCACAGGCGCCGCCCTATGGATATGTGCATTTAGTAAGAAAGATAAAGAAAAGCAAAACAAATGAACTGATTTAAAATATTATCAGCATTACCTTGAAAATTATCAGAATTTCATAGTACATCAATGTTTTTATTAACTGTTTTTATAGGCGTATTTATAACAGGTCTTCAAGGCATCTAATAGATGTTCTTTTTCAGGTGTTCAGAGAGGAGTATACTTTTTGCAATACTCTTTGCCAAGCCTACTTCCCAGAAAAAAATAATAGCACATTCATTAGAGTTTATTAAGAATGCAGACCTCAGGGGTAGGTCCTACTCCAAACCTAATTAATCATAGTCCTTGGGAAATGACCTTGATATCTTCATTTTCAATAAGCATCCAACATTTGGCCAGTAAATTTTAAGGATCAACATATTTTACTTCTTTTGGTATGATGCCTATGCAAGTTGAAGTTTCTAAATCCCAAATCTTATTCTCAATTATTATAAATTATCACTAAAATTTTATTCTATGTGAAAAGAGATGATTTGGTAATTTAGAAATGTAAATAAAAAGAATGGATGCACTAATTCACATGCTCATAGGAAAGGTAAATTGCAGTGAGGAGGTGCTTTTCTAGATTAATGGTTATCTAGAAAACCATTTTTAGCTCAGTTAAATATTAGTTAATAAGGCAATATTGTCCTTTAAAAAATAATTTGAGAAATGTCAAATTTTTTTTTCCCACTCTAATTATTTACTTCTGATTCCTAAGTGATCTAACAACTTGTCATTGGTATTTCCTGTGTTTGTTTTCTAGTGTAAATTTGAAAGATTTAGTTACTGGTGATAATAGTAGAATTTTTGAGGGATAACCATCTCTTACGCATTTCAGGGAATTTCAATCAGCAAAACAATATGGGTGTGAATGTAAATACAGGTAATTATAAGGAAGATGAAACCTGTAATGTAATACTTTCCAACATTTATTTTGGGGAGATATTGAGAAAATCAACAAGGAAAATGACTTCCAAATAATTTTGAAGGTGCCATGTTTTTAAAAATATTAAGTGTACTTTCATGTTTCATTGCAAGGTTTCTTAAAGCAATTAATAGACTAACATGCAGTGGATTCCTTAGAAATTCCTTAGAATTTCTAAATTCTGTGGTTCATTGTTTTATGAACATATTTGATAATAAAACAGTTTTGCAGAGTTGTCCCGTGGGTGTAGGGCAAAGTTTAGAAAATATAAATTTATGATTATATAGCACCAATAAAGTATATCATCTTTGCCTACTTGAGATTGATCTTTCTGAGGGAAATGGATTGTGGATGATTTTGGGGTGGCTCATGGTGAAAGTTTTAAAACCTTCTTCGACCCTCCTTCCTCCCATATCTGTCCCTTTTGCTATTGGGGTGACGAATGCTTTCTAATGACTTCAAACACAAAATAATAACCCATGAGAACCCAACTACCATAGCAAAGAAAGACAAGAGGACCGATCCGTTACTTATTGATCAACTCTACTGATTTTGTGCTTTCCCATATTTGCCATTGTTAGGGATTCTGACATACGCCACCCATTGATAACCCAGCTCTCCATTTTGTCTTTAACAGGAACTCTGATTCATTCTCTCACCATTTCCTGGGCTATACCTGTACTGTCCCTGGCCTATCTGTACTCTCACAGGCCCATGACAGCGCCTTGCTGTCCTTGGTGGTTATACATGCTTCAAAGACAGAGAAAGTACAACGGGAAGTTTAGACAAACGAACTCATACTACAGAAAAGAAAATACCCATTTTACTTTCTATCTGTAAGACTTTACGTTATAAAAATAATACTCAGGACATCTTAATTCTGAGTGTCCAGACTTAAATTCTCCAGAGTGGTACCTGCAGATTTCTGCTTGGGAAATGGCCTCCCCTTGGGGACGCCTGTGGGGTTGGACTCACTAATTCACACGCCCACAGGGAAGCGGCCCACGGGAGTAAAACTAAACTAAAAATCTCATGTGCTAGTCGATCTACTTCTGAACCAATGCTAGGATTGTTTCACATCCCAGTACTTGGTTTTCTCTTGTTTAACACAGAGAAGCCCCCAGTATCTTTGTGTGGAGGAATAATTAGAAAATATACACAAACCAGGTGAGAGCAATGGCTCGAGAAAATTATACAATCAGGGCTCGTTGTCACCGATACAAACTGTATACCAAGAAGCATGTGGTCTAGGATTTATTTATTTTTATCTTTTATACTATATCACCAAATAGCACAGTTAAGCCCTCATCAATTTCTACACCTGTTACTATGTTTCCACATTATGTTTGTGTATCACCAGATAGTTTACACTTTCAAAAATGAGCGGATAGTTTTGTACCTTCGGTATTTCACTATGAGTATTTAGCAATTATTATGACCACTACTGAAACATTTTAAATCCTCTGCTGTTTAATCACAGCATTTATCCTGTCAGCAAAAGTTCTCTGAGTGACAGAGAACTACCTTATGACTGACAGCCAGTGGTGAAATTTCTCCTGACTAACTCGTAAATAGGAATCTTGCACGTGTTCTTTGCCGTGAGTTTCCAAGTGTCAAAACTATATGTCCTCTGGCCAACATTTGACTTGGTGAAACTATAATTGTCTTGTTGGTTGTGGCTGTTTTTGAAGAAAAAAAAATAATAAACAAAATGCCAGCTCAGATGGATACCTCAGGTATATCACTTACTTTATTTGTTAATGGAATTAACTGGAATTTCATTTTCCTCTTCTGATTTCCCTTGGAATATATTATATTAATCAACTTCATTTCCCCTTACATGAAATTATCATCTCCTGCTTTGTCTTAGTATAAAGAAAAACCTTTAAAACAGAATGCATATGGCTCAAAGACAGGGACAAATATATACAGAATATATTATACCAAATTTTAAATACATATATATGTATGTACACAATTCTTCTGAATAAGGAGTAAAATGTAATATAAATCTGTTATGACAGTGATCTCCAACCTTTTTGGCCCAAGGGACTGCTTTCATGGAAGACAGTCTTCCCACACACGTGGGGTGGGGGGATGGTTTCAGGATGATTTGAGTGCATTACATTTCTTGTGCACTTTATTTTTATTATTATTACATTGTAATATATAGCAACATAATATACAAGTCATAATATACATAGTGTCCAATATACAAATCATAATATACATAGTGTACATAATATACAAGTCATAATATACATAGTGTACATAATATACAAGTCATAATATACATAGTGTACATAATATACAAGTCATACATAGTATAAATAATATACAAGTCATAATATACATAGTGTACATAATATACAAGTCATAATATACATAGTATAAATAATATACAAGTCATAAAAACATAGTGTACATAATATACAAGTCATAATATACATAGTGTACATAATATACAAGTCATAATATACATAGTATAAATAATATACAAGTCATAATAACATAGTGTACATGATGTACAAGTCATAATATACATAGTGTACATGATGTACAAGTCATAATATACATAGTGTACATAATATACAAGTCATAATATACATAGTGTACATAATATACAAGTCATAATATGCATAGTATAAATAATATACAAGTCATAATAACATAGTGTACATAATGTACAAGTCATAATATACATAGTGTACATAATGTACAAGTCATAATATACATAGTGTACATAATATACAAGTCATAATATGCATAGTATAAATAATATACAAGTCATAATAACAGTGTACATAATGTACAAGTCATAATATACATAGTGTACATAATGTACAAGTCATAATATACATAGTGTACATAATATACAAGTCATACATAGTATAAATAATATGCAAGTCATAATATACATAGCGTACATCATATACAAGTCATAATATACATAGTATAAATAATACACAAGTCATAATATACATAGTGTACATAATGTACAAGTCATAATATACATAGCGACATAATATACAAGTCATAATATACATAGTGTACATAATATGCAAGTCATAATATGCATAGTATAAATAATATACAAGTCATAATAACAGTGTACATAATGTACAAGTCATAATATACATAGTGTACATAATGTACAAGTCATAATATAGTGTACATAATGTACAAGTCATAATATACATAGTGTACATAATATACAAGTCATAATATACATAGTGTACATAATATACAAGTCATAATATGCGTAGTATAAATAATATACAAGTCATAATAACAGTGTACATAATGTACAAGTCATAATATACATAGTGTACATAATGTACAAGTCATAATATAGTGTACATAATGTACAAGTCAATATACATAGTGTACATAATATACAAGTCATAATATACATAGTGTACATAATGTACAAGTCATAATATACATAGCGTACATAATATGCAAGTCATAATATACATAGTATACATAATATACATAATGCAGAATCAGTGGGAGCTCTGAGCTGTTTTTTACAACTAGATGGTCCCATCCTGTGTTTGCAGCCGCTCTCCAAGGGCTGGCATCACCACTTCAGCTCCACTTCACATCATCAGGCGTGAGAGTCTCAAAAGGGACTTGAAACCTAGATCCCTCACCTGTGTGCTCCTCTGAGAAGCTGCTGCTGCTGCTGTGAGAGGAGGTGGAGCTCAGCCGGTGATCCTAAGCGATGAGGACGGTTGTAAACTCAGGCGAAGCTTTGCTCACTCACTCGCTGCTTATCTCCTACTCTGGGGCCTGGTTCCCAACAGGCCACGTATCAGAACAAGTTCACAGCTTGGGGGTTGAGGACCATAGCCAAAGACATCGGCTTAACAGGGGAACATTAAAAATTAAAATAGAATAAAAATCTTTTGAAATAATTATGATGTGCTTCATAGGATAATAGTAATCACACTAATTCTAGTTTCCCAACAGAGAATACCGCAATGTTGTTTATCTGTGAGGTGTTTCTCCAATTTTGATAATTTCATATAATCTCTTCTTAAATGGATATGTTGGGTTCGTGTAGTTGTAACATTTTTCTCAATTATAGAATGAGAATTTGCTCACTGTTAATTTATTATTGACAGTGAGTAAAGACAAACACTCCTTTAGGGACCATGGAAAAAACTATAATTTCTGTTGGAGATGCCAAGTGGAGTAATACAACATTTAAATTTTGTCTACTTAAATTTTATAACCACTAATATATAGTGACATAATATATAAGTCACCATAATGCAGAACCAGTGGATGCCAAAAATAACAATAGGTCATTTATTTCTCCAGCATATGTTACCTTGAACAAAATGCAGCTAAAGGCAAAACAAAATCATGATTAGTATCCACTAAACTATGGACTGTGTCAAGTAATCATATTCCAAACAAGAAGCTCCAAAATGTTGGTTTCTGATGTGGATCTGTGTACAAAAGGCAGTTATCTTCTTTCCTAAATGATATTGTTACATCACAGCAAAGATCTAAAATTCTAAATTTTAAAGATCTAAATTCTAAGTACACATGGAGCTGCTTTAACACTCACGTTTCTTCAGTATAACCACAGGTGCAGGTGCAAAGTAAGTGAGTTAGATCCCCTGCCCGGGAACAGTTTGCGGAGTCTCGCGAGGCAGACAATTCAGACAGAGTGGGGATACAGTGGCAGGGAAGTACTTAAAGCTTGCTTAGGGCTAACTTGGAAACATCTGAACTTTCAATGTGGAAAATATTTATGAAATTAACTAGCAGAGATTCAGACTAGCACTTACAAAAGTCCAGAATGTAAATATACAAATGTCTTTGTTCTCAAGTCTATTATATTTTCATTTTCTATTCCTAGAATGGTGCCCCCCATATATATATATACACATAAGCCTGTTTTTATTTATTTATTTATTTTTTAACACATGAATTTTTGTTGCTTTGAGACTGTAGAATAGAAGAACACTGCCAGAAAAATGGAAAGTAGGAAAAGCCAAAAATAATTTATTAGAAAAATATTTATGCAGCACTTTAACATGCTAATTTATAACTAAGTAAAATGGGCTCGAACATGTGTCATTGCCCATGTTTTCTAAAGGGAGAAACAAAGATCTAGAAGGCTTAAATAATTTGCCCAAATTTAAATCTTCTGGTGGAATCTACATTAAAGGCCAATTTTTCCCCTTCCAATTCCCATGTTTCTTCCTGCACATTTTCATTTTTGTTTGGTTTATTATTCAATATATTATAATTTTCTCTATTGTTTGAGTTCTTAGTCTATACTTTTGGCATTTCTATCCTCTTTACAGATAAAATTTCTATTGATCCTGTACCACCTATCACTTAATTAAACATACACTTCAATAGCAGAAATGGAGACAGTGTTTGGAAAGTTGGAAAGCTCTTGTCTTATTCCTCCTGTCCCAGTTTCTGAGAGTATATTGATAAAAATATCTTGACCTCTTTGGATTGCTGTCAAAAGCACACAGCCCCAGTGAAATCTATATTCATTGTCTCGAACATATGTTTTGCCTGTTAAAAATACATTTTTTGCAGTTTAAGGCCAAATGTGATAAAGCTGCTACATTTCTGTGACTTCAAGTAGAAATTCCAAAGTGAAGCATTTCAATGAGATTGATATATTTCAATATGTTCTTTAAACTTGAAGCAATTTTTTTACTCATCAACGTCTTACAGTTTCTGGTTTGATCCTTTTGCAGTGACTTGCTGAATATTCTGAAAGAGGGTTTTTGACAAATGTAAAATGGGGGGTTTATGTGTGCATGTTTGTTTTTATAATTTTTATTTTTGCTAGGTCCAAGAAGTCCCCCTCCACCAACCCTTGGATTGCTTTGATGCACCTGTTATGATTCTGCTCAAAGCTCTCTTACTTCTTTGGAGCTCTGAGTAGAGCTTTGTACCTTTGAAATTTTCATTAGCTTTTGACTTGCTGCCAAGTTTTTTTCTGCTGTGGTGCAGTACAGAGGCGGCATGCGACGAGCTGCCAAGTCTCAAACCCTTGTTTAGTGTGACAGCAAGAACCTCCAGACCTCACTAGAGTAAAGAGCATTTGCAGAACAGAACTGTATTCTTTCACTAAGGAGTTGGTGCCAAGGCAGGGTTAGTCCTGGGCAGAGCAGAAGCCAGTAGGGTCTATATGAGAAGCGTCCTCACATTTGGCATTCAAGCCTAGGGTGGGGGTTCGCAATGAGATTTGCCAAGTATTCGATATAATGGGGGATATTTAGAAAAGGTGCCAGACACGGACCTTACTCAGCTTTCTCTTGGTATCTGTTCTTCATGTGAAAGCGAGGGATTTTAGATTGGCAGTAACCTAATTCATTTAGAAAACCAAATAAATTCAAAAAGTAAGTAGAACACATTTAGAAACGTTGATACTCCAGTTATTTAAAGTAGCTCCTGTCACAAAAGTTAAATCTAATTTAGACAATTAGTAATCAAGCTGGTGGTGTTAGATTATCTTCACTGAAAGTTTTAAAATAGCTTTTTGGGAAATTCTATCACATACATCTCCATTTCCATGCATGTCTCCTTAGGTTTCTCTCTGTATATATAACCATGTACCCGCATCAATCTAACGGACTCCCGTTTACTGGCTTTATAGATTCAATTCCAACCACATATCAGGTGCAACATATTTAATATTCAATATTTTTTACAAATAAGGTCTTGGCTGAATGCAGTAGTTTTTGATTACTCGTGTCCTGCTACCGTACCACTTTGTTTGTTGACTGAATACATAATATTACACATGAGGAGGAAATGGCTAGGGTGGCGTTCTTTCTACGGCATGTATTTGGAAGGTTGCAAGAACATTGTAGATATTATTTGTTTTCCAATTATTTCAAGAGCTATATAAGGCTGAGAGTAGAAATCAGCTGTTTTATTTTTCAATTCAATGCTAATTTTAAAAGTCCAACATGAATAAGTGTGCCATAGAATGGTTGGAAAGTCTAGTACCTTCATCAAAGGAAGAGATCACAGCCCCCTGGAATGTGCTTTGCCCTTGGTGAATAAGGCAAACCAGTTTAACTTTGTTTATTCCCTTATTTCACTTTCTTTCCTTGAATTCTTCTAATATTGATATTTTATAGCATCATAGCCACAAAAAGCTGATACTAGTGGTGTAATGGTCAGTGTGCTGCCCTCAAGGCACATACATCATCTGACCCAAAGTAATGAAAATCTGGACACTGTGATTCCATGGTGAGCAGGATGTGAATGATTCTCCTGCTGCCGTCAGCAACGTTGGTTCAGCTCCAGCTGCAGCAGCTCCTCCTCCCGGTGCGTAAGGCCTGGTGGCTCCTTCAGGATGTAACAGGGCCTCCGTCTGGATCCGCGTCTTCCTACGGTCCAGCTCACTCTCCAGGTGCATAGAATTGACTGGTTCAGGAGTGAGACAGGTGTTATTTTCTTTAACGGCAAATGATAATTCTAATGAGATTCTCTCTTTCTCCTCCTCCTTTTTTTCTTCTTTCTCTTCCTCTACTTCCTTGCACCAGCTCACTTCTCCCTTCCCCTTCTCTACCACCAGCAGGTACTTGTGGAAAAGTTACTTGATTATGTAACTTTATAGCAAAGGAGTGTAGCTCCTTGTTCCATTCCCGGGGATGCTTAACTAGCCAAATACTGTTACAAAATGTGAGTGTTCTGGTCCTCAGAGAGTTCAGAGGGAGAGATCAATGAGACCTAGGTTAGCAAGAAGAGGCTTCGTGTAAGAAATATTTAATGATGGTTTACTGTGTGCAATTTATTTCTGTATTGACTACATTGCCTTTTAGCCCCACACTCTTCTGCTACTGTAAGCTCTTCCTGGGCAAGGACTGTGTTTTGCTCCAACTTGTATACTCCCAGCCAGGGAACCTCGAGGAATGCATCAGGAATAATTTGTTGGGGGAATGCACAAATGAACGGAAATGGGAGAATTGTAGAACGTGCTTCTTTCTTTTAAGGAAACAATGCTCCAGTAAAGAAGCATCACCTGAGGGGAATGATGAATTTAGTTCCAGAGAGGGAAATGATGCCCTCAGTGGGGTCACTCATGGCTCCTTCCCATTCTGTCTAGTTTGAGAAAGGATGTATTCACCCAGCATTTAAAGGGGATGATGATTAACCACTCAGTCATTCGTGTGCCTTCCTCCCAGCCACGAGCTGTTTCCTAGGTCATATTTTGTTACACTTTTTATTTATATTATGTCTTTGCAAGAGAAACCTCCTGAGCAGCAGAGCTGAGCTGTAGCATTATTTCATACGCATGTGTACATGCATATGAAATAATGCATATGTGAAGGCTACACAGAAGATGTTTTCTGCAAGTTACCCTAGGAAAGCAAGCGTATCACATCTCCTCCCTGCCTTTTTTATAGTTGAGGGCGACTTCTGGGATTTATGATTTTGGTAGTGTGGACAGAGTATTAGCTTTGAAGTTAGAGATTATGGGTCAGAATCTGTAGCCTACCCACTTTCTGGCAATATGGACTTGGAAAATTAATTAACCTGGGTGTGGCTCAGTGAAAACTTGCCTCCTGGGGACAGGTGTGATAATTAAAGGAGAGAAAGAGGTTAAGTGTCTGTTCCTGGAACATATCTTTTTCTTATCTATCTGGTATAAACAATTTTTGTTCAGCGAGCCCATTACACAATTTTGGAAAGAATTCAATTCAAATTATTTTACCTATGTTAAATTTGAATTTTATCTTGATTTTAAGTACTTTCTGGGGCCTGTGTCATAAACCTATTTCATTTTATTTTGTAATTTCTCCTAAAACACCAAAATGAAATGCTAGCTCTCAAGATTGTTTTCTTTTTTATGCAGGGATTGAACTTCCTTGGGTTTTAAATGCACAGATTACACACAACAATTTCACAGTGCATTACTGAAATGCATTGTTTTAAAATTAATTGTAGTCTACAAAGAACAATGTTATGTATTTAAAGAATCAGCATAAGAACTACATCTTTTGGAATCCTTCCTTATAGCATTTATTTTGAATCCTTCCAAAGAAGCTTGTGGAAATGTGCAGTCATGTCTGTAGATGGCAACCTTGTACCAGATGGAAGGAGATGATAATTAAGTATGCGAGATCCTTCCCAGAACAGTCAACCTGTTTCCTGCCAAGCTCACGTTTAAGAATCCGTGCTACAGGCTTGGAAATGATGTGTGTGAAGTCGATAAGCATTTTGGGAAAACAAAAAGTGGGGTATCACGCACAACCTTATGGGTACTAAAGTAAATGTGTCATTTTTAAAAAAGTATTTTAGAGGAGAAAACAGAAACTGAAAATGGGTCCAGATGCAAGGCCTCATCTTTATTTTCTGGAAACATTTAATTAAATGATAGAGGCCCACAAGTAATTGGACTTAGACTGGTCAGTGTTAAGCAACTGACAAATAAAATTCTAAAATCTCTTCTTTTTCTTTAGCATACCTTATGTGATGAAGCACTTTTTAATGAATATGTTTAATTTTCTTATGTCTAGTTTTCTTTCTGGCTTATGTAAATTGTTCACTTGTGTTTTTCTTTCCCCTTCTTAAATCTGTGATTAGATTTTTGTGTTTCTAATCTTTGCCAGGGTACTAATACATATGTATTAATATTTCATTTTCATAGATATGTTTGTGGTTTATGATGTATTGAGGAAAATTTCTCCTAAAAGGTGTCTTTACAGTCTGATTATGAGAATACATTATTGGAATAAATTTTTCAGTCTTGTCCTGGAAATCTAAGAAACAATATTACCTAATACTGTGACCTGTGACGTGTAAATTATTTATTCTAAATTGCAGTTAGTGGAGAAAGATTTGAAAACAATTGCAATATTTTTTTTCTCCTAAGAACCATCAATTCTTTGTTTATTGTTGTTTACCAAACTGTCCAGTGGCCTGGCTTGTACAGCACAAGGGCTAGCACCACATTTTCATTTCGGAAGGCCACATTAATTTAGCAGCAATCAAATAAGGTCTCCTTCAAGAAACTTCAATCAGATATATTTAAACATGTATATTATTTTACAAAATAAAAGTACTATTACTTTAAGATTAACAGTTTTCATTTCTTGAAATTATTAAGTAACCTTTTAATGCCTTTTGTTGGAAAGTCTGCTTTTTGTTGGGAAGCATTTCAATGTTGGTTGCAGCCTGGGGGTCTGCAGTCTCAGTTGATCCTGGAGATGGTATCAGTCATGTGTGACCTTGAGGGTACCTTGGTTTGGGTTGGGTGGCAGAATGTAGATTCATGATAATCAGTGATGGAGAAGCCACAAAGCCTATTGGGGACATGTTGCAGAAGGTGAATTTTCTACTGTATTTTTCCATATTTTAATTGGACCTTTCTTAGCATCAAACAATGATTTTACAATGTCATCTACTTAAAGCTCAATGAATTACGTCTGTTTAGATGCCTTGGTGATATCAACTAGGTGAGTCTGAAATGCTAATTTTATTGTTATGTCATGATTCTCAAATTCAGTGGAACTTTCATTGTATTCTCCAATTAATAAGTCTATAACAGCTGCATGTTCTTCAGAGGGTTCACATATATCATCCTGCTCATCAATGACCTTTGCTAACTGTGGAGAATGTTTATGTGAAATTTCATTTTGAGGAAGAAGTGGATCTTTTTGCCACATATCATATAGACTTAATTTTACCTTGCAAAGAATTATTTAGGCCATTTTGGTATGACATCATATCCCACAGAAACGCTGCATGTTATAGAAACCTTTCAGTAATTCACATTGCTGCTTCTGTTCTTCACCAAATTGAACCATCTGTTCTTGCAGAGATAAAGTTTTGAGTAACTCCTGTCTCCGTGATAGCCAACAAGCTTTACAAAGATAAGGCAAATCCACACTGCATACGTCATCTTTTAACTTTGGCATGTTACAAAACTGACAATGCCATGTTGCATTTGCAGGAATATTGTTAACAATACTTATAACTTGCTTCGAAGTGTCACATAAAATAGCCCTACAATGAAACCAATTTGTAAGCCCTCACCCTTCCATATGAATGCTATTACCCAACTACAGCCCAAGATGAAAGGGAAAGAGGAGGGGGGAGAAGGGAGGAGGATGTGTAGAGGGAGGGTAATTGGTGGGACCACAGCTAGGGTGCATCTTACAAGGGTACATGTGAAATTTACTAAATGTAGAATATAAATGTCTTAACACAATAACTAAGAAAATGCGGTGAAGGCTATGTTAACCAGTGTGATGAAAATATGTCAAAATGTATATAAAAGCAGCACATTGTACCCCATAATTGCGTTAATGTACACAACTATGATTTAATAAAGAAAAATTTTTTTTAAACAGTGGCTTTAGCATGGAGATAGAGATTTGCTGATGCAAGACATAGTGAAAAGACATGCGAGCATCTGGATCTGTTAGTACTTTTTGATATGTGCAATGAACCCTTTATATTTTCCTGTCATGGAAGGTGCACTGTCTGTACGTACACTCACTAAATTTACCAGATTCACTCCGGGTTCACAACCTTTCTCTTGCTAGTTGTTGAAGGTAACTATTCCCTGTGTTCTGTTTGCAAGAGTGCCCAAAGCAGGTAGCTCTTCATAGCAAAGTAAATCTTCTGTTATGACCAGAATGAAGTATAAAACCTGTGTCAAGGCAGGAGTATCAGCTGAATCATCCAAAGTGATTCATCCAAAGTGATTGAACAATATATATGTATATATTGCATGAAGTTGTTCTGCTTGAAGGGTGATTCTTGCTGTTGACTATTATGGTTCTCCTTTAAAGAGGCTCTTGTTTGTACTTTGAAATGTTATTGGGGTCCTACAACTTTGACAATGCATTCTCTCATAATTTCTACATGACCGAATGGCTTCCCCTTTTCCCTAAGTATATAAGCTACTTTGTAAATTGCTTTAGTGGCGTGATGTCCAGGTCTTATTACTTGAAAGAATTAACATTTATTTTGCTCTTCATCTTTTTATTTCTGCAATACAAACTTCCATTCCTCTCCTTCTAATTTACAATATCTGTAGTGCTTGTGAGCATTAATATTTTTTGCTTTTTTTATTGTTGATATTGGATTATCACAAAGCAAGTAAATCATCTTACCTTTTCCAGAAACAAGATAATATTGCAATTCTCAGTCCTCATTAAAGAATCCGTTTTCTTCCTTCACCATTCACTTGGTTTCCTTTGACATAATGCACTGTTAAGCAGACAGAATTAAAAAAATATTGTTGAGCTATGCAACTATTTACAAATTCCACTTCAAACAGAAATACAGTGCACCCTTGTCAAAAGCTGGTAACAAACTGGTGTATTCAACCCTTATAAACTCTCACCAACCAGCCTCATGCAGCAGTCAGGCAGGAGAAGTTAGAATCTTCTGTTATGACCAGAATAAAGTATAAAACCTTCATCATGAGCATAGCACCTGTTGTTTTGGTCCTATGGTTTTCTAATGTTCTAATTGTGTTGGTCAATCTGGGAGGATTATTTTATTGAAACTTATTTTATACTCTGGTATTTAAAATATGTGTATCTTAAAAAGAAAATATATAAGAGGCAATAAAAGATATTAATAAAAATAAAAAGATGTGTTCTGAGAAATTTAGATTCAGTCAAAAGGCTGCACTTAAGGATCCAGAAGCCTACATATGGCCTTAGGATCACAGATTCCCCACTCCTGTGCTAAGCCATAGTCACATTTAGGAAACCATACTGGGACAAACACTGGATCAGTTGTCATTCATAGTAGCAAATAGCACTCAATAGCTCATCTTTCTATTTAGGAAGAACAGTAATACCTATGATATATAAATGACATTTTTAAAGTGACCCTAATAAAGTAATTACTATGTAAACAGGATCACAGCTATAATTATGAAAATGTTATAACAGTTCAAAGATTATTGAAATGTAGCTTCCTGTGGAGTAACTGTGTTCGAATATTTTTTCTTTTAGCATTCAGGGGAGAAAAGTAGGACATCAAAAAATACTAGATGCTGTGTCCCATTAGAATGGTGGAGATGTCCACAGTGTGGTGAAGCATTAATTAAAGGACATTTTAGCACCAGCCAGTGCTAAGGTATGTGCCAGGCCCTGGAGCAACACAGCTGGGAAGAAGTAGTCTCTGCCCTTGAGGAGCAGTGGTCAGTGGAGGGAAGCAGTGGGCAAACCCACAGTAGGACAGAGCCAGCCCCATAGGATGTCTAAGTACAAGGTATTTTGAAACAAAGAGGACACAGCTAAGTTTGCTTGAAAGAACCATGGCAGACTTCAAATGTTGAAACTAAGTCTTCATGACAGCGATTGGAAGTTTTTTTTTATTGACTTTTTTTCAATTATTAAATATGGAACAGTGTAAAACATGCATATGAGACATTTATGAATTCATATGAACTGAATATTATATACACATCATCAAGTCAAAATACAGAGTATGGAAACATCTTACCTAGAAACTTGGGTGTCTTCCCAGATTGCACGTTCCTGTGTCTCTTCTTAGGTGTAGCCAATATCCTGACTTAGTAACTGAGACTCATTTCCTTGCATACACACATATACACACATAGCCTTGCATTATGTGTGTGTGAGGGTGTATATATATATATACACGTTACCTATATATGTGTGTGTATATGCAAAGTAAATATGCAGAATGTGTGTACAATATTTTTTATTCTTTGGGGTCATTGAGAGTATAAAGAATTAGGTTATACTGATTGCATTTGTTAGCCAAAGACACTTTTATATTTGTGTCCTACCCCAAGAAGTGTGCCTGACACCATAACCACCATCCCCCTCTTCTTCTCTCCTCCCCGCTCCCTTGTTCCCCCGCTCCCCCAACTTGAATTGATTAGAGTTTTTCTCTTACGAGGGTATGTATTAGATGATCTACTGCCTTCATCTTAGCATTGAGTACCTTGGATTCTTCTTTCTCCATTCTTGTGATACTTCACTACGAAGAATGTGTTCCAGCTCAATCCAGGTTAATACAAAAGATGTAAAGTCTCCATCTTTTTTAGTGGCTGAAAAGTATTCCATCATATACATACACCACAGCTTGTTAATCTATGCTTGGGTTGGTGGGCATTTAGGTTGTTTCTGCATTTGGACGATTGTAAATTGAGCTGTGATAAACAGACTCGTGCAAATGTCCTTATGATAAAATGATTTTTTTTTCTTCTGAGTAGATGTGTAGTAGTGGGATTACAAGATCAAATGGGAGGTCTAATTTGAGTTCTTTGGGGATTCTCCATACTTCAGAATCTACAAAGAACTCAAATTAATCAACAAAAAAAGAATAAACATTTTCTGAAGCCTCTGTACATATGTATATATACTACCCTTACATATTTATTCTCAAATAGCAGAGTTTTGACTGCTTTGGACAGGTATCATATACTTTAGTTTGTGTTGGATGTCTGCTGCTCTGTATTTGTTTTGTAAAATCCATCCATGTTATTGTGTGCAGCTGTGGTTGGTTCATTGTAATTGCTAAATATTTCATGACTATAACACAATTTATTGATCTGGTCTATTGCTGATAGACATGTGAGTGTTTTCACATTGGGGATATTCAGAACAGTGTTGCCATGAGGGGTTTGTGTTTGTACCATGGCACCTGCCTGTGTCTCCTGTTGTGCACACTTAGGAGTGAAATTTCTGTGTTATACATTTTGCACACTCTCAGAGTTAGTGGACGATGCCAGTTGCCTCTCTCTGTGGTTGCGCCAGGTCATACTCTCACTAGTATGATCTGTGACTTATTCTTGCCCACCTCACGTGGGCAACACGTAATGGTGTCAGACTTAAACTTTTTACTCAACTCTGTATGTTTGTAGTGATGTCTTACTTTAATTTACATTTCCTGCTTTAATAATGTTTACTGGCCACTCGGTAAAGTGTTTGCTCAAATAGGAGTTATTTTGTTTTGGTGCTGGTCGTATTTTTGTTTTTCTGGTCTCTTTTTATTTATTTATATTAAAAAATATATATCTTCTGGGTGGCGCCTGTGGCTCAAAGGAGTAGGGTGCCAGCTCCGTATGCTGGAGGTGGTGGGTTCAAACTCAGCCCCAGCCAAAAACTGAAAAAAAAAACCAAACAAATAAATAAATAAATAATATATATATATATACACACACACACACACTATTGTTTGTATTTCCACTGGCTTCATGGTGTTTTTGATGTACAGATATTGTCAATTTTTATATAGTAGAATTATCAAATATTTATTTTGTTATTAGTGTTTTAAAAATTAGTCCTGGCCAGGCACAGTGGCTCACGCCTATAATCCTAGAACTCTGGGAGGCCAAGGTGGGAAGATCACTTGAGGTCAGAAGTTTGAGATTAACCTGAGCAAGAGCGAAATTAGCCAGGCATCCTAGTGGGTGCCTGAACTGTCAGCTGCTCAGAAGACAGGCAGGAGAATTGCTGGACCCAAGAGTTAGAGGTTGTTATGAGATAGGCTGATGCCACTGCCGAGACACTCTAGCTTAGTACTACCCACCCACCCCCACCCCCAAATTAAGTATTACAAGAAATAAAGAAATAAGGATATTTCTCTTAAGAATTTCTCAAAATATTACTCATAATACTGATGTCCACCTCAGATCTACAGGTGGACATAGATCTGAAATTTATACATATGAAAGAGCAGGCAAGTCTTAATTATTTTATTTTCTATCTGAACAAATTTCCACTTGGCCCCAAATCATTTTCTGCAAAGCCTGTTTTTCCCCACTAGTCTGAAGTGGTAGATTCTCATTTACCAAGTGTCTATAAATAAATCAGTGTATTTCTGAGCTTCTATTCTGCTCCTTTTGATTATGTCAGTCCTGCTGTTAGTACCACCATTTGTTAATTAGTAGAACTTTATTTTAAGTTTGTATGTCTAATTGAGTTTTGTCCTTTAAGAGTGCAAGTCTTAAAATTTTAAAATAGGCTTGTCAAATTCCGCTTGGTTGTGGTTTGGAGTAGGATTACATTGCATTCTCGTCTTTGCAATATTTCAAGTTTTAAACAATAAGTAGTAGCTGTCTTGATTAGTTAACCCCTATTAATGTTTCTTATAACATTTTAGATTTTTCTCAGATGAGATCTCACATATTTATCAATAGTTATTCTCAGATTACCTAAATCGATATTGGTAGATGCTGTTATAATTTATTAACCTTTTATTTTGTTTGCTGTGGCTGGTAAATAGGAATGAAATTTACTTTGTAGGCCAAGTTTATATCCAACAACTTTGTCAAACTCCTTAATTAATCCAAGAAATTTACCTTACACTCCTTTGTATATTATAGTATTATCTGGTAAAAGATTATTTCTCTTCCTTTTTCTTGTTTTTTTTTTTTAATTAAATCATAGCTGTGTATAATTTTTTTTTAATTAATCATAGCTCTGATCATGGGGCACCATGATAAATTTTATTTATTTATTAAATAATTAATAAAATTAATTATTATTTTAATTAATCATAGCTGTGATCATGGGGCACCATACCCTGGTTTCATTCCTTTTTCAATTCTTATGTATTTTATTTATTTTGTATATTTGCTGTATTGTTTAAAACTTCCTAAAATTTTGAATAAAAGTAGAAATAAAAGTGATAGTTTTAGTTATTCATTAATGAATGTGAGGTTTTCTGAAGGTTTTGTATATCCTATGTCAGATAAAGGAAGTTCCCTTCTATTCTCAGTTTGCTAAAAATTTTTATAATGACTTTATGTCAAATTTTATCAAGTTGACTTTTTATCAACCTATTACGAAAGACAGACATATATGATATGATAGAAGACTTGTAAAAATTCTTCTAGTCTGGTCATATGATTATTACGCTAATTAATTAATGCTAAAAGGTATTTACTCCTGGCATCACAAAATCCAAATTCACATTAGACATTACATATGATGTCTTATATACATTGTTAAAAATCACTTTTTTGTATTTTTATGAGATTTTTAAAAATCTGTAGCTATGAATAGAGACTGGATTTAAATTTTTAAATATGTAAAAATAGACTTAAAAATCAAGGCATAATGTGGCATACACATGCAAAATAGAAAATAATTATAAATTCCCTCTTTTTTTTCTTAGTAAAGAAGAAAGCTCTCACAGAAAATTTTAATATTAAATTGAAATTCTAAAGATTTGTATAGCATTCCTCACTGGCTATACTCAGTGTTCAAGTGTGAAGTTTAATGCTTTGTTCCTTATCTCATCCAGAGTTTGTCTCTTTTTTATATTCTTAACTTTGGAAGAAAGTGAAGCATACTAAATTCTATTCCCACCCCTCCAAAAACCAAACAGTCAATGGAAATTCATCCACATCCAAGTTTCATTGCTTGTCTTTTTCTGACAAATGAATAAGGAACTCGAGTGCTATAAAAAAGCTCAAATTGATGATCTGTGGCTCACGAGGACTGAGACAGGAATACTTGCAATGTTGTGACATCTGAAGACTATACACTCGCTCTTAGCTTGTGGTTTGAGGAAGACATCTGGGCTATCTGTGTGTTCTGCCAGCACAGTTACACTTGGACTTTGCAGTGAGACAGAGCTCTGATCCTGAATTAAACTTTTCCAAGGATAATGTAAAAGCATGAGTATAAGGCACATTAGACAAAGCCTTTCCTTTCAGGATATTAAAAATGCATAGGCGAAATCAATGGTATCTATATCAAACATTTTAACAAGATACAAAATAGCATGAAACCTTTTCAGATGCATAATATAGAAAATGTTCTAAGAGTTTAGAAAGTGAAATATTTTTTGCAAGTGATAGTAGGAATTGTTGGATTTTCATGCAAAGATAGGGGTATAGAAGTGGGAGATGTAGTGCAAATAATATTCTCCTTTTTTTTTTTTTCCTCATTGTAAATGTGCTGTATCTTCAAGAGAAGACTATGTCCTTAGTAGCTAACTGTTATGGTTTAAATGTTTATGTCCTCTGAAAAATTCCTATATTAGAATCCTAACTCCCAGAATAATGGTATTAAGAGGTGGAGACCATTAGGTCGTTAGGGAAGTATTCTTATAAAAAAGGCTCAAGAGATATCCCTGACCCCTTCTACAAGGTGAATACACAGCAGCAATGCACTGTCTGTGAAGAACAGGCCCTCGCCAGACACCTGATCGACTAGCACCTTGACCTTAGATTTCCCAGCCCCCACAACAGTGAGAAATAAATATTTTTGCTTATCAGCTGCCTAGTTTATGGCATTTTTATTAAAGTAGTCCAAAATATGCAGTAATGTATTGAGTGATTGAGGAGTGTTCAGGGAAGGGATAAGACTGTATAAGTCCACTTCACTAGACCTTGAACAAGCCCTGGTCTAGCATTCATATGTATTATCTCATTTGATTCTTGGAACAACCTGAAAGATAGCACCATTTTGCCCGTTTTAAAGATATAGAAAGTGAGGGATAGAAACCTAAAGGAACTTGTCAGAAGCCAGACATGTACTAAGGTGTGACAGCAAGTTGATCCTTTGATCCTTTAAGTACTGATGCTCTCTAATATATCATGATATCAGATATCAGATTTAGATTCTTGGTAAATTGTGGTCATGAAACAGGGAAGAGTTTGTTGTTGAGGGAGGATGAATAAGATAATGACAGGTATCTCAAACCTAGAATGTTTCACTGTATCAAAATCAGCTGAGTCTGACTTTAAGATGTGGAATCTCTCTGTTTCTCTATTATAATGTTTTAGAAATTTCATGCTAGGACACGTGTATAAAACTGAAGATATTTTTCAGCTTAGGCCTATGAATTTTACTTAGTTTAATTAATGATTATTAATATCTCATGATAATTTATTTAAAGCAAAATAAGATAACTTAAATGTTGAGGTACTGACATCTACCAGCCCCATGTGGACACTAAGTCAGTATTATAGGAAGAACTGTAAGAAGGGAAAGGGTGAAAAGCCAAACCACATGTCAACAGAAAAAGAAGTTGCACTTAACACATGCTCTGAATTGCTAAGCTATGAAAAAATTGGAGCTAAGATAATGTGTTTCATTGCTCAGGATTTTCAGCGTATGTTGGTAAAAACTGTGTTTTACTACTATCCTTTAAACTGCCAGTACGTGGACTAGATTTATAGTGTAGACCTATCACATAGATTTAGAGGTTCACTCACTGTCTCCTATGCCTCAGTGTAAAAATCATATCCTTAAGGAAGTATGTTTTCTCAGTTTGTTTAGCACTCCACCGCAATGAATTGTGAATTAACAGACTCATCACTTCTAAATTACAATTAACAAAGATTACAAAAAATTAAGTGGGTCATTTCACTTTAACTTAGTCAAAGAATTAAGTAATTTCCTAGCTTCGCCTTAGATGTTTGAGGGAGAGCTAAGGAAAGACCCATTTTCTTCTCGTTCCTGATACAGAATTTATCATCTTTGTATCTTTTACTTTAACTTAAAATGAATATTTTATTTTTATTCTTAATCTTTTATTAATCTCTTAAACATTATGACTCAAACCGTAAAAAATATCAAATTACATAAAACCAATTTTTGGTATGAAAGAGTGAGTGTTTTGTGTAATATCCAGAGTCATAATCCTGCTTTGTCCATTATCATGACATGTAACTGTGTCCACCTCCTTATGTGAGTGCTGTTTCATGCGTGTTTAATCAGCTCTTCCAACATTTCTAAGCTAATACTTATAATCTTACATAAAATACCTGACACGTATAATTCTATTTCTGAGACCATTTTCCTAATGGCTGAACCACTTTGAAACATCAATATGGTTGGTGTTGTACATTTTACACTGTGTTCTAATTGGGACCATTCTTCAGGGGTGCCTGGAGTCATGGGCTATTACAGAATGTATCAGCCAGGTAAGTGGTCACATATGATTTAATAAAACCAACACAGTCACAGTGTTCAGGGAAAGGATAAGATTGTATAAATCCACTTCACTCTCAGCACGTAAGACAGAATGATATGTGATTATGTGCTACATAAAAGGCTTTAAGCATCATAAAATTAAATTTTGGAATGAATCCAATAAAAATGACATAAATGCATACAGAGAAGGCCAGAATGATCACGTCATAATTGGATTGCAGTGGCATGAAATTTTGAAGGAAGAAATCTAGGCACTAAATTAAGGAGGGTTAAAGAGAGGGACCAAGGAAAGAAAGTTTAGAAAGCATTCAAACGCCGGGCAATGTTTTAGCAGGAAGAGTTTTAAATGACTCAGTCAGTACTCACTGTAGATTCATGGTAATCCAGTGTTGAAACATGGGAAAGTAAAGTGTGTTAGAAAGATTAAGGTTCTATACTGGCTGGGATATTAAAGGTTTATGATGTTGGATAAATTAAGGTTTTTCAGTTTTGGTCTCTTCATATGTAAAAGTGGAAGTCATGTACAGAATGCTGGGAAAGTAAAATACAATCATGCGTTTAAAAAAACCACCTGTCTCAGGGAATGTAGTGCGACACCAGAATTGTTTTTTTCTCTTTCCCTTCCCTATTTTATGTTATTGGGTTTTTCTGTCAACTGTGATAGATCAAGTCTGGTATAAATATATCATGGGATCATTTTTACTTTTTTTTTGCAAGAAACTTTCTTCCTCTTGCATGTCGTAATCAAACTTTATTTAGTAGTTATTAGAAAATGTAATCTCTATTGATCACTTTCTCTGTACATCAGACACCATGCATGAGACATGCATTTAATTCTCACAGAAATTTTAAGTGTTATCATTATCATCCTGTTTTGTAGATACGATCCTTGCATATAAGGAATAACTGATGAGCCAGTACTAAAAACTAAGTTTGTCTCACTCTAAAGCCCAACTGTTAAATTATACTTAATTGATACTCACAGATGGTGTTAACATTTATGGATTAGAGATTTAAGATGTATTTTTTGGGGGGGTTGGGGTAGAGTTAATATCAATATAGTGTGACATAACTGTGATTGATTTTTATTGTTTCTAACTTTAAGAACTTGTCTAAGCAGCAATGTCTCTTAGCCTTACTTTTTACAACGTAAAATTGTCTAAATATGCTTATCTCCAATGTTCGTTTTAGGATTAAATGAAATTATGTGTTTGTGTGTGGTATCTAAGCACATGTGTATGTACAGCATATAGCACTGAACTATTCTTGGCAGAATAAGAAAATGAGGTTGCCAGTTTTTATAGTCTGGAAATATTTGAATCATAATACCTTATGATGACTGAAATAAAAAGTGAATTGCTCTATTTCAATTTCAGTAATAGCAGCAGAGTTGGAACTAAAAATTATAAACTCTGGGGAAAACATAAAAGGCAGCTATTTGAAGGCACAGAAAGACCAAAAGAAATCAGAGACTAGCAGGCACATGACCCTGAAAGAAGAGAACTGTACTGAGTAAAATTTATGTTCATCAGCCTTTTCTTCAGAGGGCATTTCTGCAGCTCACATGGCACAGGCTGGTTTGAACTCTAGCCAAAAGCCGCAGGCATGCAAGCTTGAGGAGTCAGATGATGAGGTTTGAATCTACAAGAGAGTCTTGAAAACGGGAGGGAAATCCAATAAAGGAGAGAGGAAACCTTACATCTGCATATGAGCACTTCTCAAATCCCTGGCTCACTCCTAAACAGTGCATACATGAGGGAGCTCCAAATATCTCCCAGCAACATCAAAGCTAGAAGGCCAAGAGAACACAGGAGAGAGCTCAGGAGATGTTTACCACAGAGCAGAGGGACTATGGAATTAGTCCAGCCAAATTAACTGCCAGAACTAACAAACAACATTCTTCAGAGAAAGATAACTGAATCCAGAGTTTATTATATATTTACACAGTTCAGATTAAAATAAAAAATAAATGCATGGAAATAAATATGTAAAATAGGATCCAGGGTCAAGAGAAAAGGCAGATAATATTAAACCATGAATTTGAGATAGCCACAGATTGCAATCAGCAGATAAAGACTTTAAAATAGCAATGTTAAATATGTTCAAGCACTTAAAGATCTTTGTATTGATATCGAGAGTACCAAGTGGAAATCTTAAGTAAACTTTCTATTGAACGTATATCACTTTCAAAACATAATTCAGACCATCATAAGTTGGGGCACTTCTGTATTTCTAAGAGGTCAGTTTCTTCAAAATTGATGTAAAGATTCAATCAAAAAACCTCAACAGGATATTGTGTATAAAATTATAAAATGATTTCAAGAATCCATACGGAAACATAAAAGACATAGAATAGCGAAAACAATCTTTAAAATAGTGCCCATATAATTTTTGGCAAAGTTGCCAAAGCAATTTAATTGGCAAAGCAAAGCATTGTTGACAAATTATTTTAAAACACTATTCAATTGAATACATATTAGTGTGTACGTATGTGTATGTCACACACTTCACAAAAATAAACTCATGATGGATCATATAGTTAAAGGTCAATATAAAATCTGGAAAGTTTTAAAAATAATATAGAAATGTACCTTATTTACTTACAGCACAGAAAACAATAGCCATTAACATTTTTAAAAACTATGTAAATTATATCTAAGTAAAAAGTATATTCATGAGAACACACTTACAGTACAAACACAAATACACAAACTAGAATACATATGCATAAAGTCAGTATTGGGTACAGATTTATGTAGAATATATATTAATAACTCCGACAAATTGATTTTCTTAAAAAAGGCAATTAACAGAAGAGCCTAACTCTTAAATAGACATTTATGTTGAAAAGGAAGATATATGAATTCTCAATTAGCACATTCAAATTTCTCTAAGTTATTAGTCATTGTGGAAATGGGAATCAAATGTAAAACAAAACCAATGCAATCCTATTTCAAACAAATTAGATCAGCTAAAATTAAGGAGTTACCAAACTGATGCTTTTTGAACATACAGAGTGACTCATACATTCTGATTGAAGTTTAGAATGATATAATCACTTTGAAATGTGTTTTTATCGTTTAGCATAGAGTTATACATACCTCTTACTCATTCACTTGGCAATTATACTCCTAGATAATTACCCAAGAGAAATTAGAATGTATTTATGTAAAGACTTTTTCATAAATATTCACAGAACCATTATTTGAAATGGCCCAAAGTGAAAAAATACAAATATCCATCAACAACAGAAAGGATAAACAGCTGTGATATACTTATGCAATGAACTCTGTATGTACTAAATGGGAGCAAACTCCGGATCCAGGCAACACCAGGGCTATGTCTCAAAAGCATTATGCTGAGTAAAAAAATACAGCATGCTGCCATTTATATGAAGTGCTTGAACCTGGAAATCTAATGGATGGCAAGAAAGACAGAATCTTAATGTTTGGTGTGGAGTGGGAAATGAAGCTTTCCGAAATGATATTGTTCTGTGTCTTGATAGAAGTACTGATTATGGGAGTATGTGTTTGCCACAACTCATTGAATGATACATTTAAAATTTGTGCATTTCACTATATTTAGCTACTTACACCTGCTTCTCACACCTCAAAAAACTCTAAACAAATATTGAATATAGTAGATTTACTTTTGGTAGTAGTATGTGTTAACAATCCTGAAGCCACTTTTTGGCGTTTTAAGTTTGATCAAATAAACGAATACATTGAGGAAGATGGATACCTTTCCTGACTCTTAGAGAATGTAATGCTCATATGAAAAAAAGGTAAGACAAAAATTAACTTTGTTTTTCTAGATTAGAATTAGAATTATTGCATGATCATTAATAGTATTTCCATGTAGGGAGGTAAGCAGTTAGACACACCATACATACCCCATCCCCACACACTTGTTAGTTCTGTTTGTTCTCAGTTCTTGGTCCTTATATACTGTTTTCTAATAAAAATAAACCAGGATTCCTTGGAGAAATGAGTGGTTCCAGGACTTGAGCAAGGAAAATAAAATGAGCCTCGAATGTCTTGTTCCAGAAAATAAAGAATTTCTAAAACAATGTTAGCAACAGGTGAAAAGCACCCAGGAACTAGATGGAAGATGACCCACATGGACAAACATGGTATAATTTGTGTATCAGAAATGAATAATGATAGTAAAAGATTACAATACGTTTAATAAAATGAGAATTCATGAACCCAAAGTGATATAAGTGGGGATGAATAAAAATGAATAGTAGAGAAGGAAACACTCTTCCTTGCAATAGAATATCAAAAAGAAGAAATGAAGAGGTTAGAAAGTCACTAAATTGTAGCTATAATAATAATAATTATTATTTCAACCAATAATTATAAATGTGTGTACAATTAATGGTTAAAATTTTTTATAAAGGGCATGATATTGACATGCTTTCAAAGTTTCGACCACAAATTATTGATTACAAAAGGAGAACAATAACTTTTGCAGTGGCTAGATCCTAGGTAGAGCACCTCAATCAATTATCAAAGTTATGATCAGTATTAGGTTGATAACAATATTAAGTTCCTGACATGATGCGCTAAAAAGGAAAGATGGAACGTCTGTGGCATTTTTTTTTTTTTTTTTTTTACCAAATAAAGGCTTTTTTTATTTGAATGACTGATCATCAGTCCTGGAGGCCACTATGTACAGACAAGAGGGGGGTGTTCTACTTCTTGGTCTCTTCTTCTTTGGACAGAGTCTTGATGAGCTCCTCCTTCTTGGCTCGGAGGCCTCTTCACAGCGCTTGTGCGCTTCCTTGGTCTTGGACCTGCGGGCCTCAGCCTGGTCAGCCAGGAGCTTCTTGCGAGCCTTGTCTGCCTTCAGCGTGTGTATGTGTTCCATGAGAATCCGCTTGTTTTTGAACACATTCCCCTTCACCTTCAGGTACAGGCTGTGATACATGTGGCGATCAATCTTCTTAGATTCTTGATACCTTCTCAGCAGCCGGCGCAGAATCCTCCCCCTCCCCACCCCTCCCCTCCTCCTCCCCCTCCCCGCCCCTCCCCTCCTCCTCCCCCTCCCCGCCCCTCCCCTCCTCCTCCCCCTCCTCTCCCCTCCCCTCCTCCTCCCCCTCCCCTCCCCTCCCCTCCCCCTCCGCCTCCCCTCCTCCTCCCCCTCCCCACCCCTCCCCTCCTCCTCCCCCTCCCCACCCCTCCCCTCCTCCTCCCCCTCCCCACCCCTCCCCTCCTCCTCCCCCTCCCCTCCCCTCCCCTCCCCCTCCGCCTCCCCTCCTCCTCCCCCTCCCCTCCTCCTCCCCCTCCCCACCCCTCCCCTCCTCCTCCCCCTCCCCTCCCCTCCCCTCCCCCTCCGCCTCCCCTCCTCCTCCCCCTCCCCTCCTCCTCCCCCTCCCCTCCTCCTCCCCTCCCCTCCCCTCCCCCTCCCCCTCCTCCCCTTCCCCTCCCCTCCTCCTCCTTCCCCTACTCCCCCCCCTCCTCCTCCTGCATTCTCGCATTGGTTGTACCCTTCCGCTTACCTATGCCCATATGCCTGCCCTTCTAGCAGGCCAAGGTGTTTTTCCAGCATCGAGCTCAGGAATGGGACGGTCATGGGCTTGCGGATAATCAACCCATCTTTGATCAGCTTCCGGATCCGCTGACGGGAGTTGGCATTGGCGATTTCATTAGTCTCCTTGGGGTCCACCAGACCTTCTTTTTGCCACAACGGAGGACACTAGAGCCTCTTCTGAAGCCCGAGCATACTCATGGCTCCGGCCGCAGTAGCAAAAGGAAAAGCACGTCTGTGGCATTTTTGCCCAAAGGATATAAATGTACTCTACTTATAAAAGGGAGCAGTAGTTAAACTCAACTTGAAAGTCTAAAAAGATGTGGACTATACTCTTCGAAAAATTTAAAGGGAAGAATGGCAAAAGCTAAGAAAGATTTGCTTCCAGATTAAAAGAGACTTAAAGAGATAAGACAATAATAAGACAATATGGCAACTAAATGCAAGATCCTGCATTGCACCCAGATTAGATGCTGGACTAGAGGGAAAAAAGTCAAAGTAATCACTGACAAGAAATCATATCAATATACTAGATATTACAGGTCTTGATTTTTAATAATAGTTGTGTGGTTAAATAAGAGAATTCCCTTGTTCTTGGGAAATATACACTGAAATGTGTGTATGTCGGAGACTGAGGGAGAACAAGAATGGAAAAGCAAATAAAGCAAAAAATAAATAATTAGCCAAGGCCAGGCATGGTTTTTGCACCTGTAATCCTAGCACTTTGGGAGGCTGAAGCAGGAGGATTGCTTGAGATCAGGAGTTTAAGACCAGTGTGAGTAACATAGAGAGCCCTTGTCTCTACAAAAATAAATAAATAAATAAATAAATAAAACAAATAGCTGGGTATGGTGGCACATACCCGTAGTCCCAGCTACTCAGGAGCTTGGGAGGAAGATCACTTGAGCCCAGGGGTTTGAGGTCACAGGGAGCTCTATGATGATGCACTGCACTCTAGCCCAGCGGACAGAGTGAGACCCTGTCTCAACAAAATAAAATAAAATGATAATTAATATATCTTGGTGAAGTGTATGTATGATAGAGTCTAGAGTCTGAGAAAATTTATTATAAATTTGAAACAAAATTGGAATAAATACTTAGAAATTCACACCTAATTCTTTGCATTGCTGTTTACATATGGTTGTTTCTGTTTCTCTGGAGAACTACAATTAATACGGTGTACACTAAATATCCCAAATATTGGGGAAAAGATGCTTATCTTTTTATAAAATTAAAAATTATGCTCATAAATATAAAAGGTAAACCCATTGTGACAATAAAAGATGGATTATAAATGTTTTAGTTCTAAAACTTTGTAGCTTGTCAAACATACCGTTTTTCAATGTCTTCAGAAGTTCTACCACTTGGTACTTTCTTTAAAGATTAAAATTAATTTATTTCAAGTAATGGTGGGGAAGTAGTGATTGCCAAGAGTGAATTTAAACATTGAATGTTTGACAGTCAGGACTCTTAATGCTATAATTAGAAAATATTGAATAGTGATATTATTATCTAGGAGACTGATATTATCATAAACATCAATATCCAAGGAATTATTTATTAGGAAATCGCTACTTTTGTATATCATTGACCTATAATATATCATTTTATATCATTTAAACTTTTCAGTTTTTATTCCCTAATGTTTAACATTAAATTTATGAACACTTACTTTATCTAAAGTATAGAACATGTTCTTGCTGTATTTATAAAATAGGGGCATACATTTAGATTTGGTGCCAGCATAGGTTTACTTCTAGGTATACATACCAAAAAATATCTATTCTTTCCAAAATATAGCCCTTTGTATTACTATTAGTGTTTAAATTATGAATATATGCTGAAGAAATTTACAAATTAGCCCTTCTTGATATAACAAATACATTCATAAAAACTCAGGTACTCTTTAATTATGAATTTATTTTGTGACATGAATGATAATTTAATTTTAGTGAAATTTCAATGAACTTTTAAATATCACCTGATGTATATTGGAGGTGCATTTTGGAGGTTTATTTTGTGTTTAAGAAAACACTTTCAGGGCAGCGCCTGTGGCTCAAAGACGTGGGGCGCCGGCTCCATATGCTGGAGGTGGCGGGTTCAAACCCAGCCCCGGCCAAAAACTGCAAAAAAAAAGAAAAAAGAAAACACTTTCTGTTTGTAAATACCACCGTATTTATATTCACATTCTTCAGAATCCTTATTTTTTGTGGATTGAGGAAAATTATTCAGACTCAAAAAATGTATGTGCTACTTTAAGTATATTTAAAAAGTTTTTACATTAAAAAAAGTTTTAAAAGATACTATGCTTCAATAGGAAAGAAATATCCTTGCTCCTATCTTCCATGTCAAATAGTTTGGTTTCCTAGAATAATTTGTGAAATTATTTCACAAAATTGAATGATTTCTAGATTTTTTAATAATAGGAGGTATTTAAGTATGTCAAAAATTAAAACCAAGATCTATAATAATTTAACATTTGACACAAATACATACATGTGTATATATATTTTTATGTATATGTACTATTTCTCTTACACCTGTGGCAAATTGAAATTTCTTAAATTTTTGTATCTTCCAGTAACTTTCTGAGAAATCAAGTGAATGTCTAAATTAGTATGACAAACCCTATTTTTAAATTTTTGTATATAAAAAATTAGGAACTTTATTTTAAAAGAACCTTGTCAAGATCCTATTGTACAGGAAAGCAAATTAACCACAAACTTTTTGATCTGATTGCCTTTCATGTGTGAAACTCAATTACGGTTCTATTATTGGGAATCAGGAAAGTTATTCCCCAAATGACAGTTTAGGTCAAGATCACCTTTCTGCTTGTTAGAGAAGATGCTCATCCAGAGACCTTTAGCTTAATGACCCAGCTTCTTCTGCATAAGTTACAGTCGGGGACCATGGCAGGAACTTTTGAAGCTTCATTAGTCCTTTAAGCCACAGGGGAAACATTAAATTTAAAAAAAAAAAAAAAAAGGAAAGAAACAAAAAACCAAATAACCAAATCAATAATCTCAAAGAAGCTCTAGACTGTTGGCTCATTGTATTTGTTAGCTCTGCAGTAGTACGCAAAGTTATGGGAAATTTTGTGTAACTTCTACTGTCAGTTAACTTTCAAACATGACTATCTGTTAAATTGTCTTTCATAACAATAACTTTTTGCAGTTAGACAATTTTCATGTCATGCTCATCCCACTTTGAACTCAAATCACCTTTGCTGCAAAGCGGAAGCCAGTTCCAAGCAGGCTGATGAGGGGGTGGGGGTTAAGATTCCGACTCTCAAGAGATAAATCTGGATATCATGATGATTGGTAAAAGGAAATGACATGAGTGAGGTCACCCACAAAGTGGGGTTACAATCTGAAATCCAGAAAGCCGAAGAGACCTGTGAAGTGCTGACACGGAGCAGCAGGGCTGCAGGTGCAGGTTGTAAATGGAGAGAAACTGAAAGGGTGAGCAGGTGAGCTTTTCTGTTTAGAAACCTTTATATAAACATTAACCCACTGTTCTGGACTGGAATAAAAGCTTTAGAAGTGTGCAAAGACATAATTATTTCAATTAATATGAATTGTAAGTCATCAGAAGAGGGTTGGAAGTGATGTCTTCTGAAACGGTGTCATTCAGTATCACCAAGAAGGTTTCAGAATTTACCAAAACAAAGTTTTTCAACAGGGAAGTGAGGAACGAAACGGAGAGGCCAAGAGCCAGAATGTTTAACAGAGGATTTCTGCAATTAGGAGATCAGTGGATACCTCAAAAGTGAAACATTTCAGTGATAAACTGTGTTGAACTGAAATTTTAGGCATTAATAGCAATGAAAATGTGTTGGAAATCATTGTCCTAAACATTCCTATTGTTCGTTGCCATCCCCTATGGCCTGACACCCCACAGGACTCAGCAACACCCCCAGGACCTTCTTACTTCCAAAGGGCCCTGACTCAGGCACCTGTATAAATGGTGCCATACTGATTGTTCAGTAATTGTAGTAACACCCCACGAGGGGAGAACAAAATGTTGTTTGTAAGAAAAGAAAGATTATCCATGTTTATAGGGTGAAGGGAAGGACTGGGTAGAGAAGTAAGTGTTAAAATCAAACGGGGGGTAGGAGAAGAACCCAGTGTGCACAGAAGTAGGTGTCAGGTTGTGGAGGGGAGAAGACATTTATTCCTCAGGGTTGGATAAAAGGCTGGGAAAGAACGTGGGTGACTACTTGGTGAGTAGGCAGATGACAGGCTTCCTGGACTGAGGTTTTTATTTCTTCTCTGAATTAGGGACACTGTCATCACTATGCAAAGGATGGCAGTGGATCGGGAAGCTCAGGGGGAGTGGAAAACAATTTCCACAGGTAACGTGAGCCAACTGCTCTTTCCCTGGGCGGTGAGGGATAAAATACTGGTGTGTGTTTCATTCTGTTACCTTTCCAAACTGTAAGCCAAGAGTAGCTGTGCTAACAACGTGAGATACAGCCCTCTGCCATGTTTCCCGTGGCCCTACACACATGTATGCTCATGATGAAGTTTTCATTAGTATTTATAAAAATATGCTTATTCTGTATAGGATATTCATGAAATTCTATTTTTTTCAACATGTCATGCTCATTCTAGTAGGCTAACATGTAAATATCTAACTCTTTTGTTAGTAATTACATAGTATTCAATAATCTGTTGTGAAATCAATTCGGTCATTTCCATCTTAACATTTATTTATTTCCCCCCTATACAATGTGCAGTAAATAGCAGCATATGTTTCTGTAAATTATTAGGATTTCCATAGGGATTGCTCAGATCTTTTTATTTATATTGCTTGGAATTTCCATACTTTAATAGATACTTTGAAAGGCTTTTAGTCATTTATACCCAGACTGGGTGTAAACCTATGAAAAACCGTTTCTCTGCATCTATAGCAATGCTGAATGGTATGACTTTCTGGCTGCCTTGGAGTCCTGGGTAAAAAGTGGGGATATTACTCTCCTTTTCTTTGCATGTTATTCATTGAAAGTTCATCATCTCTATTTAACAAAAAAATTTTAAATATTAACTGAAATCGTTTGGAAAGAGTTTCCTGACTAAAGAGAATAAGCTCATTCGCTCATTCAAGCAATCCTTCATCCTGACGCGCTTGGGGAACACAGGTGAGCTTTTCTGTTTAGAAACCTTTATATAAACATTAACCCACTGTTCTGGACTGGAATAAAAGCTTTGGAAGTGTGCAAAGACATAATTATTTCAATTAATATGAATTGTAAGTCATCAGAAGAGGGTCGGAAGTGATGTCTTCTGAAATGGTGTCATTCAGTATCACCAGGAAGGTTTCAGAATTTACCAAAACAAAGTTTTTCATGCACAATTAAATAAAAATAATAATGGAAGTCTAAGTTAAAGAGAAGAGTAAGGTACTTTATCATGGTGTGGAGTAAGAAATTTTTAAAATAATTGTTATAGATTCTTCTTTTCTTATGCATTAACAATAGTGAATTTTCACAATTACTGAGATCTTCCATACATGTACACTCCTTTCTGCAATAATTCAAGTCATTTGATTGAATTAAAATGACTTTCCTTCATCTCTGCTTGTGAAAGTCATATGCAACTGACAAGGCCCCACTGAGAGTGGTGCCTGTGGCTCAAGGAGTAGGGTGCCGGTCCCATATGCCCGAGGTGGCGGGTTCAAACCTAGCCAAAAACCAAAAAAAAAATGGTACAAGGCCCCACTGAATGACAATTCTTTGCTGAAGTATTTCTCATTAAAAAAAATGCTTCCACTTTTTCCAGTTAAATATGAAGTTTTTATTATCATTATAGTTACACATCCTTGTTTCTCTTACTAGATTTTAAGAATTTTGAAACCAGGTGTTTGGTCTTGTTTATCTTTTTGTTTAGCAACCATTTGTTTTATCTGACACCTAGCTCAATGCCTCTTACATAGGAGACAGTCAAGAACAGTTGAATGAATGAAGGTGTGTGTGGATGATGGAGTAGGCCAGCTAAATTGGGTTAGGGAAGGGGCAGCTGTCAATGTCCATCTCTGGTTATAAATCCTGGGAAAACTGTATTAAGGGCTTCAGGACATAGTAAAGCTTGTGGTCAGTTAGAAGACCCTGTCATAAAAACTGCTCAGCGTAAAACAGAGAAATGGTAAAAACCGAAATGTGTAACTACAAGAAAAACTGGCCTTGTTTGTTCTCTTATCTGTAAGTTAATTACGTTTGACCGTGTGATTTCATATTTAAAATGCATTTTCTATTTACATCCCATATATACGAGTAGAAGAATTTTTACTGAATTTTCCTACCTCCTAATATGAGTACACAATGATTTATAGCTTCTGATTTTTATATTTTTTAATAACATATTTAAATGCTTTTAAATATTGAATAATATTCAAGTATCAGTTGTAGGCACTTGCTATATATCCCTGAATTAAGAATAATTATTATATTTGTTACAAAAATGGCTAGTGATCACAGCACAATATGAGTCCAGAATAATTTGTCTCCTTTTAAAAGGCTCTGGTAGTATATTGTCACTTAGAAAATGTTTTCATCTCATAACTATAGATATATCCCTGAGAACCCCCCAAAAGTGATCATAATATTTTGAATTGATTGTGATTACTACTTCTGGAATTGTGATATACACACATATATGTAATTTTTAAAGAAGTGAGAAAGCTACTTTTACTGCAGATGCTAACATGTAGAGAGCAATTTTTATAGGAATTCTGAAGGGGCCTGGAGGAAGAGCTTTTTCACATGGACAAATGAATTAGGATACTCAGCTGACAGGGTCATCACTACATTTCTTATCAGAAAAATGAATTTCAACTGCAGGGCTAGAAAATATTTTTTAAAAATCCTCAAGTAGGTTGTAGCATTCAATGAATCATGTCATAAATTGAATGGAAAGAGAACCTGAGCATATCTTGCAGAATATGGAGAAAGGGGCTTGCAACACCAGGCACAGTCGATAAAGAAAAATGCTGTATGCCAACAAAGAAAGCTTTGGGGCTTAAGGTGGAAAATTGAATGGTTACATATAAATGAGTTCTTTTCTGGCATTTTACATAAAAGATCCATCTTTTTTTATGGAGTAATACACTATACTAAATGCTGCTTATGTTTTCTAAGTTATTTTACCCCCACTGAATGATTATGGATAAAAATCCAACCATCATAGAAATGGCTTTAACAATGTGGCCAGTGAGTAACGCTGATAGTATTTACTCTTTGAAGAAATGACTTATAAGACATTGGATTTATATCAGCAATTTAGAGTAGCTTAGAAGACCAGTTAAGGGGAGGAAGGAAAGACAGTGAGTGGGCTCTCTCAAGTAGAACAAACATAAGTATAACTGACAAACTGTTTCAATGGGTGTTGGAACATATGGGCAGTCCGAGGTCCTATTTAATTTGTCAAGATGTGCTATGTTTTTGATATATTTTAGTCAACTGAACATGAGTCATACTTTCCATAGCATAATGAAAGTTTCAGTTGGACCCAGGGAGGTTCAACTATTATGAAGTAGTAGTTTGAATTTCAGTTCCGCCTTTGAACCATGTCTGTGGGTACTTAGCCTTTTTGTAGTGCAAGAAATTTGACACTTTCTTTTATTTTTCTTCATGCTATGCTGCTATAAGCCATAAAGGATCAACTCAGGTTCCAAGATTCAAAAGGATTTCTTTTCTAGTTCATAAATATTTGGATTTAGAGCAAAGGAATAAAAACATATTTGGAATAAGGGATTCATTTGATACTCATTTTCTTGATGTCGTAAAGGAAATAAAGGGGAGGTAAAGGGCGGAAGAACAAAAAATTTGGAAACATGTCAAAAGATGGTCACTGAAAATTATTTTGTCCTTAAATGGTTAAGAATGCTGTAATTTTAATTATGTTGCTGCCAATAGTGAACATTAGTTTTAAGAAACTCTTGTGGTTGGGGGTGGTGCCTGTGGCTCAAAGGGATAGGGCACTGGCCCCATATGCTGGAGGTGGTGGGTTCAAACCCAGCCCTGGCCAAAAAAAAGAAACTCTTGGGGTAAACTTGACTCATAAAAATGATATTTATTTCATATTTTCTGTGGCAATACATATTTTAATTTCATGCACGTTTCAAGTATTGTTTGAATAGTAAACATAAATATGCCACAGTCATGACTGTTGAATAATTATATAATCAGTCAGCATTTGGAACTCAATTCCCAAATTTACTGAGCAACCATTCTGTGTAAATCTCTGTGCTACACACCAGAAGAGAAAGAAAAATTAGTGATAAATGGTCGTCACATTTTATAGATATTTGTGGTCAATACACTAGGAAAGACATATACACAAAATTGCAAATAAACCAAACTAGCAAGTTTTCACAGCAGATATATGAGGTTGGACAATTAAGTTTGTGAATTCATCCTCGAAAAAGGGCTGCCTGTTTCATTGCTAAATATCACTTTGATCTCTGTTAAAGAACTCCTCTTGGAAAATTATCCACCTCTGCCAGCATCTAGTCCACACGTCAAAGCAATTTTTAAACTTTTTATTTTTGTAAATTGTAGATTCATAATGGGGGTAGAAATGATTAGGTTACATTGCTTGCATTGCTTAGGTAGAGTTTAAGTTGTAGTTGAGCCCTTCAGCCAGGGGGAGGGCTATATACCCTTATATTATGCACCTTAGGTAAGAGTTTAACCAATCCTCATGGCTCTTCCCCTCTCCCCTTGCTGTCCTTCCCCATCCCCCCATTTGAAAGGGTCAGCCACTCATGCTTCAAAGTGCTTTACTCAAAGCTCTGTTTCTGAGATGTCATCCTACCAAGACTCACAAACTTAACTGTGAGTCTTGGTAGGATGACAGCCCTGATTGCCTCTTCAGAAAGGAGTTCCAAAAAACCATTTTGGAAAAAGTCCTTTGAAGGGTGGACTAAGCCCTGGCACCTGTGCACAGCTTCCCCAGGGGGTACTGTGAAGGTGACTGTAGTGACACTCAACAGTGAGATATGTAGCACTTTTTTTTTTTTTTTTCAGGTTTTGGCCAGGGCTAGGTTTGAACCCTCCACCTCTGGCATACGGGGCTGGCACCCTACTCCTTTGAGCCACAGGCACCACCAGAGGCATGTAGCACTTTTTCTAGGATGAGTTTGTAAACTTAATTATCTGACATCCTATAAACATATATCAGGGATTCATAATAATGGGAGACTATATTTGCTGGAATACCGTGTAAAAACTGAGTCATTGGAATTCTGCCGCATAAGGAGTCAAATAGGTCAGTATGTCTTGGGTCAGGGACCCTTGGAGAGGGAGAAACATGAGCCAAGGCACCGATGTTTGCAAAGGTGTGATTATTTATGGAATGGTACATAGGCTGCTATTGCCTGGGGTCTGGGGAACTTGGCAAAAAATGGAGGAAAAAACAGTATCTTCCTCAATTTAAAATAGTTTCAGATGCAGTTTATAAACAAATGAGAAGTTATTTATAGAAAATATGTATATCTGGACTTGGCGCCTGTAGCTCAGTGGCTAGGGCACCAGCCACATACACCGGAGATGGCAGGTTCCAATCCAGCCCAGGCCTGACAAACAATAATGACAACTACAACCAAAAAATAGCCGAGCATTGTGGCAGGCTGCTTGGGAGGCTGAGGCAAGAGAATCACTCAGGCCCAAGAGTTTGAGGTTGCTGTGAGCTGTGATGCCATGGCACTCTACCCAGGGTGACAAAGTGAGACTCTGTCTCAAAACAAACAAACAAACAAACAAAAAGTGTATACTTTCAAAGCTGTTAAGTAGGTGAGTGATAGAATCATAGTGCATTTTTTTGAAAACAGCTGTTGTGGCTGTGTGAAGCATGAGCGGCCGACCCTGCCACCTGTGGAAAGGAGGGAGCTAGATTTGGAGTTGTCTGAATGTGTCTGGTCAAGTGTAGTCTTTCCAGATGCAATGCTAAAGTAAAGGGGGAAACAGCTGTAAAAACAAAATGCGGTTCCTGTTGCGCTGACTTGATTGATCACAAAGTGGTCTGAGCAGCAGGTGAGATGGTGATGGATTAAAGATGAATGAACTCCAAGCTCCCATGGCTCAGTGGCTTCAGGGATCATGACACCTTGCATAGATAAAGAACTCAGGGTGATGATGGGGTTTGTCAAAATGCTATTTCAAGCATGGGAAAGAAAATAATATACAGCTGAGATTTTTGTGTTTTTGTGATGCTAAAGCCTCATGGCCTCACGGTAGATGAGATTTTAGCAGGATACGACATGAAGGATAAAAGAACAGAACAGATGCTCCAACAAACACAGTGAGAAAGAATGAAAGGAGTAGACTGAAAACCATGTGAAAATCTTATTTTAGAGAATTTTAAAGAATGCTGGTGCAGTCACCAAATCTGGAAATTACAGAATCAGAGAAAGATGAAGATTGAAAAGAAGTGGAAAGATTTGGAAAGGAGATCATCATGGATTTTGTATTAAGTTGGATTCCCTGGAAGCTGATTCGAGGTTCTCCTGGGGAAACTTCACGTGTTATTGGGGCGTCAAGGCAGGGATGTCTCAGATGGGATCCAGCTACAGCCTGATTCCCAGGGGAGCGCTAGAGTGTGCATTGCACCAGAGACCTGTCTTAAGGTGCAAGGTCTGAATTGCTAGAACCCTAAGTCATGGGCTGTGGACAAACCCAGGAGTGGGCAGTGAGTGGGACTGTGAGCCTCAGAGAGATGCTTCCCTTCAGCCAAGGGGACCAGCCACAGAGGGATGTAGATGTGAATCATTGGCTGCTAATGACCTAGCAGCTGGGAGGGGATGCTCTTCATGGCCGGCCTGGGCAGTGGGGTGCTATGTGGTGCACACAGAGGCTCCCACAACCGTTAAGAGAGCTGTCTAATTTGAGTTGTGGGGAAGGACACCAGATTGCAGTTGGCTGAAGGGTGAGACGAAGGGGACACAATAGTTGACAGGGAAATTAAGGCTGGTTTGTTTACATAGTTTTTAGGACTTATTAATATTTAAAAGATCTAGAGTAAACTGGAGAGAAGGGAATATGGTTACTGACAGGTAAAATGAAGGGTTTTTTTGCAGTTTTTGGCCAGGGCTGGGTTTGAACCCACCACCTCTGGTATATGGGGCTGGCGCCCTACTCCTTGAGCCACAGGCGCCGCCCTATATATATTTTTTATTCAGATCTTACATGTAGTTATCTTGGCTGGCAAAAGAGTTACCCTCAGTGCAAAAGTGACTTGCAAGAAAAGATGACATGACTAAAAAAAGTTGTTCAGGCTTGGAAAGTCCAAGTCCTTGTAATAAATGGATAATTCCTGCTTGTCAACAGAGCTGGCTGATTTCTTCTAAAATTAGATTGTAGGAGTGAGGACTTAGTTCAAAGAAGAGGACATACGCTTTATTGTAATTTTGTGCAGCTGAAATAGGTAGGAAAACATGATTGACATTTAGTAAACAATTAGTAGAAGTAGTAACTCTTTAAAACAGTTGCATTCCATTTGTGGGGGGAGGTCAGGGACTGACCCCATCCGCGGTTTCTTTTCGCATGTTCTGTTTCCAAGTTAAACAGATGTACAGAAAAAAAAAAAAAAAAAACCTACGTAGTGGTCAGTCACTGACCCCTCCATTGGAATGGGACTTTAAAATAGACTCCATAGTGATGGCCATTAATTAGGTTTCTTCATGTGCATTTCTCGAATATATATGCCACACACACACATAGGTTAAAGTGGATTATGGCCTTTATTGTAAATACATCATAGCTCAATTGAAAAAAAAAATACTCAGTTAAAGAGAAGCTCCATAGAATTAGGCCTGGTCTGTTTCCTCTCGGCGGTGAGCTGTTCCTGGTATATTACTACACTCTCAAAGGGGAAACGGGTCTTTTCCCATAGGTTTGATGTACTACTTTTGCTTTGTTATACATTTCAAACTGAAGACTAAAACGTTCATAACATCAAAAGAATAATGAGACAATCGCTGGTGAAAATATATTTTCTTTTGTAAAAGAAGGTGAACAGGAAGGTGGTAAGGAAGTATTTAGAAATAGAATCATAATTAAAATTATTTCCTTATTCTTCTTGGTAGTGTAATCAGAAATTGCATCTCTGGTTAAATTATCACTGAGGTAATTTTCCTACTTCAGACAAGGTTTGACGAGAAATTTTAATTCACTTTATTCTTTAAATAAATGCCTTTTAATGACCGTAAGTCTTGAATTTTAAAGAATTTTCTTTCTAGTCGTGTAGTAGAAAATGTAGCCTTGAGGGCTGTACTCTTTCCGTCACTTTGGAGAACATCATTCTACTTGAGCAAAATAACTTTAATAACTAGGTATTGATGTAGCCCTTTCTCTGTTGCTACATAATCATTTCATGTAATTTTATGTTCTTTGGGAAGTGCAGAAATCAGTTCACAGTGAGGGGGGGAATAGGCTGCTGCTTTTCAGTCCTATACTTTTCACATACAAATCATAATCATCGATTGTAACAAATTGGATGCCAAGTGTTTGAATGCCAGTTTTTACTTGAATGCCAATTTTGTCCCTTAACTCCTCCCTTGCAAAAGTAATTTGCTTTTATTAAGTGGGAAGCACTTAATGCAGCTCCTCCATTCACATGTTTCATAAACTGGGCCAAAACTTATTTCTTTAATTTCTTTCTTTTTCTTTTTTGAAACAGAGCCTCAAGCCATTGCCCTGGGTAGAGTGCCACGGCATCGCAGCTCGCAGCAACCTCCAACTCCCTGGGCTTGAGCAATTCTCTTGCCTCAGCCTCCCAAGTAGCTGGGACTACAGGTGCCTGCCACAATGCCCAATTATTTTTTGTTGCAGTTGTCATTGTTGTTTTAGCTGGTCCGGGCTGGGTTCAAACCCGCCAAACTCCATGTATGTGGCCAGCACCATAACCACTGTGCTACAGGCACTAAGCCTTTTTTTTTTGAAATAGAGTCTCACTATGTCACCCTCAGTAGAGTGCTGTCGCAACACAGCTCACAGCAACCTCAAACTCTTGGGCTTAAGTGATTCTCTTGCCTCAGCCTCCCAAGTAGCTGGGACTACGGCACCCACCACAATGCCCGGCTATTTTTTGGTTGCAACCATCATTGCTGTTTGGCAGGCCTGGGCTGGATTGGAACCTGCCAGCTCTGGTGTATGTGGCTGGTGCCTTCACCGCTTGAGCTATGAGCACCAAGCCGTATTTCTTTAATTTATAATTAAAAGAATATTTATTGGGTGCTCTTGCATACCAGGAGTGGTAGAAACTAGGAATATAAAAAATAAGTGGTATGCTTATCCTGTCCTCAGAAGCCTATACCAAATGGGCAAAGGTTGAAGGAAGTTGAGTGAGAAGAACACAGCTATAGAAACGTGCCTGGGAGAGGCCCTAATACAAGCACAATTTTTGTAGGGAACTGGGCCTAACAGTGAGAAGAGAGGAAAGTGGAAATAAGGAGATGGGGGAAGTGGAGGAGGAGGGTAGAAAAGAGGGTATTTTAAATTGGTTCAACTTCTTTCGTAATTAAGGTATATCTGCTGGTAACTGTATTTTGGAAGTATAGTATTTGAACTAATCTTTTAAACCATTGTAGTAAAGATTTCCAGTAGCCTCGACGAATATTATTTGTTTCAGATACAGAGATATTCCACAGATTTGATTTGTTAAAGAGTTGTGTGCACTTGACAGTAGATTGTTACGCAAATAGTTTATAAGATGTTACAATGGGAGCCTTGCATAATGAGTAGCTTTTTAAAAAATCCATTCAGATATTCCTGAAGAGATATTTTTAAACCATATGGCTATTTCTAAAACTTAGTAATACTGATTGCCAACATTTTATCGATCATCTCAAAACCCTTAAATATGAAACTATTTTTAAGAGGTGACAGGGCAGATTAACAACTGGCATGTAAAAATTAGTTTTGGTTTATTAAAAGAAAGAGGTCAACCCTTCTTAGCTTATCCCTGCCAGTTCTACAATTCCTCCATTCCACCACGTGCTGTAACTATTAATCTTTCATTGAGATAAGAACGCATATACTCCCACTGTGTTTTCACATACATGCCTGTCTCAAAACCATGTAATTATTGGCACACTGTCACCTGTTCCTTTAGTAAGGTGATATGACATATATTCCTACATGCAGAACTACCAGTGCTTTAGTGTCTGACCTTGTGGGCTTGTTTACCCTGACGCTGCTCTGCAGAGGCACTGCCTTCTGTGACAAGCCTTAGAAAGGAGAATGAGGCTGAGGCAAGAGAATCGCTTAAGCCCAGGAGTTGGAGGTTGCTGTGAGCTGTGTGAGGCCACGGCACTCTACCGAGGGCCATAAAGTGAGACTCTGTCTCTACAAAAAAAAAAAAAAAAAAGAAAGGAGAATGAAGGTCCTACATTAGTTTCATAATCAGGGTGAGTACATTGGGTACTTTTTCTTCCATTCTTGAGACACTTTACTAAGAAGAATATGTTCCAGCTCCATGTAGGACCTTCACATGAAATCTATAACCCAGTTACAACCTAAGAATAGGGAGAAGGGGGAAAGGGAGGGGAGGGAGGGGGGAGGGAGGTGGAGGGAAGGGGATTAATGGGATTACACCTGTGGTGCATCTTACAAGGGTATATGTGAATCCTAGTAAATGTGGAATGTAAAGGTCTTAGCAAAATAACTAAGAAAATGCTACAAAAGCTATGTTAACTAGTGTGATGAAAACGTGTCAAACGATCTATGAACCAAGTGTATGGTGCCCCATGATCATACTAATGTACACAGCTATGATTTAATAAAAATAAATAAATAAATAAATAAGAGAAACCACTTATCTAAATCCCCCCCCAAAAAAGAAAGGAGAATGAATGAATTTGCCCCCATTGCTAATGAATTGCATATCATTTAATATCTCTGTAGACATTTGTTATATACATAATACTATCTTCCAGTGTCTTTCGTATCTAGCCAAATCCTATGTTCGAAGAATTTTTTTTTCTTGCCAAACCATACAAAACAAAATTATTAAATCTCTTCTATGCGGTTTGAATTATTGATGGTTGAGGGGGTCTAGAGCATCTCTTCCTTAGCTGCCATTTAACGTTACTCTTGAGTATCCATAGATAACGATCTAAAAAGCAGACTGCTTTAAGTCAAAGATATAAGAATTTCTAATACAATTTCGGGTAGCTTCAACTGGCTGTTGAGACTAATATTGTTTCATGGAGGGCAAACTCCAAAAATCACACAATGTATGTTTATCATCAGCTGTGGCGTTTCATGCCGCATGTATCAAGAAGAAAGTCATTGTTTTTATTTAACTCACTCTGAAATATACACAAGATGGTGTCATGTGATTGTGTAATGTTAGAGACACGAGACTAAGAAATAATTCACACCTTCAACATAAAGATAAGGAAAGTGAGGGACAGAACTGTAAGGGAAATCATTCGCTCTCTCAGAAGAGGGGAGGGAAAAACCGAGTCAGACAGTAAGATTGCTTTATTCTCTCTCTCAGATATCAAAGTGGCACATAATTATAACCTCCTGAATGCTGGTGACTTATATGTCTTTCAACAGACATTTTTCAGATCGATATTTGTTTGAAAGTGACAACATTAATAGAGATATCGTAACTCCTACCTTGAAAATTAGCAATGTTTAACCTTTTATAACCAGTGGCAATTAATGTAAGTAAGTTAATAAAACCATCAGATGTCTTTGTTATCCACGCTATTTTATTAGCTCCACCTGAAATCTATAAAACAATTAGGGGCAATTTTGCTTCTGAGGGATTTTTGGTTGTTATAACAAAATGTTTTGCCCCAACTGTCAACAGTGTCATGGTTTCTAAGCCCACGATAGGGGACTTAGTGTTGCCCTTTGCAACATTGATATGTAGTGAATGACATGTTTCATATATTAGCTGAAAAGAAACCTAATTTTCCCTGTTATGTTGAGATTTCAAACTTTCAGCTTTGTCTTTAGATTATGGTGTTTCATGTTTTTTTGAAGAGTTCCAAATCTTCTGATATTTGATTGGTAGAATTCCATCCTCTTCCCTTTGCTTCTAAGGTCTGTTTTTTTTTAAAGTCTAACCTCACTTGAGAGCCAGTGTTTTTCCTTTGTGACTTTTCAAGCTCAATTCATTATATATATGATATATATCATATCTATTAGAAATTTTGACTTTTTTGGTAGGATTCTATCATAGATCTACCCAAACAAAGAGTTGTATTTTCTGGCATTTGTGTTTTGGGTCGTATCCTTATCACTGGTTAGCACTGCCTTGGAATGATTAATAATCCTTTTCATACATTAAAAATATTTATTGAGTCCAGGAAATGGAAGTTAGACACGTACCTGGCCTTTCAGAACTTAGCCTTCTGAAAGACATGCATAGTGGATTTATAACAAAATGTGATGTGATGATACACAGTGTGGAAAGTATAGCAGATACACGCAATAGGGCACATACTCCTGGCTCGAATGGGCCACAAACTGATGTTTGAGCTGACACCTGATAAATAGCCTAGAGAAAAATATTGTTTCTGGCATAGATAACCTATTGTAAACACATAGAGATGAGAGATAGTGCCCCAGAGGATTTGAAGTACAGGAATTCATTGCTTAAGATGCAGATACTTTTTGAGAAATGCAACATTAGGAGATTTTATCGTCACGCCATCATTAGAGAATGCACTTAGACACACCAGGTGGTGTAGCCTACTGCACACCTTGGCTATGGAGGAAATCCTACTGCACCCCGGCTGGGGACCTGGGTAGCATGTTACTGGACTGAATGCAGTAGACAACTGTAACATGGTTGTAGAAATTTCTGTATCTAAACACATCTAGCCGTAGACAGGGTATAGTAAAAACCAGGCATAAAAGATAAAAGAACATGTGTACAGAGCACTTACAGTGAATGGAGTTTGCAGGACTGGAAGGTGCTTTGGTTGACTGTGAACGTCCTGAATTTTACTGTATGCAATTATAGACTTTGTACACACCGTATATTTAGGCTACACTGAATTTATGAAAAGATGTTTCCTTCAGTATTAAACTAACCTTACTTTACTATAATTTTTTAACTTTATACATTTTTTAACTTTTGACTCTCCTATAATAACACTTAGCTAAAAACAAACATTTTACAAAAATATTTTCTTTTTTATGTCCTTATTGTATAAACATTTTCTGTTATATATATATATATATTCTTTAAACTTTTTTGTTAAAAACTAAGACACAGACACACACAGTAGCCTAGGTCCTCACAGGGTCAGGGTGAGGGTCAGGGTCATTGCTATCACTGTCTTCCACCTCCATATCTCGTCCCACCGTGAGGTCTTCAGGGAAATTAGCACACAGGGAGCTGTCATCTCCTGTGGTAACAATGCCTTCTTCTGGAATATCCCCTGAAACACTTGTCTGAGGCTTTTCTTAAGGAGGTGCCACTGTTTTGAGTGATGCACTCATGGTGGTTTGCTTGGTTTCTTTTTCTTTTTTCTTTTATTTTTTAGCAGGCCCTGGCCGGGTTTGAATCCGCCACCCACAGTGCATGGGGCCAGTGCCCTAACCATTGAGCTATGGGTGCCTAGCCTTCTTTTTAATCATTCATTTGGTTATAAGCAAATAATGTACCATAAACATGAATATTCTTCCACATTAATAAAAACCTTTCGGTGTTAGAGTCCACGTTTTCAAACATTTTGGTTATTTATGAAAGCTTCTGCTAAATCCTTCACTTAGAATTTACTTAGATGTTCTTCCCTGATTGTTATTCCTTGATATTATACCAGTATCACCACAAACCTGTGAGTAATGTGCTGAGCTACAGGGTTGCTACAGCGAGGACATCGATAAGTGTTAATAATTTTTTCAGCTCCATTATAGCATTGTGGGAGAATTGTTGTATAAGTGGCCAGTTATTAACAAAAACTTATTATCATTATTATTATGTGGTGCATGACTGTGTCTTTATTAGACAGTGTAGATCACAGAGAGCTTCATTTTATGTATATTCATTCAATAGCGAACATTTGTTGAGTGCCTACTTGAGGACAGAAACTGTTCTAGGCATCAGGGGAATAAAACAATTGATGTCACTGACTTTATGTAGCTTAAATTCTAATGTGGTGCTTTATGAGTATTTATGTATATAAGTTACTTATCATTAATAGGTTTCACCCTTGTGTATAGAACAGGAAGTGGAATACAAGTGTTTCCATATACTGAATAATTTATTGAGCTGTAAGTTAATGGAATCTTTAAAAAAATCATTAAATAAATCGCCATGACATTGAGACACATTATAAATTTCTTTAAGAAATTTTTTATTTCTGGGACAGCTTCCTATAGCTCAGTGAGTAGAGCACTGGCCCCATATACCGAGGGTGGTGGGTTCGAACACAGCCCCGGATACCATGGTACCCTATTGAGGGCAACAAAGTGAGACTCTGTGTCTAAAAAAAAAAAAGAAAGAAATTTTTATTTCTAGTTCCTAATTTTTTTTTGAGATTTCTCTTTTTTGGTTTGGGAATACAATGCTTGATGTGGATTAAACCTTTTTCCTTGGATATATTCTTATTCCTTTTCTCAGTTAAAAGATCATTATTGATTTGGCAGATCCATTGATCATCAGTACTTCCACAGAACTGATTTTTCTAAAGCAGCATGGAACATTTAGGTACCTCTTACACTAGGACACAATAAGACTTTCCACTGGCGGTGGAGCAGAGAGACATCTACAGCAGCGTTCATGGGGTTGGGTATGGTAAAACATTTAACAGAGGATTAGTAAGCAGCATTCTAAGAAGCTACATTCATAGGAAATTTAAGGAATTTCTAGAAAGACAATAAAATTATTGTATTATTTTTCACATTTGTCAATGATGACTGTGTTTTCCAAAGACAACATTCATGAAATCAACTTTGAAATATTTAACTTAAACATTCTTACAATTCTTTGAAACTATCTTCCAAATGTCTTGATTTCAGCTTGGTTGTGTTAGAATAAAAAAGTCATTCAAGAAACTTACACTGGAGATAGCTGTTTCTAGGTCATAACATTTTATTGGATACAATCAGAAAATGTGGTGTGGTTGGCAAACTCTACATTGGGTTTTGAAATTAATGTGCTACCAGTATGTTCCAATCAATGAGAACCTTTCAGCCATGAACTTTTATTGATTTGTATTCCTCAGAGTAACACGAATAGCTTTCCTTAAGTCTCCAATTTCACTGTTGTTACTTTTTTCTGAAATCTCTGCTGTTGGAAGTTTATTTATGTACTTATTCTGTTGCTCTCCCATCATTGCATGGTTTGAGCCAAGAATAGGTACCAGTGTTCTTTGACCAAGGAGGGGGACAAAAGAAGCGCTATAGCAAATGAAATTATTCTATGAATAAATCTATAATCAGAACAATTTGCTTTGCCTTTTTCAGAACAAATAAAGGTACTGAAAATTTCAGCAGCAACAACAACCTCTATGCCAAAGTCACTGGGCAACAGGCATTCCCAGAACCATGTGCACCACCTCCCGCCCTGTTGCTGGATCTGGGTGTGTCACACTCTGGAGCTGCTCCCACAACCAGAACTTCCTGGCTGGGGCAGCCCCAGAGAAGCTACACAGGGTCACTCCCTACAAAGATCCAGCAACAATAGAGTGACCGTGCTGGGGTCTAACCTTGGAGAGACACCTCCCCAACTCTGAGGACAGCCAGAGGCAATGGTGAAAAACAATCATGAGGCGAATCAATGGAAATACTCTGGCAATATGAATAATCAGAGTAGATCAACTCCCCCAAGGAACAATGGGGCAGACACAGCACAAGATCCCATGCACAAATAGCTGAGATGTCAGAAATCAAATTCAGAATCTGGATAGCAAATAAGATCGAAATAGAATTCCAAGCAGTAACCCAAAAGATGTCTCAAGAATTCAACGAATTCAAAGACCAAAATGACCAAAGATTTTGACACATTGAGACAAGAAGTTGCAGCCCTCAAAAATCTGAGGAACACAGTAGAATCCCTCAGTAACAGAATGGAGCAAGCAGAAGAAAGGATTTCTGACATTGAAGACAAAGCTTTTGAATGCTCCCAAACTCACTGAGAGGAAGAGAAATGGAAGGCAAAAACAGATCACTCTCTCAGAGAGCTTGTCTTATAGGGATCCCCAAAGTGATGAAGTGGTTTTACAAGGCACAGAGTCTCTTCTCCATAAGATTATGAAGGAGAACTTTCCAGACATGCCAAGAGATTCTGAAATTAAGATAGCAGACAGTTACAGAACTCCAGCACAACTCAGCCTCCCCAGACACATCATAATCAATTTCACTAAAGTTAATATGAAGGAGAAAATTCTGAAAGCAGCCAGACGAAAGAAAACCATTACGTACATGGGGAAGAATATTAGAATAACTGCAGATCTCTCTGCTGAAACCTTTCAAGCTAGAAGAGGATGGTCATCAACTTTTAATCTCCTAAAACAAAATAACTTTGAACCCAGGATCCTGTACCCAGCTAACCTGAGTTTCATTTATGATGGAGAAATTAAATATTTTAATAACATTCACATGTTGAAGAAATTTGCCATAACTAAACCAGCTCTCCAGGATATTCTCAGACCAATCCTGCATAAAGACCAGTGTAATCCTCCACCACAAAAGTAAGCCCAACCAGAAAATTTTGATCAAATTCCAGCTTCCACAGTCACAAAAGGATTAAATGTCTTCCAGACTCTTGAAAGGCTTATCAGTATTCTCAATTAATGTGAATGGTTTAAATTGTCCTCTAAAGAGGCACAGGTTGGCTGACTGGATACAAAAACTCAAGCCAGATATCTGCCATATATAAGAATCTCATCTTACATTAAAAGACAAATATAGACTAAGGTGAAGGGATAGTCATCTATACTCCAGGCAAATGGAAAGCAGAAAAAAGCAGGCGTTGCAATCCTATCTGCAGATGCAATAGGATTTAAACCAACCAAAATAAGGAAGGATAAGGATGGACACTTCATATTTGTTAAAGGTAATACTAAATATGATGAGATTTCAATTATTAATGTTTATGTACCCAACAGAATGGTGGGTGCATAAATTTATAAGAGAAACTTATAAGAGAAACCTCAATTTATAAGAGAAACTCCAACAGACATGAGCAATTTGATTTCCCCCAGTTCAGTAGTAGTTGGAGATTTTATTTTTTTATTATTTATTTATTTATTTATTTTTTTATTAAATCATAGCTGTGTACATTGATATATTCATGGGGCATCATTCACTAGCTTCACAGACCGTTTACCAAGTTAGTTGGAGATTTTAACACCCCTTTAGCAGTGCTGGATAGATCCTCCAAAAAGAAATTAAGCAAAGAAATTTTAGATTTAAACCTAACTATTCAACATCTGGACATAAGCGACATCCACAGAACATTTCATCCCAACAAAACTGAATACACTTTCTTTTCATTAGCTTACGGAACATACTCCAAAATTGACCACATCCTAGGCCACAAATCTAACCTCAGCAAATTTAAAAAAATAGAAATTATTCCTTGCATCTTCTCAGACCATAATGGAATAAAAGTTGAACTCAATAACAACAGGAACCTGCATACCCATTCAAAAACATGGAAGCTAAATAACCTTATGCTGAAGAATGGATGGGTTAGAGATGAGATTAAGAAGGAAATCACCAAATTTTTGGAACAAAACAACAATCAAGACACAAATTACCAACAATCAAGACACAAATCAACCTCTGGGATACTTCAAAGGCAGTCCTAAGAGGGAAATGTATAGCACTGCGAACTTTCCTCCAGAAAATGGAAAGAGAGGAAGTTAATAACTTAATGGGACATCTCAAGCAACTAGAGAAGGAAGAACATTCCACCCCAAAGCCAGCAGAATAAAAGAAATAACTAAAATCAGAGCAGAATTAAATGAAATAGAAAACAAAAGAATTATACAACAGATCGATAAATTCAAAAGTTGGTTTTTTGAAAAGATCAGTAAAATAGGTAAACCTTTGGCCAACCTACCCAGGAAAAAAAAGAGTAAAATCTCTAATTTCATCAATCAGAAATGGTAAAGATTAAATAACAACAGACACCTCATAAATTCAAAAAATCCTTAACAAATATTACAAGACACTTTACTCTCAGAAATATGAAAATCTGAAAGAAATCGACCAATACTTGGAAGTACGCCACCTACAAGACTTAGACAGAATGAAGTGGAAATGTTGAATAGGCCTATATCAAGTTCTGAAATAGCCAAGACATTACTCGGAAATAAAACAAAGCAGGAGGAATCATGCTACCAGACCTGATACTGTACTATAAATTGATAGTGATCAAAACAGCATGGTACTGGCACTAAAACAGAGAAGTAGATGTCTGGAACAGAATAGAGAACCAAGAATGAATCCAGCTACTTATTGTTGTTTGATCTTTGACAAGCCAATTAAAAACATTCAGTGGGTTGAATGTTGAATGTTAAAGATTCCCTATTTAACAAATGGTGCTGGGTGAACTGGCTGGCGACCTGTAGAAGACTCAAACTAGACCCACACCTTTCACTATTAACTAAGATAGACTCTCACTGGATAAAAGATTTAAACTTAAGACTTGAAACAATAAAAATACTTGAAGAAAGTGCAGGGAAAATGCTTGAAGGAATCGGCCTGGGTGAATATTTTATGAGGAGGACTCCCCAGGCAATTGAAGCAGTATCAAAAATACATTACTGGGACCTGATCAAACTAAAAAGCTTCTGCACAGCAAAGAACATAGCAAGTATAGCAAGCAGACGGCCCTCAGAATGGGAGAAAATATTTGCAGGTTATACCTCCGATAAAGGTTTAATAATCAGAATCCATAGAGAACTCAAACATATTAGCAAGAAAAGAACACATGATTCCATCTCAGGGTGGGCAAGGACTGGAAGAGAAACTTCTCTAAAGAAGACAGATGCACGATCTACAGACACATGAAAAAAAAACTCATCATCCTTAATCATCAGAGAAATGCAAATCAAAACTACTTTAAGATATCACCTAACCCCAGTAAGAGTAGCCTACATAACAAAATCCCCAAACCAGAGATGTTGGCGTGGATGTGGAGAAAAGGGCACACTTCTACACTGCTGGTGGGAATGCACACTAATACGTTCCTTCTGGAAGGATGTTTGGAGAATACTTAGAGATCTAAAAATAGACCTGCCATTTAATACTATAATTCCTTTACTAGGTATATACCCAGAAGACCAAAAATCACAATATAACAAAGACATCTGTACCAGAATGTTTATTGCAGCCCAATTCATAATTGCTAAGTCATGGAAGAAGCCCAAGTCCCCATCGACCCACGAATTGTGGTACATGTACACCATGGAATATATACAGCCTTAAAGAAAGATGGAGACTTTACCTCTTTCATGCTTACATGGATAGAGCTGGAACATATTCTTCTTAGCAAAGTATCTCAAGAATGGAAGAAAAAGTATCCAATGTACTCAGCCCTACTATGAGGCTAATTTATAGCTTTCATATGAAGGCTATAACCCAACTATAGCACAAGAATATGGGGAAAGGGCCAAGGGAGGTGAAGGAGGGGGGGGGTTAAGGTGGAGGAAGGGCAATGGGTGGGGCCACACCTATGGTGCATCTTAGAATGGATACAGGGGAAACCTACTAAATGCAGAATACAATTGTCTACATACTATAACCAAGAAAGTGCCATGAAGGCTACGTTGAACATTTTGATGAGAATATTTCAGATTGTATATGAAACCAGCACATTGTACCCCTTGATTGCACTAATGTACACAACTATGATTTAACAATAAGAAAAGGAAAGAGAAATATTAAAAAAAAAAGAAAAAGAAAATAGGAGCTTCGTTTCCAGACCTAGCACATAATGGTCAAAATGAATATTGAGCTCTTGCAAGTAACACTTGATTGTTTTTATTCCCTAAGATGTTAACTGTTTTATGTGCCCTAGTGTTGTCATGTATCCCAGAGATTTTAAGTAGCTTATGTCACTTTTGTTGTTTAAGTAGAAAATTTTCAAATTTTTTGTCTTGATTTCTTCATTGATCCACTGATTGTTTTTTATCATCAGGTTGTTTAATTTTCACGTGTCTGCGTAGTTCTGACACTTTTCTTGTTGCCCCACCTCCGTTTAACTCCCCCCTTTCTCTCTCTTCCTTCCTGTGACTTCCTGTCTCTCCGTTTCATCACTGCAGCACATATTACATGAACCTAGCTGGCCTCGAATATACAGGGAATGCTCTTCAAGTCATATTTCGGGAACTTTTAAAGAATGAAGAGGTATAAGTATCACAAAAGATTATTTGCTTGAAGGATAAAATAAACACACTTCTCAAAAAGGCCAAGGGAATAAATAATAAATTTCTGTCAGTTTGATAATGTACACCTTTCATATTAAAATTTAATTTCTAAATTCACCTATTTGTTGTGGTTGCCTGTTAGTTGTCCTCTAATAATAAATTTTACATCTGAATTTGAATGTGCATTCAAAATAAACTGATTTTTAAGCTGTGTTTTTGGGAACTATCAGCTCCCACTATTGAGTTAAGAGTGTCATTCTTGAATCACCACAACATATATCACAAGTTTGCTTGAACTTTGATCTTTCACCTTAGAAAGCTAGTGTAGAGGCAGTGTAGGGCAGAGTGCCAATTGCAGAAATGGTGTCTTTTTAGCATCTTCCTCTGTGTCACTTAATAACTACAAAAAATAAGGGAAACAATGAAGTAAAAGACAAAGGTTTCATGTGATATTTTAATTCTAATTAAGAATTAGGGACAGATAAATCCTCAAATGTTATCTGAAGTGTGAAGTGTAATTTTCAGTGTTCTTGCTCCTGGCACAGGCAAGGATTTCACTTTCATTGTGTTTTAATCAAATTTCAAATTGACTAAAAAGGTCTCTGAATTAAACAAGAGTGCTTTATCATTGATTCAATAAGCTTGATTTACTTGAATGATGGATTATTTAGAAATTCAAATAAGTCATATAAATAAAGACACTAATTGAAATCAATTAAAAATTTAGATATTGCTAACCAAATATTCTTAATTTTATTATAAATGAAAAAAATTATATAGCATTTCGAATAATGTGGGTTTCCCATTGAAAATGCCATCCAATAAATATTATTCATGTTTCTGCAATATTTGGGGATAAATTCAAAATTTTTAACAGGGGAAATAGCAAAATTTCTCAATGTGATTGTTGGGGGAATTGTGTGCTCTTAAATGATCTAACTGGTTAAAACACCATAGGAAATATTGATGGTTTTACAAATTCAAGAAAATGGTGTAAAGCATTGTATTTAAATCAAGGTGATATTATTCAAGAAGTCACACTTTTTCAAGGTCATATATGCTGTGAACAGGGGCAGAAGAATTACAAAGGAGGAGCAATGATATGAGATGACCAGCAAGATGAATCTAGAAAGTAACCACAGGATTTGACAATGTGAAGATAATTGAAGACACTGAAAAGTATCAATTCTAGAGGAATTATGTGATGGGAATGCACTAAAGGAAACTGATACTCATGAGAGGTAACGACTTGGAGGCAAGAAATTTGGCTGAAAAGGAACATAAAAATGAGGTAGATGTTAAAGGGGATATGAAGTATCCATGATTATTTTGTTTGCTTTATGTGAGGCATACAGATGCAGGTTTCTATGGCCAATGGCAGAGAGGTGTATGATATAGTATAGAAAGGGGGGACCTCATCTAATGTGCATGATGTAGTGAACTATTAAGAAATGAGTTTAATTGTGATGATGTGTTACTTAGTTCAATGTAAGCATTTCACATTGTATATCGAAGCAGTACCCTAAACCCCGTAAGTACATCAATGTACAAAGTCACGATTTAATAAAAAATAATTTAAAAGAAAATCTCTAAGTCAAGAAACAGTTTTTTTGATAATACAAGAGGGATTGTCTTTTGAGAGGAAGAATGATATTTTATTTGTTGAAAAAGGAGGAAAGGAAAAAAAGATTCTATGTAGCTGCAGATATGGGTGAGAAAGTGTCCAGTAATGGTGTTTTTCTTCTGCTCTATGGAGATCATAAATTGTATTCTTGAACAAATACAGAGTACCAGAAAAAAGATAAATATACCATACTACCCCCAATATCTTGTGAAAATTACTTTTAATAAATTGAATTTAACTTTTTATTTGCTACTTAATATATTTGTCTTTCTTTGTCATTGCTGCTTTTTTTTTTAGTTTAACTTATACTTTTTCTTTTGAGTCACAGACGTTTTCTTTGAGTAACTTATACTTGCATTATCATTGGGAATTTAATTTGGTGACTATAGGGCATCTTTCTCTGTCTAAACAATGGAGCCCAAGTACTGATTTGATTTTCGTAACACGAGCATAGAATGACTTTCGAAGAACGTTTCTTTCACTTACTTGGATTCCTTCATTGATAAAGACTGTCTGTGAAGGGCGGTTTGACCTAACACACTGTATCAAATTCACAAGTTCACCAAAGTGAATTGAAAATATTTCTCTTTTTCTCTTTTCATTCATTCTTTCTTTCCTTTTTTTTTTGCAGTTTTTGGCCCAGGCTGGGTTTGAACCTGCCACTTCTGACATATGGGGCTGGTGCTCTACTCTTTTGAGCCACAGGCGCTGCCCTCTTTTTCATACTGTTATTATTCCCACTTCTCTAAAGGTAAACTCTTTTATTCACTGTAGACTGTAAAATGCTTCAAGAATAAGAGACCGGTTCATTAGAAAAAGACTAGATGAAACTACTTAAACAGTAACTCTTGTCTTGAGCCTTAATTTATCACTCCTGAGGGTTGTCGACAAGAATGAAGCGTGATGAAATAAAATTTAAGCTATTAGAAAGTAAGAGGAGTAACTCAAGCACCCTAAGCTCTTATGAAATGATCACAGTACTTCAATTCAGGGGCTAGAATTTATCCCTTTGAATACAACTGTGATTAAATATATGTATTACTCAAGAGCATGTGACATGATATTTACCGTGCAGTTAATTTTACCTACACTGACAGGGCACTTACCATGATTGAAGTACCTTCAGGGAAACAGTAAGTTTCTTCATCAGTTGGAGTCTTCACACTATGGACACCATCTGGAAAGACACAGTGAATGTGCTTGGGAAGAATAGAGTTTAGGAATTTATTATGCATAAAATTCAGGGTGAATTAATACATTTGTCATACATTTGAGTGAATTTGTTTTTTTCGTTTCTTGCTTAACCAATGAAACATGTATATGTTGGAAGAAGAACTGAGTCTTGACAAATGTGTTTGAGTTGATCAATGTTCCTGTTGGAAAGAAACACAGCTTGTGTATCCCTTATCTGTAATACGCAGAGCCAGAAGGATTTGGGATTGTGGATTTTGGAATAGTTTCACACACATAATGAGATATCGTGGGGATGAGACCCAAGTCCAAACATGAAATTTATCTGTTTCATATGCACCTTGTACACATAGCCTGAAGATAATTTGATTTTTCCCTCGGGGATGCTGCATACGCTATGTGGAGTGCCCCTGTGTTTTGATTGTGGACTATCACAAGAGGTCACGTGCAATTTCCCACGTGTGATGTCACATTGGTATTTGAATATTTTCAGATTAGGGGGCATTTTGCAATTCACATTTTTAGATTAGAAATACTCTAATCTAAAATTAGATTAGATAAATTTATCTAAATCAGAATATGTAGCAATAGTGCACAATACTACTTTTAAACTTAGAAAATAGGGTCAATATATAACTTCTCACTTTCTTTGGCTCAGATTCACAAATTACAAGATTGGACTCTGATATTCTAAAGTCTGTATAGTTTTAATATGTAAATTACTTTGGTCTTAGTGCAGTCTTACACTTGCAAATTAAGTTTATTTCACTCAGTCACTTTCAATTAGGTTTTATATCTATGCAGTGATTTGTTTTTTAAAATAACTTCACTCTTCCTTACATAGTAATGGAGTGAGGGAGAGGGAAAAGCATTGCCTTAAACTACAGAGATAGTACAGAGCCTAAAACTAGTTTTTTCTTGACAATAACAGGAAGACTTCCTAAGGTGTGTGATGGAAAGGATAAAATCAAGAAGAAATCTAAAGTTCTAGTAGCACAGATAATAACATGCATAGGTCTTAAAAGGTGCAATATTGGTGGAAAGAGGAAAAGAAATGAGAAATGGTGACCTGTGAAGGGGAAACTAAACAGAGAAGCCCTCAGCAGATCCTCATGGAGAGAGGCTGCCAAGGCATGGATGGAGCCACTTCTCTCTGGAAACCGTTTTCTTTTTCTTTAGAAATGGAAGCATGACACCAGCTGATGGTGATGGTGCCTCCCTTCCAGCTCCAGAGCTATTATTATATTAGCACCTCCACTGTGGTTCCAGAGTAGCTGACGAGGGATGAAATAGCATAGCGTATGTGAGATGCCTCAGGACAGACCAAGAGGGTGAATTAAAAGACTGGAGAAGCATCTTCTTGAATTAAAAACACTAGTAAGGATTTCTACAATCAGGAGTATCACTAAAGTTCAAAAAATTAAATGTAAATTCTAAGAGTCATGGAAGCATTGGGGACACTATATTAAACAATAATTGAGAAGTAAGAATTCTTTTTTAAAATAGGAATAACGATGTTAATGTGTGTATCCATATAATATGTACTCACGTATGATATACATATGAGACATTTATGATTATATATATATATATATATATATCAATGTGCAATACCTTACTGAAGTTGGCTTATTTGTTTTGGTAACTATAACATAGGTATTAAACTTGCCAATGTCCTTTCATGTTGAAAATGATAAAGAAATAAGGATACCATTGTATATTCCATACCCCGTGTCCTTCATCACTGTGGTTTATTGATCCTGTTAGCATATATTCAATACAGAAAGAGAAGTCAGTATCAAGTCTGGCAGATAGTATTTGATGGCTACTGTACTAGTGTTTGTACAAAAGACCTATGACATAAAAGGAATGAGGGATGGGAGCGAGGGGAGGTGGGAGAGGGGTGGGGGGTATATGGCATATTTCCTGGGGCCGGGACACAATTACAAGAGGGACTTTACCTAACAAATGGAATCGGTGTAACCTTATTCATTGTACCCTCAATGAATCCCAAACAATAAAAAAAAAAAAAGAGAAGAAAAAAAATCACAAAACAATGAAGAATACACCTTAAAAAAAAGGACAAAGAAACAGCTAATAATGGTTTTACATTATTTACATAAAATCAGTAAATGTAATAATTAAGAAAATGAAATGTCAACCTGCTTTCAAGATATTGATTTATTAACCCACTATCACTGTTATTTTATATTTTTACACTGAAAACAAATGGACACAACATTTTTGTGTCAATACATTAGGATCATTTTCCATGTTTTTCTTGTTCAAAATGATGTGCAATCAGCATAGAAAATCTAGAGAATTTTGAACTATTTCAGAAAGCATAAACATGTCTCTAAATCCACTCCTAGTATGTTGATGTATTTCTCTGCAGTGTTCCTGGGAAGCATTTTGTGTAGCGATCCGGAGTATGAACTCTCCAGACAGATTGTCCGGTTTTAAATTTTAACATACCAAATTGGCACAATCATTGACTGTCTATTGCCTCAGTTTCCTCATCTACAAAATATGAATAATAATGTTATCCGTATCCCTGTGTTCTTCTGTAGATTAAATGAGATAAAATATACCGGGTTCCTGGAACATAGTAAGCACAGACCAGGTAGGATGACACATCTGTGTCTCCAAGAGAATCCGGACTTGGACCGGTTGTCCTAGGCTATTCATAGGTAAGCCTTCCTTCACTCTCAATGGTGCCCCTAATATGGATGATGAATTTTATGATCACTATGATCACTCTATAGTTGAAAATTTTATTATTAATTTTTCTAGGCATTAGCATAATTTTTATGTGATTGAGGCAATAATTATATAAACAATTTTAATCTTGCATTTGTTAACTTCACATGCTATGCTTAGACTGTGCACATGTTAAGCAGTTTTTTAAATATTTCCAATGTTTGTATATGGTTCCCTACAGTGAATATCCCACAGTTCACTTACATATATGTCCATCTTTTAAAATTTTGTCTCATCAAAATAACACTGTGATGACATCTTTCCCCATATATTTTGACTACCCTTCTGTTGAATTACTTACCATGGTAAAATTTAAACTATTGATTCACAAGCAATGAAGACTTGTTAGGATTTTGGATAGGATCTTTAGCTGTGGAGGATTTCAAATACAGCTTAGGCAAGAAATAAAGCAACGAAACTACCTCAGCCCAGGCTTTTGCTGAAACTGCATTTCAGAGTTAACATTGCAGAGAAACTTAGGTTGATTCTTTCCTTTGCCCTTTATTTGCCGAATGCCCTTTTTTATCTTGTGTTAGTAATGATATTCAAGTTTCTTGTCTGCTTGGTATTCCTACACCATAGCCTAGCTGTCATTTTGTGCTAATTTTCCATAAATTATCTAGCAAAAACAAACCACTCAATAACAAAGAAGGGATTGAGTGTATGCCCCCTTGACTTATGATTTCTGGAGCTGGAGATCTCCTGTGGCTGAAGGAAAATATTCAGCACGTCTGTGTATGTCAAACATCAGTTCTGAAATTATCAGGTAATCTCAAATCTCCAAGGCTGTTGCTGTGGGTTCCAGGAGATTTGCAGTGTTGTTTTAAAGGAAATAGGAAATGTCAGACTTGTGTCTGTAAGGTTTGGTCTCCTGAGTAATGGTTTGTATGTGTCCTTTACTGGATGCCCTTTTCTCTACATAAAACAGAAATATTCAGTCTGTTTGGAATCTGTGAGCTCCAACATGGTTCTAATTAGGCTTGACAATTCATATCTTCCCTGTGTTTGCATTTTCCCAGAGTAGTAATCTTTGTTTTTGTAGCTACCTTTGGCATACCGTAAGGTATTTTTAACAGTGACTAACACTTTATTATACTACTAGATAGAGGTATGTTAATTAAGAAAATAAAAAGAACTGGAATGTTACAAAGTTTCAGATTGCAGATGGATTTATAATTAATTGCAAGTAAAGTTGCAACTTCTTAAAGAGACTTTTTTCAGTAATAAATTTGTACTTAATTTAATCAAGTTTCTTAAAAGTATTTATTCCTCAGACATTTGTTTGTTCCCCATTCCTTCAATCTGAAGGATTAAGTCTGCTATTTCTAAGATATTTCCTTTCTTAATGTGTCTTACAACTTTGCTTTTTCTGTTTTTAAATCACACTCTCTAGGATTTCACTTTGGATTATTTTTTAACTTTTTATATGAAATAATTACAGACTGAAAAATAATTACAAACAAATACAGAGAAGCCCTATGTACCCATCATATCTTTTAAACATTATTTAATCACTTATAACTTAGAGGCATGCTAATTATGTCACAATTAAAAGTGATATTCGACTATTTTGCCTTGTACCATTTTCTTCAAAGTATATTTAATTTGAAATCAAAGTTGCTACTCAAAATCTTTGATTTTCATGTTATTAGTCTTTGTACCTTTTTATATTGTTAAACTTTTAGGAACAGTTTGTAAATTTCTTAGGAATAGAATGGAGTTTGATTTTTGGTTTTATTTTTGGATTTTTCCCTTTTCGGTAATTTTAGTCTTAAACTCTTTGTTTATAATAATAAGTGATATTATTCAGATTCTTTATTATACCTGATTTTTTGTTTTGACTTCTGTGATCTTATTTATGCTTCTTTATTAAACAGCATTCTGTGAGTTTGTTTCCACCTCCGTGAAATGTATCTTTGTTTTTTTTTTTAATGTTAAAAATGTACAGATATAACCTCTATTACCAATTACTATCACTTATTCAACATTTAATAAAAATTAACTGTGTTATCGGTAGGTTTTTATATATCAGTGAATAAAACATGTAAAAGTTTCTCCTGTACTAGAGACTATCACAAAATAAACATTAACTGATTTCTTAGAAGATGATATAGTTTAGGAGAAAATAAATCAGGAAAGGAGAATAGAGAGGTGTGGCCGTGGAAGTACATGGTGTTACAATGCTGCTCAGGGAACTGCCTGCCTCACAATTTCATATGTTGAAACGATAATTCTTTTATATCCCACGGATTCTGTAAGTCAGAAATTCCAACAGAATTCACCCGAGTGAGCCTTCTGCTCCTATGTCCTTAACCAGGGTGACTCAGTGCTCCTCAGCTGGCAAGTCAGTCAGTCTGGAGGGGTTTAGGTGCTTTGTTTCTCTGTCTTATAGGATGGTATGTGGCTGGCCGGCTGGGCTCCGAGGGTAGGCACTCTGCTGGAGTGCCTGTGTGTGGCTTAGCTACCATGCTAGTGTCAGGGTAGCTGAGCTTCTTATATGGCGTCTGGTTTCTCACAGATCAAACATTCCAAAGGAACCAGGTGGAAACTCACTGGTCTCTTACGCTCTAACCTTACAAGTCACACTATCATGTGGAATTATTTGTCATACTCTATTGTTTGTAGCAATCACAGTTTCAAAGGAAGAGACATAGACCTATTTTTGATGATAAAAATGTCAACCTATTTTTGGACTGCGTTGAAAACTGCCACACCTGGCAGTGACACATGTGTATCAGGTAGAAGGTATTTGAGGATGGACTTGAAGGAAATGAGGAAGAATCAAGCTCCCCTGAGTGGGGGTTGGGGGGGACACTCCAAAGAGAGCACAGCTTGGGCACAGACCCTGAATCAGAATCATGTGGGCTCATTCCAGCAACAGCATCATGGAAGCCGGTGTAGCTGGGGCAGAATGAGGAAAAACAATGTTAGTAGATGAAGGAGGAAAGACATGTATGGAACAAGGGCCTTGTAGGCCATTTTAGTGACTTCGTCTGTTTTTCAGGCAAGATGGAGCCATTCAAAGGGTTTAAGTAGAGAAGTGATATGATCTGAATTTAATTTATATCTTTCTGAGACTTGTGTTAATAGAGACGAAAGGGATCAATAGCAGAAGTTAGGAGACCAATTAGGAGGCTTTTTCAATAATCAGAAGAGGAAATGAGTGTGGCGTAGAGTAGGATGGTCATGTTAAAAGAAACCTGGATTTTTTCAGCAAGGCCTACTGAAATTTTTAATTCTATCTCTTGAGTTTATCCAATGTTAGATAAGACATATAGAATGTCTTTACTTTGCCCCCTAACAATTCTTATCATCTTGTTTTGTAACATGGATATAAAATATAGTTACAAATATGTTACTAATTATTTATTGTATTTTTCTTTTACAAATGTAGTTTGATAATTTTGTTGTGGTAAATGCATACGATATGTAAAATGAACCTTACAATTAACTGAATCAGTTGTTTCCTCCCACGATTTTGGCTTCACAACTTTCAAATTCTTGAAATACTAATTTTAATTATTTTCTAACATCTAGCCATATGTCCTTGAGTGAATTTTCATTGGAAGGACAAATTGGTGCCATGTTGTATACAGAAGCTATTGCTTTGCATTCAGACAAAGTTTGTAATATTCCTGGTACTATTCTTATTCTCTTAAAAGTTCCACGTCTACTAATAGTGCTAAAAGAGTGAAAGAAAACACTGATATAAGCCTGACCTTAGTTTACTTTTAAGGAACTTTTTTTTAATTTACAATTCAGGAGTTAGGCTAGTTTGTGTCTAAAAATGGGCCAATCTTCCATGTTTCTTCTCTCCACACTAGAATCTGGTTAGTCCTTTTATTATTTATGCTTCAGTTATAGCTTTGATGATTATTTCAGATCTACTTGTCCTTGTTTCGTTCTCTGGTACAAAAATAATTCTTGAGTTGAAATTCTTGTCCCTGGCAGACCCATCTGCTTTCTTTTCTGTCACTATTTTATCTTTCTTTGTTCCCCCAGGGTTCTGATTCAATTACCATTGAACATTTTGGTATGTCAGCTTCTTTCTCCATGGATTTCACTGTGGATGGAAATTCTGTTCTTGCATTTTAGTTTTCATATAAACCCTGCCTTTTTAGTTCTCAGCTAGCTCCCACTTTGCCATTTGGGGCCTAATGTAACTTTCATCACCTATTTCCTAAATGCCATGCATGTCTTCATACTATTCATGGTAAAGGAATTTCAAGCAATTTTCTATGAATTTCTTCTTGGTTTGACAGACAAATATTTTTTAAGGATATTCTCTCTTCTTGAGGGTTTAGCATGGTATTTTCTTTCCCTTTTTTGCAAGATCAACCCTTCTGCCATGGAAATTAAGAATATTCACAAATGGTTTCTGAAATTTGGAGGGATCAAGGAGGGAGAAAAAGCAAATGTTTCCACCTTTGTTTATAGGAAATATACTTTACCAAATTGCTATAAACTGTAGATAGCTTAAAAGAGAAAAATTTCTTAAATTCAGAAAACAAAATAATTGAGTAAAAAATCAACAAAGTTTTAAGTAAGTTTTTAAAACATTATCTCCATCAGTTACTTAATCTCATGTAGTTTTTGTCTTGTTTGACCTCAGTTAGCAGTTTCATGAATTCATCAGTTTCTTCATTAGAGTTTTTAAAAAATGTTTTAAATCCATTATTCTTAAAATTTATTAGAAACCTGTATTTAAGAGTACTTTTTAGAGTCTTTTCCATGCATCTGATTGCTGATGACCTTTAGAGAAGAATTCAAAACAGTAACTATGGGTGACAAAAACTTAGAATAACCCTGGTTAAAAATCTGGTGACAATTTACAATTGACAAAGAAATGTAGTTGTTTCTGTTACTTATAACATTTTCATAGAAAAACCAGAATCATGACTGACAGTATCATATCAGGACTATCAGACTTTTATAAATTTTACATAATCTTTAGAATACTCGCATTTAGTAACACATAAATGCAAATATACTTTAAGGAAGATTTACTATAGCAGCCAAAATTATGACTGGTTATATTAGATTTTTATGAATTTATATGATATTTGAAACATATATTAATAACATACCCATAAAGATAACGGAGTTAGGGTCTAGCATTACTTATCATTAAAAATGCTTTATGTAAAATTTAATACAACAAACAAGATTAATTATTTAATATTTCTTCTACACTTTGAGAAATAGAGCCTTTGAGGTTCTCTAGAGGGCAAAGTTAAATTTAGGTCAACAAGGCTTAATTTAGTATTTTGATTCTGAGAAAGACTGCCAAAGATGTCAAAAGGTTCAAAACACTTGCTTAAAAGAGGATCATAGGTCACTGTGAAGTATAACCAGAGTGATTATCCCACACTTTCAAAGCAGTACAAAAATGTGCATGAGTGTAAAACCTTAACCCTTTCAGAGCTCAGTTTTCTTAAGTACTTAAAAAAAGTCTGATAAAGACAACACAGGAACTAATCTGAATAGAAGGAAAAATCTTTGTTTTTTAAAGTCTATTTACCAAACATGTTAAGGGAAATCCTTTCCAGTATGATTTCCTTTCCTTATGGAAAGCCCATCTAGATAATCTGAAAGTAAAGCTTGATGAAATTGTACTTGAATTTAATCAGCCACAGGAAGAGTGTGTCCAAGGTTATGAGTGTACATCATACTCTAGTGGAGGGTGAACACGAAAACTAGTAACAAGCAGGGTAATACATCACTTTTAGTACCAGCATGGGACGTTGCCTGCTTCTGTGAAACAACTCAAACTTTAAGAAAAGCCACGAGTGCAGCGTCAGATGGTACTAGAGGAAAACATTGCTTTTCTTGATCCTCAACATAAACATTTCAGCCTTCGGTCATAACAGCAGTTAAAGAAAAATGTTCCAGGAGCTAACAAAAAATGTTAAAAGAGTTATCACCACAGCTACACAACAAAACAAAACAAAGAGTGCCATCTCAAAGAAAGAGAAGGGAAGAAAAAAGGCAATGATGTGTGACCTGCTGAAAGTTGAGCTTTTGAGGTATGAATTTGAGAACTTTCCAAGAGGAAAGTCTACCTTGAGAGGTGAAATTACTATTCTAAACAGAAAAGATAGTGTTGTTCTCTTGGAATTAGAGAAATTAATTGGATCTCAGGAAAAAAAAATTGGTTGAAATAGAAACTCTGAAACAGGAAGCATTCGCAGTTCAAGAAATGGTTGAAATTTAAAGAAAAACAGATTTCAGAATTAAAATCCCATAATCTCTGGCAATTTTTATTAAGAATAGATCAATACTTCAAGAAAACTTTATTGTTCTAACATGAGGGACAGAAATCTTAGTTTTGTATCAGTGTATTTTCAATATCAAAGCTCAATATTTAGAAAGACCTACAAATAATTCCCTTCCAATTCTACAGTTAGGGGATTAATACATTATTCCTTTCATAAATTTATCTTTTATGAACTTTTTATGGTTGACACAGACCTTCAAGGGCATGCTTGGCCTTTCTACTTGGTACTATATTTTGTTACATACTTGGTACTCTTCATTACATACTCAGTCATTTTACTTTAGGAAAAATTTTACCACAAAATATTTGTTCTTGTATTAAATTATTCTCCTTTCAACCTTTTTTTTCATTTTTTTACCAATAATACTTCTTAGTGCACATAAGTTTCATCACATCTCTCTCCTACTTACTGATTCATTTCTATATTGTTTTTATTTTTTTCCTAAATTCATATTTTGATATAAACCTTTAAATAAACTCTAAATTAGATAGTATTCTTTTTGTCAATGAAGAAAACATTTTTATGCCTTTATTTTCTTATTAAAATACATACCTTATGGCCAGGCGCAGTGGCTCACGCCTGTAATCCTAGCACTCTGGGAAGCTGAGGGGGGTGGATGGCCTGAGCTCACTAGTTGAAGTTTGAGACCAGCCTGAGCCAGGGTGAGACCTCCTCTCTAAAAATAGCCAGGCATTGTGGTGGATGCCTGTAGTTCCAGCTACTTGGGAGACTGAGGCAAAATAATTTCTTAAACCCAGGAGTTTGAGGTTGTTGTGAGCTGTGAAACCACAGCACTTTACTGAGGGTGACAAAGTGAGACTCTGTCTAAAAAAAACAAAAACAAAAACAAAAACTATATATATACACACACACATACACACACACACACTATTTTTTGGTATGCTATGTACACAGAATTGTATATAAATTATAAGTCTACTTAGTAACACTAATCTTGAGTGAAAACCTAGGAGGTAAACAATCTTGAATTATTATATATCAATATGTTATAGATGTGAATCATTTTATAATTTTAGAAACATGTTTCTCATAATAAAATTTCTGTGTGTCCTAATAGATCCAAATATCTTTTTAAAAAATTTAAGAAGCCAAGAATAAAATTATGTTTACATTTAGCAATTTTTATTTTAATTTTTTATCTTATTAAATGATCCAGACATTTAATAAATATCACTTAAGTTGAATTAACAAAAACCTTGTGATTTCAAATTGTGCAATAAGTTCATTTTTGCACATTTATCTCAATTACATTCATCTAATTTATCTCTAGTAACAATTATACCTATGAAATTATACATATGAAAACTGAAATAGTAGACAGTACTAGTCATTTTAAGTTACTTGTTAACCATTTTTATAATCTGTGAATATTCTGTATTCACATAAATAAAACCCTAAATTTATATACATGATTTTTTTTTTTTACCAATAACAAAAAATAGGTATTTTTAAGCCAACATTATTAAATCATTCGTATGTATCAAAGAGTTATAGAAAGGAAATTTATTCTGTTTTTTTTTTTTAGGCTGGGTTTATAATTTTATATACCTTTGTGTCAAACCCTGGTACTTTAAAACCTCTAGCAGAGACAATCGCAATACTGTCTGACCAGGAAACCTGGCAAACAAATATATGCTATGAAAGACATTTCTATATTTTTTCATCAACTAATTTAAAACCAACTCATTTCTTGAAGATCTACTTATGTCCTGTAAACTAAAAGGCATTGGGGTTATGTGAGCACTCATTTATCTCAACCAAACTGAACAGATTCTAACAGAATTCCTTAATGGCCAACTATGTGAGATTTTACCATGTAGACACAACATACACTATAATTCACATACATACATACCTAAACCCATGTACACCCACAAAGATTTTATAGCTTTTATTTTAGGATTATAGTCATGAGACAATAATACAGATATACCAGCTTGTAAAAGAAAGTTGGATCCATATTATATTTCTAACAAAATATGACTTGTTCACGAGGATTAAATTGGTCTAATAGTTAATTGTGTGAAGTCTGTGTACCAAAATTTTGTGTAAAGCAATTTATTCTTTTTGAATGTTTTCCCTGTTTCTCCCTCTTTTTTAGTTTTAAATTATTTTACAATGAAATATGTAAATGTTTACATTTTAACCAGGACTGGCTGAACTGTATTAAAAAATAAAATAAGGCTCAGCGCCCATAGCACAGTGGTTATAGTGCCAGCCACATGCGCCGAGACTGGCAGGTTCAAACCCAGCCTGGGTCTGCTAAACAACAATGACAACAGCAATAAATAAAATAGCCAAGCATTGTGGCAGCACCTGTGGTCCCAGCTACTTGGGAGGCTGAGGCAAGAGAATCGCTTAAGCTCGAGAGTTGGAGGTTGCTGTGAGCTGTGATGCCACAGCACTATACCCAGGATGACATAGTGAGACTCTGTCTCAAAAAAAAAAAAAAAAAAAAAAGACCTCCTCAGCTGGTCTTGAAATTTTAGTAACAAATTTATCCTTGTTTGTGGGTCTTACTTGCTTGACTAGTCCATGTGGCCAGGGAAACATTTCAGCAGGGTTTTTTTCCCCCCAGTATTTTCTGTTCCCTGAATGGCCAACAAAGCAATTTTTATGTTGAACAGAGATTCTTTATAAATTATGGCTATGACATCAATAATTTACTTGTTTGATCTGAGAGCCTAATTTTTATAAACACTTACCTAGTTCTTTTTCTTTTAAAATATCACCCAGACGTACATACGCCACAATTTATTAATCCATTCGTGGATCGATGGGCACTTGGGCTTTTGCATTAATGTACACAGCTATGATTTAATAAGAAATAAATTTAAAAAAATAAAATATCACCCAGGAATTGTTAGGCAGCAAACCTAAATTTACATTTTCAAAAGTTATTTAGGTTGTTGCTTTCTATGCAGCTGTTACAACTTTCAAAACTATCAATTTGAAGGCCCTTTAAAACTTTTTTTTATCTTGTCTGGAATGCTGTAAGTAGCGAATTTTACTTCAATATCTAAAGTAAAGTTAACAGATCTGAAGTAGATAGGGAAAAAAAGTGAATCTAGAAGGTTCTACATGTTAACTCCATAGTTCTGCCTAGTTTTTAAATTTGGCACTAAGGAAAAACAAATTCAGAGAGTCCGAATGGTCCCCGTGATGACCACTGATCCCGAAACAAGCACGAGGAGAAACCCTAATTCTGACTGGAGTCCCAGAAAACCTGACAGGCCATAACACTTAAGGATCCCATTCCATTTCTTATTAATCTCTTGAGAGCAAGAAAAATCTTATATATCCTGACACAGAAGGTCAGGAGTTTGGACTATGGGCACTACCCTAGTGGCTTTTAATCAGATAATCTAGACCCACCATTCTGGGTGTTTAGTTTTCCTTTCAGAAGTTTTCCAGAAACAAGAAAGGGAAAGAGCCAAATCATTTGCAGACATGTGTAACCAAACCAAACAACACCGACATCAGAGTGCTCACAGAAATCTGACCCCAAGGGTGGAGGTCAAAGGAAATATTATACTCGATGCAGAGAAAGAACCAAACGTAAAGTACCACAAAGGCGAGCCTCGAGACAAACTGTCGGTTCAATAGAAATCAGAGCCAGGAAGACGTTTGCCTGTATACCAAAGACACAAAGCCTTTTATCATCCCACAAGGGATGATAATATCCTTTATTAAAGGTGGCCTTATAAGCAAACTAAATCCCAAATTAAAGGAGAAAGGAAAAAGCCTCTGCCCCAACCATGGAGGCGTGGCCTGTAAGAAGACTCAGCAGGGTGGGAAGGCTGGATAGCTCAGGGGGCTCAGAGGAGGACTACACAAGGGATCCAGCTGAGTTTTTCCAAGAGTGATCTTGCTTTGGATCTTACTTCTGGACATGACTTATGTCAACCTGAAAAACAAACAGAGGGAGGCTCTCTAAAATCAAATGATGTTTGTTCTGGAATAGGGCCCTGGGATGGAAATTCCTCTGCCTTACTAAATTATGTGTGTATCCAGGGAGATAAAGGGTTTTTTTAAAGAAAATGAAAAGGACTACATAACTGTTTTGAGGTAATATCCTTGACTACAAAGATCTGTAACATGGATGGCACAAGGTTGGATAGGCCTTTACTGGGCATATGTCCTGCAGAAATATTTTTTGGTTTAAGCTTGTGATGGTCTTTGTTGCATTTTGCAGTTTTTTTGTTTTGTTTTGTGATAATTCTTCTCAGGCATACATATCTGAGAATCTTCTCTCCATAGACTTTTCTATCTCTATTTTTTTTTAATATAAATAGCGCCATTTTAATTTTGACAACTTTTACAAAGAAGAGTGGGTAACCTAGGAGGGGTGCTCTTGTTTGGGGGGTAAAATTAGTTTCCCATGGCTAATAGCTGATATGATAAATTCCCACAAACTGAGTGACTTAAATCCACAGATATTTCTTCCGTTTTAGTCTAGGAGGTCAAAGTCGAAAATCAGTTTAATTGGGTCTCAATTAAAGTACCAAGAGAAGCAAACTCCGTTCCTTGCCTCTTCCAACTCTGACATTCCTAGGTTGGTGGCCTCACAACTGTCATGTCTGCCTCCCTGGGCCCGCTGCCTTCTCTGTTTCTGTCTGTTAAAGGACTGGTGAAGAACAGTAGAGGGTAAGGGAGAGAGTGACCCTTCTGAAAGGGATATAAGGTTGCTAGACACATGGAATCTCTAGGACATTGAGATCAGAAAATTATATTCCATTGGACTGTGGTGATCATCACAAATCCTGCATCTGCGTATTTTTTCATATGCTGAGTCAAATGTGTTTGCAGGGTAATTGTAATGATTAAGAATCCAAAAGTCCCTAGGCATGTGTAGTTCTATGGAACTACGTCCCGCTGTTCTCATGATAAAATTTGCCAAGAAATATCTGGAGAAGCAATTCTCTCCTATATGTAAATGGATGCAAATTAAATTTTGTTACGTATGTCCATCATTGTCCGAGGATCAATGGACAGTGAAATGTGACTGTAGTGTAGTTAAGGTGAGGCATGGACAGAAAGCTCCGTTGTGTTCTTACCTCCTTCTCTCCAGCCTCCTCTTTACAAAAACTATGATTTAAAATCTATCAGTTTTTATTTTGTGATTTAACAGACCTAAAAATAGAATTATTGAACAGGACTTTAATTTGGAATTGAAGAAGCTATTGACACTGTTATAGTCAAATTTTAATTTTTTTAAATGCTAATTACTGCGGGGTTGTTCTCATTAAGAAAAGATTACTGCAAATATTTTCAGACTTCACATCTCTTCCATGGGCTCAGGGACTCGATGTATTTGCTAAACTAGAAGTAAGCATAGGGAGAGAGTGTTTTGTGTGTGTGTGAGTGTGCACATGGGTTTATCCATGTGTGTGTCTGTACATATAAGTATATAAATTTTTGTTTAGTTCTTATGTGAATATACCTGGAACTTAAATATTCTAACTAAATTTTGGGGTGAAGCCTAAATAAAAGAAGAGCAGTCCAAGAGGTGTTCATAATACAAGCTATAAAAACCAGCTCTTGATACGTTTGATTGGCTGCCATTCCCAACCCCAAAATATATGGACCAGTTATCAAGACCATTCAATTCATACAGCATTGCTGATTGGACCTGACTTTAAGTCTGAAAATTACATCTGTAAAATTATTTCCTTTCTAAATAAAATACAGATTTTCAATCATGAAGAAAGAAAGAAGAAAATAATTTTATTAAATGTAGGCTCAATAAATCTATTAGAAAATACCTATTAAAATTTATGTCACCTTATGGCTGATATTTCCCTCACCTTGGTGTATGTTTGCTTGTAAATGGCTCAGCCGTGTTCCTATCTGCTGTGTGGTATAGCGGAGCAGCACAGTTCTTCAACCCAACCTTTACTTTGTGACTTCAGTCATTTTGACTCTGACAATTCTTTTTCTACTGAGCTTCAATACATTACCCAAACAATTTATTCTCTATGAGAGGTAACATAAAATATCAACTAAAAACAGACCCAGGGAAATAGTAACCATTTGCTTTTCTAAATACTCAAAGATTAAATTTTTCAGTAAGTCAGAAAACTAGGTCCCAGTACAATAACATCAGGCAGACAAATTAACATCATGTAACTTAATATCATGCAAAATTTCAGCAAAGCTTTCTATAAGAAAAGGTTGTGTGTACTTAGATCTTTTAAAAAAAGTTTTGAAATAGCTATTGAAGATTATTCTATTTTCATTATATTCTTCATTGTCACCTAGATTTGGAAATTTTGCTTAAGAGTTTAGAAATAGGAAGAAATGGCTGCTGACATAGGCATATACTATTCTTTTTAGCTAAGAAGACCTGTTTGATTCTAGGTTTTCTGTTGGGCTTCAATAAAAAGAAACTTAGGGATAAATTTTAGTCCGAAGGGGAGTGTCTCCTTCCTTTGGTCTCCTCATATAATTGTCACCTTCTTCCCTTTGTTATTCTGTCATTTTGCCTACATTTTATGGTGTCTGCATCTTTCTTATAAACTATTTTAAAAGTTTTTCTGGGAATACACAATGCGTAAGTTGAAAATGATGAAGTAAACATATGTCTTCATTTTGTTTTAAAAGATGCTGGGTTGGACTACATGACCTTTAAGGTCCTTTCTAGCTTTAAATTTATGTTACTGTCACTAAAGACAGACAAAAAAATATCTATTAGGCTACATAGGCCAAGAGCTGAATGCTGAATACTATTTTCCTGCTCTAGGTTTATTTCTTCTTGAAGGCAGAGTGCTAGATTCAGCAATCTGCTAAGGACTCTCACTGTCTTATGGTGATAAAACAAGAGAACGGATTGCTAACAAATAAAATCCCAGTTAAACTATCTTCTTACTATTAAGCATCAACAAAAAATAAGACATGGAAAACAGAAGAGTCAAATTATTTCTTTTTGTGGTACTCGTATAAATTAGGACAACTAAACTGAGCCTAATGAGTATAGCTAATTTTGTGAAATTAGTCATATTTGAATATTGTCACAATCTTGCTATCACATTAGCATTAATTGTACATGAAATTTATCCTGTATGAGTTTGCGAGTCCCCACTGAATCAGCTCTCAACACCTTCACAATAAACGACCCCTTTTTTGCTTCCAGGGAACTTTCAGATTCAGAGCAGGTGGCTGGGCCTCTGCATCACAGAAGAGCAGATCGTTTTTAAAGCTATTTCTATTTTTGCTGTTTGTGTGGATGAATTTAGAAGCTAGAAATTGTCCATACCATCGTTTGTTTTTGCAGGGACGTAGAGTCATTGAAAATACAGAAAATGCTCCATCCTTTGTACTGATAGTTTCCAAAGCTTACTAAAATAGTTTTCTTAAGGCCAACTGAATTTGAATAAAAACATAAATGTTAGAAAACAAGCTATGATTAGAGATGTTCTTGTGAGATAGGAATACTATTTTACTGTAATAAAATTTTTCTTCTGGAATAATAAAACATGAATTTTATGAAGTTCAAGGAACAATTGGTTTGCATTCAGGCAGCTACCAGATTTTTGTCTTTCCAGTGCTCTGTGTAGTGAGTTGAATAGAGAACTTCCAAAATTCTTGTCCACCAGGAACTTTAGAATGTGACTTTATTTGTAAATAGGGGTTTTGCTGATATATATAAAAAAATTGAAATAAGATTAGGGTGGGCCCTAAAACTTATAAGTGTCCTTATGGGAGGCAAAAAAGGACGGGCAGACACACTGAGAAAAAGGTCATGTAAAGACAAGTGTAGATATTGGAGTGAGGTAGGTAGAAATATGAAGAATGCCAAAATGTGGGGAGCCACCAGAAAATAGAATGAGGCACAGGAGACTTCTCCCCATGGGTCTTCAGAGGGGAATTTGGCCCTGTCCAAAGGGCCATCTTAAATTCAGATGTCTAGCTTTCAGAATTATGCGAGAATAATTTGTCCTTTTAACAAAGTTTGTGTTAATTTGTTACTGTGGCCTTAGGAAACTAGTATACTCTGTTATTCAGAAGTTCATTGTGATTTTATTATTTTCTATACTGGTATGAAGTACCTGAGTGTTTCATTTTAGTAGTATATTGGTCATCTTAGAATTATAGTATCTTTCAACTAAATTTAAAGAATGTTTTGATGCAGTCAGCAGTTTTTTTTTTTTTTAAGTGAAAACATATTATTGGTGTTGTCAATTATATTTGAAAAAAAATCTGTAAATGATTTAGGACTTTTGGAATTTTATAGTATTTCTAATAAAAATTAGTTTAATGAACTCTATACCCTAAATTATTTTGACTGATTTGTTTGCTCAAAATAGTATTTTAGTTATTGCTACTCAGATAATAGTTATCCTCTAAATAGCAATTTACTTGTATATATTGGTATCAAACACTGAAGTGAGACAGGAAATTAGGGCAAAGTGGTGATTATCAATCATCATAAATCTGTCAAAGATAAAACAGGAAACTAGTATAAGGATGGAAATGTGTATAGTCAGAAAGTGCAAGTTAGTGTGACATTCCAAAATTTATATAGCAGTAAATGTGACTGATTATTTATAGAATTGGTCCCTTGAAATTTGGACACTCACTTTAGCGCAAATGAGGGTAATTATGAAATAAACCAGAAATGTATCATCACTTGATTTGAATATGCATTTTACAAGGGTACATGTTAAATCTACTAAGTATAGAATATTAATGTCTTAACACAATAACCGAGAAAATGTAATGAAGGCCATGTTAACCAGTTTGATGAAAGTATTTCAAAATGTATATAAAACCATTACATTGTTCCCCATAATTACATTAATGTACACAGCAGTGATTTAATTTAAAAAAAGCATAAAAAAAATTAAAACTGTAAATTCAGAGCTTTAACTGTAATTAAGGTATATATCCTTTCTTGGTGAGATTGGAAAGGAGGATTAAGAGAAGGTTAAGGGAAGTACTACTGTTCACAGAGGCAAAAACTCATTTACAATGCTTTTTTCTTAGATGTTTTTGTAAAGGCAGCTTCCTAAAAACTACTGATTCTGCATGTGCAGTCACTTGGTTTTCATGGAGAAATGTTGTCTCTCAAGTTCACACAGCTATTTATTCTATAAACTGTCATGGAACTGCTTATCTGTGGTTCACCTGACTAAACCAGCATGCAGAGAAACATGCTTTGTCAAGTGAACAGTTAAAGTGAAGAGTGATTAATATCCATTCTTTTTTTTTTTTTTTTTTTGTAGAGACAGAGTACTGCCCTCGGGTAGAGTGCCGTGGCGTCACACGGCTCACAGCAACCTCTTAACTCTTGGGCTTACGTGATTCTCTTGCCTCAGCCTCCCAAGCAGCTGGGACTACAGGTGCCCGCCACAACACCCGGCTATTTTTTGGTTGCAGTTTGGCCGGGGCTGGGTTTGAACCCGCCACCCTCGGCATATGGGGCTGGCGCCCTACTCACTGAGCCACAGGCGCAGCCCTTAATATCCATTCTTAATGAGTTTTTGTTTTCTGAGTCTTTCTACACGTGCTCTTATTCAATTCATTGTGGTAGCATGGTAGAAATTCATTATGGTTGCTATACAAAGTATGACATTATCTTATTAAAATGAGATTTATCTTATCTTAGTAAAATAATGTGGTTGTGATTCATAGCTATCACAAAATATGATATTTTCAATATAAAATTAGTTATATATAAATAGCAATAAAGATCATAGGAAGGTCTCCATGAATTTCATTTATTTTGACTTCATTTTTAAGTTTAGAAGTATAGGTCTCAAATTTAGCTATTATTTATATATAATTATAAAGGCAAGTAAATGTTAGAGGTTAACTTACTAATAGTTTTATGGCTCAACCATTGAGGTAGATAGTGGTTGGATGATTTTGAATTGATTCTACAGATGTCTCCATTCTCTTCATCTCTCTTAAGCCTTCTGTCTACAATGAACACTTATTTCCATAGACCTGGCACGTGTAATATCAATACATGACTCCTTTCTGCTCTGACATTTCAAAGATTAGAACTCTCAACATAGAGGAAGGGGCTACTGAATGTGCACAAAGCAACATGCCAATACAGTGTCTGTGTCATGCACGTATTTAAGGAAGACTTACAAAAACCAGGTATCTATTACTAACTTACATCTTTATTACCAGAACCAGGAAAGGAGGCCCAGAAGTAGTTTGAAAGGAAAATTTGTTCTTATACAATGAGTTCATTGATGAATACATACCACATTCTTTCCAGACCTCCTTTTAACTCAATGTAGTAACATATTTACCAGAGCCAAAGATAAAACTAGTGTTTTATCTCCTAGAAATTGGGTGACTCAGGACTCTGGAAATGGAAGGAATTTTAATACTCAACCATATAACCAACTTATACAAAAAGTAGTAAATGAACAGCAAAAAAATTACAGTAAGAATAGCAACCACGCAGTCCCCATTGTTTATCTTTAAACTATAGACAGCAACAATGGTAAAAAGAGAAAGCCCTAATAATTTTCCTCATCTGGTATCAAGAATTTTTTTCTTACATTCTGTCCCGGTGAAATTATCAAAGATTTCTAAGACTCCTTTAACTGATTCGTATGGAAATCCAGGTCATATTCCAGATATTTCCCTCCCGAAATTCTATAAATGCACATGAATATACTGTAATTTTGATGTGAATCTGAACCAAATTCTGCTGTATTCTGAATAAAGTGAAATTAATCTCAACCAGTAGGGCATGGCATTAGTTCCAAATAGGAAATGTTGATAAAGTTGGGAGAAATGACTTCCTACTGACACACTGTCTATAGATTTATTAGCGCTTTCTTTAAATATTTTATATGTTCAACAGAGGGCAAACTGAAATCTTGTTAATCATCATTTTAATACATTTTTGTAGAATTTAAATGTATCAGTGCTTGCCTTTTTTCCTTGTTAATGAAAAATGAGAGGCACTTGGGGAGCGAGTCTTGGTGCTCAACTGCTGTCGTCCATTACCAGCTGCACTTAGAAGAAACAAGCCCAGATGGTGGGTCTATTACTTCTCAGACAAAAAAAAAAAAAATTGCCTCCCTCTCTCCCTCCCTCTTTTGTGTTCTGTTCCCTCCTTCTCATTGAAATGTGAACAATACTTCTATAGGGATCCTTGGAATGTTTTATCCATTACTTGGACATTTAGAGAAAAAAGGGAGTAATTAATGATTTATTAAAATTTCATCAAGGAAATTCAAATAAAAAGCCTTTGTCAGAAAAAAGTAATTATTTAATTTAGAAGCCATGTTTTTTGCATGCACGTTAGTACCTGCAGGGTGTAAGTTTTTATATTAAACTAGGATCTTAGAGTACCCATTTAGTGACTGAGAGAACATTTAGTGCATATTAAAATTATGTACATGTATCCTTTATTTATATGATGGTTTAATGAAAACTGTGGTAAACATATTAAGAAAAACAGCATAAGGAGTTTTTAACACAAGTGCTTTATTTAGGCTGACAATACATACAATGTAGTGAAATCTCAGATCTTACCTGCACAGCTTAATGCATTTTTTATCAACAAATTGAGCACTACCATGTAACCTGGATGAAAGTGAAAAAAACAAAACATAATATCGCCCCTATTCTAGACACTACTTTTTATGGTAATTTTAGAATATAATTGATAAGTATTTTGAATTTTAATGAATAAAATTTTAGAGTATATATCTTGTTTTTTCATTAAATGTTTAGTTTATAAGATTTGTCAATATTTTTGAATATAGTTGTAATTCATTATAATTCATTCTCATCGCTGTGTATTATTTTGTTATATAAATCTACTGTCATTTATTTGCCCACACTAATGTCATACGTGTGCCTTTGGGTTGCCCAGTTTGGGCTTACTGGGGCTTCTCTGAGCATTCTTGCACTTGTCTTTTGGTAAACAATGCTGGACATATACCTGGAATTGTAGGATCTGATTAATTTTAGCATGCATGTCAAATGGTGGTTTACATAAGTTTACATTTCCATCCACAATGGGAGATAGTCCCAATTGTGTCAAATCTTTGCTAACACTTGGTAACATCTGTCTTTATCATTTAAACCATTCATGTTTGTATATATTAAAAACACTATTGCATTGTAGGTCTTCTGAGCCTTATACAAATAGAAAAGAATAACTGATTTTATCAAATTATATTTCTTTTGAAGTATTTTAAATATCCTATCTTTCAGTATGTTTCCTTATCTAAGTGATTCTGATATTAATTAATAAAGTAGCTCAGAATGAGATTCTTGATCAATTTTAATTCCTGCCACTTAAAAGGAAGTTTTCCAGTTTGTAAATAAACCAAAATGTGAATCAATTAATAGCTTAATTGAAACGAAGAGATGTTTTTGTTTCCATTGCCTGCATCGTGACTTTATTTTCCAAGAAATGGGAAAACCGTATGGCAAACTTGCAGTCTGCTAGTTTCTTCTCCCCCGACAACAGCTTTTATGTCACTTTTTAGCTGGACGCTTGGAACTGTTTGTGGAGGTTTGGGAGGGGGGGGAAATGATATGTCTCTTCTTAATTGTAAACAGTGAAACCTTTGAAAGGTTATAATTAGAGGAAAATATGACATTTTGCAGCACGCTAATCGTATCTGTAACTTATACATGTATTAGTTTCAGGAGTTTGTATTAAATACTGTATTTTGGAGCTCATATTCCTAGGGGTTAAATCCTTGCTCCACACTTTGCAAATGGTGTTGCTTTGGGAAAGTTCCTGAACGTCTTCAGATCCCAGATTCCCAACCTGCAGACTGGGAAAAATATGAACACTATACAATGGCAGTCTGGGTCCTCCAAGAGATAGGTGTTGGAAGGGATTAAACACAAGAGAATTTTATTAGTGGACATCCCTAGGAGAGAAAATGAGAGGAAGCTGGGTAAGGCTGGAAAAGGTGTAGTTGGAGGAAAATCTGACCCGGCGGGAAGGAGCAATGGAAGCATTTAAGAGTGATGCACAGTCTGAGAAAGGTTAAGCAAGGGCTTGAGGGAATTCTGAGCCAAATTTGGTCCTTGGAGGAAACCTGTGCCTCCCAATGATGAACCTGCTGTAAGAACCTGCTGCACTTAGTCACCGACTAGTGGGCAGCCGCAGAAATAGATTTTAGAGTGAGGCAGCGATGAGCCTTGTCAGTTAAGCTTCCTGCGCTTGGATGTCTGTGAGGCACACTCTCATGCTCACCAAGGGCTGGGTATCCTGAAGATGAATTGACAAAATCCAAACGGGGTCAGACAAGGACTGAATCATAGCTATGCATTTCCCCATTTATTTATTCATCTTATTTGTCCCCATTATTAATATTTAATGTGGTAATAAAGGAACCATATATGCAATCTGCTTGGAATATTTAGACAGTAAAGAATAATGTAATAGTGCTGCAGAGATTTAAGAGATGCTTACTATACCGGTTATTTGATTTTTCCAAAATAAAGAATATTCTTACCTATTAACAACTCAAGTATCACTGTTTTCCTTCTACTATTTGTTATTGGTGTTTATTGCCAAATTCTTAATGGATACCAGAATAACTAAACTCTTAACTTCCTCCATGTCTGCACAAAAAAGTGACCTCAAAGTTGTTTGAAAAAGATTTATTGGGCAGCACCTCTGGCTCAAGGAGTAGGGCGCCGGTCCCACATGCCAGAGGTGGCGAGTTCAAACCCAGCCCTGGCCAAAAAAAAAAAAAAAAAAAAAGATTTATTAAGATTACTGTTTTTTATCGTGTCCATTGATACTATCAATGTCAAAGAGTTTCATCAATTATTATTTGAAAGATCTAATTGGGGATTATTTGATCTACTTTTGAAAATATGTCATTTGAAGTATGTAAATAATGTTGGGAAGAGCTAGATGTTCGTTCCTAGAAACTCCGTTTATGTGGCTGTATTCTCAAGAGTGGAATTTTCTTTTTTAATAAAAAACAAACATTTTTTTCATTACTATAGAAAATTCAGAAGTTACTTGTGGTTAGTTGTGATACTCTGCTTAACCATGGCAAAGTAAAATTATTGTAAAATAACGTGAATATTTTCGCTGGAAATTATTATGTTATTTAATGTAAGCAAACAAACACTGAGAGGAGTCTTAAACACAGAGGATGAGATCTTCAGGAGGCAGCCCTTGCTCTTCTTTTGAGACACTTGTACTCTACACTTTGGAAATAAAGGCCTGGTTATTCTCCCCTGCATGCACTGTCCCCAGGCCATCACCATTCTCCTTGATGGAATGTCATTCTTGGCCCTGAAGTTCTCACTGTACCGCCCTCGGTAGAGTGCCATGATGTCACACAGCTCACAGCAACCTCTAACTCTTAGGCTTACGCGATTGTCTTGCCTCAGCCTCCTGAGAAGCTGGGACTACAGGCGCCCGCCACAATGCCCAGCTATTTTTTTCTTGCAGTTTGGCCAGGGCTGGGTTTGAACCCGCTACCCTCGGCATATGGGGCCGGCGCCCTACTCACTGAGCCACAGGCGCCGCCAGGACTATCTTAAGTTATAACTCCTCCTTGAGCTTTTCCCTTATCTGAGTCCAAATGGAATTCTTCATATTCTGAATGTCCACTACCTGCGTTATCCTTACCTGGTACTTGGCATATGTGATTCCCTCCAGCTCCTCCCCTAGTGTTGCACCATAAGGAAAATAAAGGTATTTATGTTGGTGAAATTTATTAAATATTTTTAAAATATAGTAAAATATAATGAACACATGGACAAATGAATGGGGTAATTAGTATATTATATTCCTGGTGGAAAATGAGCATTCTGAGGACACGAATTGAGTTTTACACCTTTTTATAATCCTGCTCACCTAGTATAAACTTTGAATATAAAATTCACTTCATACATCTTTGTGAAGGATGAAAGTAAATCTTTTTTACTAATTCTAAGTCAGCATTATATGATTGTCGTTTGGGGAAGTTAGTGAACTTTCACATGGCTTTCACCAGCTGTGAAATCACCCTTTCATATACAGTATGATTTACTAGATCTTTGTTTAGGGGAGCTTTAGAGAAAGCAGATTGTTTTCTCTACTTACAAAAGATTTTGAAGATTGTAGTTGTTTATAAAGTTAATGATTTTAATTTGTGCCATCATTTATGTTTATGACTTTTACTTGAGAAGTTAAATATATATTTAAGAAACATACATGAATATTCCTTTTGTTAGCCCAATATTTAAAAAACAATATTAAGGCTTACCTACCTACTGTATAAAAAGGGAGTAAATTGACCCAGATGATATGGGTGCAGGTGTATGTATAATTCAGAAAGAATTGGGAACAAGATGAGATATGTATTAAATATTTCTAGCATAGTAGTAAACAATATCAAAACACAAGTAATGTTTGGTTGGTTCCTTTGAGAGAAAAACATTATTTTTAGAAGAGTCTATATTTTCATGATAAGTATTTTACCTGAAAAAAACATTGCAGCGGTGCCAATTTGCAGTTCAAGAAAAAAATGTATCAGTATAAGCTCTCAAAGGAGAAAATCCTGAGCTCAAATCTGTTCAAGCAGTTGTGGGAGAAGATATTCCAGCCTTGTTACTAAGTTGTATTTCACTTTTCACTTTGTTAGCTATGCTCAGCGTGTAGTTGGAAATGGAGTCAAAGCCCAATCTGGAAATCCTGAAGTCAGAGTCAAAGGAACTGACCCTGTGATAAATCAGATTATTGATAAACTGAGACATGTTATTCAGGTAAGTACTGATCCTACCTTTATTGGCATATTTGATAATAAATAAGTGGTCACTTTCCATTGTATTTCATAAATTTGTTAATTCTATCAGATAATCCTACTTAAAATTGAGTACTGTTATATATTATTTCTAGAGTTTTTGAAGTATCTAGTTGAGTGATTTCTGTACAGTGTCAATGTGTGTCAGAGTGATACTTTAACGGTGGGCAAGCTAGAGCTTCAGCATTTCAACATTGTGAATCTCGGATAACCTTCCTCCTCAATGAATAAGTTCTAAACACAGGAACTATTGTTTTTATGGGATATGTACATGATGAAAAGAGAATGGAAACCCTAATATAGATAATAAGAATGGAGCTGCCATATTAAGAAATGTACAATTGTAGGAAAACGTAGAAATACACATATCAGAGCATAGAAGATTCCGAAGGTATCTTCCAGGTAATTCTTTGAACCTGCCTATGAAGGTTGTTGCTGTGTTTTCAATAAAAGTTCAGAAATAGATGAATGATTTGCATTTTTAGTATTTATTTCCCATGTCACCTTTTACATATTATCAACATCATACTGATTTATAAAATATTCCTGTTTTATCTTTAATAATAGTGTTTAATCAAGTGAATGTATATTACTGATTTTAATACTTGATATATAAAGGATGAAAATACCTATCAAAAAATGTTATATTGAAATATTCTTCTAATTTGAACCAAATATTGTATTGCATGATGTGTGTACTACTCCTTATTGTGCAGTATTTGTTTTTAGGATAAGAAAAACTACTTTTGCTAGTTATTAGTCATTTTATAGCAATTTATAATTGTGCCTATGTTTTCACTTCTTTCTAAGCAAAGTTTATTTATAGCATTGAGTGTCAGAAACAGTCCCTAAAACTAGTGAGTTTTTATGGCATACAAAGTACTGGAAATGTATGTAGTTCACATAAGCAAGGTCAAAAGTTGTGTTTCTTCAGGGCCAGTTCTTAGGTTTCCATTTTCACCAGGGTCCCTCTATCTCCAGGGAAGGGTAAGTAAGAAGGGCATAGGGCTGGCAGCCAATGCCATGGATTTCTCCCTTCCAGAAGGCAATCATGCTACTTTGCTTGTTTTTCCATTAGTCCATTGTGAAAATGCAAGACCAAAAATGGATTCTATTGAGAAAAGTATACAAGAAAAGTGGTATCATGATTATTAATGAATTAAACCTCACTCTCTCTAGCAAGTTGGTCCAGGTGGCCCCTCATGGCATACTCTACCATAGCACGCTCTGTGTATCTAGATGACGTGAAAACTGGTGTGTAACTATGAATAAAACCAGAAGAGCTTAGCATAAGTCCACTCCTCCTGTGGAGACAGCAAAATCCTACTGGTCTCTCTCCATGGTGGGATGCACATTCCCCACCAAGTGCAAGAAGGAAAAATAGAATTAAAGTGCATAATTATTCTCATTCTTTATATAGTTTTTGATTGTGAAAGAGTATATGAAATACATAATGTATTAGTGAAATATCACATGTATATATTTTATTAATGCATAAATATATATCGAATAAACTTAATAAGCTTATGTTCGAACTGTTTTTTCAGGATATGTACATGATGAAAAGAGAATGGACACCCCATTTTAGATAACAAGGATGGAGCTTTTTGATAAGAAGTGTTCAATTATAGGAAAACATAGACATACAAAGAACTACATAGATACCTCAAATGTAGAGGTTTATTTAAAAGAACAACAACAACAACAAACCCTTAGGAGAAAGGGTCACTGATTTTTTTTTGCCCATTCAGCCAAAAAAACAAAAAACATGGAAGCTCTAAGGAAAAAACTGTTAACTGACTTTCTGAGAACACTGGCAATTCATCCAGTTTTTTTTTTTTTTAAATCCCCAACTATCTCTACTTACTATCTAAGCATTCCTCTCCAATTTTACTTCACCTCAGTAAAAAGAAAGGAAAAAAGAGAAGGAGGGATTCTGCCAGTCCCTAATAACATGCCATACTCTGAACTGTTCTAGGAAATTCACCAGCATCAGGACCAGCAGCCTCAATCTGTCTGTGCTGTTTGTTTGCATGTTTATGCAAATATTAAGCTCCTATTACAACCAGACTGTTTCACAACCTGACAACTCAGTATGCAAAACCCAACTGAGAGCAATATTTAAATGTTTTCCTAAATAAAACAAAAGAAAAAATCTGAACCAAACCAAACCAAAATCATCCCCCTTTTCTTGTTTCATATGTTTCAAATATATGGCCTTTTCAGGGTGGCAGAGGGAAATCATCCAGCTTTTCATTTTTAGCTCCTGTGTTAAGTCGAGTCCTATTCTTTCATCTTTCTAGGAGTGTGCAGCTGTCCAATTATTCATGCTTAGGTTTCATTCCAGGGTTACAAGAGAATATCAAATACAATGCTTCCTTTGAGGTCTATCTTTAAAGTCTACTAGGATGATATGATTGAAATTTAGATTTTTATAGAAGATAGCAGAAAGTCGTATTTCACACAAGTGTCACTAAAATATTCCCCTTTAATGTCTTAGAACATCTTCTTTCATAAGCCAGCCCTCCTGGAGATGAGGAGGATTTATTTTTTTCCTGCCAGACTTCTGACTACTGATAATGTGTGTGTGTCCTGGCGGGAGTAGTGATTGTACTGCACAGTAGTTAGGGTGCTAACAGGACCCATCAACGTTAGCTGGGGAAAGATTCAGAAGATTCTCTGAATTGTCCCAATTATTTGTGGAGTAGTGTGAGCCAAAGAAGGAGAAGATTTAGGAAGATACTCCCAAATCTAATCTGTAGATTTAGAAAATCACTTCCCAGTATTTGTTTTGTTTTGTTTTTTTTTTCGTAGAGACAGAGTCTCACTTTATGGCCCTCGGTAGAGTGCCATGGCATCACACAGCTCACAGCAACCTCCAACTCCTGGGCTTAAGCGATTCTCTTGCCTCAGCCTCCCGAGTAGCTGGGACTACAGGCGCCCGCCACAACGCCCAGCTATTTTTTGGTTGCAGTTCAGCCGGGCCGGGTTTGAACCCACCACCCTCGGTACATGGGGCCAGCTCCTTACTGACTGAGCCACAGGCGCTGCCCCTCTTCCCAGTATTTGAATAAAGTTTACTTAATTGTTTATTGAAATGATTATTAAATGAATTTAACTTTGTACTATAAAAAATGCCATCTCTCACCATAGGGATAAACAAATGTTCCTTTTCTCCATTTTTCCTATTGTTGCCCATGTATTAGTATATGGAGATATGTCAACTGTAATTATTAGCAAATATTTTCTCTGTACTTTAGCCCCCAAACCATTTTCTGGGCCTGCCATTGATCTGAAGCTCATTTCTAACCTGAAACCTCTGCATTCTATTCATTAAACAAGTAGATAGAGATTTCACTTTGGAAAATGCCACTTTTTAATGTCTTAATAAATAATTTATTCAAAATATTCCATAACGCCTCAATGTTCTCAACGCCTGTTGAGTTTCTGGTTCTGTACAGGGACTGAGGTTAAAGACGTAAATAAAGACAAAAGCTTGCTCTCATGGAATTTACAATCTGACAAAAAGCAAATGAACAAATAAATAAAAATGTAACTATAATTTGCAAATGGCATAAACAAAACCAAATAGGATGAGGTAAGGAAAGGTACTTAAGAACAGCGTGCTGGCAGACTCCACTTGAAGAGGGGTGATTGGTTGATACTGAATGAGGAATAGAAAGGAATCATACGAAAAGCTGGGAGACCTGTGTCTGGGTCAGAAGGTATAATATGTACAAAGGGCCTGTGGCAGGAATAAGTTTATTTTATTCGAAAAACAGAAAGCCATGTGGCTAAAAGAGGATGAGTAAAGAGAAACATAAATCATATTTTAGGGAATCTGGTAATCCCTGGTGAAGAGTTTGTGGTTAATCCAAAGTGGAATAGAGACCCATTTAACAAATTTAGGCAGAGAATGATACAATTTATTTTATGTTTTATAAAATTTGTTTTGACTTAACTGTAGAAAATGAACCTGGGGTACAAGAATGGGTGAAGAAAGTAACACAGGCAGAAGACCATCATGATTGGTAGGAAAACAAAATTAGGGTCATGGGGTCCATGTGGTTTTGTGATATGAACAACAGATAACAAATACATTTCATTGGTATTAAATATTTGGCCATGTGATTGTTAGGGCTGACATATTGTTCTATCATCCGGAAGGATCATAATGTTATTAAATCCAATCACCTAACATTGAACATTTAAGTTATTCACAGTTTTTCATGATAGTGCAGACTGCTAACAGGAATAGCAATAGATGTAAAATGTTTTTGGCATTTTGTTTTCCTTGTGGTACATTCCAGTTATAACTAACAACATGCTCATTAATAATTTTAAGTATTTTGATAAGTATTGACAAATTTTTCTCAAGGAAAAGTATAGCCATTGATACCTGAAGCACACAGAACGTGTTGGCTTACTCTGAATGTTAAGATTGCTGGTGGGAGGTCGTCGTGATCAACAGTCACCTGTGGTATACAGGAGCATTATGTTACAGACCAAAGTAGGAGCCCTCTAGGATCGTTAGCCTAAGCTTAGTGTCATGTGGGAGTACTCTAAGGATGACCAGAAGAAATATGTTAGTTAGAAGACAATTTATAAAAATTTCATGGCTTCCTAGAGAGAGGTCATAACATAAACAATCTTAACTTTGTTTTATCATTTAGGACATATATTTATGTTCTACCCCTGCAAAAAGAGTGTTGACAAGAATGCTCTGCTATAAATAGAGACCTGTGGATTATAGCTTGATCCTCAAGGAATATCTCTGGAACTTCAGTTTCCTCATGTCCTCTGAAAATCCTTCTGAATTGAGAATAGGAATCTTGAGAAAAGAGGGGAGTCACCCTTTCAACCTGTGATTTTGACAGCTTTTACTAGACCTGCCATTTTGAAAACTCTCAGAGGTAACTTCCCAGGAGTTTCCTAGATTCCAATGCCTATTTAGACAATGTTTGTCCCTTCAAAGTTTACCTGTGATAAATATGGTATAGCCAGTGGCCAGTAAAGAAATTCCGAGTGGGAAGAATTTTGCTAACGTGTTAACAATAATGTTCTTAGATGTTTGTATCCGACTGAGTTGCCCTTTGTCATTATAGGTTGAAAACAACACTTGATTCTTTTTAGTATTGCTGACTGATTTTTTTAAAATTCAGATTTGCTCTCAAAGAAAACTTATTTTGAAACTTCATATTTTGTTTGTGCAGGGCAAAATTGTCAACAAAAATGTCACAGTTATGCAGCAATTTATCTTGAAACAGTAAATGACATCTATCATTTCTCAAAGAAAATGATGTCAGCAGGTAAAATCTTAAATGCAGAGCACTGTGAGTTATGAATTATAATGCCCCACTACTTAGAAATTAATTTACCTACTTTCGATGTGAAACATAAAAAGAAATATCACAGAAATTTTCTATATTCATTTTATTTGAAAACCAATAAATGTTATAATGTTGTTAAAAGTGGTAGATTTAGGTAGCATTTTAGTTCCTCAAACCAAACAGTTCCTATTATGTATATGAATATGAAGTTTCTATTAGAAACTCATTTTATAGAGACTAAAACTTATTTACAGAATGTATTCATACATAAGATGCATTTGATTTTTAAATGGGAGGAAAGCAATAATCATGACCATAGCTTAAAACCACAACATAAGTAGATATTTTATAATATGTATTCTAATAATCGTAATTTACCAGATTCAGGCAGAGATGAGAGACACTCTTATTTTATGTGGGAAAACACTGGGCTAAATTGCCTCTGACTCTTTTCACTCTGTCTCTGGAATGCCATTGTGATAAATAGTAACTTTAGAGCTGTGATAGACTGAGAAGAGGCTTTAACTTAAATTTCAATGGATGATTATAAGGGTAGTGTTTGCATACACACAAATGGACCTGCACCTTTCTCCACTCAAAATTGATTCAAGATGGACAAAAGACCTAAATTTAAGGCATGAAATGATAAAAATCCTTAAAGAATAGGAAAAACAGTTTACGATATTGGCCTGGGCAAAGACTTTATGACTTCCATGAAACTGCAACAATAACAAAAATAAACAAGTGGGACTTAATGAAGCTGAAAAGTTCTGTACAGCTAAGGAGATAACAACCAAAGCAAATAGACAACCTACACAATGCTTATTTTGAATCAGACAAAAGCTTGATAACTAGGATCTATAAAGAACTCAAATTAATCCACATGAAAAAAAGCCAACAATCCCATGTATCAATGGCCAAGAAAGAAGACAGACAAATGGCTAGCAAACATATGAAAAACATGTCATTGTCCCTAATTATTAAAGAAATGCAAATCAAAACCACCCTGAGATACCATCTAACCCCAGCAAGAATGGCCCACATCATAAAATCTCAAACCTGCAGATGCTGGCGTGGATGTGGAGAGAAAGGAACTCTTTTACACTGCTGGTGGGACTGCAAACTAGTACAACCTTTCTGAAAGGAAGAACCCAAGCTAGACCTCCCATTTGATCCTGCAATCCCATTACTGGGCATCTATCCAGAAGGAAAAAAACAAACAAAAAAAAAAAAACCTTTATTATAAAGATACTTGTGCTAGGCTGTTTATCACAGCCCAATTTACAATTGCCAAAAAGTGGAAACAGCCTAAATGCCCACCAACCTAGGAATGGATTAACAAACTGTGGTATATGTATACCATGGAATACTATTCAGCCATTAAAAAAGATGGAGACTTTACATCCTTTCTATTAACCTGGATGGAAGTGGAACACATTATTCTTAGCAAAGCATCACAAGAATGGAGAAGCAAGAATCCTATGTAGTCAATTTTGATATGAGGACAATTAATGACCTAGAACACAGCGGGGGGTGGAGGAAGGGGAGAGCAGAGAGAGAGAGAGAAGGAGGGGGGTGGGGGAAAGGAGAAGCAGAGAGGGGGAAGGAGGGAGGGGGTGGGAGAAGGAAGAGCAGAGAGAGGAAAAGGGGAGGGATGTGGGTTCTCCCCGTGTGACACATCTTTTGGGGGCAAGACACAAGTATAAGAGGGACTTTACTTAACAAATGAAATCAGCATAAACTGGTTTCTGGTCCCCTAATGAATCCACAACAATAATTAAAAAAAGAGTTTTATAAGGTATTAGTATCTCAAAGTTCCTGAAATCTGAAAACTGTCTTGGATTTTTTTCATGAAATAGTTTACTATAAAACACATTTTAGAATCACTTTTTCCTATTGTTAACAGCTTGCAACAGTGATACAGAACCAGTTCACCATATTGATTAGTCAATTGCTAATTGCAGATTTTTTGATCAGGGCATGTCAGTTGATCCTGGGAACTTCCTTTCCATGGCAGACTTCTTCCCTTGTTCAGAGAATTTGCCACAGCCCTCTGACTCCTTCCCTTTCATCTCCATCACATCCCAATGCCATGGACCCAGGCGTATGACATTAATATTCCAGAAAAAAACTGACATATTTTAAAATTCTTTAAATTTTTAAATTTCAGATTTAAAAGGGTACATATGATTCGGTTACATTGCTTGCTTTATAAGGTAAAGTCCCAGCTGCAGTTGAGTCCTGCACCCAGTTCATTTTGTCATAAGGACGTTTACACTCAAACGTTTATAGCAGCTCAATTCGTGATCACAAAGATGTGGAAGCAGCCCCACTGCCCATCAACCTATAGATTCAATGGAATGAGTTAATAAACTGTGGTGTATGGACACCACAGCATACTATTCAGCCATAAAAAGTGGAAGACTTTGCATTATTTGTAAGACAGACACTTTCGATTTTGAATTAGCATTATAGTAGTGACCAAAACACGTTTTGTTAATTAATTATTTATTTATTTATTTTTGGTTCAGAAGGAACTATTTTAAATGCGCTCAATAACATTAGGTGGTCATCTAATTTAGATGTTGTTAGATTTTTTTGGTCTGAGAAATGGAAGACTGCTTTCCGGACGGTTTCACTGATTTCGCTATTAAACATTTCATTTGAAAAAAATCAATTGTCAGCAGAAAACAGCCATTTCAATTAATGTACAGTCAGGTAGCAACAAAAGTTTAAGAACTCTTTTTGAAGGTACTGGAATTGAGATTGGCCATTGGTAGTTTCTTTTGTATTATTCGAAGAATATGTATTCGTTATTTAGGCTATGAGAACAAACTTCTAGCCAAATGTAGAAAGCTAAAAGCTCTATCCATTAGTTGCTTAAAATGGTTCAAAATGTGGTTTCTTTCACAAAATGAGATTGCTGATTAAATTCATATTTATTTTTAAAATTAATGTCACTGAGACTTAAATTCTCTTAGAAATTATACATTTTAAAGGTCAATGTACACAATTAGTTGTTGTGTTTTAAATTGCACACAAAATTTATGGATACTGTGTATTATAAACAACTATAACAGGTGAGAAAAATGCGTTTGACAATTACTAAACATAATTATTTTTTCAATAACTTCCAAGATTAAAAAATAGAGTGATTTTTTTTCTGTCTCAAGAAACATACTTACCCCTCTACAGAGCTGTTATCTATAGTTGCCGCCTCGCATTCCTCTGTTAGACTCACTGTACAACACACTGCTGTGGGTTTTATATACCCATTACCTTGTTGAAATACTCTAGTTATGATTTGCGGCAGTATCCAATAGACAATTAGCAGTCTTGGTAGACTGACCATGTCAATACCCATTTAAAGCCGTTTACTAATCACTATACTATTATAAAAATGTGCAGTCTTTCAGATTTTTGGTAAAATGTGGAAATTTGGCCACATATATATTTCTTTTTTTTCTAAAACCTCTCTAAACTGGATATAAGTAAACATCGACATATTGACTACCAGGAAAAAGAAAAGTCCAATGTGATTTTCAGAATATTCAAAGTGTATAAAAGAATGGATGTTAACACGCACAGCAGAAGTTGCAGTTCAGATACAGGCAGAGAGATTAGCTCCTAAGAAGTGAGGCAATTCATCTAGCGACACCTGGAGGTCATGGACCTTTGTGAAGGACAGGAACGGAGTGCATGACAAGATGCATGAGAATTGTTTAATTCCTTTGGTCAACATTACACCCCAGGTAATTCTGGCAGTCTGGATGGATAATTTCTCAGCAAAAAAAAAAAAAGTACCAGGAAGGTTCCCAGCTCATTCCTCTAGCCAGAAAAGAGAACAGAAAACCACAGAAGGAAATAGGGGAACTAAGTGAAAATCCACATTGACCTGCCTGTTTCAGAGTGCTGGCATATCGTACACACTGCCCATGCAGAAAATGAGGTGACTCTGCTTTGGAACAACTGATCAATTCTAGACCCTGTAATTATTTACTGATTGGGCTTCTACCTGTTGAGAAGGCAACTTGACGTCTAATTGAATGATGGTGAAATCCTCTCTTATACCCTATTAGTGTACAATAATTTCCAGCTGGCCTTTAATGCTAACATCAATGGATAATTAACGATCACTGTACATTACAGGAAAATCTGAAGAATGTAAAAGCAAAAGGAAAAAACAAAAAATGTAAACAAATGAACAAATGTAAACAAGAGAATGTGTATAAAAGAAAACACCCAAAAGCTGCATGAATAATCACACAAAGAAAGAGCACATTGTATTCTTAAAACAATAAAAATTGCTTCTAAAGGATCACTTAGAAATTTTTTAAAGCTCCAGAAGACCAAAAATATATAAAAATAAGTAATTCAATAGAAGCAGTTGAAAGTGAAGTCAAGGAATTATTACCAAAAATAGTAACAAAAAAAAAAAAAAGAGAGAGAGAAGGTAATAAGAAATAAAATGATGAAGGTAATAACTGAAATTTCCTAATAAGAATCTCAGAGGACAAAAGTAAACTAATAAATAAAATAAATTTATCAAATAAATAATGCACCAATTATTTTCAGAAAAGTCATGACTCCATATTCAACCCATATTGAAACACGCGTGTGTATAGATACACACACATGCAAGTAAAGAAATCATTGTGAAATTCCTGAATGGTGATAATGAAGGGAAGATGTTAAAATTTTCCATAGAAAGAAACCAAAGAAATAAAATATATTTACTAAAAGTAATGTGATCAGCTGTGTAACTGTATCTCAGCAGGACCACTAGAAGACGAAGTTTAAACAATGCATTCTAACCATGAGGCAAATGATTTCTGATCTGAAATTATATACCCAGCTACATTACCAACCATCAGTGCGAAGGAAGATAAAAGCAATTTTCAAATAGGTAAGGTTATTCAAATGTATCTTTCATAAAGCATTTTACATAAAGATGCGGACAAAAGAAGTAACCAAGAAATGAACAGACGTAGGATTGAATACATAAGAATGGAGGAAAAGATGACTGTTTGTGAGAGGACATTTTCTAAGCCAAAAAGAAAAAAAACAATAACTTCAAGTAATTTGTTTGAATGTGTGGAAAAGATATTGCTAAGCCTCTGGCAGATCTGCTAGAGCATTCAAGGAAAAAGGAAATAAATATGTAGAAAGATGTGACAGATACAAGGAAAACTATGCAAGTTAATGGATATCATGGAAGTTATAAATTATCGTATATCAAAAAGGTTTACAAGAAAGGAAATATAACCATAGTGAATTTTTACCATGAAAGTGAACATTGTTTTTGTGGGCGCAATTAATACTTCCTAAAACTCTTAAGAGTTGGTTAGAAAAAAATGGATGAAGGGACTTGGTGGTGTTATAAAAAATCATTAAACACTGCCAAGAATTGATGAATCAAGAAATAGACTGTCTATTAAATGTAAATTATTTAGACAGGTAAGGTTAATGCCAGAATGATGTATCAGGTTAATCATGACTGTCTCCGGGGATGGGAAACATGGTGTATAAAGAGCTTGGGCATAGTACTGCTGTATGTTTTAATATGAAACTTTGGTATTACTATAATAGATTACTTATTATATATATGCAATTACTCTAATAAATATACACATAAGTTTTGAAAGCTAAAAGCAAAATACGCATCATGGTTTATATGGACCTGCCTTCAATCTATGAACCCTGTCTTCTATCTCTCCAGCCTCATCTGATAATTTCCCTCATGTGCACAAAGGCCTTTTGTACTCTTCCCGCATAAACAGTCATCTTTTTTCCAATTCTTTCAATAGTCTAGATTATTAATTTCTGGGTGTTTCATTTTGTCCTTTTAAAAGAAAACTTGTTATTTTTACTTGGAAAACACCAATTATATCTTTTTTCTCTGTAGCCCTTAGTCATTGGTTATGTCTCGGTTTCACCCAACAGTGAACATGTGTCCTCCTGTGCTCTGGGCAGTCTGCAGCTGACTTCTAAGAGTACTTCTGAGGAGGAGAAAGTTGAAGACACTGAAAGGCCAGGGGGTGATATCAACAGTCAACTATATTATTCTGCACCCATTTTTTATACGCAGTTATCTAGATGATTTTACTATTCTTGCTTATTTCTGATTCTAAACTTTGTCTACCCTGTTGGATTTCAGTATGTTAATCCATATCTCACAAAGTTGGCTAATTTTTCAGTCTCATGTTGGCTGATCTTTTTGTTTGGACTAAATGGTTTAGAGAAACCCCTTCTCTGGCCTTTTCTGGGTATTAAGTTTACAGTTCTGCCACCCTCCATTAAATTCTGAATTCCTAGGGTAATAGTAGTTCACAAGGCTCCCCAAACAACCCAGGTTTTCTATTGTTATCTAAGATTTTCTGGACTAGTTGCAGTCTTCTGTGGACACCCGTCACAACTGGGCTCCAGTTACCACAATGTCTGCATGAAAATAAAATCAATCTAAGGATCTCTTGTAGCATTCACAGTCTTTTGCCATACATAGTTTTTGAGTGGCTCACGCGTTTTCTCAGCTTTCTGCAGGTATACTACGAGTCCATAATGCTTTGCAGACTCCATAAATGTGCTCTGTAATTACTTGAATGTCAGTTTATGAATGTCCTTTAGGACGTAATTTGTCATAGCAGAGTGGTTCCTGGGTTTATTTCTTGCAGTTCCGTAGCACTTAACCAGATGGCCCCCTATAGTTTTGAAGCAGTTAATGCACCTTGAAAGGAGGCTGACTTATGAGAGGCTCTGGCTGCGGAGGATCAGAAGGAAAATTTCTTAGGCATGGAATATTGACAGAGTGAAATAACTACTATATAAAGTGTCATCAAAAGATAAACTAAGTATATTAAAATGTGCATGATAATAACCAAGCCTTATGAATATGTTTTTAATTTATCTGTTTCATGTTGATATAATGAAAACTTAATCAGTTTCATTAGAATAAAGCAAATCATGAATTTTACATTAATGAGTGTGAATAGGCATTTATATCCCTGTCTACAAAGCAGGTCAGTAACTATTTTTGAAGATGACCATTTTGAAATTTTATATCTGGAAATATATTATCAAATCAAGCCTGAAACTCATTGAACAGTTGGTAAAATCTAATTTAACTTCCTTTAATACTCCTTTTCTTTTAATCCTATAAAAGCAAATGAGCTTGTCTGCTTTTAATTACATGAAAGTCCAATTTAAATTTATAGGATATATATAACAAAACAAGATAGTTGTTAAATTCACTCTATCCTAGTGACTTTCTATTGTATACATTCATTTTTAATTTAAATAGGAAAATTTTTTAAAATTTTATAAAATAATTACATCATCCAAGAAGACGGATAAAATTTTAGGAAAGAATATTATCTAAAGGCACTTAATAGATCTTGAAATTAAGACCCTAATCATAAAGGTTTTAAAAATATTTAATTTGTACCCACTGTATGCAGAGCTTAAATTTTATAATTTCCATTTTTAAAAATAAGTGAAATGTACCTCAAACATATCAAAGCAAGTTATTCATGTTTAATTCTGATTTAAATAACTCAATTGTTTTTATTAATGGGATTTAAATAGAAAAATTACTGCATATCATCTATGAACACAGAAGCCTTACTATGCTAGAATACTAATTTCAATGTCTGGTTCACAAACATGCTCATAAGTAGTAGATTTTTGTCATGTTTCTATGCTAATTCATTGAAGGATAATATTTTAACTCTTCTTAAAAAAATTTATCTGACATTTTCAAATTTGTATCTAAATCTATAAATACATTTTTTGAATTTGCAATAAGAGAAAAATTTTAAGTTGTTATCTATTTAAAACAAACATTTACATATGATGCCATTGTAATGTCTTTGACTACATCTCCATTTGTCATAGGATATAAAAAGATTCAAAATATACTACTTTTTGAATCAATGAATGGAATTCATAATTACTTTGATCACTGTGTTTAAAAATTTAAACAGACAAGTAAAGTAAATTTTCTTAATTATCATATACTAGCGAAACTAATTATAATCATTCTGAAGACAAATGGTATGCTTTTAATCTTGGGTTATAATTTTAAAATTCTCATATATTTCATTTGTCCATCTATTAATTTATTGAACAAATACTAATTTACTACCCACTAAATGCCAAGTATTAAGATAGATAAAGGGAGAGAAAAAAACATGATAAAAGGAGGATATTGATGAAAGAGATTATATTCTGGAAACAATGCATATTTTTCCATTATGAACTAGTCCACTTGTTATGTATGTGATAGGAAAGGCTGAAAATAACCTCTTTATTCATCAAATACTATTGAGGTTGTATGATGGATCAGGAACACTCCTAAGTATTAGGCACATAAACTTGACTAGGACTGTACCAGCTTGCAACAAAAACAAACCAACAAAAAACATTTCCATGGTAAACAAGTTAAGGAAGAATTCACTCTGTAGGTCTTATAGTTTGTAGCAAAATGCCTGTGATCGCCTCAGAGAATTAGGCACAATTCTGGGACCAAGGAGATATTTTGTTGAGATTGAATATAAATAAACTGGCAGAGATTATGTAATGAAATATTGTGATACCATTTACTTAAATTAGAATGTATTTATAATTAGTTTTAAAAGATTTTTGACTTGTACATTCTAGATGTGATGACTGGACAACAAACATGTTGAATGACGATACGTTTGTCAGCTATTGCCACAATGATTTGCCTAAAAAATCAATGAATACATTATGTAATATATCAATACACATTTTTGTTGTTGTTGATAACCTATGGGCTGTTGCAATGCAGCTGATTTAGGCTGGACATCACTAGCATTGTCTTAAAGCTACAGATCATGTTCCGATTTGTTGCACATATGTGTTAACCTCCTCCCGCAGTACCTAAAACATGTTATTGTAGGGAAAAAGCCAGGAGTGCAAGCTTACCTGTACAAAAACTTGCCAAGCTTCTTGTACTAAATCCTCTAAGATACGTCTTTGGGCAAATCAAACTCATACAATGAAGACCAGCATCAACAAGTGGTAAATTATATCCCACCCTTAGAGATGGAGATAGGGGAGAGAGTGAAAATTTGCCAGAAAATGATCTAATCTACCAAAATCTCCTTGAAGATTTTAACATAATGAAATCAGCATTGTTTTTGGTTGTCTTAATAAGGTTTAATATGGATGCAGTACATGGTGCAGTTTAAAGGTACTGTTTGAACTATTTTTCCCTATCTAAAAGCTTTCCATGTATTTCCACCATGATTATCATGATTATATTTTTTATGATCCATCTTTGTGTACAAATCCAAGAACTTTATATTTAGACTGCATTAAATAAGGAAAGACACATCCACTTAAATCATCATATAAGAAATATTTCTCAATATTTTTAGTTCTTGTGCTATTGCTAATACTTCCATGGAAAAATACTTGGTATCATAGAAGCTATTTCTAAGTCAGATGTTGATTTACATTAATGAATTGCAAGAATCAGACTAAATTGTTAACAGAGAAATTACATTCAAAATGTTAGTCTTAGCTATAAATGAAATTGGATTTTTGTGTTAAACATTTGGAGTCTATTTTGCTAAGATTGGTTTATTAAAACATAATTGTAGTATCCTCAGTAGAAAAACATGGTTTGCTATAATTAAATCATTTATATTATCGTTTCTTGAGTCTTGTTATCTCATATTTCTCAATTCATTGTGGAATAGAAGATTTCTATGTAAATACACTGGTGGTTTACTTTTCTAGGAATGCTACAGTATTTAGAATCCTACATTCACATTTAATAACAATATGCTACCCTAATGTTGGTACATAACATTTATCTATAAAATATACAAGACAGAAATACAGGATAAGACACTGTAGAACATTTCCAGCCTGTAGCAATTCTCAGTAGCCGTTTTTTTTTTGTCTTTAGAAAAGTATGGATTTTGCAAATAGGTCAGTTCAGATTTTAGTATAAAAAGAACAACTCTTACACTGAAATTTTGTTTATAAGATGCTAGTGTTTTCAAAAGTAATGCATTTTTAGGTTTTTCTTGCATTCTATTCTTGAAATTTTTTCATACCAATAGGCTATTCAAAATTAATAGTACACAGAAACTAGTGTAGACATCTCACTTCTCCCAATGCATGAAATTTATTATTGGGATAGAGAGATAGAAATGGAGCCCTCAGGAATATGTGTTCTTTACAAATAGTTATTTATCTTCCTTTAAGAAGATTCTTCAATAGATAAGAATATGGAAGTATTTCAGGAGATATTTTTGAGTTATCTAAAGCAAGTCCTCTTCCTCTCTAAGTCAATTAACACATCCATGTAAGTAAAATAAACTCAGATCAACTTAATTTGGCAGGTGCATGTACACATGTACTCTCAATCCGTTTTGTTATTGAACTATTAAGCTGAATGACCATTCACCTGAGTTGAACCTGATAAATACATTGAATAAGAACAAAATATATTTTAAAAAAATTGATTGTTCCTACTGCTTTCTATCATGCATCAACCTCTCTCTTCCTTACCATATTCCCACCAAACTGGTTTCCAAATGTCTGTCCCACTTGGAGATGGTAGTTGATTTGTTATAAGCACCTTTAAAGAATTTTCACTCTGCCTTCTTTCATATTCATTCATTGGTCATATGATGGTCTCATGGGATAAAGCACAAGGAATTGTATGGAATATCTCTATATGAATCCATAAAAAATAAAAAATAAAAATATTAAGAGTGTGATCAGGCTCAGCAGCTAGGGCGCCAGCCACATACACCAGAGCTGGCAGGGTTAAACCCGGCTAGGGTCTGCCAAACAACAATGATAACTATGACAAAAAAAAAATAGCTGAGTGTTGTGGCAGGCACCTATAGTCGCACCTACTTGGGAGAATTGCTTAAGTCCAAGAGTTTGAGGTTGCTGTGAGCTCTGACATCACAGCACTCTACTGAGGGTGACATAGTGAGACTCTGTCTCAAAAAAAAAAAAATAGAGTGTGATCTGTTTTGATAGAGTGTACTTTCATTAATTAAGCAACTGAGAATTGTTTCAGCACAGGAGACCAGAGTGGAAAGTACTAAAAGTTTGTGTGTTTGTTTTTTGGTTTGTTTCAGCAGCAAAGAATGGGTCGCATTGGATGTTTTCACTGTTACAAAAGAGCCTCATGGTGATACATATGAGGGACAGAAAAAAAACAATTGTACTCTGGACTTTAAAATGAAGGCAGATCTCCTAACAGATGCAATGTTAAGGGTATATGTCACACCTCCTCTGTGCAGGGCAAAACCACAACAGGGACCTTACCTAACAAATGCAAACATTGTAACCCAATTGATTGTACCTTCATGTTAACCTGAAATAATAATTAAAAAATGAAGTTAGAGCAAGTATTCTGGAAGTTTACAATAGTAGGAAGGCAACCTCTAGAAGCAGGCTGCTAGGGGACGCTGCGGCTATAATCCTGGACTTTCAGGAATATACCCTTGTTGTCCTAGTTAAAATACAATTCAGGATTGGGCAGTGCCTGTGGATCAAAGGAGTAGGGTGCAGGCCCCATGTGCCAGAGGTGGCGAGTTCAAGCCCAGCCCCAGCCAAAAACTGCAAAAAAAAAAAAAAAAAAAAATACAATTCAGGATCACAAGGTCAAAAATCATTTAAAAAAACCCAGTAAACATAAAGTAGCTTAAAATACTGTAGCCAAGGCCTGAGACTTAAGGGCCCAAGAAGCTGTAAAGATGAAGAGTAACAAAAGCTAGAGTGAAAGGGAAGGAGTGTGATGATAACTAACTTTAAAATTTTTTTTACTCTAGAGAAAAAATAATATTTCACAATTGTCTTCTCACCATCAATCTCACAAATATAAGTATTTTTTGAAATTTTTCCTCTTAACTCTTGCCCTTGATAGTGGAGGCCACAGTGGAACAGCTGAATTCAATGTCCATCCCCACTGCCTCCATAGCTCTATTCTGGAGGGTTCAGAAGTCTTTCTTGAGCTAAACAGGCTTCAGATTTCCTTCTCATTGCTCTGACAATCTAGGTTTAGATTTAGCTCTCTCTAACCTCTATACTCCATAATAATCACTTTGTGTTTCATTTTTATTATTAGTGAACGGTGTGTAACATTATTTTAATATGACTAACGTAGTAACTTGAAATTGTTATTCTTAAATAACTATGTGATGTATTCATTAATGTAGATATTTCTAAAACATTCATAAGAACTTCAGGATTTCAAGGCAAATGGTTCCTAAAGTAGAAAAACACCCACAGATAATGCATATGTCTTTTAAGATACAGAAACGTGCCATTTGTTTTTAAAATGACTTCTCTTTGTGTCCTTTAGGGGTTGGGCTGGGTGTTCCTGCTATATTGTGGACAACATATCAACTATGATCCTCATTTTCTTCTTTTTGATGATTTTAACGTTAAAATTGGCATTGATCCACTAGTTCATTTCTTTTTTCTTTTTGTTGGATGAGTATACATAGATTACTTTATCTCTATCATAATTTTCAATATAAACTTTTAGCAAAATCTTTCATGTTTCATCATTATGTAAGCAGATGTGATTTTTATTCCTTTTCCTTTTCACTGAACAGTTACCTCATTTGAAATTTTTCACTTGATTTCATTTAACTTTTTTCCATGGAAGATACATCTGTTGCTACCTGGATCTGGTTATCATTTTAATGGGTTGCCTAGAAGCTGTAACCACAATAGTGGTACATTTTCCTGAAGTTCCTTTATTCTTTGTTTCATGTCTATTTTCAAAAAAATTTAAAGTCTATCATTATAGGCTTTTTTTGTTTCTCCAAGATTTTCTTTGATAATTATTTTTATTTATACCTTTGGAAACATTTTGTGATTAATCAACACAAAAAAATAGGTCTTTCAGAAATTTTTCAACATTTCCTAAATGTGCATTGCTATATATTACTTAATAGTTACATTAATAGGAATGATGTTGGCAGCAGTAAATTTTGTTGTGTAAGATAATTCACAGATTTGTAATTTAAAAGTGATCATCTAGCCTTTGATGGCCTAGAATTAAAGCACACTTATCATTATAATTTATATGCAAATTTAGGGAGATCATTGTTTTAGTATTGGCTACCTAATTTATAGGGCCTGCACAAAATGAAAAGCTAGAGCCCCTTGTCCAAATATTACAGAGAATCTCAAGATGATCATATTAGGCCAGCATAGTTCTGAGCAGGTGGACTGCGTATGAAGTCCACCCTGTTTTTTGTTTTACTTTATTTTGTGCTTACTGCTTGGTTTGAAAGCAAAAGTCTAAATTTGGAAAAACCACACTCAAGAACATCTGTATAAGTATGTTTTAAAAGCTATAGAAAATTACTTCTATAGAAATGAAAGGGATAAAGAAAAATCACATATATATCAAATATAAAGTATGGAATTTTTATATGAATTCCATGATAGAACTCAATATTTTACCTCTATCCCACTTTGAACCATAATAGATATCATTTCTATCTTATTTTAGCCTAAAATATAACTTCTGTAAATTCTAACTACCATTCCAAATTTTACCCTAAATAAATGATTCAGAGAGAAGTTTATTTTCTGTTCTATTAAGTGGACCATACTAAATTGTCAATCTTAGGCCTTTTGTGTTCTACAACAATGACAGTTTTACATTCCCACCTAACACATGGTATCCCATTAAATATATGAAGGTAGGCACTATCTAGGACACCCACCCCCAGCCATACTAAGCACACACACACACCCTTTCCAAAACCCTGGCAGGTCTTCTCTCCCCCAAATTAAAATTTTTTTGACTCTTTATCCATTATTCATATGAGAAATTTCCCAGACCCTTCAATATGTCAGTTGCATAACTGTAACAGTTAGATTTATTAATTCCCTTCTCACAATTTGGCATTATTTATTAAAAAGAATGATCTACATATTGAGTAAGAGGCTACATAGTAAAACATATATACTGATTCCCATGGCCTGAAATGGTACAAACGCTGACTCTAATTTTTTTTCCTAAAATTTTCTTTCTTTCTTTTTTTTTTTGCAATTTTTGTCTGGGGCTGGGTTTGAACCCACCACCTCTGGCGTATGGAGCCAGCGCCCTACCCCTTTGAGCCACAGGCGCCACCCTTTTCCCCAAAATTTCTAAACCATACGTCTGCTAGCATAAACTGGTATAATTTACATGTGAAACCTAAAGAGTTTTAACTGCGTATATTCTGTTTATCCTTATTGCCAGCAAACAATCCTTTTGTATCAACTCATGATCCTTTCTCTTCACATTATTTTCTATCCTATTATTTTCCATCATTCTTTCTCTTAAAATTATAAAAGTTTCTTTAGAGCACCAGAGGTGTTGCCACTTCTGAGGTCTGGGAGGCATTTTTGCAATGGGTTCTCAATACTGTCATAAGTGGTGGGCAATAAACGCAATATTATTAGTATATGAAATCAGTTGTGAGTTCTGTAAAACTCACATGTCACCTCTAAGAGCAATTCACCAAAAAATAATTCTAGTATTAAAAACAATATGGCCTAAATATGTAATTTTATGATGGCTTCATATGAGACAAAATAACCTTGATACAATGTAGAGAAATGGAGCTCTAAAATTTTCATCTCCCAAACATTTTCCATCAGCAAACTTTATAGAGAAGCCCAACTTGAGAAAATCTTTGCTTTTCTGGGGCTTCTCTGTGCACTTGAGCTGTATAGCAATCCCACTGAGTTGGCAAACAACGAAAACAGCTGCAGCAACAAGATATGACCCCTTGAATTCTCAGTGGTTTATCCAACCCGGAGTATGATAGTTGCTCACATAAAGTCTAAAGTGAGCAACCTTGCTGTATCTGAAGCTATGGCATTCATGACACATAACCTTCAAGGTTGCAGAGGCAGAAAAACAGAGGTCAGGAATAAGGCAGGGCCTCCTACTGCCTCAACCCCAAAGTGGTATGGGGCAGTTCAACTCCCAGTCTTTGGATCAGATACTTTCATGTGATTTCAATATAACTGGAAGTGTCTGAAATATCTTTAGGTACCCGAATATTTGCTGACTGTTAAATCCCTGCCATATACTCCCATTTGCTCTCTGAGATGCTCCTTGAATCTTGCAGAAGCTTTACATAGCCTGCTGTGAAAACATTGACCTAATTGAAGTATTAACTTTACCTCATAAATATGTACAATTATTATGTGCCAATTAAAATAATTATAAAAGCAAAAAACAAAAACCACTGATCTAAATAATTTCCCTATGCTTCAAGCAATTCTCCATGAAATATTATTCTCCATGACCGAACTTTTTGTAAAAATTGTTATGCAAAAAAATGTAATGTTTTGGACAGTGCCTGTGGCTCAAAGGGGTAGGGCGCCGGCCCCATATGGTGGCAGGTTCAAACCCAGCCCCAGTCAAAAACAAACAAAAAAAAAACAACTGCAAATAAAAAAAAAATTATTAAAAAAATGTAATGTTTTATTTTCTAAAAGTGACTGGAATGACCAATTTTGTGTATCACCAAAAGGGTAATGTTCTTTTTTGAAAGTTGAGTTTCTCAGTGGCTTCTGACTCAATGGGCAGGCTTAGAGGACACATGGGCATGTCCAAGATTTCATTTCTAAAAGATTTTTGTGTCTGTTTTAATGAGGCAGTGAAGCCATAAAATTTCAGACCTCGAGAGCACAGATCATGCCTTATTCATATTTCAGTCCTTCACGCTTAGCTCTGAACTTGGTACTTACTGGATTTCAAATTAAGTTTGTTTGACATGAAATGAAATCTTCAGCTGCCTGTTAGACACTTCCGAAGCAGGCCCTCTAGCTAAGCACATCCAAAATTAGTCTTTTTCCCTCAGAATCTCGTTGTCTTCAGAGTTTCCAATTTTTTATTACAGATACCACCTGCCAGACAATCATCCGAGTTTAACATTTTAAAGTCCGTCTGGGTCTTTCATATTCATTACTCTCTATAGTCAATCATAATCCAAGAATTGTTACCTCCGATGCATGCCTTTTCCTCAATTTTATTTTCTCCACTGTAACTCATGCACATATTATCTTTCAAGTGAACGATTATAATGGCCTCTTAGCATCCAGACTTTTTCCAATTGATATTTCTTCCAAAATTGTCTTCTTAAAGTAGAACTTTCTTAGACCATAGTTTTCAAAGTGTGTTCCAATAACACCACAGGCAGGCCTTTTAATAAATGGCACCTGTAGGGAAATACAGAGGGAAGAGATCGAATAGTAAATAAATGTATAAAATCCAGGTTGACCGGGATTTGCTTTTTGCTGTTGTTGTATAAATGTGCACTAGAAATTTTGTCAAAAGGCATCGCATAGATAGAATTTCCCTAATACATTTAACAAAGGAATCAGTTTCCTTAGAAATATTCTTTCTGACCTGCCATCGATCCAGCATTCAAGTATTCCTCACATCAACAGAATCAAATCCAGATGTATTTTTTGGGGTCTTCACACGAGTTTAGAGGGCGTTTCTCATTTATTCACCCGACATTTCGTCGCATGCACCTGTTGTTCAGGCCAGTCTATGCGACTCAACTTGTGCATCATCCACTCTATGACTTCATTCTTACCATTGTTTTTACATGAAACCTTTGCAACTCAATTCATAGTTTTTCTCTTTTAAAAAGCCCAAGTCATTTATTACGAATAAATCCCTTTTCTTGTCTGTTGGGATTTGTTGAGATTTCCCTGTTCTTACATATCACAGTCCAAAGTAACCTCTCCACAGTGTCTCTAGAAAGTGATGGAAGGGCTATTTTATTTAATCATCTCATCAAGTCAATGGACAATATTAATAAGCACATTGCATAGGCTAAATATATTGAGACATACATGGTTAATGCCAGCTATTAGCTGAGGAAGATAGGATTTAAAGTCAGACATAACTATTTTCAAACTTCCTTCTGTTATTTACAATCTATTCAACATTACTTCGTTTCTGTCCCTTTTGTCGTATTGAATGTTTTCTCCCATGCATGGTAGTGCTCTGCAGTTAGCCGTCATTCCTGTTGGAATGGTCCATCTGTGAAGACAGATCCTATATCTTGTATACATCTGTATAAGTAGCATAACAATTTGCAAGTCTTTCTGAGTGTTAATTTGAACTGATTTATTCTGGTTATATTTGCTGCCCTTGTAATATTTTACTTGTCCCAAAGATCACCCATAAAGTCACCATGAATAGGGAAAATAGGAAATTGTACTTTTGTACAATTTGTACCAAATGTACTTTTATTTACAAAATTTTACAAACAGGCAGCCAACACAGAGGATATTTCATAAAATTTTGTAAGGAATATTTTATAAATATTCATTTAATATTTAACATTCATTTAATACATTCAACAAAGAAATCAGTTTCCTTAGAAATATTCTTAGGTACAGTTTCCCATTTTCCCTTTGTATGCCAATTTTGGGAGCGACTTTTGGGACAAACTGCATATGATGCGTCATGGTGTGTCTTATGCAAATTTTTGTTAAACTGTCTCTAGACACAATATCACATTGAATCACTTATAATATATATTTCCTCCAAAATGCCTGCCCTGTGACCTTCTCATTGATATCACTGCTTCAGCATAAACGTTATCATTTAAAATGCTACAAAGGAATTTACTTTTAAAAGTGGCAATGAAACTTCTTAGCCCATTTTGGTGGTATACAAATGAAAGATTTTCTACATCTGCTTCAAAGTGGGAAAAATCAGAGGTTAAAAGAGAGGTCAGCAGTGATCCAGAGGCAAAGTTTTTAAATAGTTAATTGAAAGCATTTTTATGTGTGCCTTGCTTACGAAGCAGAAATTAAGCACTATATAGAAGGGGTTAAATAACAAGAAAGGCTGAAAAATACTTGTATTGGTCGGCTCAGGAATGACCCTGGGCTGTGGTGTATTGTGGATAGAAATCCACTAAATTATCATCATGAGAATATTATTTGCTTTTAAATACATATTTTAATGTAATTGTATTCTGTGACCGTTACTCACTTCCTAACAGTCACTGGAAATAGAAATACTTCATTTTTATCTTAAAAACTGGTTGTCTTCCAGGATCAAACTTGGGGATTTAAGTTTTGTTTCAAAACATACTAGATGTCAGCTGAAGAATTTATACTGACTCTTAGACAAGCGCTGCCTCCTTTTTGTTCCATAAACACTACAGTGTCTCAGAAATGATTTAAGTTGTCGAATGATGTATTTGACTCTATTTAATTACTAGGAAAAATAAAGATAAATGTTTGGGAGTCCTGATATTTCTTCCAGAGACAAATAGAACCAACATGTTCTCAACTCCTTTAAATTTCAGAGGTCACAGCTGACGTTAAGCTAGCAGGGCAATATTGCCAAACACACCAACACAGACCTCAGGCCATGTGGTCTTCTATTAGTTTCTTATCTCTAGATAGTTTATGGAAAATCCTTAGAAAAGATCTCTGGACGATGATCTGTTGTTATTCCTTTTGATCTGTCACATTACCTTTCATTATATTGTGATTACAGAAGAGGACTTCAATTTTTACCACCTCAAATAAGACTTTTTCAAATAGGACTTTTCCAAATAATGCAGCTATGGCTCTCTGGCTTTTTTCTCAAGTGAAAACACGGGCCTTTCTCTTAATTCCTCAAAGCAGGTTTAATACCAGGCTATAATATTGTTATTACTTTTCTTAGGGTTTAGCTATACACAAGGGGATACTTTAGACATAGTATTCCAATTCCCAACCCCAAGAATAAACATATTTTCTCTCCTTTCTAAGGCCATTCTCTTCTGTAACTACTAAAAAACTTTACAAAAGGAACTTTATGCAAGAAAGTAATGGAGCCACCATTTCTATATTAGACATAAAAACTTATCACTTCAGTGCATCAAACTTTTTATTTCTCAGATAGTTGTTTACCCTTTTTTATTCTAAAGTCTTATCAATGTACTTTATCCTCAAGTGAAGAAACAAATTGCCATAGCCCTCTCATCACCATGTTCATCCATGTGTTCCAGAAGAAATGTATTAAACAAGAGTTATTGGGAATACAGTGTTAGGAGACTCAGTCACAGCTTTTGCTGTCATTGATCTTAGTATAGTGAAATAAATAGGTATGAATCAAAGGATAGTATGGGTCATTATAGCCAGGTTATGTAATGTGAAAGAATGAGAGGCATAATGCAAGAAGACTATAGCTTACCCTGAAAGTAATTAGGAGTTCACTAGACAAAAAGGAAAGGGCATAGGGTAAAGATACCAGAAAATAGAGAAATTTGGAACATGCAGGAATGAGAGATGACCTGTGTGGCTGGCACTGGAGAGCAGAGTAGCAGTGGTGTAAGGTGATATGGAAAGCATCAAGGCAAGTCCTCATTTAAATACCCTTGATCTCCTTCTCTTGACTGATTGCATTGGCTAGGACTTTCAGAACGATTTTGAAGAGCAGTGGCGATAGTGGGCATCCTTACCTGGGTGAAGGTCTCAACTACAACTTCAAATTTACCTTAGAAATGAAAACAATGTAACCTAAACATTTGTATCCTCATATCAATTTTAAAATAAAAGAAAGTAGGCAAGCATAGAATTATGCAGGATCTTTAATAATTATCTAAGTGTTTTGCTCTTCATCAAAGAAAAGAAAGTCATCCAAGGATTTTAGGATGAGAGGGGTGTTAACTAGATTTGTATTGAAAGAAATAATCACTCTGATTGCAATGGGTAGAGTGGATTGAATGGAATCTGTAGATATAGCTCCCTAGATATAAAGAGATAAATTAGTAGTTTATAGCAGCAGTTCATAACAGTGCTTTGGACTAAGATAGTTTGAAAAGAAAGAAAGATGAATGGATATGAAAGCCATTTAAGTGATAACCTTGTCTGAATTGCTGATCATTTGGCTTTGAGGAGGGTGTTACATCATGGTGTTATGGTCTGAATGTTGGTGTCTCTAAAAATTCATATCCTGAAATCCTAACTCTTAAGGAGATGGTATTAGGCAGTTTGACCTGTGGGAATTGATTAAACCATGAGTGCAGGGTGCTCAAGATTAGAATTGGTACCCTTATAAAAGAAACACCAGGGAGGCAGCTAGTTCCTTCCACCATGCAAGGTACTGTATACAAACCAGAAAGCTAACTCTTACGACATACAAAATCTGCTGTTACCTTGATTGTGGACCATTTCTTCCCAGCCTCCAGAACTGTGAGAAACAAATTTATAAACCATATAGTTATGGCATTTTGTTATAGCACCCTGAACAATTATTTAAGACACATGGCCTCAAGAAGAGCTCTTAGGTCTGGGCTTATAGAATTAGAATTATGAGTGGTGGAATTTCCCAGAATAGAAATAACTGGAACAGAACTAATATATGGTAGCAACATGAGTTTACTCTTCTATATGTTATGTTTGGAATGTTTTTGAGAGTTGATACCAAGTATAAAATCGAATTTGCTGATTTTGACTTCAAAGGATAAATCATATTTGGAGATATAAACTATAGTGTCATGAATCAACAGAGAAAATAGATTTTGTGGGTGTGGATGCAACTGGCTACAGAAATAACCTAGAGTGACAAAAGAATTAGCTGTAAAACTCAGCATTGAGGAAGAAACCTAAAATGTATTGTGGCTACTTAGAGAAGTATGAGGCTCTGCAAAGAAGCAAAAGGAATAGCCAAACATTCAGGTACACTTAGATTTTTTTTTTTTTTCACCTCCAGGAAAAAGTCTATCTTATCCATCTGTGCATTTATCTATTAATCTAAACAAATAATTATATTGTGATTACAATGTGCCAGGTACAGTTCTAAGTTCCTCACAATGTTATCTCACTTTATTGTGAAATAGCATCCTAATGATTACCTACTCCTGCCTCCATTTTCCAGTACCAATAGATTTTATTTATCAAGGTATAAATGTTTTAGACAAAACTGCAATTATGTTAACTAAAATAAGCTAACTACTATAATAAATAATATCCCATGTATTGCTATAATAATTTCATGTCTCACTATACCACCCAGTAAAGGTAGATCCTAGGTCTGCTTTGAAGACTCATTCAGTGATGCAGGCTTCTTCTCCATCATGTGAATCCTCCCTCCAAGGTATTGATGGAGTCCTCTCTGTTTAGCTAATGGGTAAGAGATGGAAAATCTGAAACACAGTGAGTTTTAATTGGATTGACTTGAAAATAACCTATCTCATTCCTGCCCATTTTCCATTAACAGAAGCTCAAAAACCATCATCCCAGTGCAAGAAAAGCTAGGAAAAGTATAATCATTAAATGTCTAAGAGAAAAATAAAATAGGCTTTTATGATCAGAGAGCATTATTTATGCCACAGACATCTAGTCTACATTAGAGAAACTTGTAATAAATTTTTATTTTTTTTAATCATGTAGTCTTGTTATTGTAGAATTTAGTCCATGACATAAGGGGATGCACACAACATGTTCCACTGTCTGGAGAAAATAGAAAACAAATATTCTTTTCATTACTTTATGATTTTTTTGTTCTATTATCTTAAATAATTTTAATACCATAACTGTCTCTTCTGAAATTGGCTTAGGTTTCTAAGAAAATAGATAGAAGGGTATAAATTTAAGACTGAGAGTCAATTTACTTGAAGGTTTGCATGATTTCCTGATGGGACCTTGGGAGCCATCTACTAAGGAGCCTGGAGATGAATTTCGTTGCAGCTTTGACATTTTCTAAGGCAATAGTCTATTCTTCTCTGACTACCACCAGAGCTCTTAAAATTATGCAAATCTAAGTGAGCTATGCCTCCACTGCTGACAACTTATAAGCACAGTGTTAGAACACAGCATGATGCCTTTCTCCATTAAGCAGATGTGAATACATTTTTGCTTAGTCATCGCTCAAGATTTTACCCAGATGTACCCGCAACAAAAGAAAACGTACATCTTATTATCTTCCCTAACTTAAATGGCAAATTTTTGGTCATCACACTTTTTCCTGATCTATGTCCCCTAATAAAGTCAGACATTTGGGTCAACCATCATATGACCACCCCATCAAGTAAAGGCATCCTATTGGTTTGGTAGTTCCTCTTTCTGCTGAGTTATTTTCATCCAAATATTCCTCCTTGTATTAACATAAACAAATTTTTGGTTGAAGAGAGAGAAAAAGTATGGCAACTACATTTTTTAAAAATCTTAAAAAAAGTATATTGGAAAATAAAGGTCTATTTTTGTGTAAAGTTTCTGATTAGATTTAGCTGTGCTTCTACAGATAAGCAATTTGGAGATCAGAAACTGGGCCAGCAAGTTACAATCTCTGACACACTGTTGAAATCTTCACAGGTAAATGGCTTAATATTGATCTTTTATATGGGGGTTTGAAGAGCTGTCATTATGATCTATTGACGTATGTGACCAGAGAGTGAAAGTTACAGATACTTTTTTCCAGATTCTTTTTCTCAAAGTTTTACAGAAATACAGTTAGACTTGTTTTGAAATATACATTAGGAAAGAGAGAGTGTATTTTCCAGGATTTGATATACAGAAACGTGAGGTTCAATGTCTGACTTCATTTGAGAATTGTATATAGGTTTATTTAGACTGAACAAGTTAAGCAAATGTAAGTGGAAGCTAGAAAGATAAACCCAAGGATGAGAAATACTGATGACTCAAAGGACTGAAGGCTGCATGTTGTCTACGCAGACCCAGAAGTCAAAAAAAAACAAAACAGCAATTTTCTTCCAATAGGAAAGAGAAAGTAGCAACAGATATATAAAAGCTGACCTTCCTATATTGGTCAGATAGATATATCTGATATGTATTTGAAAGATATTTTATGAACTGAGAACTTATGAGACCCTTTGAAGTAGAGTGGGAGTCTTTGGAGATTTCTGGAGCAAGCTCAGTTGGGATTTGCAGCAGCCTGGTGCTGAGAGGTCTATATTAAGATAGGTTCCTTTGATCTAAGAGTTCTAGGAATACAGTGCCAGTTTACACAATAGGAGCCAAAGCCGTGGCCTCCTGGCCCATCATTCTATACCCAGAAGATTCAAGGATGGAAAGTAAAGAGGTAAACATCCTATTTCATTCTGTAAGAAAGGCACTGAATCCTTCCATGCTGTTTTATCTATGCTTATGACAATTGCCTCTTAATTACTTCAGTGTTTCCTATAAGACCTTAATAAATGTAGGCATGTTAAAGTGATCATATGAACATACTTAAAAGGAAGTATGTTGGCCAAAGGAAGATGCTTATAAATTATGTAAGATGTCTTTGCAATAATAGTTTTTGGGTTTTCTAATAACAGTGAAAAAAACTATCTTTGTACTAAGATTTTAATTTTTATAACTATAAAGAAAATGAAGTGCTTGTGGCAATTGAGGAACTATTGTCATTATTTAGACACTGTGGTATTTGGGAAATTAAGTGGAAATATCAATATTATAAAAATTCCTGTGTTGATCAATTATATATTTGTATAATTATTAAGTAAATGATAGAAAAAAATTTCACAAGTATATGTTCTAGTATGGAATGCTATCGGGTACAAGAGAAATTTTTCCATTTTTCTCTTTCATATAGATTAACTTGCTATGGTATTTATCTACATATAACTGGCTACTGATCTGATAGCAAGTTAAGAAATCACAACATTGGGCAGTGCCTGTGGCTCAGTGAGTAGGGCGCCGGCCCCATATACCGAGGGTGGTGGGTTCAAACCCAGCCCCGGCCGAACTGCAACAACAAAAAAATAGCCGGGCGTTGTGGTGGGCGCCTGTAGTCCCAGCTGCTCGGGAGGCTGAGGCAAGAGAATCACATAAGCCCAAGAGCTGGAGGTTGCTGTGAGCCGTGTGACGCCACGGCACTCTACCGAGGGCAGTAAAGTGAGACTCTGTCTCTACAAAAAAAAAAAAGAAATCACAACATTTATGAACTAAAAGCTGCCTGAAAATAATTTACTCTCTACACATGAAGAAAGTAAGATTCAGAGATGTTATACTTACTCTAAGAGTGCTGGTTAACTTACGACATAGCAAGGGAAGGCTAAAACTCATCTCCAGGATGAATTCTCTTTCTACCATACCTACCACCAAGAAGGGGAAATCTGTGTGTCTGACACCACTGTAAGCTTCTTATCAACATTAACTCTTTTAATTATCTCAACAGCCCTTTGGGTTAAATGGTTAGAGTTGTGCCTATCGTAGAGTTCATGTTAGTTATATTAAGGTGGATTTAAGCAGGCAAGTGATCTCATTAGATTTACCCTCTAGAAAGTTTGTTCTGGGATGGATTTATTGGTTTGAGGGAAAATGAAATTGGAAGGCAGCACATGTGGTTCAGTGAGTAGGGCACCGGCCCCATATCCCAAGGGTGGCAGGTTTGAGGCCGTCCCCAGCCAAACTGCAACAACAAAAAATAAAAATAAAAAGAGAAATTATCAAAAAAAAAAAGAAAGAAAGAAAGAGAAAGAAAATTAAATTGGAGACAGTCTTTTTAAGATGACTCTGACAGAAGAGAGCCAATGGGAGAGGCTGAAGCATCAACCACAGCTACAGCTTGCCACTGGGGCTGAAGAAGAGGCTGCTGGAGATGGAGCTGATATGCAGAATTAGTGATTTAAGGGACACATGAGACACGGAAGCCGGCAGTCTTGTACCCTCCATTCCTAAATTCCCAACCTTTCTGTCCTCCTTACAACCTTTTCACCCCATTTCCTTTTAGACTCTGTTTAGATGTACCTTGTCCCTTAATACTTACATGACCTGATGTGTGTGTATGTCCAACCAACTGAGATGCCATTTTCTGTCACTTTACAATTCTTGACATTCTCATTTTATTTCTACCTGCAAAAACCTTCCTGGACTAACACAGTTACCTGCCTTCTCACCTAAACCTTGACTGCTGCAAAGTCATACATAAAATCTTAACAAAATGTGAAGTGGGAATGACACCAGTGTGTGTATCCCCTGCCCTTTTCTCTCCTTCACGTAAAAGCACAAGATGAGCCCCTCTTCTTCCCTGAAGCAGTTCACCCACCTCCACATAGATCTTGTCTTATTATTATTGCCTTTTCTCAACAACATTTTCTATACTGGGTTCTTTTTATGACATACTAGAGTCTCTCCAACCTTCAATCCAATCCTTCAGTTATTTATTTCCCATCAGTTATCACCCTGTCTCTATGCTTGCCTTGCCGGCCAAGCCGTTGAATTACCATGGTTAAGTAAGTAAGCGTCTCTCAGCACTGGGTCCCAAGATCTTTCTCTTCACAGTGTGTTTGGCTTTTCTGCATAGCATTCTCCTCCTCGTGGCCTCCCAGGTGGACTGAATATCTTGTACTTCTATATCTCCAAAAATCACAAGTGTGATGACAGGGAGTTATCCTGTTGGCTCAAATTCCAGGCAGTGGGAAGGGATCGCGTTTTGTCTAGTGTCCAGAACCTGGCCCAAAGTGGGCATTTGATAAACATTTCCTAAGTCACTTGACTAAAGAAAATAAAGAAATTTCAGTGCAAAAGACAAAGAGTAGTATTTGTTTATAATTTGATTGACAATATATTTTATTTTACACATATTTTCTAGAATATCTTTTTAGAAAAGTGAGGCAAAGTTACCTTCCTTTTCTTCTGGCCTTATTGTGGTATAATTGACAAAGGAGAACTGTGTACATTAATATTTAAGGAATACATCTTGATTTTTTGATATTTTTGCATTTTGTAAAATGACCACCACACTTAATTAACATACTGATTTTATATATGTGTATGTGCACATATATACATATACACATATAATTCTTTATTTATTTTTTGATGGAAAGAACACTTAAAGTCCACCCTCTTAGCAAATTTCATGTATACAATATAGTGTTGTTAACTATAGTTACGAGGCTGTGGCTGTACTTTAGATCTCTACAAAGTTATATTCTTGATTTGTATCTGTGCTTTGACTTAGCCTTTTCTATAAGGATTAAGTACTTACCTGGCATAAAAAGGCACTATTTCTACTCAGAATTCTAGAAGGCAAAATTTGGTCTCTATCTTTTATTTCCGAATAAACTTAATTGTTATGTATCTTTACTTACTCCCCTTCTAGTTATCATCATTTTATCGTCAAGTTGGTGGAAACCGTCTATCAGGTCTCTTACAAGAAAACAATGACATAAAAAAATGGAAATCTATACTATGAACGGGTCTTATATCAAACCCTTTCTGATTAATTCACCCTTTAGTTTCAACATCTAACTCATCCTGACTGAATCAATCAAAAACCTATTACTTTCAAACTTGGAAGTGTTGCTTTCAAAATCAATAAAAACACAGTTCATTTTTAATATGCAATATATTATAAAAATGAAAATTCCCATTTACTTGAGATGGAAATTTATGAGAATACCACAGTAGTTGGAAACGTCTTGTTGAAAAAAATATATATATAATTCTTTATTACATGCTTTGTCCTTCATCTCACTGAAGATTTTCATCATGGTTAACTTTTCGTGTATGTGTGTGTGTGTGTTTAAGTATAGACGTTATGATTTAAAAGAAAACAATAAATTATCACTTTGTGGTTAGTTGTTGCTCTGCATCATGCACCTGAGTCATAGGCACTGAGCAAATCAGCCTATTTTATAAGGTTTTTAACTAAAACAGATAATTCTACATCAAAAAAATTACATTAGCTATCCAAACACATCTTTAGCAGGAATGGTATTTAAGTTCTTCACGGGGACATTAAAAACATTTAGCTACAAAATTGAAAAATAATTATATAATTTAATGGGGAATAAGCAGAAACTCTGTCTTCAATTTGAGAATGATTAATTGGATTGTATATCTATATGCAGGGATATCTGTTTTCTGACATGCCTTAATTACCATTCATCTGTACTGCTTCCATAATTATGCTTGTTTTTAATATTGAACATGAGACAATGATTAAAATCAACATATGAGTAAGATTCTTTTGTGCTTCTTTTCATTTATTTCGTTTGAAATTCTGGTAGAAAATCTCTAATTATATGTGACACAGTATTTGCTTAACAAAATGCTTTTATATCAAATTATGTCAGTAAAATGAGTGTTATATACTGTATATTACTGGCATTTTAAAGAAAAGTTTATTGTTTCACTAAAGCCATTTTTACTGATAATTCATGATCTTTCTATATTCTTTCTTTGAATGTGATCCAATGATAATAGAAGAGAAGTTTTTGTATCATCAGAAGTTGACAATTTTCAGTATAGTACATGTGCTTAGTATAAGATGGAATTGAGTTTGGTATATGAGTGATGGATGAATTTTTCCTGAGTGATGGATAACAGTTCATTCTGCTAATGACATTTCATCTATCAACTATCTTTGATACAGTTGATCACAAGATGTTGCTGACTCAATTTTTCTGGATTAACTGAGGTGACAGTGATACCTGTTTGAAGTTTCCCTAATATAAATTTTTACCTCTTGGAAATAGCATGGATTGTCTTATTTTTTGAGATACCTTTCTCTGTAACTCCTTTACTGCCAACTTTGTTCTGTCAACCATATCTCTTCTATATTAGCTGAAATAGAGACTTACATTGTCAAATGATTTTTCCATGTCATAGAAAATTTATGACTCTAAATCTGCCTTCCTTCCTGCAAGTTACCAGTAGAAAATAACTTTTTGTAAGAAAAGGAGATGGCTGTTCTATAGACCCCAGAGATGGACTTCTATGACAGGGTAAGCTGCCTATGGCTGATCTTTTGCACTAAAACATGAAAAGCTACAATAAACAACTAACTGAGGCGTCTGAAAAGTAAAACCAAGTAGGAGAATTGTGAGAAGTAGTTAAAATTCAGAGAGGCACACTGCACTGATGTGAGCTTCCTTATTGTGTTTCTCTTAAAAAAAAAAAAAAAAGAACCAAAACAAACCAGTGAAAAACACTTGTAGAAAATATGATAGAAACAGCAGAAATGAAAAGAAATAGAAGTAGGGGATTAGAATTATCGGGGGGAAAAATAATATAAAGTAAGTAATTTAAAAATCTAAAAAGAAATTTAAAAAGTAAGCAAGGAACAAGATGACATTAAACTAGTTGAAAATTACATGATTACATTTGCTGGTTTGTATATGTTCACCCTATCATTTTTTTTAACATTTTTGGATCTCTCTGACTTTGCTTTATTTCTTGTGTATGCCATAGAATACAGCATTACTTTGAAAATATTTCTAGGAAATACTTTCATATTACTAAATAATAATTCATTTTGTGGATAGGAAAGATATTTTAGTTATTATTTTTATGCGTATGTACTACATTTAAATGTCCTCCCATTTCTTTAGACAGTACCTAATGATTCCCCACAAATGAATGGCAATTCAATTAGTCTCTGTGCTAATTTCAATTTCTCTACTTCTCTTGCACTATTTGATTTTCATAATAGGACATTTCTTAATATTTGTCTTTCTACCATTTGATGTGTTTATATTACTGTGGGTGAATTGTGAGTTTTGAAACTAATGTGTTACTATCAGCCACTATAGATAAGGCAATCAGGGAGTAATTCCTGCTTTCCCCTTTCTTTCACTCTCTCTACTATTTTTTTTTTGGAGACAGAGTCTCACTTTATCACCCTTGGCTATTTTTTTTGTGCAGTTTGGCCAGGGCTGGGTTTGAACCCACCACCCTTGGTAGATGGGGCTGGTGCCCTACTCACTGAGCCACAGGTGCCACCTTACTTTTTTTTTTTTTTTTAAATTTGGATCATTTGTACATTGTCAGAATCATCAATAAAATTTTCTTCTACCTTTTCAGCACTATATTTTCTTAAATTTACATGTGAATAAATTCAATTCTCACTTCCTTTCTTACTGGTAGTATTTCACCTCCTCAGCACTAGGCTGATATAGTGATAAACTTGTCCTATAGTAGATTCATCAAGAAGACCTTTCTGTAAATAGTGTTCCCTAAAGTTATGGGTACTCATAACTGTAGAGTTTATAGTTGATAGATACCTGTGAGGGTAAAGATAAAGCCATTGTCTTCACGTTTCTTGATTACCTTGCAGGTATTTCCCCCAATAACTTTTCCTACAGAAAACTCTAAGGCCAAATTGATTTTCTTTTCCTATAAATTACTTGACAGTTTTTGCTTAAGATTCCAAATAATACTTTCTTAACTTTAAAGTCTTAGACCTATATGGGATGCATCTTGGAATTAAACATTCAGATAGTATAATATGTATAACTATATAATATACAGTAATATAAATATATGTGCTTATTACTGCGGTCCACCCCTGGGGGCAGGGTCCATTAAGACCCATGGATCTGGACACGACTGACTGAAGAAATATAAAGTTAGAAACGAAGACAGATAAAGAGACAAGACACACAGAATAGAATTTTCAAAGCTGGGAACATGGGACCACTGTCAGTTTGTGGGGTTCTGGCAAATTGGCCCCGAGTGTCAGTTCCATTCAGTTTTTATTGAAGGCTATTTGCTCATTAGCCCAGAGGATAAGTTGGAGGAAGGGAAAAAAAGATGTCACCAGTTTCTCTGAGTAAGCATATTAGCTTCTATTATTTCTATAATCATTAAGTTTAAGGGTCCGAGTAGTCTTGAGAAATCTGGAACCTGAGCCTTGTGTGTGGGCAGCTTCTTATCTGTGGTCACACACACAAATTCTTAGGGTGGTGTTAATACCCCTAGTTCACTGTGGAGTAAAACACCACTGGCATCAATCTCCTCTGAAGAATTGGTGGGAAAGAAGAATTTTCTTCTCATCAGCACCACAGAGGGTCTTCCTCTGTGATAAGGGATATAAGCCCTCCTAACCATATTCCAGGGCTCGAGATGTTCCCTTGATCTCTGCCCTAGTCAAACACAAACCTCCATGATGGGTATTTGCTTTGATTGTTAGCTGGGCAGGAGGCAGCCTAGTTAATATTTCTTGCTAGGTCTTGCTTCCTCTGTGGCCATTATTCCTTTAGAGTGCTTACAGACCCAACAGGGTGGTTATTAAGCTACATCCCTAATAGGCCAGGCTTTTAGGAAAAGCAGGAAACTCGCTCAGATAAGAAATATAGTAGCAGCTGGTTTAAGGGTAAACTAGCTGACTTTCCCATTGTTCTTCCTCTCTTAGCTTACTTTTTTATTTTCTCCTTTTTCTGGGGGTGTTTTCCCTTACCAAAAAATGAGGTCTTCAGTCCCCATTCTGCCTGCAGCCTATGATGGTCTATCTTGGCTCAATATAGACAATAACTTTTCTTTCTAATTCCATTTTATCTTTTATGTTTCTGGGGTTTTGTTAGTTGTTTTAGGGTTTGTTTTGTTGTTGTTAGTTTGGTAAGAAGGATGGGATTCATTCGTTTTCTTCTCCCATTTATCCCCTTTGGGTCCCAATCTCCATTATTCTCTTTATATTTTAGTTTTCTTTAAAATTATTTTGTCTTTAAACCCTATTTTTTTCATGAATTCTGCCAGTTTCTCTTTCATTTTCTAGCCCTCTCTTTCCCAAGGTCTTAGATTTCACATCATGGTCTGATTATGTTTTAATAATTAATTCTTTAATTATTAAAGAATTATTAATTCTCATTAAATTCTTAAAACTGATGTGGAATGTAGACGTGTTCATTCCTTTTCTCATCTGTTTTGTGGCAATATTACTGGTGATTAAGAGAGTTGATATCTTTCTTTTCATCTTTGTTCTTACAGTATATTTACATGAATGCTAAGCAAATTCCTTTAGTACTTCTCACATGTGAATGCTAACTAGCTAATAGTAGGAGTTTCCTGTGGGAGAGGAAAAGAGGTTACAGAAAGTACCCAACCATGTAGCTCAAGGACCCTCTCACTATTTGCTGCCATAACAGACTCTTGCCTCATTTGGGGTTATTATGGAGCCACTTCTATTCTGCTTACTGGAGCCCAACCTGGGACAATTTCCACTTCCACCCTTGTCCTTTCCCTGTTTGCCAATTCTCTGCCTATAAATGATACAACCATTGCTTTCTAAAGCCATTCACTCACTTTCAGAAATAATATTTTGTGGTTATGCTTTTAGAAATTATATTTTTTGAGGTTTTTACCTCTAATCCTCAGTAGGCATTTGGGGGAGAATTCTCTTTCCACCTCTCTGAGGACTCCTGTTCTGTTGGTGTTTAACTATGGTCCAGCATTTCTGACTCTGGGTAGGGGCTGCTACTCCTGGATTTACAGGCTTGCTTATGAATTTCTAATGATTGCCACCACCAGGAAGCCTACCTGCTTAGTACTTCATGCCACCAAAGCCTAACTTCAGTATCATTAGTAATAACATGTTGTATAATTTGTAATTGTGGGTCCTTCTTTGCCCCATGATTTTGCTGAAAATAAACTTTATAGTTTTGTTGTTTTTGTTTTCCCACTTCTGGTTTCTGGGAGAAGCAAGATGCTTCAGAGCTAAGGTGCTGCCATGTGAGCATCACATCTTTGCCTAGGTTTCAATTATAAAAACGCAATATTTAAATTTACCATTACTCCATATACTTCTCCATACACCTCTTTTCAGAAAGTTTAGTTTGCTTTTTGTTTTAGGTTGTACTCTTTAACATAATTATATATGAAACACAATTTCAAAAAATAATAGTAATATAGGTTCTTTATACCAGGAGTAGTAAACATGACATTTTCTGAGGCTTTTTTTTTTTTTTTTTACTTCTGAATTCTGAGTACTTTTATGCGCTATATAAACTTGACCTACCTGGGTGATAAATTATCTGTGACACCTCAGATTGCATGTTACGTGACAGACCTGATAAATTCTAGGGAATGAACAGCAGATGTCGCTGTTGCATGAAATGAACTTGTTTTTGTTAATCCCATTCTGGTTTGAAAGTCCCTGTCCAGAATCCCTATCCTGGAGTTTACTGATAAAGGGAAAAATAAAATTAAGTTAAGCTTGAAACCATGAGTCAGGTTCATAGCTTGGCCTGGTACCTTAGGGCATAAGATACAAGCCAGCTTTGCAATTAACTGAACATTTTTATTTGACATTAACGTCTGTTTTTTTAGAGTTTACTCTGCATGATGGAAAATAACTTGTGATACTAGAATTCTGAATTCTTGTCTTACATTGTTCTATTGTTTCCCCTTTCTTAAACATGTACCTGGAGGTCAAGCTATATTCCATCTGTTTAAACAGTGTGTTTAAGGAACACGTGACATTTGTAACCATTGCACACCGAAGAGCTGCATAATGTTAAAATGTAGAACTGAGCAAGGTCAGAGTATTTTATTTTAGTATATTCATCTCCTGAAATTCACCTCCTAGTGTATTTTGCTATATAATTTCACATATTAAGGTGCACATATTTCAATCGTTGTTCATACTAAGGATTCAAATCTGGATACTTTAAATTTTCAGATAATGTTCACTTTCTATAAGGAGGTAGAAAAAACAGCATTGTAAGAAAGAAGAAAAGAACAACATTTCCTAAATGCCCCTGTGATATTTAGAATTCTACCTGTCTTTACTGTCTTGCTGACTCCTCTTGCCAACTTTTTGAGTAATTTTTCGCTTTCTGGGTCAGAAATCCTTCTGGATTACAGCTTATGACCAACTAGTATATTATAACTGATTAATAAATTTGATTTTGTTTTCTATCTTTTGACTGTATAATTTATTCCTACTCAACTACTTTTAATTTTGTTTCACCATCCCTTCATGGAAGAAACACCAATCAAAGAATCATAACATTTTAATCTTAATTTCATCAGCCCTTAATTGACAAGCTCATATAATTTTTGCCTCCTTAATGTACTGTTAAGGCAGTTGAGAGGATGACTGAGAAAAGGTATAAAACGTATTCAGTCTTTTGGAGCATTGCAGATAAAATGATTGAATAGGTTCCTGTCACTATTTGTTTTGATTGCAATTCTGCATTTATATTTTGCTATCTGGAAGTGCTATGAAGAAGGGTTGAGTCATTCTTTCCGCCCAGCACAGACCACAGTGATTGGCCTATTTTAGGCCAACAGTAATGGTTGAATTAATGAGAATATGATTGAGTTGGCATAAGATACTTATGTTTATTCCTGACAGTATTGATTTTAGGCTAATAATTTACAACAAGCATGAATAAAATTTGAAAACAAATACGGTGTTATTAATGGAAAACCAGGTAGATACTATCTGTTCATTAAATGAATACTAATTTAGTCCTTACCTGTGTTTGAGGCACTGTTTGGGGTTGGGAATACACCAATGAATCAGTTGTGGAGTATACAGTGTAATTTGGGAAAGGATTTGATAAATATCTTTGTCATTTTTTAAATATGAAAATCAACTAAACTAAATTATTTCTCCAATATGCATCAATTTTTAACTGATGGGAAAAATACCCTATTTTTCATAAAATGTGTGCTGGGGACAAAATAAAACTAATTTTAATAATATAACCATTTATTCAACTTCATAATTTCTCTGTCTTGGTAGATGTGATGTGATAAGTTGTTTTACTTAAATTTGTATTGTAGCCAACTGGGTTGCACTGGCGATCTGCAAGGTGTTAAACACCAGGCAAACTTTAGTTCCACACACTCAGAGTGAATCATCCATGCGATGACATAAATGCAATTTTAGTGTGCTTTGTTGGTATACATGTCAGTTGTGGCTTGGTTTTTCCTTTTTGTACAGTTATTTCTATCAAGAGCGACATCTGGTATGTCACTGGCACCACTTGTCGAGGTGGCAGAGGAGGAAATATTAAGAACTGCACCAGATGGTATTTAGTCCGTAAGAGTAGGAGTGGTTACCAGGTATCTGTTACTGTCTTCCCTCCTTGATACTAATATGTAGAGACATTTTAAATACCACTGTCTTATCTTTGAAAGGTTCTTTGTACATTGCTGCCTGATTTTGGAGATGTTAAATGGCTTGCCTCTATTATCTTCGGTTTTGAACAACTCATGCAGGGAAGAAGGGAAGGATAGCCATCTCCGTGTGTTTGCAGAAGACAAATGAAAAAAAAAAGAAAAATTACCCAAACCTGATGCAACTTCTCAGTTTAACCTAGGGCTTCCATTCACATATGGGTATAAGTGAGGCACTGTGAATATGACCTATGGCTTGTTATTTCTGTAAAGAGAATTAGTGCTCATAAGTCTATAGGAAAATAATAGTAAGGATTGCAAAAAGGAAAGCAGAAATCCAGAACATAAAATGACCTCCACAGGTTACATACAAAAAAGCTTAATAAACGAATTGTGAAAGAAAAAAAAAAGAGAAATAAAGTGGTAAGTTTTATGGTTTAGGAGATACCTTCCTAAAAGGCAAGAACTTGCAAAGATGCTAAGCTGGTAGCCTGCAACAGTTTGTGGTAAAAGTTAATAACAAATATAAAGCAGCAATGCCTCATTCTGTGATGGTAGATGGCCAAAGAGGAAGGGAAAGCCAGTAAAATGTTGAACACAACCATGTAAGCCAGTCAGTTAGGTTTGTAAAAATGAGAAAAGCCCAATGCCTGAAGGCTAATTGCAAATCAGGGGTCAACTCCATGATACTTTTAATATGAAACTAATGTAACTGCATTGTAAGCAATACATGTTTTTTTCATGGTGGGAAGAAAACAGTTCCTTGCATCAAGTTATAGATGCTTATGTTTTGCTGGGCTAGACCCTCGTGTCGTTGGCAGTTTTTACTTGGTCCACCCTTTGGAGGATTTGACAGCATGTAAAAGATGGGCTGAAACAGGAAACCACCTGCTGGGGTCTAGTGACCTCAACGGAAAAAGATAAAAATGCCAAGTCTCCAAAGCACTGAAACGAACAACCTATCCAGAGACAAATTTAAAACCTGGTGGCAGCAGGTTCAGAGTTGGACTCCATTACTTTCTCTGAAGTTGAGGTCAGCAGATTCTGTAAATTTTCACTATAACTCCCTGTGTGATCTATTGCCACAACTGTCACATTGTGTGTCTCCTCATATTTCTCCTCACACCAGTGACACAGAACTCCTCCCTGGTTACTAAAACCATCAGACCTTTCCATGGGTTAATGTCCTCAGCATTCTCTTCCCTTTGCCTGGAATGAAATGCTCTGCCTTTTTTTTTTCTCCAGCTAATGCATACTTGTGTTTTGGTCTGCAAACTAAATGACCCATCTTTCCAAAGCATTCTCTACATTCCACAGGAGACTTTTGTGGGTCCACCTCTATGCTGTCTGGGCCCCAGCTGGGCTCAGAACATGAGTAACCAGCAGAAGAGACTGGATGTGATTCTACAAATTACTCACTGTGTGACCTTGCAAATCACTAGTATGTTGAGCCTCAGTTTCTTCTTCTTTAAAATTTTAACTCTTTGGCTGTGCATGGGGGAAATGAAATGATGTTTGTAAGAGACTCAATGTGGTGTCACTGTCTACGACACATTGCGCTCTCTGTGTTTTCCAGTATTGATCTAGTGACTGTGTTTAATACTTGCAATAAGCCACACATTCTTCTGGGTAAACTTTAGATGGCACAACTCTTTCAATGGTTATCATTATTATCCGGACTGTAAGAAATGAGCACTGAAGCACAAAGAAACTTAAAAATTTTACCAAGATCATATATTGGTAATAAATAGAAATACTTTGTACCCAAGGAGTGTGACTTCAGAGGCCACATTTTGTTGCTCCATTACCACTCCTCCAGCAAAGAGTCTGCCAACACATCTTGGGCTTATCACATTATATAATGTTTTAGAGACATATGTGCATTGCCCTACAACTAGATTAAGAGGTCCTTGAGTGTGATTTCTTTTCTTTTCTTTTTTTTTTTTTTTTTTTTTGAGATAGAGTCCTACTTTGTCACCCTCGACAGAGTGCCGCGGCATCATAGCTTACAGCAACTTCAAACTCTTGGGCTCAAGTGATCCTCTTGCCTCAGACTCCCGAGTAGCTGGGACTGCAGGTGCCCAGCACAACACTTTTAGGGTTGAGGTCTCGCTCTGGCTCAGCCTGGTCTCAAACCTGTTAGCTCAGGCAATTCACCCACCTCGGCCTCCCAGAGTGCTATGATTACAGGTCTGAGCCAATGCCTTCGGCCCCTGGGTGTGATTTCTTTATCATTTTTGTTCATCCAGCATGCCTGGGCCATACTCAAAGCTCATTAAATATTTGTTGATGAATGAATTGACAAGGCCCAATAAACATGAACAAATTTTCAGAATTATAAAGACCTAGAATTCAGGGGGTCCTCAAACTGCGGCCCGCGGGCCACATGAGGTGGTGTGATTGTATTTGTTCCCGTTTTTTTTAATTTTAAAATAAGATATGTTGCAGTGTGCATAGGAATTTGTTTATCATTTTTTTTTTAAACTATAGTCCGGCCCTCCAATGGTCTGAGGGACAATGAACTGGCCCCTGTTTAACAAGTTTGAGGACCCCTGATGATGATCGTTTTATGCAACCATATACTCAATCTCTATTGTTCTATCAGATATGCCATATCTGTATTATGAAAATATACATTTTAAGAATTACTAAAATTGACAAATCACGTGTGTATATATTTATGCATTTATATAAATGTATATGCGCATGTGTATTTACAGATAGGGAGAGCGGGAAAGACCTATTGGTTCAGTGTCCTGATTGTGAATTCTGAATAGAAAATGCAAACGACTAGCCTTCACTATTAAAGTATATGGAAGATTTTAATTCCTTCTGTTCAGTTTATTTAATTTCAACATGTCTGAAAGTTAGGTCAGAAGAAACAAACCTTCTGAATGCTTAAATAGAATTTTGGTGACATTTTTAATGCATCCATGACAAAGAAGTAGAGGATCCATTCAGGTATTAACTTTCTGCCAACTAACCACATTTTTATAAACATGAAGACAATTTTGTAAAGAGGACATATGGGTGACTACAATAGAAGTGAGGGACAAAATGAGAGGTGCATCTCCAAGGTAGAAGAATGAAAGGAAGAATTAATTGTAATGGTAGAAAAATAATTCAGACTCTAAAACATGTTGCTCAATGAATTAGGCTGTGTCGCAGCAAATGAACATTTTATTTGTCTAGTAAGCAATCTACATCATATGTCTACTACCTCAAGAAAGGCGTGCTCTATGTAAAATCTCCCTTTATGAAATTCCGAATACTTGAAGATGTGTAGGGAAAAGCTGTTATTCTTGAAGCAAAAACTTTTCCATACTAAAATTATGACTCAATGGATTATTAGACACAAATACATTTAAGTATAATGTTGATAATTATGTTATTGAATTCTACCCTATGGCATATGTCTCCCCCAGGCATCAATCTCATTAGCATAGTAGTTGCTTTTATGATAGCTGCCATTTTGTGATCATTGTCTGCACGCGCACATGTGTGCACAGGCGGGCACACACTCCTGCATTCACTCTAGACACTGTGATGGGTATTTTACCTAAATTTCTTTTAGTCCTCACACCAAATCTTCCTGAAATATTATCCCCATTTCAATGATAAAACCAATTGAGAATCAGTGATATTAATTATTGTTCCTCTTCACATAGCAATTAAATCTCAAAGCCAGGGTGTTCCTGGATCTGTCTACTTTTTCATATCAGGTCACACATCTTTCAGAACACGTCCCTGCTATCACAAGATCATAAACCATGTTAGGGTATCAATACAAATGGCAATAATAGAGTATAATAAGCAGCGTCCCTGCAGAGACCTTTAAGTAAAACTAGCAGCTGGGGCTGCCAAAGTAGAATTCCTGAGAATGTATGCTTGAGAAACAGAATTGGTTTTAGACAAGGTAAAGGAGAAGGGAAGGTTTTCAAAGTCTACTGAAGTTCAAGAGCAAAGAACTTTACTTAATACTTAGGCATATTCAAGAAAGCAAACATAATTAGATAGTTTTGAAGCAAAAGATATATAAGAGAGATACATGAAAACAGAGAGGAAGACTAAAACAAAATTATGAATGCCATAGTCAGGATTGGACCTGAAATGATCCCAACACATAGAAATGATTCAGACATCCTGAATACTGCAACGTAATTAGTATACATTCTATGCATGCAATAAAATATTACATGTACCCTATAATATGTATAAATGTTATATATCAAAAAGATACTATAGTTAATGCAAGGATAGAAAGATAAACTGATGAAACAGAATAGAGTTATAACTTAGACATACCCATAGTCATAACTTAGACACACCCATAGTCATTTAAATAATGACGTAGGCATACCACATACCAAATCTCATAAGTGAAGTAATGAAAACACTCATACACTATTATTGAGTGTATAAATGTGATATAACTGTTTGGTTTTATATGGAATTTTATTAGAGTTCTGACAGGAACCAAAAGAGTGTTCAACATTCTAAAGTTGAATTTGAGTGGGAAGGCACAAAGAATTGCTATTAATAGTAACTCAAAACTGAAAACAACTCAAATGTGCATCAAAAGTAGAGTGAACAAATTATGTAATATCCACATATGTATTAGTTTATAAATGTTATGCAGCAGTGAGTAAAGATAACTATTACATCACACATCATACACGGATCTCCTAGCGTAATTTTGAGTCAGAGAAGCTAAACACAAGAGACATTATCTGTAGTCCGATGAAAGTTCCAAGCAGACAAGTGCTTAGAAGGAGGCACAAAGTCAACTTCTGCCATGCTGGTGATATTCTATTTCTTGATCTGGTCCACAATTGCTCAGATGCTTTTACTTTTTGAAAATATATTAATCTATAACTTTCTGGATGCATACAAGTTAAGAAAAATATTACATCACATTAAAAGTGAAGATTATAAAATGGCTATTAAATTTAATAACTAGAAGGTCATTAACCATTTTCGTAAGAGCATTTTCTATGGAGTGGGAGAGGTTGACAGCAGATTGCAATGTGCGGAAGGATGCCTGGGTGACATGGCAGTGTTGGGAAATGCCATGATGCTAGGACTTCTTGGTTTTGAAACTTAAATTGACATCCTTTTGACATATATAAAATATTGTGTTGGAAAGATCTATGAGTCTGCTCCTTTTTTCAACTGGCTTTTATTCAAATCTTTAGAGAAATAGCTCACATTTTCCTGACATAATGACAGTCACAACAAATCATTTTATTTCTATTTTGTATGGACTGTGTGAGCTCTGGAGTAAATTATCAGTAAAAATTCAACTGTTTTAATACATTTTTAGCATTTATCTAATAGATTTGCTAAAAATTGGGGGAAGGGTTATTATATAATCTTAGTAGCAGTTTAATGTACCTCTTTATTTTCATGTGTGACTTCAAACATATACTTGAAAATTTCCATTGTGACTCAACCGTGGCAAGTGTCCCCTCAGTTGCTGTAGCTATATAGTCTTTGCTTAATAGATATTTCCCACAGTGAGAAAAATAAGGGGGAATTTTGCCTCACAGTAGGGGTAGTCTATTAACCATTGGCTGCAGCTACTGAAAGCAGGTTTAGAAATGATTCTGCTGATAATAAAATTATTATATAGAGTCAAGATTATATAATAGAGGCCTTCGGGCCAATTCAGTTCACTGACATGTTTTGTTTTCCATATTCCTTAGTTATCGTTATTTAAATGCCACAAGTGAATGTCTATGCTGTCTACTTTGTCACAATTCTCAGTGCTTTATTGTTTTTGTTTTCTATGGTGGAAGTATGGAATAGTGAGTAATTTATGGCTCTGGGGACATTTCAACTGGCTGAATCCTGGCTCAATCAGTTACTATGGGACTGTGGGCTGTTACTGAACATTTCTGTATCTCTGATTTCTCTCTCATCTTTTAACTAAGAATAACATTTATACCCATTATGTGTAGGCATAAGGTCTCATATATGTATGTGTATATATGTAGGGATAAGTACAGAGTCCTAAATTATACAGCTGGATATTGCTTAGTAATGGAAGGATAATACCCTGCTGCTGGGAGCATAGAATCTGCAACACCCATCTGGAAAGCAAAATGGCAGAACTGTATCCATCTATCTTTCTATCTGTCTGTCTGTCTGTCTATCTATCTATCTATTATCTATCTATCTGTCTATCTATCTATCTTTCTATCTTCACAAGCTTTGATCCCAATTTCACAATCCTGTGTATAAACTCTCAAAGAAATTTTCACATAAGGGAACATGTAGCAGGACATTTATTGGACCATTTGTAACAAAGAGAAAAATATGGAACCAAAATCGAAACGTCTGTTTTGGGATGCTGAAACAAGAGATGACTGCATGTCTGTTTGGGGGAGTAGAAAGGTAAAGCAGTGAGGGCACACATCATGGAGTCCTCTGCAGTAGCCGGACATGATTTGTTAAATCCACACGTAGCAAGGTGGTGGAGTGTAAAGGCCAAAATCTGAAAAGAGTGAAAAGTTAAAAGCAATGAAATACAGAGCAGAAAAGCCTTTACATGAATGAAAAAATAGATACATAGAGTGGCGCCTGTGGCTCAAAGGAGCAGGGCACTGGCCCCATATGCTGGAGGTGGTGGGTTCAAACCCAGCCCTGGCCAAAAACTGCAAAAAAAAAAAAAAAAATGCATTTTTTTAGGAACAAAGGCAAAGAAAAAAGATGCAGATTAAACGCATGCGAATCATTAACTCCATGTGGAGCATGCAGAAAGCAATGGCAGTGGGGCTATAAAAATAGGAAAAAATAAAACAAAGAAAATAATGATACTGATGGGGCTTGATGTGATTGGGCATTTGGAACTCAGTCCACGGCACCTGATGTCCAAACATGAAATTAAATACAACATGGATCAATCATATAATACTTTACTAATAAAAGAGTGGTGATAAAGCAAGTATTAATGCCATTCAAAGTGCCTACAATGTGGCTTGGCACATAAGTGCTCAATACTTACTAGCTCTTCCTTTACATATATAACTTGCTTAGCTCCAGAGAAACCGTTTCAGTTGTGAAGCCAGGAATAAAGGAGTGCTCACTTGGAAAAGTGTTTTAACCTTGGATTGCCCATTTATCCACTTTACTGTGATGTATCAGTAAGTGAATGACTAGATATTTGTGGCATTCCTATTTCTTTTTACTCCCTCGTTTAGCCAGTTTGTCTGTCCTTATAGTTGTGAGTAGTTTAGATCCTCACTTGTAATTGTATATGTCTTCAGATGCTTTGGAAGAAGAAAAAAGACATATTCACCTAGAGCATAGGGATTTTAGGCAATGTAAATGAATGAGAAGGTTTTAATTCACAAGGGTTCAAATTCATTTAAGCCTGTCATCTTCTACGTAGGAAAATCAGTAACCAGAAAGGCACGGTCAGGCATGATATTAAACAGCTGAGCGTGTCAAAATAATCACTCTGTCGCTATGGAGTTCCATTCAATACATCCGTTCTTGGGCTCTTGCCATTGTGTGGGATTTTCACACTTCTTGATAAATTGATCTGTTTTCCCTAATATAATTATCATGAAGTTTTCTCTGAAATGCATATTTCAACTGAGTAAGTCCATTGAGCTATAATTCTTAGAATATTTGATTTAAACATTAAATAAATTTAATTTGTAAAGTAGGTTTCCATATGGGAGGAATGCTATTTTTTGCTATCTTTTGGCACATGGTAAAATTGGATGTACTCACTTCAAAGTAGCAATTTTCTCCATAACTTCCTGAACTTCTAAACAGAAATAATTAGACAACTAAAAGGTACATTTCTCATACTGACATGTGAAAGCCAATGCTTTTTATTTTTTGAAGTTTAGCAATATGTTAGTTACTAGGAAGGTTCATTTTCAAGTCATTCAGCAACCCGACTTCACTAAATTCACTATATTATTAATAAAGAACAACCTACTATGACATTTCCCTGTAGAACTGGTGCAGAAAAAACAGAGAAAAAGAAGTTAACTTCTTTTATACAATCAAAAGAATATAATAGGAAAAGTAAATAGGAAAGAGACTCATTGGCAATTTTCATGGAACATGGTTTTATCAAGAGACTTGGAAGTATTTTGTTTTACTTCAGCAAATTAAGAATAACAGACTACGTAAGTAATAAATTTCTTTGTAGTGAAATCTTTTGGTATGAGTATTAAGCAAAAGATTTGCAGACATATATGTGTGTATATATATATTCACTTTCTATCATATTTATTTGTATTTGCTACAAAATATTTCCCTATAACTTGAGCATGTTTATTCATTGATTACTTTTACTTGATCAATCAAAAGTCATCATGAGTTCAATGTCTCACTAACTCAGTCAAAAGTTTAGTTATCTTGTGTAGATATTTGCAGTTGATAAAATTCTTTCATGCTTTGGTCATTGGCTAAACTATTGTGTAAGTTATTAAAGCCCTTTCACTTAAACACTGTTATTGATATCTTTTAAAAGGTGGGAAATATACATCTGTGGAGAAGTCACTATTCACTACTGAGAGTTAAAATATCAACAAAAATATTGCTATCTGTTTACACCCAAAATAAGTTAATTGCATACCATGCTATGAAAGCTGAAAATTAAATATTTGAATAAAAATATTGTTTTCCTTATGTTAACACTCATTTGAATCTTTATTCTTCATCTTGATTATTTTTGCACTTTAAAAACATTTCTATTATTAATTAGTATAAAAGTCAAACATACTCATTTAGATGGACTTAAATATTAAACCTTATTAAGAAAACTATTAAAATGACCTATAATTTAAAAAATTATTGTTAAATTGTTAAAAATTTATTTTCCCATTATTTTTCTTGCTTTTGTCCTTATTTTCAAAAATTAAGTTAGATTCGAACTATACAAAATCATATACTTTTGCCAATTATATATATATGTCATAAGGAATTTCTAAAATTATATATGCCTTTAAATACATCATTTTCTTGGTTGCATGATACCCTACTAGGTGAGTTTTCTGTCGTTTAATCATCAACAGTATTTATATTGTTGTTAATTTTGTAAACATTTTCTATACAAAGTCCTCAGTATAAATTTTTGGAATAAATGTTACCAGGTAGGCCTAGGCCTGTCTGATCATGGGAAGTAATTCAATCATTGTGACATGGGACTTGCAAAGCAGAGAATATTTAATCCCAGTGCCACCAAGCAAGGAGGTGGGAGAACAATTCTCAAACTCACCTTCCTGAAGACTAATGCTTAGGGATATTTGTAGGTTAGGGAAGTAGAATGGTCTAAGGCATGAGGAAAGATGATTGAAAGTAGAAAAAGTGAGGTAACAATTTTATTTTGTGCAAGTCAGAACTTAGCAAGTCAAATACAGAGGGTTCTCCAGCCCAGGAACCCAATAGCAGGACCAATAGGGTCTGGAAGGTGACCTAGGGCAACCTAAGGCAAATAATCATGTCGTTAACTTACATCTGCATGGTGGTTTACTTCCTGATTGAGCCTGCAGAGAGGCTCATGGGAGACCCACATGCACAGTGAGATTCCATCAAAGTGGCTCAATGATGACATTTGAACCACAAGGAGGGCCCAGTCTAGGCAACATGAAATAGGACCCCAGTCCATAATTGGAACCCTCCTTTTAGTACAGGGATTCCATTTGTTGTGTGTGGTAAATATACATTACTTTGCTCAAACTTTGCCTTGCTTTCACTGTGTCTGGTTATTCTCCAGCCAAGAGCATATCAAAAACTGAGAACAGACTCTTGACCGGACAGAACTATGGACCTTTTGTCCTAAGAAATTTAGTTCTGATGAATCCCTACCTCAGAAAGAGAGAGAGTTATGAGAGTCTACCTACTGTAGATAAGGCTTTGGGGGAAGTCTTCTCCCAGTGACATTTGATTTAAGACCTTGAGATGTACAGGGAGTTAGATGTTAGACTTTCCTGAAGTGGAGATGGAGGCTGGAGAGCTGGAAACTATTCAACCAAAACCTGTGGGCCATGGAAAGGAATTTGATTTTATTTTGAATACATGATGAAGTCACTGAAGGGTTTTTAACAAAAAGAAAGACATTATGTAAGAAAAATTTCAATTGGTGGCTTTGTGGAAAATGGGTAATATTGAAGGCAGGATGGTTAATTCCCTGATATAGTAAACCAGATGAGATATAATAATGGCTTAGAATGTGTTTATGGCAGTAGGGCCAAAAAGGATTTGGAACATTTACGATCTGTTCTGAAGAAAGTATTGACAGAAAAGGTAAAAATAAAATGAATACAAGGAATGAAAGAAATACATAAATTGGCATTTTACAAATTTTGATTGAGCTGATCTATGGAAAGTTGTCCATTTATGTGAGAAGGGGTAGAATGAAAGAGAGTTAGATTTGGGTTAGGGTGAAAATTCACTCTGGTTAGGTGATGGATACCTAAATATCCATTCCAGTAGAGATATTGAATGGCTTGGATATTATTTCAACTCAAAGGAGAGTTAAAAATATATATAAATAACAATGACTTTCTTAAAAGACCCTTTCATCTGGAAGGTATATCAAGGCGATGTGCCTGGATATGTCTCTTGAGTGGAAGCAGTTGGTAGATGATACAAACTGGAATAACACGAATAACACCCCCAATATATCGCAAACTCATGTTCCATTAATTCAACTAGTATTTCAAGTGTATGTTTGAGCTTATTTCCCCCCATTTCCTAAATACTAAACTGGTAAGATGTGTTTACCCCTGTCTTAACTGTTTTTTTCTTTTTTAATTAATATTAAATCATAGCTGTGTACATTAATGCGATCATGGGGCACCATACATTGGTTTTATAAACAGTTTGACACATTTTCATCACACTGGTTAATATAGCCTTCCTGGCATTTTCTTAGTTATTGTGTTAATACAATTATATTCTACATTTACTAAGTTTCACATGTACCCTTGTAAGATGCACTGCAGGTGTAATCCCACCTATCACCCTCCCACCGCCCATCCTCTCCCCTCCCTCACCTCCCTCTCCCCATTCCCCATATTCTTAGGTTATAACTGGGTTATAGCTTTCATATGAAAGCCAAAAATTAGTTTCATAGTAGGGCTGAGTACATTGGATACTTTTTCTTCCATTCTGAGATACTTTACTAAGAAGAATATGTTCCAGCTCCATCCATGTAAACATGAAAGAGGTAAAGTCTCCATCTTTCTTTAAGGCTACATAATATTCCATGGTGTACATATTACCACAATTTATTAATCTATTCATGGATCTGTGGCCACTTCGGCTTTTTCCATGACTTAGCAATTGTGAATTGGGCTGCAATAAACATTCTGGTACAAATATCTTTGTTGTAATGTGATTTTTGTTCTTCTGGGTATATACCTAGTAGAGGAATTATAGGATTGAATGGCAGGTCTATTTTTAGATCTCTAAGTGTTCTCCAAACATCTTTCCAGAAGGAATGTATTAATTTGCATTCCCACCAGCAGTGCAGAAGTGTTCCCCTTTCTCCACATCCACGCCAACATCTCTGGTCTTGGGATTTTGTGATATGGGCTAATCTTACTGGAGTTAGATGGTATCTCAAGGTAGTTTTGATTTGCATTTCTCTGATGATTTAAGATGATGAACATTTTTTCATATGTCTCTAGGCCGTGCACCTGTCTTCTTCAGAGAAGTTTCAAGTCCCTTGCCCAGCCTGCGAGGGGATCACTTGTTCTTCTCTTGCTTATACGTTTGAGTTCTCTGTGGATTCTGGTTATTAAACCTTTGTTGGAGACATAACCTGAAAATATCTTCTCCCATTCTGAGGGATATTTGCTTGCTTTACTTACTGTGTTCTTGGCTGTGCAGAAGCTTTTTAGTTTGATCAGGTCCCAGTAGTGTATTTTTGAAGTTGCTTCAATTGCCCGGGAGGTCCTCTTCATAAAATACTTGCCCAGACTAATTTCTTCAAGGGTTTTCCCTGCACTCTCTTCTAATATTTTTATAGTCTCATGTCTTAAGTTTAAATCTTTAATCCAGTGAGAGTCTATCTTAGTTAATGGTTAAAGGTGTGGGCCCAGTTTCAGTCTTTTACAGATCGCCAGCCAGTTCACCCAGCACCATTTGTTAAATAGGGATTCTTTTCCCCACTGAATGTTTTTAATTGGCTTGTCAAAGATCAAATAATGGTAAGTAGCTGGATTCATCTCTTGGTTCTCTATTCTGTTCCAGACATCTACTTCTCTGTTTTTGTGCCAGTACCATGCTATTTTGATCACTATTGATTTATAATATAGTTGAGGTCTGGTAGTGTAATTCCTCCTGCTTTGTTTTTATTTCTGAGTAATATCTTGGCTATTCGAGTTTTTTTTTTTTTGATTCCATATAAAACTAAGTATTATTTTTTCAAGATCTTTAAAGTATAACAGTGGGGCTTTAATAGGAATTGCATTAAAATTGTATATTGCTTTGGGTAGTATGGACATTTTAACAATGTTGATTCTTCCCAGCCATGAGCATGGTATGTTTTTCCATTTGTTAACATTGTCAGCTATTTCTTTTCTTAGAGTTTCATAGTTATCTTTATAGAGATCTTTCATGTCTTTTGTTAGATCTTAACTGTTTTGAAATGATGTCATTATCCTTCTGTGTACATGGCTTATTCACAGACAGTGTGTTACATCAACTTAGATTCACTGCAGCAACTCTGATGAAGACTCATTTCTGCAGGTACTTGGGCATGTTTCCTTGTATTATGTAGTGTGATAAGCCTTCACAAACTCTATAAACTCATGTCTCATCTATTTAGACATTCAGACATGATTATATTTCTATAGCTCTTCAGTGGGAGTTTGTGTATGTGTATCAGCCCCCAGTCTCTGCATTCACTTTTCCCTTGTTTCACATTGTTTATGCTCCATTGAAATTTCCTGTAGTCATAAATATAACAAGATGGTAGCAGCACTGTTGAGTGTCTCCTGGGTCAGCAGATCCTGGATGGCTACTCTGTATGGTCAGAAACATGTTTGCACAAAGGAATTAGTACATATGACTATATACCATAATCACAAATCATTTCTACAATGCTTTGCATCTTTCAAGAGACACCCATCCCTTTACTTAAGCCTTCACAGTGAGGCAGATGAAGCAGTTATATTATTATAGATGAAGAAACTAAGACTCAACAAGAATTATGTAAGCTCTGAGTCCCATATTTGTTAAAGAGAAGAGTTATGACTTAGGGGCCCAGGAGAGAATTCTTCCAAACTTTAGTACATATCTTCTTCAGATACACAACAATGTGAAAGAGAAAGAAATGTGCTTTATTTAAAGCTTACCAGGAAAGGTAAAATGAGAGTTAGTATATATGGTACGTAGGCCTTCTTCTGCAGCTTAGATTGGTTATATGAAAAAGACACATTGCATCTGTTGATCTCAGAGCTTTTTATCTGTAAATGAGAATGAAATAGACTCCAATCATTTATTTATTAAGCAAACACATTGTGCTATGTACAGTCCTTATTGCCATGAAACTAGTACAGAACACATTTTGATTAAAATAAAATGTTATTGGTGTGAAAGATGTACACTAAGATGTAATAATAATTTGTAGGTGGGGCATTTAATCTTAACTTATTTATTCAAAAATGTTATGGACTGTTTTCTTACGTTCCAAGAATTATGCCAGATGCTGAAAATACAACGGTGAATGAATAATGAGCAATTGGAAGTAGTAAGAGTTAGCTCAGGAAAAAGGGAATGAGGAGAAGCTGGAACCAGACTTACAAGGCAGAAAAAGCAGCAAATGCAAAGGCAGGTTGGCAAGAGATGAGACTGGAAAAGCAGGTAGGAGTCTGTTCATGAAAGACTTTAGTAAGTAGTAGACAATCCTGAACTCCATGGGGAAGGAAGTAGGAAAATGGCATGGTCAGATCTATGTGTCCCCCTCCCACAGCAGCACTGTGAATACTGCCTTAGGGGAGTTATGGTCGGAGGAGATTGTTACAAGTGCCTATTGACCTCATGTCTTAAAGAACAATCAACATGACACTATGCATAACAATAGAAAATGATTATTCTTGTAGACTTATCAATTCCAGTTCTAGGGAATAATTCCACAAATATATTTAAATGTGTGAGGGATGTTTTATATTATTTGAAATAGCAAAAGATTATTAAAACTGTTTTTTCAATGCTACACTAATGGTAAATTAAATATTACAGAAGTATGTATAATGAAACAAAATGATCAGAAGCTATGTTATTGAGTGGGGAGAAAAAGTGAGGAGGAAAGGAGCTGATGCACATTTAGCAGAATAGCAGTTAGCTTAACAAAAAAGAACAGAAGAAAATTTAGGCAAAGGGACTTTTAGTATAAAAATGTGAGAAAAATTGGAGAATTAGAAACAAACATAAAAGTTAGCTTTAAGAAGGAGGAAATGGGGTGGCGCCTGTGGCTCAAGGAGTAGGGCACCAGTCCCATATGCCGGAGGTGCAGGTTTAAACCCAGCTCCGGCCAAAAACCACAAAAAAAAAAAAAAAGGAGGAGGAAATGATAAATAGTGTCAGGTACAAGAAAGAGCTGAAAAATGACTGTCAGGCTTAGTAATGAGGTCAAATGGATTAATAAATTGTGGTATATGTATACCATGGAATATTATGCATCCCTAAAAAAGATGGAGACGGGCGACACCTGTGGCTCAAAGGAGTAGGACGCTGGCTCCATATGCCAGAGGTGGTGGGTTCAAACCCAGCCCCGGCCAAAAAAAAAAAAAAAGATGGGGACTTTACCTCTTTTACATTTACATGGATGGATGGAGTTGGAACATATCCTTCTTAGTAAAGTATTTCAAGAATGGAAGAAAAAATATCCAATTTACTCAGTGCTATTATGAAACCAATTTACAATCACTCACACTTTCATATGAAGAATAGATCACAACTATGGCCAAAGATGAAGGAGGGAGGAGAGAGGATTGGAAGGGAGAGGGGAGGTCAGATTGAGGGAGGGTGAATGGTGGGATCACAACTATGGTGCATAATGCAACATGTGGGATCTATTAGTTTAGAATTTAAATGTCTTAACACAATAATTAAGTAAACGAGATGAGGCATATATTAACCAGTGAGACATAAGAGTTCCTAATTCTATATGAAATCAGCACATTGTACCCCATAAATGCATTAATGTGTACAAGATCTATTTGTTTATGATTTAAGAAAGAAAAAAGAAAGAAAGAAATAAAAACAAACAAACAAAAAAAGAAGGTCAGAGGAAGCTTTGATCATTATGCCATCAGAGTTGTAGAATTCCTGGCTTTTCATTCTTCCAGCAACTTAAAAAAGTGAGCTGTAAGTGGTGAAGATGGTCTTTGCTACTAGACACATCTACTATTAGCATGATATGGTATAAAGATGTAATAAATTTTATCAGTGGAAATTTTTAAGCAGAGAGCAGTGATTTTCAGGGCTCTCATTAGCCCATAGAGAAGTATGCTCGGGGTGGTATAACTGGACTGAGAATGGCACAGAAAGGATTCAAAGGAAGAAAAGACTGTCAGTCAACATTTGGATGACCATGTAACAAGACCTACCTGGTGAAGGAAATTTCTTAGAAATTAGAGGATGAAGCTGGGGGCTATTATCACTCTATTCTTCCATTGAACTAACTCAGAAAGGTGGAGAAGGCTATAGTGTAACTTCCTAAAAGGGAAAGGAAGTAAAATTCCAAGACATCCAGAATTCTCTCTCCAGGTATACCCTCTTATGTCTTGGATACTCATTAAAATAGAATTCTCTTCAAAGGCTCAATTTTATGTCAAATTCAAGACAACGTCTTCGGAAGTGTAGTCTTGAAATAGAATATTGATAAGGGCATCTGTAGGTTGGTCAAATGGAGAGTGGCCTGTGAAACCTTGTGATGAGTATGCAGGGGCATCATAGATGATCTGTGGGGCTGAAATTACATTTTTATAACAGAAAAGGAGGAGATTATTTCTTGATTTTCTACCTAAATCCTAAAGTTATTGTATTCATGCCCAACCAGTCTTTCATCCTTCCTTGAGAATAAGCCAGACACACTGCTTTTTATTTGCATTTATGAGTTTCACAAGCATTTAATAGATTACCATTTTCTTAATTAACACTCTGTGGGTGGATAAAGGTAGCCAAATAATCACCCAAGTGAAATCTTTCACCTGAGCAACATGTTTGTCAAAACAATTTCTCTTGGTTAAATTCTACATCCTCTTGGGTGGTTCTCATATGGAGTGAAGTAAATTAAACATTGTTTTAGAAGCTATAGTTGAGAAATGATAGTTGCAATTTTTGCTGCTATCTATGTATGTCTAGACAACTTAAAACTGAGTTTGTGACTAAATTGTTCTATCTCTTTTCATAATCACCCAATTGGGCTCAACAATAAAGGCGCATGGTATAGACATGTTGACAGAGTACTACACTATCCACTGTGGTGACAACTTGCCAACAGAGGATCATATGGACTTGAGCTTCAGGTAATTATCCTTAGCCTGAACCCGAGGTGCTATTGCTGGCTGTAGAGCACACCATACTAAGGTTCAATCAGGCTGCCCTACTAAGAGCAGATGCATGTTCATGACTCCAATGTATAACATGAATATTGAATCTGTTCTTAGGTCATTGCATTTATTTCTACGAGGGTGATTTTTTTTTTTTTACTTTTAGCTATTCTTGTGCTGTAAAAACATGTCTACCTATGATTTTAATTTGCATTTTTCTGGTAATCAATGTCATTGGATACCTTAGTCATTTGGATATATCCTTTTGTAAAGATCTGTTTTAATGGATTTTTTTAACCTTTTTTTCCATTAAAAAGTCTATGTGTTACTTAAGATTTGGCTGTTTCTATTTATCCTTACAGAATTAACATTGGGTTTGATTGTCTCGTGGACAGAGAACATATTCTCTATGATTTTAATGATTTAAAATTTTTGAGATTTGCTTTACGATACAGAATATGGTCTACGTTGGCAATTGAATGTCTATTATGTATTTGGACAGTTTTAAATATGGCAAATTAAGCCAAATTGACAAATTGCACATCTTATAAATCTCTTCTCTCATTAACAATATTTTATATGCTTTTTCTAATTAGAAATATATGCTAAAATACTTAGCTATGATTGTAGTCTATTTTTCCATTTTCTTCTGTCAACTTTTATTTTTTGGAGTTATGTTATTTGATGTATTCACATCCAGGATTGCTTTACATTTTTGTTGAATTCCCTCTTTTATTATTATAAAGAGGCCAATTTACTTCTTGTAGTAGTTTTGCCTTAGTAACTAATTTGACTGGCATTGATATAGCCACTCCCCTTGCTTAATGTTTGCCTAGTATGTCTTTTGTCACCATTTACTCTTATGCTTTTAGTGTTCTTATGTGTGATGTTTGTGAATGTAATAAAATCAATTTTTGCCTTTTAAGTATTTAGTTCACCTTCATTTAAAGAAATTACTATTTTGTTTAGGGTAAAGTCTGTCATCTTTCTGTTGGTTTTCTATTGATTTTTTTATTGGTTCCATCTGCTCTTTCATCATTTATTCATCGTTTCTTGACTTCCATTGAATTGATTATTTTTGTAACTGGTTCTGCTCTTTACAATTGGCTTTTTAAGGACAGATTTTTATTATTAGTTTAATAGTTAGACTTGTTAAAACATACGTTCCTGATTTATTATAGCCTATTTTAAAATATTACTTTTACTACTTCCCAAACAATCCAAGAAACTTTCCACTCATTGACTTTTATTTCCTTATCCCTTCAGCCTGTTATGCTATTTTGTCATATATTTTATTTCTACATATGTTTTAAACCCTACAGGAGAAGTACAGCTTGCAATGACTAAAAAAAGCACATAGTACAATTTCTTAAAGATAACTTAGAAAAGTTGCCTTCTGAAAATTCTTAAGAGATACATCCAAAAAGATGAAAACAAAAATACATAGTGTCACTTTTCAGTGTATTCATAGTCATGCAGAACTCTAATCCTGGCAAACTTATCAATTGTAAAGATAAAATTTAATACCCTGGTAGTCAAGACTTTTCAAAATGTATTTTTCTATCTTTTCTCCATTTTTAACCATTAACAATTTTAGTGGAACTCAACTATTACTATTCCTTTAGATGAAATTCATTTGTATGATTTCTGCCTCTGTTTGTGGCCATTTCCTATGCCCAGCATTATATTTGCATATAACGTAGCCATATGTTTACTTCAAGTCCCAGATCTACTCTCTCCGGCAGGCTCGATGTGATCCCTGTGGCGGCCATCTCATCCATCTCAAGTTTAAGAAAAGCTCCTCAATGTTTTTCCAGTCATTATATTGTATAATAGTAATTTAGGTATGTGCATCATCTTTCTCACGCAGTTTTGGCCCCCTGAGGTCAGGTCTCAAATATGGTTTCTTTATATAATTCTCAGTATCATCTATCTCATAGGTGTTTTGATAACACAGAATAATCAATTGAAACATTGACATTGCCTTCATGGTATATATTAGTAAAAAAATATTGGTACTGTTATAGCCAAATTTTTAAGCCAAATCTGATTTTCAAGACTTGATTCTGCTTTTTTCCATAGATTCTTGTGCAGATACAAGGTGACTGTAGCTGAACGCTTCATTAAGCCATGGGGGTTGCATGCCAGGGGCAATATCTCAGGGATTAATTTTCAGTTGGTAGGCAAATTAGATAGCAATCAAGGTTACACAGAAATTACACTGTTTTAAGAATAAATGTCAGTGGGGAAGGCATGAATGAACTGATAATCAGATGGGAAGGCCTTATGGCAAGGAGTATGTTTCCTTAAACAACTTTTACAACTAACAAATTTAATAAGATATTACCCCCAGTCAATAAAATTCTACTGAAAAATAATGAAACCTGCAAGGATGATTGTTGTGATTCTGCAGACACCCGCAGAGACTCAGCTGGAGACCTGCACATCCTTCTTAGCTGCCTCTTCCACTATTTACAAATAATTAAAATGAAAATGAATATGCTGCTTCACTGCCACTGTAACAGCAAGGACTGAGAAGAATATTGTTTTAGTTTATCTTTCAGGGTGACCTTTATACATTTCAGGTAAATTTATAAAACTCAGGTAGACTGGGCAACATTCTCATTTCCTCAAGAAAGATGTGGACATGTCACATGTCCTTTTCAAATTTTTTCCTGAAAAGTGTTGCTTTTCTGATTTGCATTTAACTTGGTTTTCTTTTTTTTTATTATAACCTCTGATTAATTTATATTTATGACAAATGAAGAAGAATAAAGAGAGATCATGTGAGTTTCCACACAATTGTTGAATGAAATTCAGGAATTGTTAGTCTATTTATTGCTTTGTCATTTTATGTGACTTATAGGAATTACTTACCCGCTTTCCAGTTCTTCGTAATAGTGTATAAACTGAGTCTGAAGAGCTTTTAATTAAATATTTTTCATCCCATTGTTATGGCAGGATTTGAAAGTGAGGCAGAATCCTTAAAATTTCAGCTCAAGATCAAACATTGTTTTCTTTTCTAAAGTAAACATTCTGGAGACATCATATTCTCTAATACATAAAGTGAACATGTGGTTTGGAATGTTTTGAATGTCTTTGTAAAGAGAAATGCAGGAGGTCAAGGAGACACACAAAGAGAAAATTCAGACTTCTTCAACAATGTTTATTCTGGGTTGGAATTTTAGCTTTCTCCAAAGATCCCTGCGTATGGATGTGAGGAAAATTCTCATCCTGAAATCTTTGTTCCATAGACCGCTGTTCTGAGTTTTCAGAAAGGCCTTCAGATACTTATACAAAACCTGTTGACTACATGATTCTGAAAAGCCAGGTGATCTGATCTTAGACAAAAGCAGATTAGGAGGAGCAATTTGAAAGTCCAGTTCTGTGAAGGGCAATCTGTGGGTGGCAGACTTGTCATCTGGTATCTTGATTTTAACAACAAATCAAAGCTACTGTATGCCAGTCTAGTACAATTACCAATGGTCATTCTGCAATCTTAGCTATCATGGGAAACTTCTGGAATGTTTAATATAATGCGGAAATAAACTTGGGCCCATGAGCAGTGTATCTCATTATAGAGATACATTTCCATTCATTATTAAGGCTGCATTATCTGAAGATTTGTTATGTAAAGTTCTCTGGTGATGTTGAAATGATGATTTCCGTCTTTGCTTGATGAGCGCTTGGTCAAAACCTCAGTGCTAAAGTCCTTTAGAAGATTTGCAGTAATCTCACATACATTATCCCATTTGAGATTTGCTGTAATCTTAGGAGGTAAACAAGGCAAGTGGTCTTATGCTTGTGGTACAGAAAGGACAATAGAAGCTCAGAATCATTAGCGAATTTCATCATAATCACAAAACAATGACAAGGGAGACCAAAGAACGTGAGAAATGTGAAGATAAGCAGAAATAAAGGGGAAAAAAAGCTCTACTTTTTGTGCTTTGTGCAACACATAAAGGTATATAGCCTGTACAATTCATATACATAACTGTAGAATTAAAAAATAGCTTAGCTAAAAAAAAATAGCTTGATAAACAGCATCTCTTTTCTCAGAGAGATATTTAAGAGAACTTCAGTTCCCATCTATGTTATACCAATATAAGCAATAATGTATTGCTCTTGTGATTTTGGGTGGTCTGGGCTTAAGGAAAGAAACCTATTTCTTTAAAGCTATGTATGCAGCAACATTCGTGCCAGTACAGCTCCAAGTTAACCTCTATTTTGGTTGCAAAAATATTCACAGTTCTTATAGTTGCGTAAAATCAGCAAACATCCAGGAGGGGCCATCTTGCCCCTGTGAAAGTGGCTGTGAAACAACCTTGAAACTCTCACTCAGGCCATGTGACAAATGCAGTGTGGTTCCTGGTACATAATAAGCACTCAATAAATGGCAACAACGTGACAAAGGCATATCGTATAATTATTCTTATCATTAACTTTAAATGCATTTAACATTATAAAAAATATTTCTGTTTCATTTTATACTGAGTTTCAGAAAACAGTCTCTCAGCCTAAAAAGTTCAGTGGATCCTGTGTAGAGAGGAAGGGGTATGTACCTCACTCCCATATTCACAGAGCTGTTGCCATGAGGCATTTCCCTTGACTAATCCAGTCTTCCAGTAGGGGCAAATATTTCAACAAAATAAATATATATGTGTGTATGTGTGCGTGTGTAGATATATATATATATATATATACTATATATCCTTTATATAGCCATGATATATGGCTATTGTGAATAAATAAATGATGTTAATTTCATATCTCTCACTTATGAAGTTGTACTAATTAATTAATAAGATCTTCCCTAAAGGTAGCTTACTTAATATGTTTACCAGCATTATAGTGTTCTCTTTCACTGTAGTATAGGTATGATTATTATTGAAAATGGGGAAAAGTATGCTTTTGTGAGGGCAAACTTCACATACCTAGGTTGTATTTGCCATTTTTAGTAAAAGCAGTGAAACCAGCCCAAGGGGACATTAGTCAACAGTAACTCAGCCTAATGAAGATGCAACTGTGATGGTCACAGACAATGGCCTTCGCCGGCTTACGTCCCAGAACCCTGTTTATAAAGCTCAGCTACCACCTTCCACAGGTCTTCTGCACCTGTGTTTTTGAACAAGGGAATTTCTGCAGTTTGGTGACTCCATTTGCCTTTCTGGAAAGATTGCAATTTTCTTGCTGTCAGAGACACAGCCTATTTACCTTTAAACATTTTGTTATGTACAGTGAATGATAGATAAATGGTGTTTAAAATATATTTTATTTTCTCTCTTAATGGTAGATATACTTAATTATTAGTAGTGTCCTATAAATGGACATTTGAATGAATGGGTCATATTTTTGATATTTTCATAAACCATGTTATTTTTGTGCATTCTAAAGTAAAAAATCAGAAATAAAAGGTAGAAATATAAAGGAAGAAGCTCTCTCTCTGTTTAGACTTTTTTCCCCCTAAACTTAAAACTTGTAATTAGAGTGTGTGTGTGTCTTTAGAAAATTTTTTGAATGCACAGTAGAATTATATTATAAACATTTTTGATAAAACATGCCATTAGGAAAAAATGTTAATTAGCTTGATAAAATGTTCTTCTCTGGTTAGAATTGGTCGACGTATTCTAATTTTTTTCTTCTGTACTCTGTGAATGGTAACACAAGACAGTTAATTTCTCCATATTCTAGATTTCCTACAAAATCATGCTAACCTTTTCTATAAACGTCAATGTGTGACTAGGAAATATGTTTATTTTCTAATAAAAATAAACTTACATGTTGCTTTATATTCTTATGCTCATGATAGGTTCACACATACACGTATATGTAATTTTATGTTACATGCTAGGATAATATCTAAGGGTTGTTTTACCATTTCACCAGAAGCTATAGTAAAAACCATTATTACTACTTTTTTAAAGGTTAACCAGGTTGTTATGTAAAAAAAAAAAAAATAGTTTAAGAAATTTGGCCTTTAAGCATTTTTATAAAGCTGTTTACTTTTTAGTAAAGTTCAACGCAATTACTCATATAAAACCCTCAGTAAGCATGTCACTGATTGTTCAGTGGTAATGGCAGTAATATTTGCAAAACAGATTGTGATTCTAAGGAGATGTCACATTTGTGGGCATCCGAAAGGTAAAATTATCTCCACTCACAGAATAAATGGAACATTTGTAACACAAAGGAACAGAACTAACTGATATTTATCTATTTTAAAAGCATGTACCATGATGTAGCCTTTGCCTCAGAAGTGATTTGGGAACCATGCTCAGATCTGATTACTTTTACTTGCAGATTTCTAGAAGCTTTCACCCTTGCAATATTACAGGTCCATTAGAAGCAGTGTTTGGGGTGAAAAATTAAACCGTTAGAAACATATCTATATCATTTGAGCCTCTGTCTTTTAATAATCTTCCTATCTTAGTAAATTTCACAATTTTGTGCAAAATAACTTGCATTGATTGTTTGTACCCTCTCTCGGACAGTCATGCATGGCCAATGTGTCTTTGCTCTTTGCCGTTTGAGCAAAAATATTCAGTGGAAGGGAACCACTTTGGCTAAAGGACACGGCTCTATGGGAAGCCTCCAATTTTGCATCTGAATTTTCTCTGACCTGCCTTGCTCAGCCTTTTTCTGCTTCAAATCCTTCTTTTAGTTTTATTTCAAACTATCCAACTGCCCCTCTACATTTTAATGTGTCACGTGTTATGTATACCATCGTAATTGAAACTAAACACACCTTTTCTTCCTGCATAAATCAACGACAAATTCTGATTCTTTTTTGGATTTTTTTTTCATAGTAACTTGAGAATGCTAACTTCAAAGGGGCATATGATACCCTGGGATTTTTATGGGCTCAATTGGAGCAATAGAGAATAGAATGATACTTTCATTCAAACTTATCAGAGTAACAATAGAAATCCACGTTTTCTCAGATTGCTTTTCATGTCACTCTGTAAGTTCCAGGCTGAACTTGTGTGTATATGTGGGTGTGTGCACACACGTGTGTGTGTATGTGCTTGTATGCTAATACTGTTTCAGAGTTTATCCCAGAATCCCACAGAATATTCCTGATTACAGGAATTATTATCTGAAAATGAAATACCCTTTATTAAAATAGGCAAAAACTGGGTTACTTTTTCATTTACTTAATTTCAAAATAGTTTGAATAGTAAGCCTTCATTCATCTCACTTGCTTGCGGATGTTGGTTGTAAAGTAAAACCGCCACAATCCAGTCATCTTAGTTCTAAACTGGGACATAAGAAATTACTAGAATGTCTGTAATAGTAATATACCAAGTGTTTAGTTGATACAGGATGAAGTCCAATAGCAGTCAAGGATGTGCAGAGACGGAAAGCTGATTTAATAAAAGGTGACTGGGAATTACAATGATATAAATCCCCAAAGCAATTTTATAGTCAATGTGCTGTTTGCACCAAAATCAGAGAAATGCCAGAAGTTGAGATATTTTACCAGATCTCTGTACAGCGTGTGTCTGTGTCACTCTGGCTCTATAGCCAAGATGTTTGCGCATGAATTAGTGCTGAGTTCAGAGGAAAATGAGACACCAGTGAGAAAAGGCCAGTGTCTTTAAATGCGAAACTGAAAATGAGTATGTGTGTACACCTTAAAGGAGAGAAAAGTATCAAATGAGCTACCCCTAAGAAAACAGAGTTTTTTTTTATAGCATCCAACACAGTCACTTATCCCTTTGTGATTTATTTATCCACAATTGTGTCTGGCATATTACTAATACATCATCTAAGCTGCAAAAATATGCTATTCAGGTAATTACAAGAGCCTCTTTGAAGGTAGCATAGATTTTCCTACATTCATTCAAAATTCAGTGAGTCTTTATTTAGTGCCTGCTATGTTCTGAGATACATCAGAGAAGGAATCACACAGCTTTAATTGAGAATTATCAATTGTTAATGATTCTTAATTAAATTTTAACAGCATCCTATTAATCGTATCAATCCACCTAATGTTTTCATCAAGCCCATACTGTCTTATCTATCCCTAAGTATGCAGAGTTGTTTTCCTCGCCTAAGTTCCCGTAATGCACAGGGCTCAGCCTGTAGGATCTCACTGAGCTGTTAATACTAGTGCTTCACTTGAGTTTCACTGAGATCATCAGAGCAACAAAACAGCATGCTTAACATATCACAGTTTACAAGTTTCATTTTTAATTGCGTAAAAGACATTTGTTCTGCAATTTTGTCTGGAATCAACCCTGATCTCTGTTTTAGCTACTGTCTTCTGTACAATTTTTTTTAAAAGTGAGACTATTCTATGTATTCTGAAATTTCTTTCATTCCATTGGAACTTCAGATTTATGCTTGTGTTTATTCATTTATTTATTTGCTTGTTCATTTAGTTAACAAGCCTTTGACCTGGAAACGTATCTTCTCTTAAAAGGCTTAAAGGACCTTGCAATTTCCTTATCCATTTTTTTTTTTTTTTAGAATTGTCTGGCTATCTTTTGAAGTCTTGAATTGGTTCTTCTAGACCAAAACAAACAAACAAACAAACAAAGTTAACAGAGAAACAAGGGTTAACTCTGGGGCTGGGATTGTAAGAGACCTCCAGCTCTTACAGGCAGCCTGAGTTTTGCAAGTTAAACAAGATTTATGTGCTTCTGTCCCCTTGTCTATAAAACGGGCAGAATAATAGCACTTTACTCAGGGAATTATTGATCCTCACAAACAGATCAAAATAATGCCTAAAAGAGAATAAACATTCAAAAGGGTTACATAGTAATTTTTTTATCACTAAGAACATTAAGTATAGGTAATGTCGTTTCTATGTAAACAACTTAAAATCAACTTTTATTGGTGGTTCTCATTTTGACACACGTTAGCTTATTTGGAGTTATAAATTGTTCAGTAAGCGGCGGCACCTGTGGCTCAGTGGGCAGGGCGCCGGCCCCATATACCAAGGCGGCGAGTTCAAACCCAACCCCAGCCAAACTGCAACAAAAAATAGCTGAGTGTTGTGGCAGGCACCTGTAGTCCTAGCCACTTGGGAGGCTGAGGCAAGGGAATCGCCTAAGCCCAGGAGTTGGAGGTTGCTGTGAGCTGTGTGATGCCATGGCACTCTACCATGGGCAATAAAGTGACACTCTCCCCCCCGCCTACAAAAAAAAAGCAAAAATTGTTCAGTAAAATCAAACACATCTGGGCCACTGGTACATATTTAACTTCCATAATGCATGTAATTCTCAAATTCTTATACAGGAAACTGAACTGAAGTGCAATGAAGTCACTTAGGTATCTTTGATGGTGAGAAAGACACTGAGATTTGTGATGAAGAATGTGTGACCTTGGACAAGTTGCTAACCTCCCTATGCAGACTGAATTATGGGTATATTTCCTTCTTTGGGTTGTGGTACTTTTAGCCTTTTTAATCCCAAATATTTTACTCCATTTACAGACTTAGGGGCAGAAGATAAGGACCTTATTCATTCTTTTTCAGATTTTTTTTGTTTGTTTGTTTTTTGAAGATGAGGAAGAATAGCCTTGCATCCCTGGGCTGCAAATGTCTATGTGATCTATGCTTCCTTCTAAGGTCTGTTTGGGGGCTGTTCTCCTTGCCCTCACCCTTCTGGAAAAGTACTAGATCAATTCTCTGTTAGGATTCCATAAAGGTTCAAGGTCCTGCTTGCAGCTGTCTCCTCTCTCACCCAGATTATTTGCCTTAAGGCATGAGGCCAGGTGGTCATGTGCTGTTGGCCAGAATGCAAGAGATTCTGCTTATTTAGGACCAAAGCAAACTCACAAGACAGAGAGAAATCCACTTTATATATAAAGTAAACATATTTTATTATAGTAAAACCTACTTTATAAAGTAAATATAATTTATTAGAGATGATGGCTATCAGAGAATTAGACTTTCATAAATGTTTTATTTATTTCTGATGATCCCATAGACTGTTTTGAAAACAGAAATATTTTATTATAAAATATAGCATATGTCTAAAAGTATCCCAAACTAAATATAGAGTTAAATGAATCATCAAAAAATAAAGACCTATATAACTACTACTTTAGACATAAAATAGCACATTGAAATGATCTGAAGAAGCCCCAACTTTGCGTTTCCTTCCTATCCTTACCACTACCCCTGAGTAAATTCTGTCTTTACTTCTAATACTGTAGTTCACTTTCTTCTGTTTTAAAACCCTGCAGAAGAATTATGCCCAATGTATTCACTGAATAATATATTGTGGTATTCATACATGTTGTAGTGTGCAGCAAAATTTCAGTCATTTTTATTGCCGTGTAGTATTGCATGGTTTAAATACACTACCATGTATTTATCTCTTCTACCATTAATTACATTAATATACTGCATATAATATTAACGTAGTACATTATACATGTAGGTAATATATTATTATAATTATTTCAACTATTTTATTATAGTCTCCCTTCTACTGTCTACATATATATATGGTTTAATCAGAGTAAGAATATGGATGATATAAACATTTCTTTACTTTTGGTCCATATGCAGACACATTCAATGGAGGATACCTGTAATTAGAAATGCTGGGTCATAGAGCCGTTTCTTTACGAAAGGACTGGGCTAATGCTCACGCTCGTTTGCTTGTGTGGTTCTGATTGCTTCGTATCTTCCCTGACACACCGTCTTGCCAGTTTCGTTATGTTATCACGTGTGGAAAGCGACCTCATTTTAGACATAATTTTTCTTTTCTCCTTGTGAGGTGAAGTACTGTGTTGTAAGTTTATATTTACATAGAAATAGACTTTTGTACAATGACTTTCAGTTCTCTGGCTTATTTTCTGTCTTTTCTTTATTGGTTGGTAAACATTTGGTGCGTTTTTGGCCTGTTGCATTCATTAGTCATGTTTGGTATTGATATCTTTTCCATGGTGTCTCGCCTTTATACTTTCCCTTGGTTGTTTTTAACGAAAAGAAGCTTGAATTTAAATTTGCTCACATGTAACAGTAATCTTCTTTATGGTTAACTTCTTTATGCTGTGTTTAAAAATGCTTTCCTTAAAAATTCTTGAAATTCTTTTAGGATCACGAACTTATTAATCCATATCACCTTCTTAAAGCATTATTGTTTTACCCTCACATTTACTTTTAAAATATTTTATGTATAGTCTATGATAAAACATAGAATGGTTTTTCTATTGTCCAAGGACAATTTATTTAAAAGTCTGTCGTTGTCATTGTTTTTGAGGGAAAACTTCATCACAAATCACTTCCTATCCTCATAGGACTGAATTTACTTTTAGACTCAGTTTTTTTCTTTTTCTTGATCTTTCCTAATACTAGTTACTGGTTTTTACTTTTTATTTTTTATTAGGTACCTTTTTATCCTATTCTTTTTTTATGTTTTTTTGTTTGTTTTTCAGTTTTTGGCCGGGGCTGGGTTTGAACCCACCACCTCCACAGGTGCCACCTTAATTAGGTACATTTTAAACAACAGAAATTTATTTTCTCGTAGTTTTGCAGGCTAAAAGTCCTAGATGAAAGTTTCAGTAGGGTTAGTTTCTTCTGAGGCCTCTTTCCTTGGGTCACAGATGACTGTCCTTTCCCTGTGCCCTTACATGGTCTTCCTACTTAAAAAGTCTTCATCTTGTATAAAGACAACTGTCCTTGTGGATTAGGGCCCACAGGAGAGACTTCATTTTACCTTAATTACCGTTTAAAGGGCCCTGTCTCCAAACACAGTCACATTCTGAGATTTTGGAGGTTGGGACTTCAGCATATGAATTGTGGGGAGAGAGACACAATTCAGCTCAGAACAGGAGGCGTTTCATCATGAGGAACAGACATGAAAGTGTTGGAACAAAGAGCTCACTGGGAGTGGGAGTGAGTGACAGGGCAGATAGGCTTCATGGGGGACGGGGGTGGGTTTGGCCAGGGGGAGCAGAGAGAAGACGTCCTCTCTAGAAAAGCCACCCTGCTCTTTTCTGCTATCATTTGTCTACTAAACAGATGTTAGATTTTGAGCAGGACCTGATGGAAATTTCATGACTCTAAGAAGAAACCATGGTATCCAAACAGAACTTTCTACCTGGAGGAGGCAGCTGCCACAGGATTGTCATCCTGGGTCCATAATCCCTGGGCCTCTGTGGCCTGCACTCCCAACTTGCCGTCCTTCCATGGCGTCGGGGTTCCGTGTCTCCCTTCAGCAGTTTATCTTGGGAGGTGAGGACATTTCTGGGTAGGGACAGCAAAGGAGGGGCTTCCGTGGTTGAACGTCCTACTTCTGAGTTGCATATCTGTGAGATACTGTATTTACTGAATTTTTAAAAATCTGTTTTATTCACTCTTTTTTTTTTCTTTCTGTTGATCACTCTGATGTATTTTAGTATGTTTTAAAAACAATTAATCTAGTTTTTTTCTTTATTTTTTCCTCAGCAAAACTAGCAAGCTCATCATTACCAGAAGTAGGATTATCAGAAACAAAGTTTTAAGTGTAATGATATGACACAAGCTACATATTATATAAATGAGAATAATTTAAATTGACTTGGGACATATGGACCATAGATACATTTTCTCACTCTTGCTTTTATTATGTTTGAATGTCATGGTCATGTAGCTAATTTTTATATGGATTGATATCTAAAGAAGATATTTTTATTTAAGATTTGAGTTGATTCAAAGCATAAATATATTAGTAATGACTGGGCTTGTATTTTGTAATGACAGCTTATAACTTTTTGCTGGTCCTACTATAAGAACAACTAAAATCATCCGTCCAAGCAACATAGAGCTGAGTATGTGAACAAATTGTTTATTCAAAGGGCCTGTTCACCTAACAGCAGTGAATAATTCAAAGATAGCCCAACAGAATTTTCCTGAATATTTCTTGCTATAATCTAGCAAGAATTTCAATTATATATATAATGTGTACATATATATACACACACTAATATGTATATATATAACATGTGTATATATGTATAGGCTCTGCAAATTATTCTAATATTGGCAATGTTTAGACTGTTTCATTTTCTCTGTAAGATCAGCTTTCTTCTCTGACTAAAGAGAAAACTAATCCTATTTTATGAAAAATCTCATCTTTCTCCAATGCATCAAAATAATTTGTTTTGATAGTGTTAGGAAACCTCTCCACTCAAGCTTCACACAGGAATTTCCAATTTAATCCCATTATGTCTAATATGGCATGGCCTTTAAACGCATTCAATTTCAGAAAGTAGGAAGGTGACTTATCTTTTGTAAAGATAATTTTTAAAATATTAAATTAACACGATCATAATTATTTTACCAATTTCAACCTCTAGGAGGGAGAAATAGAAATATGAGATAATTTTGGATAATTAGATATTCCATATATTCTTTAAAAAGTAACTTAATTATGTTTTCCTTAGTTTGTTCACATCTTGGCTTTCTCTTTGGGCTCGAAGATGTTGCCTACTTGAGTATCTTTAATATTTTCCCATTTCAAATAGATTACAGATAGACTCAAACATGTGCTAAGGGCAAAATGAGGTCTCAGATAACATAATCAATAAATAGTTATTCTCTCTTTTATCCATTTGCTATGAAAATCTCAACTTGCCTCCTTATTAAATAATAAATAATTATAACCCTAGATGAAAAATCTCATGTTTGTCAGAGCTCAATTCCAATATCATAATTATACATTTATGAATAAGCAAAATTGCACAATCTAGTGTCAAAAAATATAGATGAACCCTGCTCTATATTCTCTTGTAGCAAAAGTGGACACTTTATAACTTTTTTCTAAATTTCACACTGCCTCTTCAAATAAGAAAATTCAAAGAGTTATCATGAAAATCAAGAGATAATGCCCGTGAGTGCATATAAGAAAGTGGAAAGTTTTGTTATCAAAAATATTATTTTTATTGAATTGAAATCTGGCCTATAATCATTATAAAACAGGCTTATTTCTCAAGAGCTCATATTCTTGAAGACGAGATCAGACCTAACATTTTCAAGACTGTACTCTATGGATAAAAACATTAAAGACCATTATGCCAACCATCTGTTTCAATGTCTTAGGTACCTGCAGAGGTACCCCTCTCCTGTAGAGCCATAGCCATTCCTTTTCCTCTTCCTCAAACAAAATTCTCAACAGCATATGCTTAGACGAAAAGTGTGGTTTTCCAGAGACACTGAGCACAAGTACTATATACTATATGAATAGCACAAGTACTATTATTTGGATAGTGAAAACTAGAAACTAAAAGATATGTCTACTATCCTTATTTTCTTATCTATTTTTGAGATTTAACTATTCTTCAAAAATTACCATATATTTTAAGCCTTTATGGAAGATACATGTTCTTGAATTTTATCCAAACTACACTATTATAATGTTTATTCTAATTATAATTATGTTGTTATCACTTAGTTTACCTAAAATTACAATCATTGTTTAGAAAATTGCAGGAATCTCCAGTATTTTTATTGGCATTCTATTTGCTTACACCTTAAATGACTTTAAGTATATATCATTTCCGTATTGGAATGTGCTGTAATTCATTTTCTTTGAAACATAAACAGAGATGTGCTGAGTGCCCTACTTGGTCGCCGAATCCTTTGGGGAGCATATTGATTGAGCACAAAAGACGCATCCTCAGACCTGGCAGGTAGCAGACATATTAAACAGTAGGATATGCTTGCGTTTAGCATGACTCTAAAAATGACAGGAAACACAAATTTTATAATTTTGAACTTGAACAATATAACTAACCTATCTATGGGTAGACTATGCGATTTCTGAAGGATTTCAGGTTATCCATATCTCATTCTGGCCTCTGGGTGTAAGGAACGGCTGACAGCCACTCCCACCCAGTATGGAGGCAAATTAAATAAAATGAAGAGTCTGCCTTAGCCCTATAGGTTTTACCACGACCAGCAAGGCACTTGCACTCAATGTACTTTTAATAACCATGCCTTCCTTAGATACCAAAATACATGGTGGCCACAATTGCACATGAACTTTATGGCCACCTGTATAACTTCTATCTGGTCACGTTCAGCTTACAAGGCCAGAACTAAATGCATATTATGGTTTGTTTATTTGGAGCACAGACATTAATGGTGAAATTGTCAGTACTGTTAGGGGTTGGGGGTTCTAGTTCCCTGAACCCAGTTTATCTGGTTCAATTACTTGGCTGAGCTAGAAAGTTCAACCAAGACATGTCAGTAATTGAAAGCAAAAATGAATGGAAACAGAAAATAAAAATGGAGCAGCAAAGACAGTGTGAATAGAGAGCCAAAGTAATCTGCCCAAATTTCAATGTAACAAAAAGAAATTTAATTTAGGAAGAACATAGAGAACATTTAGGGTTCTTCTGAGAAAGTTGGAGTAGGTCCCTGTCATACAGAGAGGGAGGCACAAAGGCTGTGGGGGTGGGGGTGGGGTTATAAATACCTCCTCCACTTGAAACAGGTTGTGAGTCTTTCATTGGCCTTTCTGCACTGCAGGCAGTATTGTCCTTTTCTATTGGTCATTGACTGTCTCTTTCTGTTGGTCATTGGTTACCTAGGTTACCTCCTACCCACACTTTTCTGGGCCTTCCAGACCTCCTGGTTCCACAGGCCAGGTTTTCCTCCCACCCACTTTGAAGCCCCTTGCCTAGTGTCCCTGCTCAGGTGCTATTGTGTGAGTTATGTCCATCCCCAGTGAATGAATTCCTTGATCAGATACGGGTGAGTTACCTGGAAAAGCATTAAGTCTTGGGAATGCTTTAATAGTACATAGTAACAGTGAAAATGTTTATACTATTATTGGGGAATAGATTTTGTTTTATTATTTAAGTTTATTATACAGTCTAGCTTAAAGAATATTTAGTACCAAAAGTTATCTGAAGGCCAGTGTCGATAATTCAATGTCAGATTGCTGTTATTATGTCAAATTTCTATTACAAGTTAAATAGTTTTATTTAATGATATCATTTCTTGATTTTTCCCCCAAATACTTTTTTTTGCCTGTTTTTGGAAAGAGAAACCACAATCTGCTAGGTAATATCATTTAAAGCAGAAATACATTGATATTAATGATGGAATGCTGAGAGATGAATTTACATTAAATTTTGGGTGGGGAGAAATGGCTGTGGTAATTGAAAGTAAAAGCACTTCATTCTTGATATTGAACAAACTGGAAATGTAGAAGGTATTATAAAAATTAATTTGGATTTTATTATATTTTATTTTTATGCTCATAAAATAATTTGAGGAAAGTATGTGGTCTTTTAAAACAATCTCTTTTTCTTATTGCAACAATCAGCACTTGAAAGTAAAATTAATTTGTAGGAATATTTAGAGATTGAGTTCTTTTTTTTTGTTTTTTATTGTTGGGGATTCATTGAGGGTACAAGAAACCTGATTGCATTTGTTAGGTAAAGTCCCTCTTAGAATCCTGTCTTGCCCCCAGAAGGTGTGGAACACACCAAGACCCCACCCCCCTCCCTCCTTCCCTCTCTCTGCTCTTCCTTCCCCCCCACTCCCTCCCTCCTTCTCTCTCTCTCTGCTTTCCCCTTCTTCCCCCACTGTGTCATTAGTTGTCATTAATTGTCCTCATATCAAAATTGAGTACATAGGATTCATGCTTCTCCATTCTTGTGATGCTTTACTAAGAATAATGTCTTCCACTTCCATCCAGGTTAACACAAAGGCTGTAAAGTCTCCATTTTTTTTAATGGCTGAATAGTATTCCATGGTATACATATACCACAGCTTGTTAATCCATTCCTGGGTTGGTGGGCATTTAGGCTGTTTCCACATTTTGGTGATTATAAATTGAGCTGCAGTAAACAGTCTAGTGCAAGTGTCCTTAAGGTAAAAGTATTTTTTTCCTTCTGGGTAGATGCCCAGTAATGGGATTTTAGGATCAAACTGGAGGTCTAGCTTGAGTTTTTTGAGGGTTCTCCATACCTCCTTCCAAAAAGGTTGTATTAGTTTGCAGTCCCACCAGCAGTGTAAAAATGTTCCCTTCTCTCCACATCCATGCCAGCATCTGCAGTTTTGAGATTTTGTGACATGGGCCCTTCTTGCTGGGGTTAGATGGTATCTCAGGGTGGTTTTGATTTGCATTTCTCTAATAATTAGGGATGATGAGCATTTTTTCATATGTTTGTTAGCCATTCGTCTGTCTTCTTTAGAGAAGGTTCTATTCATGTCTCTTGCCTATTGATATATGGGATTGCTGGCTTTTTTCATGTGGATTAATTTGAGTTCTCTATAGATTCTACTTACAGTGACTGAATTCTAATGACACATTTTTCTAGTAAAAGCATCTTAGCTGATCTGGTCATCTTTAAGATTAGATTACGATAAATCTTGGACTTGCATAGTTTGCCTGATAATTTAATTGTGAAAAAATGAAAATATACATACTCATAGTCAATTGTTTGTACATGTCCACTATTTCAACAACCTGATATGAATTATCTTTGCTTTCCTAGTTTTAGGAAGTTTTTAATGGCATCCATTTTATATTTTTGTGCTATTTGGAATGCAGGTCATAAACTTTTGCATAGCATAACTCATGACATAAAATCCACATTCTGAAGTTAATTGTGAGCAATAAAGAAGGTACCCTTCTGTGCCACCTACATCTGCTACCTTCCCTAAAATTTCTAGCACTGACATGAGAGGTAGCAATTTTTGTTTGCTTGTTTGCTTCGGCTTTCTGTTCCTTCTCTTTCAATGAATGTTTTCTGAAGACTTTGGAGTAAGTAACTATCAAAAAACTGATTCTGCTGCTCTGAGGGACTTGTGAGGGACTTACAGATAGGGACTAACTAAGGACGTAGGCAAGGAAAGGCAAAAAATAATAATAATAAAGAAGAAAAAGAAAGAAAAGAGAAAGAAAAAAAAGAAAATGCTTCTCTACAGCAAGGACCAAGGAGTTTGATGACTAGTGTTACAAAGGGCATATTACTGTCACTACCTCCATGATTCTGCCCACTGTAAGATCACCCATTTTAACCTCCTGAACAGAAAATTTTCTCTTGTCACCAAAAGGAATTAAAACTTCTTCTTTTTATACCAAAACTGAGGCCTGAACACAAAGATTCCCAGAAATGAGCAGGAATCAATAAACACAATGCCCTACAAATAAAAAGAAATATCACTGTAAGATAATAAACAAAGCATATGCCATTAACATTTTCTTGGCTATTTTAGAGGGAAAAGCACTCTTGATAGTAACATGTTACAAAGACTGGAAACATAAGGAGTACATCTAAATAAATGCATAAAAATTTAAAATGTATGTGAGAATAATAAAAGCTCCAATTCAATTAGGCAATGTTCTATTTAAGGTAAGTAAAAAAAAGATGGAAAAGAAATGGATAAAAGCAAATCAAAACATTTTTAGGGAGGACTAAAACAGAGACAATTCTGCTAGCTGGTGCTTCTTTAGATTTCTATAAATGCAAAAACAGACCTTTTCTATATTTGTTTGGCACGAGCTGAGAACTCTTTCTTGGCCAGTACCATGGCCATTGGAGGCTAACCCTGCAGGGTGGCATACAACCACAGCTGTCTGCTATGTTGTTACTTAGGAACGGAGCACAGCATTTAAGAGTGTTAAAACTGAAGAGTAGGAAACTCCACGATTTAAAAGTGGAAGAAGTAAATGACTTGGTCTGATATTGTAGATAAGCACCTATTATTTTCTCCAATCCATAAAACATCAAAAATTTACAGTCTGATTCAGATGTTTTTTGCTAAGAATATTTTCTTCAATTAAAAAATTAGAAAGTCAAATTCTCTATACAGCAGTTTTGGACACAAGCATAACTTTTGATAAATGATAGGTTGTTAGTATCTCAAACCCAGTATGGCTAAATTGTATGCTAGAAGTGTTAGGACCAAAATCGCCACTGAGAGACCACCGTACGCACGTGTAAAAGCAAGGGAGTATCTTTATTCAAGCATATGCCTGAGTCACTCCACCCTACAGTGTAGCTGCAGAGGGGTGACCCAGAAATGGAGCCAGGGGAATGTTTTTAAAGGTACATAGGGGAATTCCATCAGGCGTTTGTCGGGAGGGGTTGCCTTTAGCTGAGCTGTTGTCTAGGGGTGCTTGGTTCCACCGGATACACAGGCGGTGCCATAGGGTGAGTTTGCGTCAGACACTTTCTAGGAAGGGATGCCTGTCCACTTCTGATAGGCTGGCCCCACCTGGGCTGATCGGTCCTGCCAAGAAGGGGCATCATTGTGGTCTTTTTCTGTAATGGGGCTGGGTTCCAAAATGAAGCTTTACTTACAAAATGGAGTCACATTTGGCCTCTTCATTCCCTCCTTGAGTTTGTTGCTATCTGGGCCAAATCATGGGCCCAGGGGGGTTTCTTGTTCTAATGGCTGATACCATGACCTCAAGACTAAAACCTGGACAGTATTGACCTGTTCTTTGATAAAAGATATTAACTTATTTAGAACATAGGAACCAAAGGTTAGAGTGAGTATGAAGAGTATTATGGGGCCAATTAGGGCAGAAATCAAAGTAGTTAGCCAGGGAGACCGATTAAACAGTGACTCATACCAGGAGGTCTGCTGCTGTCGTTCCAATTCCCTTTCTCTCAACCTTTTTTGTAGTTGTGCCATGGAATCTCTTATAATTCCTGAACGGTTGGTGTAAAAGCAACACTGTTCTCCTAGTGTGGTGCATAGACCACCTTGTTGCAGGAGGAGCAGGTCCAGCCCTCTCCAATTATGTAATACTAGTTCTGCCAATGAAGATAGGGACTCTTCTAACAGGCTAATGGAGTTTTCTATTCTTTTCAAATCTAGGTCTATGGCAGTTTTGAGTAACTGATAATTTTGTCCTATATTATTAGGGCCGAGGTCCCCACTCCAGTGGCGCCAGCAATCCCTAGCCCTACTAGTGAGGAGATGAGGACCACGGCAGCACCTACTACCCGTCTGGTTCTGGGGCCCATTTGGGATGGGAAAAGGCAATTTGTATCTGATCTTCTGAAACATAGGTTATTATGGGGAACAGTTGGACCATGATGCAGTACCCCGAGGTTTGGTTTAAGATTGTGCCGTGCACACAGGGAGTTAACTCTGTTGTGCAGGCCCACTAGGTGCTGGGGGCTGGGGTGTAATAAGTATTATCCTGGCTATGCTGTGTGCTGTTGCACAGGGGGTAGGGGGAGTTTAGTGATAGTGAGGAAATTAGACAGGTTCCCTGTCCTTGGACTTCTTGGAGGCTTACTCGAGTTCTTTCTTCCATTGGCAGTGGCTGGAAGTATTGGTAGTGCTGAAGGCGCTGTTTAGAGCTAAAGCCTGATAAAATGGTAGTTGGGGGGCTTAGGCACAACCAGCACTCCCAGGTTAGACTGGGGTGCAGGAATTTAGGACCCAGTAGGTGCCTTGCAAAAGGTTCCAAAGGGAGGTGGTCCCTTGGGTTTCAGGCTCCTCTGGAGTGTTCTGGGGCAGCAGCAGGATGTCGGGTTTGGGTGGTGGAATTCCTAATATTGGGAAGCCATTCGGGGGGTCCTGTCTGCGTGTTAGTATTCAAAAATGAACTAGGTCCCACAGGCATGACTACGGGTACCACTGGGGGCCGTTGTAGTCTCTGGACAGTGAAGAGGAGTCCGTTGTCATACCCGGACTGGTAAAATCTTAGCCCCCATGTTTTACCCATCTCCCACCCTTTAGTTTTCCTGGCCTGCTCTGTGAAAGTTAGGGTCAGGGGGTTACACAAAGGTCAGCTGCATGGTCCCCTTAGTCCCCTCTTAGTGATGCCCCACCCCACTATTGTTGACCCAGTAGCTTTGTGGACTTGGATGAGATCAGTTTTGACAGGAATGTACCAGCTAAACCAGCCAGAACACTCATACCCGCAGGAGGGGCAATAGAAGTCTTGGGATCCCCCATATTTTCTTACCCAGTCTCGCCCCCTGTCTGTCCCAGGACAAACATAGAAATAGGTGTTGTATAAGGCTGCTCTCTGGGATGGCCGAGTACAGCCAGGGACCCAAGCTTCCCCTGGCGTTTGATCATGTATGTCCCAAGTGCCAGCAGCGAGGGCACACAAGTCAAATTGGAGGGTTGGCCACCAAGTATTGGGGTGGTGAAGGCCTGAAGTCTGATTCACAGTGTGGCCTGTAATAGCACTTACAATTTTCCAGGTGACGTTGACTAGAGCGTGGGGGTTGTTCAGGGCACAAAGGGGTAATAAAGTTAGTAAGGCAAAAAAAAAAAACATTAGGGACAGTCTTAGGGGGGACATCTCTGCAGCTTGAGCTTCAGTGGATTCTTGGATGGCCAGATTCTCCAGGCAGGTTGGTAGTCTTCCTTTTCTGTGTGGGGGTTGGCAGACTGAAAGTAGGAGTGGTGGACCCACGCCACGATCCCATTGACTTCCACGGCGGTTGGGGTAGTCAGGATGATGACATATGGTCCTTTCCACCTCAGCTCAAGGGTTTCTTTTCGATGGCATTTGATGTACACCCAATCTCCAGGCTGATATCTGTGAGGCTCAGGCAGGGGGTCCTTTTCATATACAGCTCACAGTTGAGGCCATATCTCTTGCTGGATAATGTGTAGTAAGTCCAGAGAAGAACAGAAGTCAGAGTGATTAAATTCTGTTACTAACTCAGGCTTTAGGTTAGGCAGGATGGGGGGGGCGGCCTTCCTAACAATATTTCAAAGGGAGTTAAACCAAAGGTGTAAGGGGAGTTTCTTACTCTATGAAGAGGAAGGGGAGGAGAGATACCCAGTCACTGCCAGTTTCTAAGGTTAATTTACTTAATGTTTGCTTTAAGGTTCTATTCATTCTCTCTACCTGTCCTGAACTCTGGGGCCTAAAGGCACAAAGCAATTTCCAATTAATATTTAGGAGAGAGGCTAGGCTTTGCTGTATTTGGGAAACAAAAGCCGGCCGTTGTCAGATCCTATTTGGGTGGGCAGTCCATACCTCAGGATGATGTCTTCTGGTAGCTTTTTGCTTACCATGGTCACCGTCTTTGCCTTGGAGGAGAAGGCCTCCACCCATCCTGAAAAGGTATCTGAAGACTAAAAGATATTTGTACCCATATTTACCAGGTTTTATCTCAGTAAAGTCTACTTCCCAGTATGCCCTGGGTCAGGTTCCTCTTTCCCGTGAACTGGGGGACCTGGTAGTGGACTTGGCATTCACCATCTTGCACGTTGGACATTTGGAAGTGACTAATTGTGTTTTGGTGTTGAGGTTAAAAACCTTGAGGGGGACTTTCTGCAATAAGTCTTCAATTTTCCATAGTCCCATGCGTGTGCTGTGATGAATTTGGTGTACTAGTTCCAAGCCAAGCTTGGTGTATAGAACCACTCATCTCTTTGGTCGTGTAGGGGGACCTTTTGTCTTATCTGCACTAGATCCTCTTTCATGTACTCACGGCTGGGCAGTGTGGGTGCAGGCACAGGGGGCAATGGTGCCATCAGAGCCGGGGTAGCTGGAGGGCTGGTACTGAGGGCTGCCTCTCGTGCAGCAGCATCTGCTTAGCAGTTTCCCCTCACCACTGGGGTGAGGGGTTTTTGGTGTCCAGGGAAGTATATTATGGCTACCTTCTTCAGCATCCAAAGAGCCTGGATGAAGTCCAATATTTCCTGCTTATTCTTTTTTTTTATTGTTGGGAATTCATCGAGGGTACAATAAGCCAGGTTATATTGAATGCATTTGTTAGGTCAAGTCCCTCTTGAAATCGTGTCTTGCCCCCAAAAGGTGTGGCACACACCAAGGCCCCACCCCCTCCCTCTTTCCCTCTCTCTGCTCTTCCTTTCCCCACCCCTCCCTCCTTCTTTCTCTCTCTGCTCTCCCGTTCCCCAACTCCCACTGTGACCTTAATTATCATTAATTGTCCTCATATCAAAATTGAGTACATAGGATTCATGCTTCTCCATTCTTGTGATGCTTTACTAAGAATAATGTCTTCCACTTCCATCCAGGTTAATATGAAGGATGTAAAGTCTCCATTTTTTTTTAATGGCTGAATAGTATTCCATGGTGTACATATACCACAGCTTGGTAATCCATTCCTGGGTTGGTGGTGTTCTTGTCTTTCCTTCTGCTGTTAATAACCCTCTTTCCCAGTAGATGGCACTGTGCAAAGGCATAGCTGCTGTCAGTGTATACATTTAGTCGCTTGCCCTCACCCATTCGGAGGGCTTGGGTTAGGGCAACAAGTTCTGCCCTCTGGGCTGAAGTTCCCGGGGGCAGAGGTTCAGCCCATACTACCTCAGTTTCTATAGTTACTGCCGTCCCTGCATAACTGGTCCCATCTTTGATGAAACTACTACCATCCATATACCAGGTGTCATAGGCCTGAGGCAGGGGCCAGTCCCAGAGATCGTCCTCATGCAATAGGCTTGACTTAGGATTTTGGCACAGTTGTGAAGTGGCCCTGCCAAATCTGGGTCAGGCAGCAGGATGGCAGGATTGAGGGCTGAGCTAGAACTGAATAGCATTTTGCGGGGTTTAGGAGTAGGGCTTGGTAATGAGTCAGTCTGGTGTTTGTCAGCCAGTGATCAGGTGGCTGCTTGAGTACCCCCTCAATGGCATGTGGGATTGTTATAGTTAGATTTTGTCCCAAAGTTAATTTGTTTGCATCTTTGAGCAGTAAGGCAGTGGCAGCAAGGCAGGGAGGCCATTCTGCCACCACGGGATCTAATTTCTTAACAAATAGGCCATGGGTCTCCTCCACGGTCCTAGGGTCTGGGTTAGTACTCCCTTTGCTATCCCCGCTCTTTTGTCCACATATAAGTGAAAGGGTTTTGTGATATCAGGTAGGGCTAAGGCCGGGGCGCATAGGAGTTTAGTCCTTATGGCCTCAAAAGCACGGTCCATGGATTCTGTCCACACTAGAGGTTCCTGGCCTCAGGTTGCTTCATACAGTGGCTTTGCCTTTTCTGTGAACCCTGGGATCCACAGCCGACAGAATCCTGCAGACCCCAGGAATTCCCTGACTTCCCGTCAGGTTTTGGGGGTAGGGATTTTTAGGATAGTTTCTTTCCTTGACTCTGACAGCCACCTCTGTCCCCCATTGACTATGTAACCCAAATAGGTTACTTGGGTCCTACAAATCTGGGCCTTTTTGGCTGCAGCCCTGTACTCGCAGTCACTGAGAGCCTTAAGTAAGTTACAGGTGGCCTGCCAGCACTCGTATTTACTGTCCGCAGCCACTAGGAGGTCATCTACATACTGGAGTAGACTAACATTGGGATTGTCCCTCCGGTACTCACTGAGGTCTTCATGCAGCGCCTCATCAAAAATGGTGGGGGAGTTCTTGAATCCTTGAGGCAGCCGTGTCCAAATAAGTTGTCTGTTGAATCCATCTGTGGGGTCATGCCACTCAAATGCAAACATAGGTTGGCTTGAAGGGGCCAGAGGCAGGCAGAAGAATGCATCCTTTAAATCTAGGATGGTATACCATCATCGGATGGGGGGTAAGGTGCTCAACAAGGTGTAGGGGTTAGGCACTGTAGGGTGGATGTTGGCTGTCTATTTGTTGACTTCTTGAGGTCCTGGACTGACCGGTAGTCATTGGAATTCAGTTTCTTGACAGGTAGCAGGGGTGTGTTCCAGGGCGATTGGCATGGAACCAACACCCCTAGCTGTCTCAAACTCCTCATGTGGGGAGTAGTGCCTTCTAGAGCTTCCCTAGACATGGGGTACTGCTTTACTTATATCGGCAGGACCCCGGTCTTAATACCACTACCACTAGAGGGCGGTGGGTGGTGTGCCCCATCCCCCCAGTCTCCACCCATGCCTTTGGGAATTCAGACAGCCTTTCTTCTAGGTCTGGTGATGGGTAGGGACCAGTCTGAGTCTCATGGAGTCGGTGCTCATCAGACAGCAAGACCGTTAACACACAAATGGGCTCCCCATTAGCATGGGTGACTTGCATCCCTTGAGGTTGGAGGTGGATATGGGCTCCGATCTTTGTTAGTAAATCTCTCCCCAACAAGGGGTAGGGGCACTCGGGTATGACCATGAAAGCGTGGGATACCTGGCTGGTCCCTAGGTCCACTGTCCTTCGCGTAGTCCATGAATACTTGTTGCCCCTTGAACCCATGACTTGACTGGACAGCGCCCCAAGTGGTCATTTGAGGATGGAATGCTGCACGCCCCTGTCCACTAGGAAATCAACAGGTTTCCCCTCCACCTTTAGGGTTACCCTGGGTTCGGGGAAGGGCTGCGAACCCTGTCCCCTCTAATCACTCAGTTAGCCCAACTCCAGGACTCAAGCCACACCGCAGGCTCGCGATGGTAACTCCGGACATTCTCTCTTCCAGTGTCCCTGCTTCTTACAAAAAGCACATTGGTCTTTCTTGAGAGGAGCCCTTTCATCCCCCCAGTTTTCTGGCTTACCTTCTCCTCACTGGGGGTGTCATAGTGACCTATTTGTTGCTCCTGTCATGGCTAGCAGTACTTTGGCCAGGCCTTGGGTGTGCTTATTATTAGCTGTGATAAATGATCTAGTCTGTTGTTCTTCTGGGGTTTCTCGGTTATTGTACACGTTCTCTGCCACTGCTAACAGTTCCGAGATGGTCTTATCTACCAGTTGCTCCAGGCGCTGCAGCTTCCCACGGATGTAGGGTGCCACCTGGTTCATGAAGGCCATGATTACCGCTGATCAGTTTATGGGGTCTTCAGGGTCCATGGGAGTGTAAGTACGATATGCCTCTAGGAAGCACTCCAGAAAAGCCCCAGGGGCCTCCTCCTTACCCTGGTGGATCTGAATAACTTTGGCCAAATTAGTTGGTCTCCAGGCTGCCGCTCGGTGGCCCTTTTTGAGAACGTGGCGGTAGACCTGGATTCCCCTCTTACCTTTGGTGGTGTTATAATCCCAGTCTGGCCAAGTGAGGGGGAACGCTTCTGCCACCCTCTCAGGGTTGGAAGTAGGGTTCCCATTGTCCCTGGGGATGAGCTTCCATGCCTCTGCCAGGATTCTCTCCCTGTCCTCTGTTGTGAATAGAATCTGGAGGAGTTGCCTGCAATCGTCCCAGGTGGGCTGGTGGGTGAACAAGATGGAATCTAACAAATTAATCAGCACACTAGGCTTCTCGGAACATGGGGGAGTCTGCATCTTCCGATTACATAGGTCGTTTGTAGAAAATGGCCAGTACATGACATTTTGGCACCCCACGGCTCTTAAGGGGAAGGCCGTGGAGTCTGGTTCAGGACTCTCTCTATGAGCTCTTTCCCTTTGGGTTCTTCCCCTAGTGTGCGGTCCCTCCCCTGCCCCTGCCCCCCATGGGTCCTACCGCGGCCTGGTATGGGGGTCGTGTTCGCTGCTGTATCTGCTGCACCCTAGAACAGTTCCTGACCTATAATCAGTGATCAACAAATATTTGTTGAATGAAGGAAGGAATGAATGGGTTAATGATGTTGGAATATTTCCTCAGTTTATATCACTCTTCAAAAAGAAGGATGTTTAAATGCTACTAAACTAATTACTAGTATCTAGAGGGGGGGAAATTGCTGTCAAAGAATGAACATGTGTATATTTTCAAAGAAACTAGAAGTAGTCTAATAAACATTTTTTATCACACCTGTGGCTTTAACGACAAATGTGCAAACAACATAAAATAGGTATTCTCTGTCTTTTCTGCACTCCAAATGATGGCAAAATCCGAAGCAATCCTTAAAAGTTTGAGAAATATCAACGTTGGAAAAAATCAAAATAGTTTGAGTGAATAAATGACAGATATATATATATAGAAATAGCGTGTAAGTATCTATTTTGACAGTCTTTGGTTCCTAAAATCGTTTCTGCGAAATGTGAGATTGTTTCCTAAACAAACTATGGTAAGTTTATTTGGAAAATTTGTACCTCCGTGATAAGCAATTAGCACTCACAAGGGCTAAGGAATTGTGTGTTTGAAAGGTGTACAAGCATTGATTTCCATTTGGCTGGCAGAGTTTTGAAACTCCCGTTTGTCTAGCTCAGAAGCCCATTACTACTGCTTTGTCTTCCAGTAGGCTAAGATTTCTCCCCTAATGCAGATCCATATCCAAGTAAACTCTTGATCTTGTATCAAATGTAGTGGAAAACACTCTTACTTTTAAAGAGAACTTCCTGATCTACCAAGACCTTCCATTTCATGGCATTTCTGCCTGCAATTTCTTAGTAGACATCGTTATTTCAGATTACTAAAATGAAGACAGCGCGCGTGCGCGCACACACACACACAAATGTAGTGGAAGTCTAGCCTTTGATTGTTTTTGCAAGTCTCATAGTTTATAGACTTGGAGAATGATCATGTTGGCTGACTTTTCATAATCTACTCATGTGTTAATTAACTTTGTTTTATTACACAGTAAATTTTTGTAATATTAGAGATTTGGATGTCATGTAATATTGTAGCTTCGGATGTCATGAGTTGTATTTTAATAAAATAAATTTAATCATATTGCTTAATCAAATATTAATCATTGAACTTGTCTTATTAAGCACCTTGTTGTGACATTTAATATGATAAAGTAAATTTGTATTGACGCTAGTTTGCAGTTGTAAAGCATAAAATTTGAGCCTGCATTATGTGTACACTTCTCTCCAGGCAAAATACTCTTAGCAGATTTCACAGTATACGGTCTCTACCAAGATATAATACGATCTGTATTTATTTACACACTACTTCATGGCCAGGACAACATACATGTTTTAAAGAGAAATATTTGCTGTCAGCGAATATAACTAGTCATAATTACAGAAATATTATAACTAGTCATAATTATACAAATATCAGTTGACATCTCCAAAGAAAGTTGTGCTTATCAATTTTTGTTTTATGCATTTTAAAGTTCTGATATTAAGTTCATACACATTTAGGATTGTGTTTTTCTTAAATGAATATACCTTTTTATCATCATGAAAAGTTTCTCTTTCTTCCTTGAAATAGTGATAGTATGTGTTCGGGAATATTGTTTATCTGAAAAGCTTCTCCAGACTCCTTACAGTCGATTTATTATTGTTTCACTAATGCCACTAATGTTAACGTTAGTTTTATCTCTTTTATGTTTAATTTGTTTTATATTTTGGGAAGTAAATGGTTTATTTGTTTTATCATATAATTTGTCAATTCCTACTTTTTTAGAGCTCTGATACCTACTTTTTAAAAAGAATTTTGAGTGTAATTATCGATACAGCTGGACTTAAAATTATAGTTCTCCTACTTGTATTTTACTTTTTTCCTTTCATTTTATTTTTACTATTTGTTTATTATCTGTATAATGTTTTATATATGGTTGCTATAGATTAAATAGGTGCTTTTTGATTTATCCTAGTCTACCCTTGTGTAACATACCACTTCATATATAAGAATTTTGTAACTGAATATTTCTATTTCCACTTTGCCCTTTGGATTATTGACATACAATTTCCTTCCATATACAGTGTAAATTCTATGATTTCTTGCTATTTGTTTGCTTTAAACATTAAATAATCTCGTAAACAACATAGTAAGAAGAAAATCTTTCTATTTGCCTATTGACTTAACGTTTCTCATGTTTCATTCCTTTGTGAAGTTTAGTTTCCATCTGGTGTCATTTTCCTTCCCCCAGGAGGAACCTTCTCTTAATAGTTTTTTTAGTGTTTGTTTGTTGGCAGAAAACTCTCCCAGTGTTTTTTTTAACTAAAAAAAATTACATTTTTTAGACTTAAGTTTTGAATAGATTTTTGCTGGATATAGACTTCCATTTGACAATGTAGTTCCATTTTACTCTGATTAATTAAAATGTTTCTGAGGAAAAAAGCCTGCAATAATTCTTGTTTCTGTTTCAAGTTTGCAGAACATCTTCAATCTGTGAATTTTTAGTTTTCATCAAATTTGGAAAGTTTTTTTGACATTAATTCCTCAAGTATTTTTTCCTGCCCATCTTCTCCCTTTAAAAGCTGTAATTTCACATGTATAATAAAGTTTAGTATTTCTCACAAATCATATGCAATGTTTATTTTTTGTCTTTTTTTCTTTGTTTCAATTTATATAATTTCTTTCAAATTCACTAATCTTTTCTCTTGCTATGTCTTATTGCCTTTAATCATATCTAGTGAATTATTCATTTCATTTTATTTTCATTGTAGAAGATTCATCTGGTTACATTTTTTTTTATATTATATTTCTTACCTAATTGTACATGTTTTCCTTTAAATACATGAACCAATTTATAACAATTATTTTATTTTATGACATGATGTTTGTCATTTTGGTCATGATTCTATTAATTAAGATTTCTCTTTGGGGCAGCACCTGTGGCTCAAGCAGTAGGGCGCCGGTCCCATATGCCGGAGGTGGCAGGTTCAAACCCTGCCCCGGCCAAAAAAAAAAAAAAACACTAATAAAAAAAAAAAAAAAAGATTTCTCTTTGTTAAGAGTTAACATTTTCCTGCTTCTTGGTATGTACAATAATTTCTTAAGTGATGCTTGTCATTGTTTTTGATGTCATTGAGTGCTGGGTTGTCGTGTGTGTGTGTATGTGTGGGTGTGTCTGTGTGTGTTTTATGATGGATGGGTTTTATTTGAGTAAGCACTTAAATTACTTGGAGATTGACTTGACTTTTTTTTTCAAGGCTCATTTTTAACCTTTGTTTTGTGTGTTCGGAAAGGCCTTTATTTTTGAGGCAAATTGAGTTCTTTAACTAAGATGATAATGTCTAAGAACTCTACTAGATTTCCATGGGAACTCTCCCCTCTGGGAGGTGAGAATGTGGGAAATGTGAGCAACAAGGTGGCCATCTATAAGTTAGGAAGGATGACCACACCACACACCAGCCTTGATGGCACTTTGATCCTGGACTTCCAGCCTCCAGAATTATACATCTAAGAAAATAAATTTCTGCTGTATAATCCACCCAGTTTGTGATATTCTGTTATGGCAACACCAAGCATAATAATACCAGTTATAATATTGTATTTCTTAAGTGATATCTTTACCAAATATGCCAAAATGTTCCTGTTGATTTTCTGGGAAGAACTACATAGCTCTGTATTATAGGGCATATATATACATACATATATATATATATATAAATATTTGTCAATACAAAATAATTTAAAAATAAGACTTTGAATAAAAATAGATGTAGCACTCTCTCTATATATATATATTTATATTTATAGATATATATCTAGATACATGATGAATACATTCTAAGCAAAGATCTCTCTCCATTAGATGACAGAACATTTGCAAAATATTGTATTGTATCTAGGACGTAAGAGGATTCTGTAAGCAGTAGTTGTCTTCTTCTCTTCTCCTTCCTAACCTCTACTGAATAGATGGATTGGTCCATGAGTATAAATCATTATTTGTAGCTACTAACATGTACAAATACCTAAAACAAAGTACAGTGTTTCTTGTTTGCAAAATAATAAACTCTTTTGGTCTGAAAAGTAAAAGTCGCAGCATTTTCTCTTCCTAATAAATGTAATAGAACATGAGTACTCTATCATGTTTCCCAAGGAGATCTGAACTTTGCTAAATATTGAATTCCGATTTACATTTTTAAGGCTTGTGAGCTAGTGATTTATCAATAGTCATCTTAGTCCCAAATCTGCCCCTGGACATTGATGATACTGCCAGTCTGGGAGCAGTAGGAGAGGATGTAATAATGTGGCCTCTTACTTTCAGGTATTAGAGTGGAATTATACAGTAACCTCTGAACTCAGTTTTTCTAACATATTCCTTATCTTTTCAAGGTCAATTAAACACTAAAAAAGCTATATATAAAGTGCTAGTTTGGAGTCTGCAGTAAATAAAAATCATAAAACGCTCATCAGTATATTACCATCTGTAATTAATCTATTCAATTTTATAAATTGGATGGAAACTGACAAATTCAGAATCTGCACCACCACAATTAATTGCTATAATGTTCATGGATCTGTGCTCAAATGGATATAAAGTATTTAAAGTCAGCTTTATAGGAGTTTTCTTCCAATGGCTTACATCTTCCATTCTCAACTGGAATAGGGACACTTTGATGGGCATCTATGGGAAAATCTGTGGAACTGACCTATCACAGTTTAACTAACTCAATGCTAGAATGCAGGAAATTGTAAGAGATCATGTCATATTTTATACCAGCTCCAAACTCTAGACCTGAGACGTTCAGTCAAAAATATTTTATTAATAAAATTATGTTTTCATTTTTCTTATCAGATCGTTTCAGTAATGTCATTTTTAATGACAGTCCTTATTTGGAAATGTATCTTAATTGTTTTTTAGATGATTTATTATTTTCTTTTTTTATTGTTTCAGGTTGAGTGTACAAAGAATTAGGTTACACTGTTTGCATTTGTTAGATAAAGTCCCTCTTATAATTGTGTCCCACCCCCAAGAAGTGTGCCATACACCCTAACATTGTACCCATAAAGTGGAAGCACACGCATCTCCTCCACTCTCTCCCCACTGCCTCATACCCCTTCCCCACCATTAAACTGATTTGAGTTTTTTTCTTATGTGGGTGTGTATTAGATCATTTACTGGTTTCATATTAGTATTGAGTACATTGGATTCTTGCTTCTCCATTCTTGCAATACTTTACTAAGAAAAATGTGTTCCACTTCAATCCAGGTTAATACAAAAGATATAAAGTCTCCATCTTTTTTAATGGCTGAATAATATTCCATGGTATACATATACCATAGCTTGTTAATCCATTACTGGGTTGGTGGGCATTTGGGTTGTTTCCACATTTTGGCAATTGTAAACTGAGCTGTGATAAATTATCTAGTGCAAACGTTCTTATGATAAAATGAACAATCTAATATTTTTATTCCCTTCTTTCCTCTTTTCTACCAAATAGCTATGAAGAAAGGGGAACTTAAACTATGGAAATATGCTAACTTTACCAAATACTATTCAATAAATGCTTTTATGAAGAAAACATTTTTGACCCCTTTTACCTTAAATTATTTACAATCCTAATTTCCTTAAAGATTTTCTTCTTGGATGTTTGGACACCAGAAAATGTCACAAGTTGTCAGGTTAAAAGTCATTCTGATTAATGAACACAATACTTTTATTGATGGTTTGATAAAATTAAATAAATGTGCCTTGTGTTGTTCACATCTTCCATTTAATTGGAGTTTAAATTTGAATTGTTGGTCATGCAATAGGTATATTTCTTGAATTGTAGGAGATAAAAAGTTAAAACCTAAAGAGCTGCAATTGTTTTGTCCTACATTGGATTGAGGTCAGTGAATTGATCATAGAGTAAAATACAATATTTGTACATAAATATTATATCTTTGTTCATTATAAATTTACATTCCACTATAAAATGACTTTGAAGTAAGTCTTAGGAATCACTAATATTAAAGCCCCTCTTTTCCTACCAATAAGTGACCCAGTTTGATCAATTTGTATTTCTATTCAAATATTCCTCTGATTTTAATTTTAACATGGGAAAATTTTATTATAGTGTGATTTTTTTCATGTGAGTTTACAGAATCATGATAAATAGGCGAATCTTTATGAATCATAATTAAAACATGATATATGTGTTTATTCTTTCCCCAAAGAGACAGTGCCCATTTTTGGCATCAATTTAACTAAGAGATTATAGATATAGTGAAATCATACTTCTGTAATAATCGTGTTTATATCATTTTCCAAGATTTATCCAAGAAGTTTCTACTTGGCATAATTGAGCCTTCTAGGATGATTAAGTTACTTAAGCACCAAATTGATTTACATATTTTAATTGTTTTTATAGATACTTGATCACAAGTGCCATGAGGACGCAGCACTTTCTTCCTTGCCTTTATCTTCTTGGCTCTTTGTGCAACATTTAGGGAGTGCTATGACCATGAGGTGTAATGCTGATGGGATAAGTGGGTCTTGAAAAACACAAGTCGAAATTTAGTTGGATAAGTGCAACAGTCATGAAAAATCCATTTTCCTTGTTTTGTGTGCTGATGTTCTCTGTTAATTTTGGTGCTCTGACTGTAATAGCTGAGATGGCTAGGCTGCCATTGTGTTTCTCTAGATGTCACTAGTTCTTCAGTCATTTGTCAGTGGTGTCCTTGTAACCACCAACACCAAATATCACACTTCTTTTACTATAAATGAGATCTCTGGTATAATCTAGAAAAACCGAAGGGATACATTTGTTGAGGAAACTTTAATCAGTTACATTATTTGGCTTTCCTTACCTCTAAGGCATTGCACTAATTGAAACTTCAAAATGAAAGTTATTTTTATTTTTTTTGCTTTTAAATAGGTTTATAATCTATTCCGAAAGTCCCTGATGTTACATAACAATTTCTGTAGAGAAGAGTTACAATGTATAGCAATATGAACATGCAAACAACTTTTTCATATGTACCACAATCAAGTGACTTAACCAAGAATAATAAGCACATTATTGAATTAATTTGTTAGTGATTTCTTGAATATTTCTTTTCTATATGAACTGACCCATAATATATTGTATTTGAAAAATGACTCTGAATTCCCAAAGGAATGTTTTTGGAAACTGAATATTCTTACGTATAGAATGCCTGAATTCCTAGAAGGATGAGTTTTGGTGGTTTCTCTGTGTGACATTCATGTATGTTTCTAGTGTCAGATGACAGTCACCTGGGAGTTTTTTTATTCTTCCCACTTCAGACTACCGGAGACACATTCAGTAAAGTCTTTAAGCCAGTGATTCTCTGCTCTGGGGAGATTTTGCTCCACAGGGAATATTTTCCAAAGTGTAGAGACATTTTTGGTCACCTTGAGAAGCAGGTTGATACTGATACCCAGTGGTAGATGTCAAAGATAATTAAATAATCTTGCAATACATAAACATACAACAAAGAGCCCAAAATATCAATATCTGATTCCATTGAGAAACTCTGCCTTAGATTGAGAAATCATTAAAATCAGTGATATAACTTTATTACTTATGCAGGGAAAGGACTCTATTTCTAGAAAATGGCTTTTGAAATACAGTATTTATATGTATTTTAGGAGACCATTTTATACACTAAAGGTATTTGTTATGAGTGAAACATCCTTCACAGTATCTTTCACTCCATCCCCTACAAAAGGAAAAACACAGAAAAATAAATAAAAATCCAATGGATAAACCATAGATATGTATGGATGTTTGATTAATACTTGTTTTTGAGAGGTCATAATTCTGTTTTGCTTATATTATAGTTTAGATATTTGAGATTCAGAGGGATCAAATTATCGCCTTCTAGTCACACATTCGAACCATTTTGTGCACAGTAAGCTTTTTAATTCTGTAAATTGAATAGCTTTTCTATGTGCGTTTTATTGGGATATTTTTATTTGTTGAGATGGAGTCTCACTTTGTTGCCCAGGTTAGAGTGCCATGGCCTCAGTCTAGCTCACAGCAACTTCAACCTCCTGGGCTCAAGTAATCCTCTTGCCTCAGCCTTCCGAGTAGCTGGGACCACAGATGCTCATCACCATGAGTGGCTAATTTCTTTTTCTATTTTTAGTAGAGACAGGGTCTCGCTCTTGCTCAGGTGAGTCTCAAACTCATGGGCTCAGGCAATCCTGCCACCCCAGCCTTTTTTTTTTCATTTACTTCATTTTTTTTTTTAAATCATAGCTGTGTACTGCTTTGAACTTCTTTCACAAATGATTAACGATCTTTAAAATCTCATGGCATTGAAGATCCTAAGATCCTCTCAAAGCACACCAGTTGAAAATCACTGGGCTAAAAGCCCATAGTTGTTATAAGCAAGAATCTAGGGTGGACAACTTTTAATTTTTAGTCAGATTATTTTTGTAAACTGCATCATCTTTTAAAGCCTTAGTTGTTCTACCTGTAGATGGAAATAATGTTGACCTCACAACACAAGTGTATGTGATAGTTATGAAGTGCCTAAAAATGTAACCTAACACTTTCTGAACACTGGTCCCCCTGCCTTCAGCCCCAGGATCCTGAAACTTTCCTAGCTTCCACTTCCTCATCTGTAAAATTTAGAAGATGGCTATTATAATAATAAAAGAGATTAATAAATAAAGAAATGAACCCCACATGTGACGACACATGGTATGCATTTAATATATGTTAGTGGTTTGTATATAAAAACAAGTTATTCTGAATTAAATGAGATAATACCTTTCATGTGATTGTAACAGTGATGGATATCAAAATTTATTATTAATTTTGGTTATATTCCTCATTTCTCAAAAGAAAATCTTAGAGGTTCGGGTACTCAAGGGGACCATCTCGTTTTGCTTCCCCAAATTAACTAAGTAGGATGAAGGTAGTTATGTAACCATTTCAATTTAAGACATTTAAAAAAGAGAGTAAGCAATCAAACATGACAGATTTGACTTGTTGACATAAAATTATGGGATAAAATGAGACTTTTGTTTGGTTTAGTTTTCTAAAGAAAATTCTTTTCTTCATTTATCCCCATTGTAAAATGTGTGCATATAGCATTGTTCATAGTATCCATGTATTACCTTTTGATATCTGTAGGATTTACTTGTTACCCTGTGTTCCATTCCTAATAATGGTAATATACGTATGTATCTCTTTTTAAAAAATAAGCCTTCCTAGTGGTGTGTTAAATTGATTGGTCTTTTCGCAAAAGAAGCTAGTTGTTTCATTTATTTTCTTTGATTGTTTTTGTTCTTGATTTTTACTCTCATAATTTCCCTCCCACTTGTCTTGGGTCCATGTGGCTCTTTTTTTTCTAGGTTCTTGTGATAAGATCTTAGATTTTTTTTCCATACTTTTCATTCTTTTAATATAAGAATTTAGTGCTAAAAATTTACCTCTCAGTACACTTTTGGCTGTATCTCACAGATTTTGTTGTATTTTTATTTTCATTCAACTCAATGTTTTTTAATTTCTTTTGAAACTTACTTTTTAATACATGTTTATTTAGAAGTGTGTTGCTTAGTTTCTAATTTTTTGGAGATTCTGTTATATTTCTGGTATTGATTTTTAGTTTGATTCTGTTGTGGCTAGAGGGAACAATGTGTATGAACTCAATTTTCTTTTAATTTTTGTGATTTGTTTTATACCCCAGGATGTGACATGAATTGGAATGTGTACTATGAGCACTTGAAAAGACAGTTTATCCTGCTGTTGTTAGGTAGTCTATAAATATTAATTGGTCCTGTTGTTTACTGATTTTTCTATCTGTTTGTTGAATTAATCTTTGTAAAGTCTCTATAAAGTAGATTTATATACCTCTCCTTTCAGTTACATCTGTTTTTGATTTGCACATGTACATATTTGTATGAGGTTGGACAATTAAGTTCATAAACTCATCCTGGATAAAGTCATCCCTCATTGATGAATATCACTACAGTCACCTTTGAAGTTCTCCTTTTGGGAAGCTATGCACTGACACCAGCACCTAGTCCATCCTTCAAAGCAATTTTTTTAGGATGAATTTATAAACTTAATGGTCAGACTTCATACAGTGACAACTATGGTGATCATTCCAGAAAAAGAGTTCCAAAATTGCTTTGATGAGGGGCTAGGCAAGTGCATAGCTTCCCAAAAACTTTGATGGTGATGATGGTGATATTCAGCAATGAGGTATGTTGCAGTTTTTTAGGATGAGAAAATAGTTGTCCAACCTTGTAGCTCTGTTATTTGGTGCATACACTTAGGATGCTGTCTTTTTGGTGGGTCGAAACTTTTTTATTATGTAATATCCTTCTCTACCCCTTTTACCTTGTTTTGCTCTGGTGTATTTTTGATCTGATATAAATGTAACCAGTACTGATTTATTTTGTAATAAATGTTGGCATGGTGTATGTTTTCCATCCTTTTACTTTTAATCTACTCATAGTATTATAATTGAACTGTCTTTTTTTTTTTTTTTAATTGTTTCAGGTTCATTGAAGGTACAAATAATTAGCTTACACCTATTGCATTTGTTAGGTAAAGTTCCTCTTACACTTGCGTCTTGCCCACAGCTGTAACCCCACCATCCCCCTTCTATCTCCCTTTTCCCACTCCCTTGTTCCTCCTACCATCACCTTGAATTGATTTGAGTTTTTCTCTTATGTGGGTATGTATTAGATCATCTATTGGCTTCAAATTAGAATTGAGTACATTGGATTCTTGCTTCTCCAGTCTCGTTATTTATTTATTTACTTATTTATTTACTTATTTATTTATTTTTATTAAATCATAGCTGTGTACATTAGTATGATCGTGGGGCACCACACACTTGGTTCATAGATCATTTGACACATTTTCATCACACTAGTTAACATAGCTTTTGTAGCATTTTCTTAGTTATTTGGCTAAGACCTTTACATTCCACATTTACTAGGATTCACATATACCCTTGTAAGATGCACCGCAGGTGTAATCCCATTAATCCCCCTCCCTCCACCTCCCTCCCACCTCCCTCCCCTCCCTTTCCCCCTTCTCCCTATTCTTAGGTTATAACTGGGTTATACCTTTCATGTGAAGGTCCTACATTAGTTTCATAATAAGGGTGAGTACATTGGGTACTTTTTCTTCCATTCTTGAGACACTTTACTAAGAAGAATATGTTCCAGCTCCATCCATGTAAACATGAAAGAGGTAAAGTCTCCATCTTTTTTAAGGCTGTATAATATTCCATGCTGTACATATACCACAATTTATTAATCCATTTGTGGATAGATGGGCACTTGGGCTTTTTCCATGACTTAGCAATTATGAATAGGGCTGCAATAAAGATTCTGATACAAATATCTTTGTTATGGTGTGATTTTTGGTCTTCTGGGTATATGCCTAGTAGAGGGATTAGAGGATTGAATGGCAGATCTATTTTTAGATCTCTAAGTGTTCTCCATATCTCTTTCCAAAAGGAATGTATTAATTTGCATTCCCACCAGCAGTGCAAAAGTGTTCCCTTTTCTCCACATCCACGCCAACATCTCTGGTCTTGGGATTTTGTAATATAGGCTAGCTCATGGTTGGGAAGAATCAACATTGTTAAAATGTCCATACTACCCAAAGCAATATATGATTTCAACGCAATCCCCATTAAAGCTCCACTGTCATACTTTAAAGATCTTGAAAAAATAATACTTCGTTTTATATGGAATCAGAAAAAACCTCGAATAGCCAAGACATTACTCAAAAATAAAAACAAAGCAGGAGGAATCACGCTACCAGACTTCAGACTATACTACAAATCGATAGTGATCAAAACAGCATGGTACTGGCACAAAAACAGAGAAGTAGATGTCTGAAACAGAATAGAGAACCAAGAGATGAATCCAGCTAATTACCGTTATTTAATCTTTGACAAGCCAATTAAAAACATTCAGTGGGGAAAAGATTCCCTATTTAACAAATGGTGCTGAGTGAACTGGCTGGCAACCTGTAGAAGACTGAAACTGGACCCACACCTCTCACCATTAACCAAGATAGACTCTCACTGGATTAAAGATTTAAACCTAAGACATGAAACTATAAAAATACTAGAAGAGAGTGTAGGGAAAACCCTTGAAGAAATTGGGTTGGGCGAGTTTTTTATGAGAAGGACCCCCCGGGCAATTGAAGCTGCTTCAAAAATACACTATTGGGACTTGATCAAACTAAAAAGCTTCTGCACAGCCAAGAACACAGTAAGTAAAGCAAGCAAACAGCCCTCAGAATGGGAGAAGATATTTGCAGGTTATGTCTCCGACAAAGGTTTAATAACCAGAATCCACAGAGAACTCAAACACATTAGCAAGAAAAGAACAAGGGATCCCATCGCAGGCTGGGCAAGGGATTTGAAGAGAAACTTCTCTGAAGAAGACAGGCACACGGCCCTCAGACATATGAAAAAATGCTCACCATCTTTAATCATCAGAGAAATGCAAATCAAGACTACTTTGAGATATCATCTAACTCCAGTGAGACTAGCCTATATTACAAAATCCCAAGACCAGAGATGCTTCTCCATTCTTGTGATCCTTTACTAAGAAGGATGTATTCCAAATCTATTCAGGTTTATACAAAATATGTAAAGTCTCCATCTTTTTAATGGCTAAATAGTCATTAAATAGTCATAAAATTGACTCATGCTATTTTTCCTGTATGCCAATCTTTTTTATAATTAAAGCATTCAGAATATTTATATTTAACATTATTATTCTATGTTAAGACCACCATCTTATTTTTTGTTTTCTCTTAGTTCTCTGTTTTTATTTATTGTTCTTTTTTCTTTGCCTACCTTCCTGTGAATTACTTGAATATTTTTAGAATCAATTTTGATTGATCCATAGTGTTTTTGAATGTGTACTTCTCTGTATAAGCTTTGTTCATGGTTCCCAGAAGACCAATATTACATATGCATAAGTTGTCACAGTATATTGTATGTTAGTATATGTTAGTGCTGCCATTTCACCATTTGTAAAGTATGGAAACCTGCCTCCTTTCATATCTGTTTACCCTCCATTCTTTATAATTATGGCAAACATTTCCATTTTATCCAGAGATCCAACTCTTATAAAAGTATTATAATTTTTGTTTTGATCATGAAATATGGTTTTGATAAGAAAACTCATCAATAAAGAAAACTTGAGAGGAAAAGGTATATTCCCATATTTGTACCCTTTCTGTTGTTTTTCTTCTTGATATTCCCAGATTCTTTTTCCATCATTTATTTTTTCATTTAAAGAACTCTTACGTTAGTGTTGATTATGTTATCAATAAATGCTCTCAGTTTTCCTTCATCTGAAAATATCTTGATTTCCCCTATAATCTTGAAGAATATTTGTGCTGCAGATAACAGTTTTATTTTATTTTATTTTATTTTTTCTTTTCCCTTTCACACACATAAAAAATGTTATGTATTTCTTTATGGGCTCCATGTTTCCTGATGAGATAGATGCCCACTGTCCTTCAAAGATTAGGTCCTATAGGGAAAATGCCTTTACACTCTTGCTTGCTGCTTTCAAGATCTTTTTTCTTTTATTTCATTTTCAGAAGTTTGACTATAAAGTGTCTTGTCATGAATGTCTTTGGGTTTATTTAGTTTGGAATTCACTCATCTTCTTAAGACTATAAATTGGCGCATGTTGCCCAATTTGGTACATTTTCGGCTACATTTTTTTGAATATTTTTTCAGTCCTGATTTTTCCTCTCTGTAATAATAAGAAGTTTGTAATAATAAGAATGTTTCATTATTCTCTGTAATAATAAGAATGTTTTATCTTTTGTTTTAATCCTAGCCTCCCCATGAGGCTGCATTCTTTGTATATGATTTTTATATTTTCTACCCTATTTTCTCCTTGCTGTCAATTTTTATTGTTCTTCTTAATGTTCTGAGTCTTTCCCTGGTTCTTTTTATTCTGTTATTGAATGTATCAACTGAGTTTTTCATTTTAGTTATTGTGTTTTTCAGCTCTAAAATTCCCTTTTGGGTCTTTCTTATATATTCTTTCTCTTTGCTTCAATTTTCTGGTTTTTTTTTTTTTTTCCATGTCTTTAGGCATCTTTATATTCACTTTTTAGCATGCTTATATATTCATGGCTGCTTTAAAAACCTTACCAGTTAATTGTAACATGTTTGTCATTGTCTTGCCTTTTGTTGATTATTTTTTCTCATTGAGATTATCATTGAAATTTTTCTGGTTCTTGGTATTACAAGTAAGTGACTGCCAATTGAAATCTGGACATTAATACATTAATATGTATTATCTTAGTTAGATGAGAGATTTTAGCATGTCCCCTTTAACACCACTTGGTCTGGGGAAGTATAATTCTGTCTCATTAAGGCAAAGTGTGGAAGTTCCCCTTGGTTCCCCAGGTTCCCCTTTCAAACTTCTTCAAGTCCTGAGGTGGGAGGAACTCTTTCTTCCAGAACAGGAAGTGAATTCTGAGCCTTACTAAGCCTCCAATAATATCACTCGGGCTGGGAGGAACAAGCATGACTCATTACTCTGCTATCACTACTCTGCTATGGCCTCTACTGACATGGAGATTAGGGTAGCCTTATTACTTCTAGGGAGTGTTGAATGTCTTGTCTCTAATAGGCTTCCTTTGACAAGAACCCAGCAGGGAGGAGACTGTGGCCTGTTGCTGCTGGGTCATGGTGTGAGTCTCCACAGTGTCTTATGTGGCGGGCTGTTACTCTGTGGTGGGATGGAGGTGGGGTGGTGCTGGTGGTGGTATAGGCATTCATTACATCCTGAAAGAGATGCAAATCTGCTTTCCACACAGCATTCATCGACATCAGGCAGACTATAGGTGATGGTTCAAACACCTTTCTACAACCTGGTGAGAGTGCAGATGTAGGATTTCCACTCCATTGACTTCTCCTGGTGGAGTATTTGTTGTCTAAACATTTTCTGTTTTGGAAACTTAAACCTTTCCTGACTGGTTCTTAGAAGTGTTAAAGTAACTTTCCTTTTTTTTTTTTTTGTCTGTCTGTACTTGGTACTTGGGCTGTTCTGGGTTTGTGGCTTTTCTGGCACTTGATCTAGAATATGTGATGCACAACAAAACCAAAATAACTCACTTCCAGGTCATTATTTATATCACAATAACCTTAGTCACCCTACTATTTCTTCAGCTTTCAGGGTCATCTTATGTTTGGTTTATAGATGATGTCTGTCTTTCTGAGAGCTGAAGTCTGCCAATTCACTTTTTTAAAAATAAAAGTACTGTTATGAAATATTAAGGCTCCATATTAAAAAGATAATTCATATATAGAACCTAGTTCAGAAAATGGCGTAAAATCAGTATGCCTTGACTTTTAGAAACCACAAGACATGTGTTCCCTGGTGTACACAGACACACGTGCACTTTCATCAAATACCTGGGCTTTGGGGGTGTTAGTGAAATGCCAATTCTAGCTCTTTGAGAATGAAGTTGTTTTCTGGTATTTATTTTTATGAAAAATACGTCTTTTTAAGGTTGTTTCAGCATAAAATTAGTATATGCCTTGGGTTCCATAATATCCTCAGATGGTAAGGAAGTAAAGTATAAATAATTTTTATGAATGTTTTTAAAGGAAAGCTTCACCTTAAAGTTTAACTTACTGACTTTATGTAGATAAGAATAGAGTTTGGGGAAGTTAGATTACATGATGAAAAGGAATTATGAGGAAGTCTAGTGTTAATCCACTCCCCAGGATGGAACCAAAACTTAAAAGAGCCTATTTTTATTCAACATACTCTCTACATTTCTACTTAAGTCATATGTAAAAAAAGAAATACAAAGCAGGATAATCAAATTCAGACATTTTATGCTTTTAATCACTCTCAAGGAAGAGGCAGTTTATATCATTATACATTTCAATACAGCTGAAGAAAAAAGTTCAAATCCCAGAGAATTTAAAAGATTTCATTAAAAATGCATAACTAGAAATCAAGATTCCCAAGTTCTTCAGCATCTTTAATATATACTTGTTGCTATGATGTGTGTTTTAATTATTAGTTATAATCATAAATAATCACCAAGATATTTTTCAAGAGTGTATGTCAGTGAATATAAAGATATCTTTCTGTAGAAAAAACATTTTATGAAAATGATACCCAGTTTGAAACCTAATACAAAAACTGAAGGATGAAGAGCAAACCTAATGCTGAACAAAGCTTAGATGATTAATTTGGTTGGAGGCTTAGTAATGGTTTCAATAGTATTTTTCTGAATATTGTTAGATTCCTTGGTACTTAATAATGAGATATCGTTTATTACGAGGTCAAACAATTAAGGCAGCAAACTCATCCTAGAAAAAGTGCTACATACCTTTTTGCTGAATATCACTAAGGTCACCTTTAAGGTACTCCCCTTGGGAAGCTGTGCACCAACGCCAGCACCTAGTCCACCCTTCAAAGCAGTTTTGGAACTCTTTCTGGAATGGCCATCAGAGCTGTTGTCATACGAGGTCAGACAATTAAGTTCACGAACTTGTCCTTGAAAAAATGATACATACCTCATTGCTGAATAGCACTACAGTCACCAGATAGCTGAGGAGAGGACTCTGAAAATGATCATCATGATATTCAGCAATGATTGTGCAGCACTCTTTCAAGGATGAGTTTATGAACTTAATTATCAGTCCTCGTACAACAATGGCTCTGAAAGGTGACTGTAGTGATACTCACCAATCAGGTGGGTAACAGTTTTTCTAGAATGAGTTCACAGACTTAATTGTCCGACTTATGTTAAATATTGGTATATATTTAATTTTGTTTCTATTGAAATACAGAATTAAAAAACATGTTATATGCACTGATAGAAGGGACTGAGTACCTTTTAGGAGTTGTGTTGTTATTTATTATAGGTTTATATGTTCCTACTAATGTGTTCTATGAGTTACAATATATTCTAAACAGATATACATATTTCAAAATGTTTCATTATTATCTCTGTAAAGAAATATTTCAGAATATTGATCTTTTACATGGAAAGCTCAGCTTATGTATGTGACTTTAACAGCTTCACGAATACTGCATAGATGTATGTGTCTGTATGCAACCTAAAGGAAAAAATTAATTCATACTTTTTCCTTTTTACTAAATCTTATGTAACTACAAAACCTGAACCTAACACTAAGAGAACAAGTTCATATAGAATATCATATGAAACTCTGTTGCTTCGTATTTGTCTATGGCTAAGTGATAATTAAATTACGATCGGGTTGGTCTCAAATGTCTATCAAAGATTTTTCATCCGTAAAAGGAGCTTTGATGCATGTTCCTGGACAGTAAAATATCTTAGGTTTACTTGGAATCAAGAATAACCAAATGAAATTCATAGATAAAAGAGATGGCATTTGGGAGGAATATTCCTTGGACTCTTCGGCAAAAAATGAAAGAATAGACCTATATTTCTTCTTTGTCTTTTGTCATTTATTATAGCTTATTTATGGTAGAAAACTTTCCTAATTTGAGCAGTGCATTAGTTTTATATTTCATACTATAACAATTTTCCACTAAAATAACACATTTCTATCTTACAGTTCTACAGATCAGAAGTTTGACGTGTGCATCGCTGAGCTTTCAATGTCAGGGCTGTGTTTATTTCTGGAGGCTTTGGGGAAGGCTCCGCGTCTTCGTTTGTAGTAATATTTCCTTTTTTCTGACTTTGTTTTGCCTTCCTCTTCTACTTGTAAGGAACCTAGTATAATCCTACCATCCAATATAATCTCTATTTTAAAATCAGCTGATAAGCAACCCTAAAATCAACTGATGAGCAACCCTAATTCCATCTGCCACCTTAATCCCTGTATGCCACATGGATTAGGAAGCAGACGTCTTTTGGAACCACTATTCTGCCTACTACAAGGAAAAAAGTTAATAAATAGCTGCTACATTATTTTTCATTCCCACCAACAATGTGCAAAGTTTCCCAATTCTCCACAAGATCACCTAGACTTATTACCTTTTTGTGTGTGTGTGTGTGTGTCATAGATATTTTGACAGGTGTGGGGGGATAGCGCATGGTTTTAACTTGCGTTTCCCTGATGATTAGTGGCATTGAGCATTTTATTACTATACCATTATTCATTTGCATATTTTCTGTGGAGAAATATGTTCAAATTCTCAGCCCATGTTTAATTAGTTTTTCCATATTTTTTACTACTGAGTTGCGAGAGTTTCTTATATAATTTAATTCACCTTTGTCACACTCAGTAGAGTGCTGTGGCATCACAGCTCACAGCAACCTCAAACTCTTGGGCTTGAGCGATTCTCTTGCTTCCCCTTCCCTAGTAGCTGGGACTACAGGCATCTACCACAGTGCCCAGCTATTTTTAGAATTATAAAAATTAGCTTAGAGGATCCTTCTCCTCCTTTCTTTTAATTAAAAAATCTATTTAAAATATCAACGTGATCAAAAATAAACTCTCTTAACATGTAAAATTGTTTTTATTTTTACCTTGCACTGCTTAAAACTTCAGCAGATACAGTAGTACCATGACTCTTTCTTGTTAGGGTAGTAGTTACTAAGATTCTTGCTTCAGGTAAAATATTCTTTGTATTCTTATCTCCAAATAGGTGTTTATCTACTTAAGTACTTTCGATATGAAATTTTGCAGGCATATTTCAAATGGCCAAGTACATACTCACCCATGTATTTTTCCCTTCTTGCTGCAGAAGATTTAATCTGCTGTAATACACATAAATCATACATCTATCGCATTAGAAAAGAACCTAATACCTTTATATATTTTATGGCTATGGGTATAAAAATTATAATTGTGGACATTAGCATTTAATTTTCACAAAGCAGCTGCCAGTTTATGATCCCTTAGGATTTCATTAAATTTGTAAGTAGTGCTGAAAGTCATCCTGCTTACTCAGATCTTTTCCCTGTCATCATACATCAGAAATATTTTTTTCTGAAATGAAACTTTCAGGGGCAAAGGTATTTAGAAACTAATCTCTAGCCTTTCCTCTGACGCTATCCTCACTTATCAAATTTTGCCTCCTTTTATTTTTTTGTTTGTTCTTTTTTTACTCTAAGTCCTCTGTGGCCAGACTATGGCTTCTACATTTCATTACTTATTAGCTGCCCGTTTGGTCATATTTGCTTTTTACTTATATTAAGTTTAGATTTTTAACTATTTAAAAAATTTTTTTTCCAATTCTATATAGGTTTCAAGAGCAAAAGACAGAGATAAGTCTTTGAACAGGATTCTTTTTTCTCTCTTCCACTGCAACTTGTCCCCCTAAAAACACATGTCTGTGTACACAGAAAAAGACATCTTTCAAAAGGAGAAAAATAAAGACCTAAACATTTTCCCATTAGTTTTCTTCCCTTCAATTCATCAGACTCAGCTGATGGAGAAATTTCATCAGCTCCTAAGCAGCTAAGGGGACAAAATGGTGAATTGCCCCGGAATTCCACGTGGGAAGTGGTGGGTGAAGCTAATTCTGGGAACGGGCTTGCTTCAAGTCATTAGTCTGAGAATCTCAAAATATTGGCCCGGTTGTATCAATGCATGCCCATTTTGTGTCTAGGGGCTCCTGGGCCCCTTCTGTCTGTGACACACTTTCATCATTTTCTGGGTAATACATACATGTCCATCATATTTCTTCATTTTATTATGGTAATTATCCCTTTATATACAACTATGATCCCCATGATGCTTGATATTTCAGATCGACCATTCTTTTTTTGAGACTGTTTACAAGGTGACTATATGTGCACACACACACTCTCACACACACACTCACACACACACACTCATATGCCTGTCTCTCTGTGTTTATACACACAGTTGTGTATGCAACACAGAGAAAAGCTATACCAAAGTTCACTTTGTGAATTACTTAGTCTTGAGCTATTTTGACTTAAACTTGATGCCAAAAATATTTTAAGAAAACCGCAGTAGAATTCTGGTTCCTGGATGGATTTGAATGATCTCAAATTATAAACAATATTTCTGCAGTACTTTTGAGCAAGCAATAAAATTACAACAAGAAGAATATGTTCCAGCTCCATCCACGTAAACATGAAAGAGGTAAAGTCTCCATCTTTCTTTAAGGCTGCATAATATTCCATGGTGTACATGTACCACAATTTATTAATCCATTCGTGGATCGATGGGCACTTGGGCTTCTTCCATGACTTAGCAATTATGAATTGAGCTGCAATAAACATTCTGGTACAAATATCTTTGTTATGATTTGCTTTTTGGTCTTCTGGGTATATGCCCAGTAGAGGGATTACAGGATTGAATGGCAGATCTATTTTTAGATCTCTAAGTGTTCTCCATATCTCTTTCCAAAAGGAATGTATTAATTTGCATTCCCACCAGCTGTAAAGCCATGCAGATAATGAGGTCCAACTATCTTATAAAAATATTATTCTATTTTATAATTTAATTATATTGAGTCATTATTTTCCATACAGATGCCTTCTCTGTGGTAGCCAGACTTAGTATCAAATGAAAATGTATTTTTTCTTAAAAAAAAAAAACTCTTTGGGCGGCCCCTGTGGCTCAAGGAGTAGGGCGCCAGTCCCATATGCTGGAGGTGGCGGGTTCAAACCTAGCCCCGGCCAAAAAAAAACTCTTTGCTTTTATAATGATTAATGAAAATCATTTTGGGGGGGAAAGCAATACTATACATAAGTAGCAGACATTATATTAATGGCTAGATTTATGGATTACTGTTTTTTTGTAGCTAGAGTAATAAAATTGTCTTTGTGTCCATAACTAAAGTTCCTTCTATTAACATATTTCTAAACTATGTGACTAAAAGTTCAGATGGCTAAATGTAAAGTGACTTGTTTTGATTCCATGGCTATTTAGTAATTTTAGTAATTTTGACAGACCTCTCTGAAATTGTAACTTTTCAATTTTTTTTAAAGTGTTTTTTTGAATCAGTGTATGGACTGATTTAGCTTTAAGTATTTGCGTAACTTCAGCAACATCCCTAAAGCTTTGCAATCATGAAGTTAAGTAAATTATAGAACAAATGTTTGTTGAAATTGTTGAGGATTCATATAAAAATGACTGGGAGTCATATCTGCTGTTTTATCTCCAATGGTAATAAATATATTACTTCCTTTTAGTAGAAAAGCGAAATAAAGGAGCTGTAGAGTTGTAAGAGGTAGAAAGGATTTTTGGTACTTTAATTTCTACATATGCCATTTTTTTAGGTAGAGGGTAAATGATATTCCTTCTGAAATTGGTCACATATTAATGCCACAACTCTACAATAAGTCATAACGTTGTTATGTTCTTGAAAACTGTAACTTTAAGCAATGCAATATATAACAGAATCAATTTTTTTCTCATTAAAGTCATAATGAGATGACAATGTGGAAGGAAATGTATTATTCAAAGACCTCCGGCGCACCAGGCAGGTCAGAGTTTCCAAGACCCCGGTGGTGCCCATCAATGAGAACGTACTGCTCAGTGTATGAAATATACAAAATGATTCACATTTTATCACATTACCTAGTTTCATTCTCAAAGTATCTTGTAAGTCTCTGGGATAGGGATTATTATAGCTGTTTAACAGTTTAAATTTACCTTCTCACCTAAACTACCAATGTACTAAATATTTCTCATCAAAATTGACAAATTATAACAAATGAAACTAGAGCTTAAACTAATTCTCCGCATCGCTTTTGAAATGCAGATGTTAGTAGAAAATAATGTCAGTAATGATACAATGATAGAAGTCAATGTGGAGAAAGAGAACTAGGTACGGCTGGGGGATTCTTAGTGATAAGCAGAGATACTCCGCTGACTTTCTAGTATAATTCCTGTTTCCAAACCAAGTATTATATGATGATTAGCATCGTTTAAATGGTTTATAGCTGCGTGTCTGAGAAGGGGAATCTTACTAAAAAATCTGAACTTCTTATGACTCATTGAATCAGTAGCACTACTATAAATCATAAACATGTTAAAATGAAATAGTTTCATATAGAAACAGCAGGTCCAGCTGTTTAAATATCATATAGCATATGGAGCTTAGTAATTGGACTCAAATGCTATGTTAAATCATTTATTTTGTGTGAGAGTATTGCCCCTCTACAGGGGAAGGACAAAGCAGTTCATGAATGCTACAAGGCTCTGTGAAATTCTTCTACCTTCATGGGAACGTCTCCCAAATTAATGTCATTTTGTTGAATTAGGTGGGTTTCCTTTGAAGTGGAATCTAAACTGTATTTTTGCTGGGCAATTTCACTGTACTATGTATTATTTTCTTTATTTGGATTTCAGCCTAACATTTACTTTTTATGTTTATTTGTATTTTGTTTTTAATACCCAAGATTTCTACCCTAACCAAAGTTTACTTAAATCATAATCCGACCACTTTAGTAACCCCCGGGTCTGTGGTAAGGATGAGATAGGGAGAAAGGGAAAAATGGTGCAAATGATTCAGTTTCCAAATCCTTATTATAACTCAGCAGGTCTCAATGAGAGCAGAAGGGCTGTCTCCTAGCACTTAGGATGTGAGAAAGCTACCAAAAGAGCCCACCAGAAATCTAGAGGCATAACACATGATGTTGGCAGCAAGAAATTCATATACAGTAGAATGTGTCCCAAGAGGGTATTTGTTTCCCGAACACGGATTCAATATTACCACTGTCTATCGGAATTGCTTGTTTTCATGTAAATTCAGACTCCTGAGCCTCAACCCAAACTTTTTCATATGACACAGACATCTATATATTTATGTAATTTCCTTAGAGAATCTTTACTTAGTTAGCTCAGTATCAACATTTGAAAATTTTCAAACAAATGGTATGGTGGGTGGCAGTTAAAGTAAGTCACCTTTGTGATGCAGGATAAAGAAGGCGTAGATACCGCTCCTTGGACCTCTGTGTCACAGTGAACACACACTGGGCTCGTAACTTGCCCATGGCAGACCATCTAGTTCTCAAAAATGACATTTTGCACAAAAGCATGGAGGGCGGATAACCGCTAAGTGGTACTTGGCTCATGATGTCGTATTCGTTCTTTGATATAATTCTGCTTTTCTGTGTGTTGTGAGATGATAGAAGAGGATGATCTGAAGGCTTCTGTACCCAGGTTCCTTCAGGCATGAGGAAGGACAAACGGCAAGTCTCTCTCTCACTTCCTCTGCCTTGGAGAGCAGCTCTGTGCTCAGCAGTGTCTGAGCCCCACCCAGGCTCCAGCTTCTTGGCAAGCTCAGCGTTTCCAGCCTTCAACGGGTGCCCTCAGCTCCTGAACTCTGGCCCTGCCGTCTTCTCCATTTGTTTCTCTAGTTTTGAGATAGTAATTTCTTATTCTATTAATATATAGGTTGAAGGACTGTAGCTCTTTGGTTTCTTAGTTTTTCTTTCACCTGTTTAACCAACTCCCTGGGCTAAATTCCCTTTACTTCAAACACTACGAATACTTTTCATTGTGGATGGATCTTGACTGATATAATCTCAAACATCAACCTGATGTTTCCACGGGGATGTCATAAAACAGATGAGGTATGCCAGTATCCCTCACATTAAATATCAGATGTAACAGCTTCAGACACCCTACGATAGTCTGTAGAAAATTAACTGTGAATCTATTGCTTACTGAAGGAAATTGAAAGAAAAAGTACTAGGAAAAGTGATTGGAATCATAAAAATTGTAGGCCATACCAGAGAGCAGAAAATGTTATATACCTCATGAGAATTTTCACAAAAACTATAATACATCCAATTAAACATTATAGAGAAAGCATGTGATTCTTCAATTCTACTGACTGAACAGCAGCAGTAAGAATATTGAACAGAAAGAAAGTAAGTGTGTTAAATGAAGATGTTTTGCAAGACATTACTAGGACTAAAAAAAAATATATATATTTTGAACTTTTTGTCTACAGCAGTGGTTCTCAACCTGCGGGGCACAACCCACAGGAACTATATTAAAGGGCTGAGGCATTAGGAAGGTTGAGAACCACTGGTCTACAGCATAAGACCAAAGACAAATGAAACCTCAGTTGGGGACTTATCAATCTCCGGTTCCAGCATTTGCAGTCTTACCTATTAAGGTCTCCACTATCCTGTCCTTCTTCCGTTTTGTTGCCTCCGTTGATGTAATCCCTCATTATTTCTCAGACCCACCTCATTTTAAATCCTTCCCTCTTCTTAATAACCTTAAACGCTCTCCAAATTGCACACAAGTAAATAAAAATTCTTCCTCTTCCACCATCCAGGTTCAGTTACAGGCATCTCCTTTCTCCCTGGTCAGAGTTTTTGAAAGTGTTATGTGTAAGTTCTACCTCCGTTTAGTCTCCTCCTCTTCTCTACCCTCTATGCAATCAGGTTTAAGCCCTAAAATTGCCCCAAAACTGTTCTAATGAGGTCACCAGTGACATCTCTGCCAATAAATCTAGTAGACCCTCTCAGCATTCATTTTTCATGGCCTCTTAACAGCGGTAGAGAGGTCCTGACTCCTCATCCCCCTCTGGTACACTGTCTTCTCCGGCTTCCATAGCGCCCTAGTTTGCAGGTTTCCATCTTCCTTCTCAAGTCACTTCTCACCATCCTCCCTGGAGGTTGACACGCCTGTTTCAGTCATCACAAGATGTGCTTCCTCAAGGCTTCGCTGTTTTGGGCTTCTTTTCCTGAGATTTCTTATGCTTCATTGCCATCTGCCTCTCTTTGAACCCCAAACCTCTAATCCCAACTCTGACTGTAGCTCCAGACCGGAGGTCACAGGGGTGTAGAAAACCTAACTTTTTGCCTCCTTCTGCACTAACGTTAGTCTCCTGCAGTGTTCTCCAGCCCAGTGACTAGCTCCTTTCCTCATCCAGTTCCATGTGATACAAAAGTTAACCTCTCCTTGTTCCTTACCCATCATTAAGATATGTTTATTTTATCATGTAACTCGTTTCCTTACTATCACATAAGGCATCACCGATGTGTGTCCTCTACTGAAATGAAAACACTCAAGTTTGTCCACGTCATCTGTCTATTTTAACAATTCAGTAACCACTCTTCTTGCCAGAAAGCAATAGGAAGACACTAATGGGGTCAACACAGACAAGCCGGCCCAACTGTCTGGTTTTGTCTTTATTTCTTCCCTATGCTAAGCCCAACTCAGACTTGGATCTAATTCCGGTACTACATTCTCAGTCAGCCAGTCCTGTGTCCTTTTTCCAGTGCTACTCATTGTTTTCTTGTTTTTTTTTTTTTTTGTGTGTGTGTGTGTGTTTTTGTGCTTCTCATTGAACTATGTTTGTTTCCCTCATGTCACTTATCTGCACGAGAAGAGCAAATGGATTATTTATTACGGATTATTTATTACATATTTCCATGCCTTCCAGAGTATCTGACATATAACAGAGTCTCAATAAATATTTACAGGATAAAGAAATAAATATCAGAGCTGGCAAAAAATTCTTAGGGGCATACAATAGTTTTTTCTTATTCAGAGCTTTAATCTCAATAACAATATCATGAGATTCAGCAAATACAGGCTATCTGATCTGATCTTTGACAAAAATTTTCTCATTAAATTATGCTCTTTACATGGAAATTTAGTATATTGTTTTATGTTCCGCAAAAGGGATATACTAAGCTCATTCCCGTTGAACACTTGAGTGAGGTCAGATTATCATTTTCTTTATCAGAATTTGAAAACGTATGTACTCTACATGAGATATTTGATCTAATTTTCAGGTGATATTTATGTCTTTTAAATATTCAATACTCTAGATTTTCTTTCCTCTTCTTTAGACTGTTCGGTGGCAATTATAAGTTAAGCATGATTCTGAATAGAACATTTAATAAAGTTGTTTAGGAGGTATTTAATTGCCTGATGTTTAAGTTGGCATAGATTTTATGACTCAATTTGATGATCTTGGTAATACAATGTTGTTTAAAATTTTTTTTCAGCAGAAATTGCTAATGAGACTGGTAGAAATAACACTGGTTTGTAAGACATGGAACAAGGGAATTTTACTTCAGCTCTGCCACTAATGGTTACTTCCATTGGCCTTTTTTCCTTCATTTAAAAAACAAAGGAATTTGGCTCACTCTACTGCCCTGGGTAGAGTGTCCTGGCATCCCAGTAATCCTCTTGTTTCATCCTCCAGAGTAGCTGGGCCTACAGGTGCCAGCCACAATGTCTGGCGAGGTTTTTTTCTATTTTCAGTAGAGACAGGGTCTCTTGCTCAGGATAGTCTTGAACTCCTGAGTCAAGCAATCTACCTGCCTCAGACTCCCACAGTGCTGGGATTACAGGCCTAAGACACTATATCTGGCCACAAAAGGATTGTTTGGTAATAACCAAGAATTCTAAATATCCCAATTGTCAATTAAGAAGTAAATGAGGGGGGGGAGATTAAAGATGGTGGCCAAGTAACAGCTTCCCTGCAACTGGGAAAAGCGAGTCTGGGGAGACAAGACTCCAGGCATCTCTGGCCGGTGGGATATACCTATAATTATCCCTTTGAGGATACAGGGAGCCAGCAAGGGACTTCTGGACCCCAAGAGGAGGACAAAAACAGTGGAAAACTGGCAAGTGGTTGCGTGTGTTCATCGACCTAATCACGCTGGCAACCATAAGTACAAGCAGCAGTGAGACTGCAAACCGGAAAGGCCTTACCTGTGAACTTTTTCGGTGTTCTTGGACTTGGCACTCAGTTGAACTGCCTTGGGAAGAGCTTGAGCAGGAGTGTGGAGAACTTTGGGCATTGTCTGGGGCTCCAGACTAAGCCACTGAGCTGGGCGCAGGAAGACATTGTGAAAGAACTGCCCCGGCAAGCTCTGCCCTCAGGGTCTCAGAGCAAGAATTGGGTGGGTCAAAGAAACCTACTGACTGAGCAGCCTAAAGGCGGGGACTGAGCTGCCTTACATCCTTAATCCTTAGGGGCAGAGTGAGACGGTTTTGGCACACTGGAGCCTTGGGCTGTTGCCCTGGGTAGAGTGCCGTGATATCACAGCTCATAGCAACCTCAAACTTCTGGGCTTGGTGCCGCCCAGACCTCCATAAGAGCTGTGCAGCGACACCCGACTGGTGACCCACACCCACCGGGCCTCCACATTCCCTAACCAGGAACTGCGGGAGCCACGCAACCCTGCGTCCTCCCTCCTGTGTCCTCCCAGCTTCCACACTAGCCCGTTCATCTGGACAGGGACTCTGGTAGCTGCATGCCCTTTGGAGCCCTCCCTGCCTCTGTGCAGAGCTCTTCTCCTGACCAGAGACTGCTGGAGCCTTGGGCTGTCTGTGCCAAAGTCACTGGGTGCCTGGCACTCCCAGAACCATGCGTATCACCCCAAGCCCTGTTGCTACATCTGGGTGTGTCACAAACCAGAGCTGCTTCCACAACCAGAACTCCCTAGCTAGAGCGGTCCCAGAGGAACTACACAGGGTCACTCCCTACAAAGATCTAGCAACAATAGAGTGATCCTTCTGGGGTCTAATCTTGGAGAGACACCTCCCCAACTCTGAGGACAGCCAGAGGCAACGGTGAAAAACAATCATGAGGCAAAATCAACAGAAAAACTCTGTCAATATGAATAATCAGAGTAGATGAACTCCCCCAAAGATCAATGGGGCAGAAACAGCACAAGACCCCATGCACAAACAAATAGCTGAGATGTCAGAAATTGAATTCAGGATCTGGATAGCAAATAAGATCGAATTAGAATTCCAAAAGTCATCTCAAGAATTCAACGGATTCAAACACCAAATGACCAAAGATTTCGACACATTGAGACAAGAAGTTGCATTCCTCAAAGATCTAGTAAAAGTAGAATCCCTCAGTAACAGAATAGAGCAAGCATAAGAAAGGATTTCTGACCTTGAAGACAAAGCTTTTGAATGCTCCCAAACCCTCAAAGAAGAAGAGAAATGGAGAGCAAAAACAGACCACTCTCTCAGAGAGCTCTCGGATAATTTGAAGAAAACCAATATTCATCTTATAGGGATCCCGGAAAGTGATGAAGTGGCTTCACAAGGCACAGAGTCTCTTCTCCATGAGATTATGAAGGAGAACTTTCCAGACATGCCAAGAGATTCCGAAATTCAGATAGCAGACAGTTTCAGAACTCCAGCACGACTCAACCCAAATAAGACATCCCCCAGACACATCATAATCAATTTCACTAAAGTTAATATGAAGGAGAAAATTCTGAAAGCTTCCAGATGAAAGAAAACCATTACCTACAAGGGGAAGAATATCAGAATAACTGCAGATCTCTCTGCTGAAACCTTTCAAGCTAGAAGAGGATGGTCATTGACTTTTAATCTCCTAAAACAAAATAGCTTTCAACCCAGGATCCTGAACCCAGCTAAACTGAGCTTCATTTATGATGGACAAATTAAATACTTCAACAACATTCACATGTTGAAGAAATTTGTCACAACTAAACCAGCTCTCCAGGACATTCTTAGACCTATCCTCCATAAAGACCAGCGTAATTCTCCACCACAAAAGTAAACCCACTCAAAAAATTTCTGATCGAATTCCAACTTCCACAGTCGCAAAAGGATTAAAAATGTCCACTGGTCTCTCGAAAGGCTTATCAATACTCTCAATTAATGTGAATGGTTTAAATTGTTCTCTAAAGAGGCATATATTGGCGGGCTGGATACAAAAACTCAAGCCAGATATCTGCTGCATCCAAGAATCGCATCTTACATTAAAAGACAGATATAGACTCAAGGTGAAGGGATGGTCATCTACATTCCAGGCAAATGGAAAGCAGAAAAAAGCAGGTGTTGCAATCCTGTTCGCAGATGCAATAGGCTTTAAACCAACCAAAATAATTAAGGATAAGGATGGACCCTTCATATTTGTTAAAGGTAATACTCAATATGATGAGATTTCAATTATTAATATTTATGCACCCAACCACAACGCACCTCAATTTATAAGAGAAACTCTAACAGACATGAGCAACTCAATTTCTTCCACTTCCATAGTAGTTGGAGATTTTAACACCCCTTTAGCAGTCCTGGATAGATCCTCCAAAAAGAAGCTAAGCAAAGAAATTTTAGATTTAAACTCAACCATTCGACATCTGGACTTAACAGACATCTACAGAACATTTCATCCCAAAAAAACTGAATACACATTCTTCTCATCAGCCCATCACGGAACATACTCCAAAATCGACCACATCCTAGGCCACAAATCTAACCTCAGAAAATTTAAAAAAATAGAAATTATTCCTTGCATCTTCTCAGACCATCATGGAATAAAAGTTGAACTCAATAACAACAGGAACCTGCGTACCCATACAAAAACATGGACATAAACAACTTTATGCTGAAGGATAGATGGGTTATAGACGAGATCAAGAAGGAAATCACCATATTTTTGGAACAAAACAACAATCAAGACATGAATTACCAGAACCTCTGGGATACTGCAAAGGCAGTCCTAAGAGGGAAATTTATAGCACTGCAAGCCTTCCTCAAGAAAACAGAAAGAGAGGAAGTTAATAATTTAACTGGACATCTCAAGCAACTGGAGAAAGAAGAACACTTCAACCACAAACGCAGCAGAAGAAAAGAAATAACCAAAATCAGAGCACAATTAAATGAAATTTAAAACAAAAGAATTATACAACAGATCAATAAATCCAAAAGCTGGTTTTTTGAAAAGATGAATAAAGTAGATAAACCTTTGGCCAACCTAACCAGGAAAAAAAAGAGTAAAATCTCTAATTTCATCAATCAGAAATGGTAATGATGAAATAACAACAGACCCCTCAGAAATTCAAAAAATCCTTAACAAATACTACAAGAAACTCTACTCTCACAAATATGAAAATCTGAAAGAAATCGACCAATACCTGGAAGCATGCCACCTACCAAGACTTAGCCAGAACGAAGTGGAAATGTTGAACAGGCCTATATCAAGTTCTGAAATAGCATCAACTATACAAAATCTCCCTAAAAAGAAAAGCCCAGGACCAGATGGTTTTACATCAGAATTCTACCAAACCTTTAAAGAAGAACTAGTACCTATACTACTAAACCTCTTCCAAAATATAGAAAAAGAAGGAATATTACCCAGCACATTCTACGAAGCAAACATCACCTTGATCCCCAAACCAGGGAAAGACCCAACAAGAAAAGAAAATTATAGACCAATATCACTAATGAATATAGATGCTAAAATACTCAGTAAGATCCTAACAAACAGAATCCAACAACACATCAAAAAAATTATACACCATGACCAAGTCGGATTTATCCCAGGGTCTCAAGGCTGGTTCAATATATGTAAATCTATAACTGTAATTCAACACGTAAACAAACTTAAAAATAAAGACCATATGATTCTTTCAATTGATGCAGAAAAAGCTTTGATAATATCCAGCATCGCTTCATGATCAGAGTACTTAAGAAAATTGGTATAGAAGGGACGTTTCTTAAAATAATAGAGGCCATCTACAGCAAACCCACAGCCAATATCATATTGAGTGGAGTTAAATTGAAATCATTTCCACTTAGATCAGGAACAGGCAAGGTTCCCCATTGTCTCCATTGCTCTTTAACATTGTAATGGAAGTTTTAGCCATTGCAATTAGGGAAGAAAAGGTGATCAAGGGTATCCACATGGGGTCAGAAGAGATCAAGCTTTTACTCTTCGCAGATGATATGATCGTATATCTGGAAAACACTAGGGATTCTACTAGAAAACTTTTAGAAGTGATCAAGGAATATAGCAATGTCTCAGGCTACAAAATCAACACCCATAAATCTGTAGCCTTTATATATACCAACAATAACAAAGCCGAACAAACAGTCAAGGACTCTATTCCTTTCACAGTAGTGCCAAAGAAGATGAAATATTTGGGAGTATACCTAACAAAGGACGTGAAAGATCTCTACAAAGAGATCTATGAAACTCTAAGAAAAGAAATAGCTTAAGTTGTTAACAGATGGAAAAACATACCATGCTCATGGCTGGGAAGAATCAACATTGTTAAAATGTCCATACTGCCCAAAGCAATATATAACTTTAACGCAATTCCTATTAAAGCTCCATTGTCATACTTTAAAGATCTTGAAGAAATAATACTTCATTTTATACGGAATCAGAAAAAACCTCAAATAGCCAAAACATTACTGAGCAATAAAAACAAAGCAGGAGGAATCACGCTACCAGACCTGAGACTGTACTATAAATCCATAGTGATCAAAACAGCATGGTACTGGCACAAAAGCAGAGAAGTAGATGTCTGGAACAGAATAGAGAACCAAGAGATGGATCCAGCTACTTACCGTTATTTGATCTTTGACAAGCCAATTAAAAACATTCAGTGGGGAAAAGATTCCCTATTTAACAAATGGTGCTGGGTAAACTGGCTGGCAACATGTAGAAGATTGAAACTGGACCCACACCTTTCACCACTAACTAAGATAGACTCTCACTGGATAAAAGATTTAAACTTAAGACATGAAACTATAAAAATACTTGAAGAAAGTGCAGGGAAAACTCTTGAAGGAATTGGCCTGGGTGAATATTTTATGAGGAGGACTCCCCAGGCAATTGAAACAGTATCAAAAATACACTACTGGGATCTGATCAAACTAAAAGCTTCTGCACAGCCAAGAACATAGTGAGTAAAGCAAGCAGACAGCCCTCAGAATGGGAGAAAATATTTGCAGGTTATACCTCCGATAAAGGTCTAATAACCAGAATCCACAGAGAACTCAAACGTATTAACAAGAAAAGAACACGTGACCCCATCTCAGGGTGGGAAAGGGACTTGAAGAGAAACTTCTCTAAAGAAGACCGACGCAAAATCTACAAACACATGAAAAAAAGCTCATCATCCTTAATCATCAGAGAAATGCAAATCAAAACTACTTTGAGATATCACCTAACCCCAGTAAGAGTAGCCCACATAACAAAATCCCCAAACCAGAAATGTTGGCGTGGATGTGGAGGAAAGGGCACACTTCTACACTGCTGGTGGGAATGCCCACTAATACGTTCCTTCTGGAAGGATGTTTGGAGAGTACTTAGAGACCTAAAAATAGACCTGCCATTCGATCCTATAATTCCTTTACTAGGTTTTTACCCAGAAGACCAAAAGTCACAATATAACCAAGACATCTGTACCAGAATGTTTATTGCAGCTCAATTCATAATTGCTAAGTTATGGAAGAAGCCCAAGTGCCCATCGACCCACGAATGGACTAGCAAATTGTGGTACATGTATACGATAGAATACTATGCAGCCTTAAAGAAGGATGGAGACTTTACCTCTTTCATGTTTACATGGATGGAGCTGGAACATATTCTTCTTAGCAAAGTATCTCAGGAACGGAAGAAAAATTATCCAATGTACTCAGCCCTACTATGAAGCTAAATTATAGCTTTCACATGAAGACTATAACCCAACTATAGCACAAGATTATGGGGAAAGGGCCAAGGAAGGGGAAGGGAGGGGGGAGGTTTTGGTGGAGGGAGGGTAATGGGTGGGGCCACATCTATGGTGCATCTTAGAATGGGTACAGGTGATTGCACTAATGTACACAGCTATGATTTAACAATAAAAAATAAATAAAAAAAGAAGTAAATGAATAAATTTTAGTGTGTTCATTAAATGGAATACTCTATAGCAAAGAAGATGAAAGAGTTGTAGCTAAAAGATAACAGCAACATATGGATAACTCTAGTGTTTGTAATGCTGAGCTACCAAATAAGAAACAAAATAATATATATATTTATATATATACATATATACACACACATATATATGGCATAACTTCATTTATATAAATTTTATAATTTTATATGGCAAACCAGCTATTATTATTTAAGGATATATGCCTATATACCAAAATTAAGAAGAAAGCACAGAAATTGTTATTAAAATTTTGATGAAGTTATTTCTCCTAGTGTGAGGAAAAGGGTTTTGATAGGAAATGAATAAATTGGTGGTTTCTTAGCTAAGAAGTGGTTACTCACTTGTTTACTGTATACTTATTATCTTTACTTTACTTTTTATTTATGAGGATGTGTTGATTTTGAAAGAAGCATGATGTAATTGTTAGACTGTAAATGCAAGATTTTAGCTTAAACTTAATGATGCACTGAAAGTCTAACACGAATCTATAAATTGTTTGGCAATTATTTGCTTTGGTCAGTTTTATGTAGTAGATTGTCCTTACACAATGCAAGCAAAAGTTTGTGTATACTGTCTCTCTGTGTAGGCATGCACATATAATAGTCTTCTTATTCTGTTATGGTAAATTTTAACCCCTGACTCTGGAATTTAAAGAAAAAGTCTAACTCAGCTGAATATTAACAAGATTCATGGCTGGTTTGACCCACAGCTCAGTGGCTTGCACAGTGTTTTAAATATTTTAGGATTTCATTACAAAAAATGAGAGAATGGCTAAATATCACAAATTTTGCTCAAGTTGACTTTTGTGTTAAAGATGCTCATACATGAACCAAAATTGAATCTGTTTCAAGATGACAAGAACCTGCTCCCAGTTCGGATGAGCTGTGGGACTTCCAGCAATTCTCATCCCCAGCTCTCCTGTCACTGACAGGAAATGCCAATTCCACTCAGCGTTGTGGTACACTTGTTGGTATTGATCCAGCGTTGTTCATTAGTTTGTTTTGCGTTCTGCTTTTACACACAGTTTGCTTGGATCATTACCTATCTGTCCCAATAGGCATTTTAGCTGGAATCTCTACCATAAACTTCTGTTTGTGTCAGTTCTCCCATTCGTATTAATCAAGACTCCACTTTTGGAATGAACCATCTCTTTGTACATTCTGGATAAATCTTCCCATCCAAAAAATGAGATTAGCAATTTTGAACTGAAAACAAAAAAGATTCATTTATCCAGTGACTGTCTTTTCAATGACTGTAGAATATAAGCATATTAAATAGTTTAAGCCTTCTTCAAAAAAATGCTTAAAATGTATTCTTATCACGACAGAGGTTTCTTTTTGAGGAATATTTAAAAACAATGTTCACCAAAGCACCTGATTTAGTGAGAGGCTTTTGTCTTCCCTGCAGAGATCTGAGCTCAAGTCCTCAATTCACTTTTTAATCTTATAGCAGTTATTCCTTTTCAAGACCATGCAATTTGCCAATTTACTGGATTTCGTTTATCCTCTTTCCTACAAAAGCCCATTTGTTCATTGACAGTTGCATTCTAAGTTAAATCCAAAGTAAGGCTGATTAATGAATATTCAAATTGGCCCCAGAGGCTGTTGTTAGCTTGATAGTTCTATCACATCAACCATATGTAAAATCTATCTTGTACTTAAATGTGGCTGCCTTTTACTATGTCGGAGATTATTTATTAGTCTATCGTCTAATAGTCTTGTTTAACAGGAAGTTTTTGATCAATTAGGATTTTCTCATTTCTGATTGCTTATGCATCAAACAGTCTTTTGCTGTGAATTTGACATATTAATGCTGTTACAGCATTGCTATTTATTTCTTTCATGATCCTTGTATAGTTTGGTGCAAAATAAATGAAACAGAGATGAGCAAAGATATTGTAATACAGGATAGTGTCACAAAATCATAACTCTGTTTACAAAAGGTGCCCTGATATCCAGCTATTGGGAAAAGAAAAAAACAGCATATCCTGGTCAAATTATAGAAAATATTATAAAATTCACAATTCTTAAAAGTGTTTATTAATTCCTCTCCTATGCCTTTTGTAAGATTCATTCATTACAAAAACATAAGTTGATTTCATGCTGTAAGAATTAAGGCATGAAAAGAAAATAGAGGCTTTAGTCTTGCTGTGAAATAAATTTTTCTTCTGCACACGTAATGTTTAACAACTTTTGTGATGAATTTCTGTCAACTCCACCCTCAACTTAGATGTTAAAATAATAATTTAAACATGGCATCTTTCTAGTGCAATTCTAGATTTTCCCCATCATCTGCCCCTATAAATATCTCTGTACACAGAAGTATGTTTACACAGTTGGTCAGACCCAAAATTTGTTAAATGAAGATCTGTGAGACTCCATTTTGTATTAGTTCATCAACAAGTCCTTTCAATATCTATCTACCATTTAACAGTTCTCTCCAGCTCTTGCTATAACAATCAAGTACAGTCATCCACCGCCTTCACACGAGACACTGTAATAGTGTCTAGGCACTTTATTGCTCCTTTCCTCCCCTTTTGTAGTCATTTTGTTTTTGAAGAGAAGTCAAAACATAATTTAAAAAACTGTAACTCAATTCGTACAATTTCTCTGCTCTTAATCTTTCAATAACTTCCCGTTATTCTCACAAATAGCCAAACTCTGTCTCTTTCCTACAAGAACTTTCATGTTCTGGCTGTCGCCTCTCTGACTTCCTCTTCTACCATTTTGATAATATGTGTGTTCACACATATGCTCACGCACATGTACACACACATCTTGCTCATTTACAGCCTCAATGGCTTCTTTGCTATTCTTCAAAAATACACTTGGTAAAATACACTATAAAAAATAAAAATATAGTAAAAATACACTATAAACTACCTTCCTCAGTTTTTTGAGAAACCTGCTCTTACTTTATCCAGATAACTATTGGAAAGTACCCCCTCAAGTCTTCCCTAACTATTTAGTTTAAATTGACCCCTTGCATGCTCTACTCCCATCATTCCCATATATTAACCTTAATTTATTTTCTTCATAGTGTGTAATATTTCTTGACATTATTATCTATATTTATGTATTTGATTTATATCTTCCCCACTGACAGTATGAGACTTAGATTTTTTACTAAATCACTAGGGCCTATACTAGTGCCTGACCGATACAGAGGATCCTTAATAAATACGTATTCACAAAATCAATATATAAATTCCTGAAACCTAAAATCCAATTAATTAAAAGCTCACAGCATGAACCATGGCCCTATATGAAATTTAGATTAAAAATATAAATTTCTCCTGCCAAAGTAAAAAAAAAAAAAAATCCTCATTTGCTAACACACAGGTGATTATAATTAGAACTTTTGAGCACTTTGGATTTTACTCTGAGTAAAATGGATAGCCACCATCAGATTTGGGGAAGGTTTTAAGTAATCACTTTGTGTGCTTTGTAAAACTGGCCTATCGAGTGAGGGACAAGAGTAGATGCAAAGAGAGTTACTTATTAAGAGATTATTGATGGTTTTGAAGTGACACATGATGGCAGATGGCATTAGGTGTTAGTAGCTGAAATGGTACTATGTGATTGGCTTCTGGATATATTTAAAAGATAGTGCTGACAGGCATTTCTGTTGGAATTTGATATGAGATACGAGAGAAAGAGAGGAATTAAGGATAATTCTACATTTTTAGTTTGAACAACAGTAATGATAGAGTAGACACCAAATAAGGTGGGGAATACAGTGATGGAACAAGTTTTGAGGGAAGGGGTTGGTAGGAGTATATTGTCCATCTAGAGAGAAATGCTGAGTAGGCAGTTGGTATATAAGATGAGAGTTCATGAGCATGATCTGGACTGGGTATATACGAAGTCAGACAATTAAGTCTGCTAATTGATCCTAGAAAAAGTGCTACACATCTCATTGCTGAATATCATTACAGTCACCTTCAAAATCCTCCCTATGGGAATAATGCACCAACACTAGGGCCTAAAAATGTCCACCCTTCAAAGCACTTTTTCTAGGGTGAATTCATGAACTTAATTGTTAGACCTAGGTTAACAACAGCTCTAATGGCCATTAGAAAAGAGCTCCAAAGTTACTCTGTGGGCCCAGTTTTAGAATGGAGAAAGAGCTGGAATGAATAAGAGTTGTGGCTGTGCCCAGCAAACAGGAGAATATGAGGGAGGCAAAGAAGAAAAGGAGGTTTATAAAAGTGATTGTGACAGACTATGAAATTTAAACGGGTAAGGAGATGAGCTCTCAGCATCAAGGAATAAGGAACAGAGGGTGCTGATGGTGTCAGTGCATTGGAGGTCTTGAAGTGCTACTTAAATTCATAGTCTCAGTGAAACGTATTAATCACATATCATGATTATGTGGATCCCATAGTCACAGTTCTGCGTCTACATTGCAGTAATTGGTCATGACCGAGTCTCAGGTTTGCCCTTGGAGGGAAAGACTAAGGCAAATATCCCTAAGATGGATGAATTTAAGAAACTAAGAATACAAGGTATTGGACAGTTCTGTACATACATAGAAATTGCTCCAAGTCAGATGTTTTAATGGACAAAAATACTTTTGAGAAATACATAGGAAAGATCCTGGATGTGAGTAGCTGACAGCAATAATTTCCATTCCAGCAGATGACTGACGAGTCTTATAGGCTAAGTATGCAATTTAAATCTGACCATTTAATGTTCTTTTTCTCTTCAGGCTGTGTGTTTAAATTTTTATTTTTTCAACCACAACAATAGTTCTTATTGCATAATATAATGTGGCTCCCTTGGCTTGAACCATGGAGAGTTGATAGTTTTTGCTGAGTTCAGTCCTTTTTGGCCTCCTCATTGCCCCCATGACCCTGGACATATTTTTCTTAGTTCTAGTCTATACAGTGTTTCCTGTGCAGTTAAATCTACATTTTGTAATCCATTCTTTACCTATATTCTTATTTTATTTCTTTTTAAATGTTCTTTATTTACTTAATTTAATTTTTATTAAATCATAACTATATACATTTATGGGATACAATGTGATTATTTGATAAATAATGTAGAATGCTTAAATCAAACTAGTTAACATAACCATTACCTCACTTATTATTATTATTTTTTTTGTGGTAAGACATTTATAATCTACTCTTAGTTTTTTGAAATGTACCTTTGCATTGTGCACATTAGGTGAGATGCCACCAAATACCCTCCCTCCACTCCTCCCCCCTTCCCTCCTCTTTCTATCCTCTCCCCTCCTTCTTTCTGGACTATATTTGTGTTTTATAATTTATATGAATGTTTAAGTGATTATATATTGGTTTCATAATAGTATTGATTACATTAGATACTTTCTTCTCCCATTCTTGAGATACTTTACTGAGAAGAATATATTCCAGCTCTATCGAGGAAAACATCTTTTTATGGCTGCATAGTATTCCATGGTATACATATACCACAATTTATTAATCCATTCATGGGTAGATGGACATTTGGGCTGCTCCCGTAACTTGGCAATTATGAATTGGGCTGCAATTGCATTCTGGTACAAACATCTTTTTTTGTAAAATGATTTTTGTTCATCTGGGTAGATACCTAGTAATGGAATTGCAAGATCAAATGGTAGGTCAACTTTTAGTTCCTTGAAAATTCTCCATACTCCTTTCCAAACAAGCTGTATTAGTTTTTAATCCCACCAACAGTGTAGAAGTGTTCCCTTCTGACCACATCCACGCCAACATCTGCAGTTTTGGGATTTTGTGATGTGGGCTAATCTTACTGGTCTGCCCCCTGCTGAGTACTATATTCTTATTTTCATCCTGAATTATTTTACTGACTATATCACCTAAGATATATAACTGAATATAAGGAAATATACTTTATTCCGCTTAAGAATAAATACTTCAGGTGGCATCTGTGACTCAGTGGGTAGGGCTCCAGCCCCATATACTGTGGTGGGGTGGCGGCTTTGCCATTTTGATCCTGGCTCCAGCTAAACTGCAACAAAAAATAGCTGGGCTTTGTGACGGATGTCTGTAATCCCAGATACTTGGGAGGCTGAGGCAAAAGAATCACCTCTAAGCCCAAGTGATGCCACAGCACTTCACCAAGGACAATAAAGTGAGACTCTGTCTCTACAAAAAAAAAGAGAGAGAGAGAGAGAATACATGCTTCTTGGCCAGTTGTGGGAGGGGCTCACTTCCACAATCCTAGAACTCTGGGTAGCCAAACTGGGTAGATCCCTTGAAGTCAGGAGTGAGAGACCATCCTGAGCAAGACCAAGACACCATCTTTATATATGTATAAAAAATGATCTGATCATGGTGGTGGGTACTTATAGTCCCAGCTGGGTATGAGGCTGAGGTCGGAGGATCACTTGAGCCCAGGAGTTTGAGGTTGAAGTGAGAGATGGTCACACCACTGCACTCTAACCAGGGTAACACAGCTAAAATCAATCTAAAAAAAATATATATTTTTTCAAGAGGTAAAACTATCTCACTAATTCATATGGTTACAAAACAAACACTGTTAACTGAGCTGGGTAGGACCCCATAGTGAAAAGAATTGGTGAAGTATAGATTAATAAGCTGACATCATGGTGACATCTCAGAAACTAATCAGGAAGCTGTTCAATCTGCACTGGACTGCTGCCTCTGAAACAGCAATAGGGTGTCTTTACCTTTCCCAGGCTCTTAAAAGATCTTCCATAAGGCTATCTGATTACTGAAACATAATCCCTAAGGCAGGGGATTCTGGGAATTTTAGTTTTTTTTTTCTTCCCAGACTTTGAATTCTAGAAAATTGTAAGAATGAAGGTTCAGAGTGATAAACCATATCATCCAGGTACATGATTTTGGCCTTTTATATAATTTAACCTATAGTAAGATATAGTAAGTCACTAAGAATACACTGACCATGCCAAATATATAATCCACCAAAATCCTGATATATTAATTGCTAGTATCTTCCTAAAATAGTTTGTAATGTAAAATATTCTTTGAAGTCTCCTGCTTTGGGGGAAAAAAGTAGAAAAAAATTGGTTTGTACAACTTGAAAAGGCTAGTAAAAGTTATTTGCATCATGATAACTGTCATCACTATATATACGTGGTTAATTAAACACCCCCTCATGATTCTGAACCTACTGGGAAATATATAACAAGAGTCAGAATGAGAAGAAATCATCTACTTTGTTGAAGGTGCAAAGTTGGGTTAGCTTTTGAATTTCAAACAAGATGTTTTTCATTTTTCTTTTTACCTCCATAGAACTCATTTAGAAAATCACCAATATTGGGCCTGGTTAGTCCTTGGATGGGAGAAGATCACCAATAGAGCAGCTGAATAACTGAATTCTTCCCTGTGTAAAGGGAAGTTACTCAGAATTTGCTGTCTTCCTAGGAGACCTTCACATTGTACTCTTAAATCTTGCCTTTTGTTATATGGAAGACAGTCTCCAGAACTGAATCACATAGAGCACATAGACAAAGAAAGAGAAGCGACACATGAGCATACAAATGCAGGACACTGACTCTGTCCAGTTGAGGAACATAAGCAAGTAGATGTCAGGTTCATCACCACACCAGTCAGATCACTCCCACCAAAGGAAGAAGATGATGAGTGGTGAGGAGAAGGGAGTGACTTCCTTAAAATTTCTAGAAGCATTTTATGGGATTGCTAGCAAATTTGAAGATGGAAAGGATGATTTAATCACATTGTTATCACCACCACGCCCCTCATGAACGTGACCGTCACCATCATGATGAATCACCAGCTTATTTATTCCAAACATTTGCAGAATTTTCTACTATGTCTAGACCACTTTGATGGTTCTTAAGATCCAAATGATTTTGAAAATGAAAAACTGAGGAATATTTACAACTAATGTCACTAGAGAAGATGTATTTTCAGAAAGCACAGAATTCTGGATGTGGAGGGGGAGTGATACACAAGAGCTTTTACAACTGAAATAATTAAAGAAGGTATCATGGAGGTAGGTCATACTTGGATCTTGGAAGAAATATAGATGTAGGAACCGAGTGTAGTCCTAGTGCAAAGATGAAGGGTAAGAAAAATTATGATTCTCCCCATTCCAGAGCCTGGGAATATTCAGTTTAAAATTTCACCAGTGTCTCAAGAAATGACAACTCATCATTAAGGGAATTCCTAATTACTTATTTAAGAGTTTTAACAGTTGATGGTTAACCTTCCAAAATTCTCTACTTAGAATTTTGTGTTCTCCCAAAAACATTTCACCAGTCTATTACAAGTTTAAGAAATAACTTTTGGTCATCTTATTTTTCATATTCTCCAAGTAACCCTACTGTCCAAGGTCCTTACATTGAATGTTTATTTTCTTTCTTGTGTTATCTTTTGGGAATTAAGAAGTGTGTTGAGAGTTTCAATTGGATACCATATGATGCTTTAGAATTCTAGACAGTATTAAGGAGAAAGCTGAGATTATTTGACCAAAGGAAAACAAATGTTCTCATTTCTAGTTGGGTCTTCTTTCAAACGAATACTGATTTCCATGCATAAAATTTATTTTATTTTATTTCACTCTCCCTGAAAAAAAACTTTCATCTCTTTACTGCAGTAAATAATCCTTTCAATTTATTCTGCCGATTAGTCACACAGCTCTGCATCTTACTAGAAAATCTTACAAATGTAAAGATATCCTGCCCCTCAAGTATTTGTAAATAAACCATAGAATTAATGGAGGTAGAATTTTTCATCTTTGGAAAGGAAGTAAAAAAATACACACATAAACAATTTTACCACTAAACAGAAAATAACAGAAAGCAGAATGCTATCTTTGTAATAAATTCATGTGTATTTTTGCTCGAATTTTCTTAAATGGCTATTTAATGTTTTTAATCATTGATGTTTTATAAAACAGGAGTAATATTCAAAAGCACTTAATGAAGTCTACTCTTATCTCATTAAATGCAATGGAGTTAAGTGATTGCACAGAATTTATTTTATTTACCTGCCTAGTACAAAGAGAATTCAATTTTCAAACAAGTTTACACAGTTTGAATAATTATAGATCTGTGCCATAATTCCTTTAACGCTTTCTTTTTTCCATTTAAGGACTCTGGTTCATTATGAACCCCAAATGGAGGAAAAGAAAACAAACTCATGCTAACAACACAGTTATAGCAAAATTAGTTTAGGTGATCCCTGATCATTTTCTTTTCTTATATAGCAAAATAGATTGCATAAAAAGAATAAAAACTAATCAAATCATCTTATACCTGGATTCTCAGTAGAATAGACCCACATCAGAGAAATAGGTACTACTAATGAAAAATAAACCCAGAATCTTAGTGACAAATTTCTTCCCCTCCCTTTCTCCTTCCCTCCCTCCCTCCCTCCCTTCCTTCTTTCCTTCCTCCCTTCTTCCCTCTCTCCCTCCCTTCCTTTTTTCTTTTGTTTTCTTTTTGAGACACAGTCTTACCCTGTTGCCCTGGGTAGAGTGCCGTGGTGTCAGCCTAGCTTATAGCAACCTCAAACTTTTGGGTTTGAACAATCCTTTTTCTCAGCCTCCTAGGTAGTTGGGATTACAGACGTTCACCACTATGCCCAGCTAGTTTTTCTATTTTTAGTAGAGACAGGGTCTCACTCTTGCTCAGCCTGGTCTTAAACTCCTGAGCTCAAGCAATACACCCACCTTGGCATCCCAAATTGCTAGGATTGTAGGTTTGGGTCACCATGCCCGGGCTTCACAGTCGTATTTTTTATCATTCCCTTTAACTTTCTTTTGACCCCTTACATATTTTTTTCTCCCTATTTGGTATCTTATCAGGTATCTTCCACATATTCTAACATAATAATATGATGACTTTAATTATTTTATTTTTACAATAATTACTTCTTACCTTTATGAAGCCAGCAAGTCTATGAACGGCTTGTGTAATTTTATTTTAAATCTTTACCCATATTTTAACTAGTATTTTCATGTCTAGTTCATATTTGTTCAGGAAACACTAGGAAATGAAGTAGCACATCAATTTGTCAAAAGTTTTTCATTATTATCTAACGTAATGTTCTAGAAAGACAGTAAATTCTCAAGATAAATGTTTGAAGAACAGAATTTTAAATCTAAAGTAGAATTTACTAGCCTAAGTTATTTGGGAGGATAAGAGGCAGGAAACTGAAACATAGGAAAATCAAGTAATTTGACTGAGACTGTGAAACCAGCTGTTTACAAACAGAAGACTGGACGTCCAGCTTCATGAAAACGTCTTAACATAGTCATTTGTTGAATTAGAAATGTGATGACACTTTAGAAGGAAGCCTAAATGGCACTCTCCTTGAAACAAGCAAGCTGGGGATGAAAGGAGTCTAATAGGTAGTTTTTAACTACAGATTAAAGACGTTTAAAGTCATATATATTAAACAGGAAGAAATCCAAGTGATTCTATAATCTATATTCTATATTATATGATTCTATATTATATTTGTGGAATATAAGATACATCAGAAAATACCTATCTATAAAGGATTTTAAAACAAGAAGTTCCATATTACTGTTTTTCTTCTTATTTCCCTTTTTCATTGAAAATTTGGTATAATAGTATTTTATTATGAATCATTATTTTAAATATAATGATTTAACTTGTAGTCTAGAAACACAGCTGATAATAGATTATAGGCAACATTGTACTACGAAATTGGAAACGTGTCGCCAGATGATCAAGGTTTAGTCTTATTTTCTTTTTACATGTAGTTGAATAATAACACTTATCTGACAGAGTTATGGTAGTTATTAGATAATATATAATAGTATCGTTATATACAATAATATTATGTCTTGTTACATGTTATGTTACTAGGTATCACACATAATTATATAAATTTATATTATATGTATTATGTGAATATTGTATTCAAAATTGAGATTTGACTATACTGTGATAAAATTCTTAAATATTTATAATGATTTTTGATACATACTGCCAAACACTCCAGAGGAATTAAAACAAAAACAAATCAGATGGCAGAGTTTCAGAGTGAAATATAAAAAGGCAGCCAGGAGGGTGAAGAAGCTCCCACATGCTGGATTCAGCCTCTGTGAGAGTCTCTCCAGAAAGCCAGTGTATCCATCACAATTGTATTTTGTGTGAGTTTTGAAAACACATGGTGTTTATTTCTACTTAGCAGAGTTTCTGTTCAGTGTGCTGACTTTTCTGATTTACAGGTATCTTTTATGACCTTTCTATTAATGACTTTTTAGGCATTTAATTTTAGATTATTAATATATTGTCTGACCAAGTGATTTTTTTTCCTTTTTAATTTTTTTCTTTTTTCCTTTAGAGTATTACAGGGATACAAGTATTTTGGTTACATGGGTTGCTTTTGTACTTCTTGAGTCACAGTTTTAAATGTGCCCATCATCAGTACTTGATAATTTATTTTGAGAGCGACTACAATTGAACACTGATTTTCACCTAAATTGATAAGAGTGTAATTGGGAAAGCCTGATCAAAAATATTATGCCTAATATGTAGTTGATCAAATATATCCAAATTGTTAGCCTTTTGTTACCCGACCCAAGTCATATTCTGATTGCTTAATTTCATTTTACTTTTTCATTATTATAGGTACATGTTGCATAGTAGTTATATACATTTATGGGTTACATGCGATGTTGTGATATATACATGTGATGTGGATTAATCAAATTAGAATAAATGAAATATCCATCTCCTTGGGTATTTATCATTTCTTTGTGTTAGGAACTTTTCAGTTCAACTCTTGTAATCATTTAACGCATTGCTGATTATAGTTACTTTGTTGTGCTATCAAATGGTTTTTATTCTTTCTAATTATCTGACTATATTTTTGCACCCCTTAGCTATCACTACTTTCTGCACACTCCCTTCTACCTTTCTTGGCCTCTGATAACCATCACTCTACTCTCTGTCTTCATGAGATCAATTGTTTTTAATATTTAGATTCTACATAGACATGAAAACGTGAGAGTTCTCTTCCTGTGCTTGGCTTATTTTGTTTAGATAGCTTTATTTTTCCTCTTCTCATGTATCTGTAAGTGATCTTATATACACACACACATATATATATTAAACTTTCTTTGAGTCCCCAAAGCCAGCAACAGAGAATAATATTTCATATGCATTAATGAATAGCCATTAAATGAATGAAAGTAGAGAGATACTAAAAGGCATTGATTTGAAATACGAGCTCCAAGTAAAAAGACATGAAGAAAATATGGATTATGGTTATGTATCATTGCAATTCTCTGCATAGTCTTAATTCTGCTTAGATTTTTTTTCTTGGGACCGCATCCATTTTGAGGATTAATGATTTCTTCATGACACGTGGGGTCGGGAAGTTAGTGTGAATTGTGTCAGACTATGAGTAGTATCTATATTAATATTTCATAATGCTTAATAGTCTTGAAGCTATCTGGTATAGTGCAATAATTACAATTGCATTTTTGGATAAAAATTTAAACTAACTTTATTTTATTATGAACAAAAAAATTATGAAAATACCAGCCAGACTCTATTTTTATGATTAAAGTGAAGAGGAAATGAGTCTAAAAAGGAGATTTTTAAAGCTAGAAAATAGCATGTCTAGCAAAAAAATAAGAGCAAATTCAGAAGTAGTTTGCATTTTTTGACACAAACTGTCTATGATAAGTTGTAAGTGGAAAGGGGAAGAAGTTGGCTGTGAAACTCTTCCTAAGTGTAAAAATTGTCTTCCTGGACCATGGAAAATGCTGGAAAAAATATAGAAAGCATTTAAGTAACGAAGTAACTGAGAAGGAAACAGAGTATATGCAATTAAAATATGATTAGATGAAGCGAGGAGATTGTACTTGTCTGTCTAGAGTACATATTTAAGAATTTCATGGGTTTTTTTTAGTACATGCCTCCTAATTCTAATAATTTATCTCAGTTCATGTTGGTGATACTCAGAGAATTGTTTTAGGCAAAACATATTTGAATTTAACAACACACACACATGCACACGTATGTGTGTTTTAGGATGAGGCATTTTAAAACCTGGTTTTTGTCTATGTATAAGGAATGGTGTATCCAGGCAATTTCAGATCTTACTTATCAGAGGATGGATTTAAGGGATTGTTTTTATGGTGATTATCTACCATGGGAGGAATGTAATAAAGACACTTACTTTGATAAGGGACACGAGGAGGGAGCAATCTATACTCTGAAAAAAGGAAAGATGTTGCGATTCAGTTGAGATCAGTGTCGCTACTGAGTCCCCAGGCAGAATGAGAGAAACGGGTGTGAAGACAGCAGTGGAAAGACAAGAGCAAACGTCATCTAGTTTTCACTTCATTTTTAGAGGATAAGAAGATATTTCACACAGTTTTTATAATTTGTCATTTTAAACCTCAAGGCGGTATTTTTTCCTGATGTTTAAATGTTCCGTGATGGAATTTGGTCATTTGTTCAGAAATTGGTGCCCCATTTTCCAAACTTCTTTGTTTACAAACCCCAGTGTTCCGAAAGTTATTAATAGAATCATCTAAAGAAAACCTGACTTCAAGGTTAAAAAGCTTGGAGAAATGGTATGTACCTTTTTTTTTTTTGGAGTATGGTAATGCTTAATTGTACTCTAAAATGTCTTGCAGAAAATAAATTCGTTTAACTTTGATTAATGTTTTATAAATATATTTGATTATAACAGGCACTTTTTTGTGGAACACATTTTGGAGGGCATGAATATTATAAGGAGTACAGTTTGGGAAATGACTTGAAAACTATCATTATTAATAACTCCTTATATGGTGCATCTCAAACTTTATTAAACATAGGAATCTTAGGATACGTTCTAAGAGGCAGTTCCTGATTCAGTATTTGCCTGAGCTGGGACGAGATACTGCATTTCCTACCAGCCTCTTGAGGCCCACACTGCTGGTCTGGAAGCCACACTTTGTGCTGAGCATCTGTATCACACTGTGGTTCGTCAGCACCACAGAGATTACTGAAAAATGGACAGATCCATGTTTTCACATTAGCGTCTCCAGCTGCTTAGGCTGATGATGTGAAACAAGTCATTAGAGTGGAAATTGTTCTGCTTCGATCTTGACAGGCACTAGGATAACAAAGTGAAGGTGAGACAGAGGACAGAGCCCCTCTCATATACAAATTAACAAAAAAGAGTGACTGCGGAGGAATCTGTCCCTCATCTCCTAGGCGGCTGCCCAGAGCAGACATGTGGAACGGGGTCAGGTGTGGAAGGAGAGCATTACTGACAGGACTCTTTGAAGAGAGCTGGTGCATCGATCCTTAGTCCTCCTGTGAAGGAAGAGTGGCTGAATGGTCTTATAGCCTCAAAGCTAGTGACAGCAATTAAAGTGGAGTTTGATCAATTTGGAAGTGTTCCCTGAGGTTGAGAGACACAGAAGGCTCATTCTTAGGAACACTAAAACAGAATCTGAACTAAGTCTGATCCCGTGTATGGACTTTTGCTGAAATGACATCCTATTAAAATTAATTAAATTAAATTACCTGTGACTCTATGGGTATTACGAGAGACGTGTACGTGAGAATTTCCCATGGGCCTGTCAGAGAATGCACCAGAGAGAAAACCAACATGATTGCTTTGACTGCGGTCCAGCATGTTGCCTGTAGGACAGAGACCCAGTAGGAAGAGCCAGATTTTCAGAGGCAAGGCTGCAAAGTACTCCCCCAAATGAATACAGATAACTCTGGCTGAGTCCAGGGAAGTGCAGGAGGAAAGGGCCTAGTAGGTATTCTCGGAGGTCCTTAGTAGGATAGAGTATGACCATTCCCTTAATCCCCGCCCCACCTCTAGGGCTCCAGCTTACATGGAAAGCAAGGCTAAAAAGGGAAATAGAGTTTTACTGTAAACTAAATTCATTGGTATTTGTTATTCATGATTTTGGACTAGCCCACTGGTTTCTGAGTTTAAATTTAAACTATGCCAGGATTTGAAGTGATGTAGGACTCTCCATTACCTACGAATGGACAGAAGAGCCACAGTTGTCACGCAGTCCATAGAAACATGTGAGATAAGCCTGGTGAGCACAGTTGTAATTCATGGATCCTGGAAGACAAGATCAAGTTGTGTTTTGTTTATGTTGAGAATCAGGAATGTTCAATATGCCAGTCACAGAGGATTAATACAAATCCATCCCCTCCCACATGCTTCAGAGGTCGCCTCTCGCTGTGGTCAGTGTCTATTTCTCACCTCTAATTTGCTGTCTCTAATCAATAGAGGGCCCTAACACAAATGATCAGGACTAATAGGGTGCTGGGATATGCATAAAATGTTAGAATTTGCCTTTGTGCATAATATATATATTTTGTTGTTGTTGCAGTTTGACTGGGGCTGGGTTCGAACCCACCACCCTCAGTATATAGGGCTGGCACCCTACTCACTGAGCCATGGGCACCACCTGGTGCAAAATGTATTTTATTTCCTTTTTTCTCTTTTCATTCATTTTAGATTTTGCATTAGTTCCTTATTGTTGTTGTTCTTTATTTCTATATTTTGAGATGTTAATCAGATTGTTATAATCTTATTTGTAAAAAACTTTGTACTTGTATACACATATCTGGAAATACAAACAAAATGCATTACTATACACTAGTCTATGTCAATAAAAAGCTACATATTACTTTGATATTTGTTCATTCGTCTATGGAATTTTACAAATTTTAGATCTCACTAAATAAATCTTAACTTTGTTTATTAAGCAAACACGTAAAAATAAACTGAGACTCAGGAGGAAAATACCTGTGGTTCTTCTGAAAATTTTACATGCTTCCTTTTCTTAGTTTCTGGCAAACGACAGGGCAACTTTCCACTTCTGGAACTTGCATCTGTTCATAAATTGAAATAGCATACATTCTTTCCCATTGACCTTAACATCAGCAACCATTTAGTGTTCATTTACAGTTAATCAGAAATTGTGCTGAGTATTTTATGCATATTAACATATTTAGACCTCCTGCCTTCCAAATTCCTGATAAGCTATTATTAATTATAATCGAGATGACTAAAATAATGCTCACAAGATGACTGCAAGTCCAAGCCACAGCCCAGATCCTACTGGGTGATGAAACCAGACTGTGAATCTGGTAAGCTTCAAGGAATGTGCATGTAGCCAGCAATACAGAATATAAACATTTAATAGCTATACAGAGTCAGCATTGTCCCACAAGTGAACTATAAATTTTGTGGGGAATTTTTTCTCTATGTACTATGCTATTGCAAATACTGTACTGTGGTTCTTTCTTTGCTAGTTATTTACTATAGCTGAAATTTAATTTTATCTCAAGAGATAATGTTAAACTATACAAAATCCCCAAGATTAAAGAAAAATATGCTTTGACTTTAATTCTATTTGGGAAATGAAAATATGGTCTATTCTGAGTTTATGGGTATCCCATATATCTGCGTAAAGTTAATTCTGTATCTCAAGGGTAACACAGACATAAAAAGACTAATTACAATTTTATGAATGGGAAATACAAGGTCTGGGGGCTCGGTTTCTCTATGGTTGTATTCTAAATAACAGCACTATTTCTAGGGAATACTTACATCCTTTCTGACACAGAACAACTAGCAACTTTCATTAGAGAAAAGTCAAACCAGATGCACTGCAAGTCTCTATATATTGCAAGTAATGTTAAAATAGATTCCATACTGGTGTCTTCTTTTGATGAAAACTCCAAAGACAGTTCGGAGGCTTTTTGTCAGACTCCAGAGACCAAGGCACAGATGGGGTTCTGAATTAAGTGACTTTATATGTTGAGTCTTGAAATGAGCCCTAGTCCCATTCGTATATTTCAGTGATTATGGACTAATTGGATGTGCTAATTGATTATTAAAGGATTTATACTCTTGAAATTTTAAGGTTCATAAATTATGAATTAAAAATTGCGAACAAAATTCAAGATGTAAACTTTATCTTCAGATTAATGTATGTGGACAGAATTATATGAACCATGTTTTACTTTGGTAACAAAATATTCTGGATGCGTGCATTTTCTTTAAAGCCAAAGGAAAGTCTTTGAGATAATGAAAGTTTAAATATTTTAACTATACTAATATGTGAAGCACAAAATTTCCTGTTTACTCCCCGATCATACTAAACAGTTTTGAATTGAAATGCTTGTTTTCCTCCCTCTTCTTGATAACTGATTACAGATATGACATCTGCAGTCTATACGTATAGTGTACGTGTATATATATAATTCACAAATTCTATCATATTATTGAATTTCACATAGGGAGAGAATTCTGAATTTGTAAACTTATTCTGTGACTTCTGCTCAGATTAAAATAAATACATTTAGCTTATGATTAGGTATTTGTGTGTTTCCAAAATTGTAAAGTGGATTACACAATACGTCCCAGAGAAGAATTTATAGATCTGTGATGTGTCTTTTTTCAAGGTATATTTTACATGGCTTCAATCAAAGCCGTTACTCACAAATCACAGTGTTTCTGAATCCTAGTTGCTATAGTTAACATGTTTATAGTTGACTGTTTTTAACTATGCAATCAGTTTAAAATTTTTTTCTAAATTATTTATTAATTTGTTTATTTTATGTTAGCTGTCATTTAATAAATACGGGCTCCTTTTAAAATGATGATGTATTAGTTTACTATTGCATCTGTAACTAACTATTACAAATTTAGTAGGTTTCTTTGTTGTAGTTCTGCTGGTTCAAAGTCTGACATGTATATAATGCACCTACAATGAAGGGTGGTCCTCCTGCTGGTAGCGCCAAGACAGAATTTCTTTCTTTCCCAGCTTCTAACAACTGCCCGCATCCTTTGGTTCCTGGCCTTGTCCCTCTGAACTCCCTTTCCATTGTCATAACTTAATCTCTGTTTTAGGTGGCTGCCTTTCTCATTCACTTATAAAAGATGCCTGGAATTGCACTGGACCCAGCCAAGTTAACCATCCCATTTCAAAATGCTAATTTAATCACATCTGCATAATCTCCTTTGCCTCATAATAACGAATGACCTCACAGATCTCCCTTTGAGGGAGGGAAGCATCACTCTGTTTGCCACAATAACATTATTATTTTTGTTTGTCATTTGTTATGGAAATATTTATAAATTTAAAAGGAAATGTTCTGTACCAGATATGAGAATTAATATTTTCTGTGATATAACTTTGTTTATTGTGACTCTATCACTCTAACCTTTTTTGATTATTATTTGTTATTTTGATTGTTTTGTCATTTGTTATGTAAATATTTATAAATTTAAAAGGAAATACTCCATACCAAATATGAGATTAATATTTTCTTTGATATAACTTTGTTTTTTGTAATATAGTACTTTAACCTGTTTTTTGATTAATAAATAATCAAAAAATGTTAGTGATCCACTGTCATGGAAAATAAATTGGAATAAACCAATGCATAAATTTTGAGATGTTTGCTTTTATGTTACCTTTTTTCTTTTATTTTCTTTGTTTTTTTCCATTAATATGTATAATTTTCAAGATATAAAAGAAAGCAATATAATATATGCTACCTTATTTTTCTACAATAATGGCAATCATCTCAAGATCGTATCTTCTCCTCAACACAGATAAGACAAAAATATCAGTTCAAATATAATAAAGTCCCTAGTTTGATCAACTTAATTACCTAATAGTAGAAACTGATGCTTTTGCCAAATAGAGACCTCTTACCTATTTCCTCTAACTGATTAAGAGTTGATCTTTACTCTTTCTTTTTTTTTTTTTTTGCAGTTTCTGGCCGGGGCTGGGTTTGAACCCACCACCTCCGGCATATGGGGCTGGTGCCGTATTCCTTTGAGCCACAGGCGCCACCCTGATTTTTACTGTTTACCTTTTCTCCCTTTGAGAGGCAAGGTGTGGTGGCCCTTCCTTGAATCTGGCTCTGTCACTGGCTTTTCACATAGACTGAAATAGAAATGATGGCAAATGATTTCATGGATGAGTGTCTGGATGTAAAATGTTTGTGACTTCTTTTCCCTTCTTGCACCATGTCAGAAGTCCAGCTCTCTTGAAACCCGCTGGCAGAAAGGACACTCAGGTAGCCAAACTGAGAGGAGAGATGAAGTGACAGAACTGTGACGAAAGACTTCTTAATGCCTCCATCCCAAAACAGCCACCAGCTGTTGTAGGCATGTACCAACAGGGCAGCCACATGAATGACCGTATCTGATTCCATGTCGAGCTAATGTACCAAATCCAGATGAATCTCATTCAAATTCCTAACCTGCAAAATAATGAATGAATAAAATGGTTATTGTTTAAAGCCATTAAGTTTGGGGATAGTTTGTTACACAGCAATAGATAAATGAATATTCCCTCTTCCTGTCCATTGAATTTAGTAATCTGCTCCAAGCCTCTTGCTTTTCTTATGACACATCCAGAAGTAGATTTTAAATTTTTCTTATCTGTTTTCAAATGTCTACATGACACAGCATGTGTCGATGACACAGGGCTATCTCACCTCTAGACACATATCTCATCATTGCCTGCTGAAAGCCACAGGTAGTTTCTTCATTACGGATGTGAGATGATGAGACTGGTTTGAATTTTATTTTTTATTTGGAGGATAACAGCGCCTGTGAACAGACTTTAAATGTGGATAAAGAGGATTTAGAGCTCCCAAAAACAACTTTTGTATTTTTAAATGAGAAAAATTTTGTACTCTTTATATGCAGTCTCTGAAACAGAGTCCTTTGGGGTATAGTACAAAGAGGAAAGGGACATAGTCTAGCTGTCCATGCCTTTCCTATACCTCTGGAAGAGCAGGTTGGTCCAGGATGGAGGCCTGAGGTCTCAGAGGACCATATGAAAGGGAATATGGTAGACAAGATTGAATGAGATCTTACCCCCTCCAGTCCAGTCTTCTGATTATAAATTCTGGATCCACTTGAAGAAAAGGACTAAATCTCAGTTGGGAACTCTGGGATGGTCAGAGTACATCCATGACCATGGTTCCAGCAGCTAACTTATCAGAAGGTCTTTAGATATTTTTAATTAGTAAACATTATTTTTATAGCAGTTTTAACTCACCACGAGGTAGTGATGGTCCCATATACCTCTGTCCCCGCACATGTACCACCTCACCCAGTATCAATATCTCCTACCGTAGTGATACATTTGTTACGATCTGCAAACCTACACCAACACATCATTTTTGTTGTTGTTGTCATTAGACAGACTCTCACTGTGTCACCCTCGGTAGAGTGCTGTGACGTCACAGCTCACAGCAATCTCCAACTCTTGGGCTTAAGCGGTTCTCTTGCCTCAACCTCCCAAGTAGCTGGGACTACAGGTGCCCGCCACAACGCCTGGCTGTTTTTTTGTTGCAGTTGTCATTGTTGTTTAGCTGGCCCAGGCTGAGTTCTAACCCACCAGCCTAAGTACATGTGGCTGGCGCCTTAACCACTGTGCTACAGGCGCCGAGCCAACACTGACACATCATTATCCTTCAAAGCCTAAAGTTTATGTTAGAATTGGGTATTTATATTTGTTTATGTTAGAATTGGGTATTTATATTTGTTTATGTTAGAATTGGGTATTTATATTTGTATTCTATTTCTTTACTACAAAGATGAAAGTAAATGTTAATGTCTTCTGTGATCTCAATTAGATAACCATTAAAGCTGAGCCTTTGCAATTTTTTTGTGCTTTACTATACTTTTTTTAGTAATCTTCTTGCCTTTCTTCATTTTTGTTCATAGGAAATTTGATCTGCCTTGTTTCTGTCTCATAAAACTAAATATTTTATGTAATAATACTTGACCTTTATGATATGTGGTTGTTTCTTAACTGCAGTCTACTTTTCCTAGATAGATTCAAGGAGTAATCACACAACGTTCCTCATTATTTGGCTGTAACTACTGAGAATATGTTCATATTTATATCTTCTTAAAATAACTTAGGTGAGAAGACCACCAATTATGTCAAAACGAGGTGCACATCTGGAAGGGAAAAGAGAAGTTTCAAAATCATTACAGAGAAGTCATTTGTGCAATTAGTACTTTGGCTACAGATAAGTGAATAGTAGTAAAAAATTGGCTGCCCAAAGGTAACCATTATTTATAAGTTAAAGATATACAGAGAGAGACATTTCTCTATGTGTATGTATATTTTATATAAAAGGGAATATACTACATTTGTTTTGTGTGCAACCTTCTTTATTCACTCAAGGGTATATTTTTGCAATCAGTCTCTGTCAATACCTGACATCACCTATATAATGACCATATAGGTTTCCTTGGTAAGCATATACCTTCATTTGTTTAGCCACGATTGACTTTTAAGATGCTTGCATATTTTCATTGTTATCAATAACATTTAGGTGAGCATACTGGTTATAAAATTGTTTACCACTGAAGCATACAAGCAGTTCCTGGGTCACAAACAGTATAGGTTCTATAGGTTTGTTCTTAAGTTGAATTTGTATATAAATCAGAACAGGTACAATTACCTATTACCTGTAAAAGACTCCGTAAGTGTGAGTCATGTATCAGTTGGATGTTTGTAACATAGATGCTTACTGTAATACCCTCCCTTTGTAAGTGCAAGTTGTATGTAAATTGGATGATTGTAACTTGGGGACTACCTATATATAAAATATATTCTTTCAGCTGGAAGACTAACAGCATAGAGCTAACCAGATTTTTTTAAATAAAGCACATAGAAGTTTCTCATTTTACAAAAAGTCGTTTTTTACATTGGATTTCATTATTTTCTTAATATCATAAATACATTTGATGTAGATAGAATTTTTATTTATATAATTTTATGTTTAATTTATGTTTTCAATTTTGTTCTTCATAGTTGTTCATAAGGGTAAAAGCCAAATACAAAGACACTTTGTAAAATAAGAGAAAACTGATAGAATTTATATAAATTTAAATATAAAAATTATTGATTGAAATGTTATGATAGTAAATGCCTTTTGTATTGAATTTAGTTCATTTGATTTTTTGAAATTTGAAAATAAATATTTTAGACACTTACTTAAATAGTACCCTAAATTATTTCATTTATTTGTTCTCATACAAACATACACATTTTAAAGTGGTGAGTTTTATTTTTAACTTGATCGTCATTGCTTTACCTTTTTTCCATTTGGTAGTCTAAGAGAAAACTTGGAGAAATATATGTTGGTATTTTTCTAAAACCTATTTAAGTATAACTTAATTAGAGTTTACATCAATAGCAGAAAAGATATATGTAGTAGAATTCTGAAAATTCTATTTGTTACTTTCTGATGACACAGAATAAAAAAACGCATGTCAAAATACCTTGTTCATACGATTACAGAATAGCTTTCTGGGATGGCCTGTCTATCTAATTTTATTGGGAATGACAGAAGACACTGCACATTGGATTAAAAAAAATGTGAAGTGTAATTAAGCACAATATTTGTCAAATTACCATTGCCAATTTTAAAGAATGAATTAAAAATTGAGAATGAAACTTATTTAAAAAAGAAAAAAAAAGTCACTGCTTTCATATACCTAAATTGTCACTAATCTACCTAATTATTCATCATACTCCAAAATTTTTTAGGAAGTTCACCATCTTTAGCCCATTCTTTGTTGCAGATGCAAACCACACACCCTAGGTTATTTGTGTTTAAACTCTGAGATACTGACTATACCTACTGCAAAGCTTTAAAGATAAATCAGTTCTTCATTAGGAATTACTTCTGAGTTTGGATTAGAGTGACTTGTATAGGCCCCTTTTTGTAACCAGGCTGCTGTTGAGATGATGCACAGCACTTTACTCAATAGAAAAAGGCAGAACCTATTGCTTTGGGGGTAGGATTTCTCTTGGAAATGGATGATAAATCACAATTATATGAACCTAGGGAAGACATAACATACCTGCAAGCTACATAATAATAATCATGGCAAAAAAAATCCTATTGCATTTGCAAGATTAGAGCTAATTGGTTTTGCAGAGTATAATAAATCAATTTTGAAAATGCCAAGTCTAATCAGGTGTGCTAAGCTATTAACTAGTATGTAGTTTACAACAAAACCAGAAATTGAGATATGGAATTTATTTTACACACCTTCATTTGCAAAGCACATAAAAATGCTAAGAAGTATGGTGCATTTAAATATGCAACAATCATTTGCACTGATAGGAAAGAAAAAATCAAACATAAATGAAAAATAATGCTATTTCTATTTTATGGGAACTAAATCATTGGAATTAAGTTTTAAAAGTCAATAATCACACCAATAAAGGATCATGTTTAATATAATCTAAAAATATTAGATAAAAACATAATATTTAGCTTGGGTATGCTCAGTAAACTGAGCCTGTGACCAAGTGATAATCATGCTTTTCCCCAAGGAATGATACATTTTTGCTATGTTTATGAAAAACATTTTTTCCTCCAAGGTTTCAGTTTAATTCAGCTATCCCATAGGATCCATTACTAAAATGAAAGATTTACTGCAAATAAGGCTGTGGACAGTACTGATTTCTATTTATTTTCAAATATTGCATATTTTATTAAGGAAAAAGTTGTTAAGAGAATCAACTGTTTATAATAAGCAAAACTCCTAGGTTTATTTATCACTAATATTCTATTTTGCTAAGAATAGCAGTAATTTACCAATCTATTTCTTTACCAACATGATTTCAAATTTTGATGTCAGTTAATTCATGCTTCTGTTTTCATGTTTAATAACCTCCAAACTTTTAAAGCTTTCTTATATGTAAAAGATAGTTATGATGTCAAAGGAAAAAGAATGTTAAGATGACTAGAAAAGGAATAGCAATAATTATTTTTGGTGGGGTTTTATATGATTAGAATTTCATATGTCATTTTTTTTTTTTTATGAGATAGAGTGGGTGGATTGCTGTGGCATCATAGCTCACAGCAACCTCAAACTCTTGGGCTTAAGCAATTCTCTTGCTTCAGCCTCCCAAGTGGGTACAGGCGCCTGCCACAACTCCCAGCTACATTTGGTTGTTGTTGTTGTTGTAGTTTTCATTATTGTTTCAACTAGCCTGGGCTGGATTTGACACCCCCTCCCCCCATAGCCTTGGTGGGCCGGTGCCCTACCCACTGAACTATGGGCGCCACCTATTTTTGGAATTTTTGTACTCCCAGACTATATTACCCCACTCTGCAATTACAATAGAGTCCCTTGAAACTATGCAAGAGACTGCCTTTGTTACCTTGGGCTGTTATAAAAATATACCATAGACCAGGTGGCTTAACAATCAATATTTATGTATTACTCATAGTTCTGGAGGCTGGCAAGTCAGTGTGCCAGCATGGTTGGGTTCTGGTGAGGACTCTCTTTCCTGGATTGCAGATAGCTGGCTTCCTGCTCTGTCCTTGCTTGGCAGAGGAAGCTGTTATTTTGTTATTTATTAATAACTGTTGACTGGATAACTGTTGATAAAGTAATAAATTTGCATTTGTAAGAAATATTGACAACTTCATAGAACTTACTTAGATTGCAAGCTAGGAAATAATGTCCCTATTTTCATTTGCATTGGTTTATTTCATTCTAAATCTTTATAATTGGTTATTTCCTCATAAATTTGTGAGATTTTCCAAATACTTCTTAAAATAAATCAGTGCTTTGTTTTATACAAAGTTTGTCTATAAATGATGTTGTCAATTTTATGTAGAAGCAGCAAATTTTCCTAATCCCACAAAATAGATGATATAAAATAATTCTAATTTTATTCCAACAAAAATGTTAACATTTAAGATATTTACCTTGAGGGTGACGTATATGTCTAAAGATTATTTTATATTAATACAGGTGGCAAATTTGTGGATGCATTTGGTTTTGTAAAATAATCAACTTTTGAATTTAGAGAATAATGTGAATTATCAAATTACTATATTCTCAAATTCTATAATGATTTGTGATCAGATTCTAAAATCATGGTCTAAGGTAAATTCAAACATTTTATTTTTAATCATTATGATTGAAAAGTAATTTATATGCAGTGTGACATTCAGCAATTGAGCATCTAACATGAACCCATAATTGCTGGTAATGCAATGTGAACCAGATCCAAATCTTTTACTGACAAGCAAACATTTAGGAAATTTGCTACTACACCACCAGCTCTGCCAGAGTACTCAGACAAGTACTATAAGGAGACCAACACAGTGTATCACCAGAAAAGCAAAGACACTTGGAACTAAAGAACCTCACTTCCACAATAGCCCAAGTGATAAAACTAGGGAGTAGAACTTCACAAAACAAGATGAACAGAACTCCACCATACTTACCAATTCTCTCAATAAATGTGAATGGCTCCAATTCCCCACTGAACAGGCACAGGCTGTCTAACTTATATATAAAAAGCCATAAGGAAAGTATATGATGTATTCAGGAAATATCTAATCCCCAACGACAAAACAATATTCAGAATAAAGGGTTGAAAAACATTATTTCTGGCAAATGGAAATCAGAAGCAAACAGGAGTCACAATCCTATTTTCAGATGCATTTGGCTTTCAAACAACAAAAGTTAAGAAATAAAAAGATGGACAGATAGATTGATCAAGGGAACAATCAACAAGAAGACATTTCAATCCTAAATGTTTATGCACCCAATATTAATGCCCCAGATTTTAAAAAACAAATCCTACTTGATTTGAATAATATGATAACCTCTAACACCATAATAGCCTGGGACTTCTACACTCCACTGACAGAATTGGGCAGATCCTCAAAGCAGAAACTAAATGTAGTAATGATGAACTTAAATGTGACTCTAGAACAAATGAGCTTACCAGACATATACAGGAAATTTCACCCAAATTATTACTGAGTATGCATTCTTCTCATCTTGGATCATTCTTGCTCATGGATCATTCTTCAGGATTGATTATATTCTAGCAACAAATCAAACCTCAACAAATTTAAAAGAATAGAAATTTTACCTTACGTTTTTACAGATCACATGTCTATAGTGATCAAAACGGCATGGTATTGGTATACACACGCACGCACATATATTCCATGGAATACTATTTAGCCATAAAAAGGAGATTTTGTATCTTTTGAAACCACCTAGGAGGATTTGGAGAGCATTCTGCTAAGTATCACAAGAATGAAAAACAAGCATCTTATGTATTCAATACTAAATTGGAAGTAATAGATTAATAACTATAGGCATATATAAGAGAAAAATACAATTAAAGAAGATGCAGAGAGGAGGTTTCATAAAATTCCAGCCCAGGGCAATAGTGCATGAGATACGGTACATTTCCTAAGGGAAGGAAACAACAACATTGCAGACTTTACCTTGCAAATGCAAATAATGTAACTTAACTGTATGTACCCTCATATTAATCTGACATTTAACATATATATATAGGCTCTGTGCCTGTAGCTAAGTGGTTAGGGTGCTGGCCACATGCACTGGGGCTGGTGAGTTAGAATCCTGCTCAGGGCTGCTAAACAACAATGACAATAACAAGAAAAATATAGCTGGGCATTGTGGCGGGTGCCTGTAGTCCCAGCTACTTGGGAGGCTGAGGCAAAAGAATTGCTTAAGCCCAAGAGTGTGAGGTTGCTGTGCACTGTGATGCCATGGCACTTTACGGAGGGTGACATAGTGAGAGTCTGTCTCAAAAAAAAAAATATAATATATATATACTTTATATATATATACACACACACACATATATATACACATATATACATATATAAACCTCAAAAGTTTTCTAGACCTCATTAAATAAATGACAAAGTGGTTGTCTAAAGAAAAAGAAAACAAATCTATACCTATTGAAAATGCTATGGTGGGGATAAAAATTGGAGTCTAATCTAAGGAATGATTTGCTTATCATTCTTAAGGGAAATGTGTTTTATTAACCATGCTTTGGGCCTAAGAAAGAAATTACTGAAAAATAAACTAAGAAAGTGTGTTAAAAATTAACTCTTCAGCAAATTTAAAATAAATAACTATAAAGAACTTAGAGCTGAAATTCAAAGGTGAGATCAAAATCAAACAGATAACTCTCTTTCGAGCTATTAAAATGAACCATAAAATGTACCTTTCCTGACTAATAAGCCAAAATGCTTAATGATATGACATGAAGGGGTTTCAGGTATCATAAAGGTTAGCATAAAGCATTTTATACATGAGCTCATGTAAATAAGTTATTAGTGAGAAGTGATGCTCTTAAAAATTTTATGTACTAATTGCTCTGAATAAATATCTATTGCTTCTTTAATATTATAGCTTAATATTAAAGTCACTAAAATCTTTCAAGAGTGACACTTTTTTTCAAATTATGATTTTTTGAGGTGCTTGATTATAATAAATGGACAAATTTGAGAGTTTTCATTTTTAAATTAAAAGAAATGCATGATCCAGGTTTGGAATAAATGCAGTCAAGCATTCCTTATCATCCCATAATGGGTCAAATTTCAAATTATAGATACACAGACACAGAGGTTTTATAAAAATATTTCTGCAGTGCTGAGACAAAACAAATAACACTGTTTTATAGGCATAAATGTTTGCTGATGCTGTTTTGGCACTTGTAATATGTTAGGCTATTAATAGCAAAGTGGTAAGATAGCCCGAAGTTATTTTTTCATTCTTAATAGTGTTTTTCAACCATGAGTGCACACTGGAACCACCTGGGAGTTTTAAAATTACCAGTGTCTTGGTTCCACCTGTGAAGTTTCTGATGTAATTGGCCTGGGGTCCAGGCCGGACATTAGGAATATAAAACCAAGGTTGATAAACACTATTCTAAAAAAAAAAAAAAATTTGAAATGTGAGAAGCTGGGAGATTTAAGAGGCCCCAGAGGCAACTGAGTTGCAGAAATTATGCCAATGTAACTGAGGCATGTTACTCAAAGGTAGAGCATATCAGGAAAGGAAGATACCTAGAGAAGATTGCTTTTTAAATATATAAATTTGCTTACTATGATTTTAAAATGATCTTTTCTATTCAGAGGGCCTGAAAACAACAAGCAAAGTAATTTCTATGAAAAAAACCCAGCTTAATTCTCGATAATAATTCTTAATAATAATTTTGGTTCACCAAAATTTTGATAATGCAGAAAGAACCTTTCAAATCAATGTTGTTAAAAATAAAAACAACCTCGAGTGCACCTGAAAGGTCAGTTAGGTTAGATTATTGATAGTGTGTGATTGGGATCAGTACTTTGTTATTCCTCTATTAAAAAAAAAATAACAAAATAGTTTGAATATTCCTATCAAGGATTCAGATTATTTTACGTGTAATCTCTCATCTCCCCAAAATAAATGGGACTACAAAATGTTTACCCCAATTTCTGTGGAGAGCATAAATAATTGCTTTCAAGGGATGTTTAAATGAAATTATTTCCCTGACTGCAGGGGTTGGAGATTGGTAGGAGTTTTGTCCTTTGCGAATAAAGTGAAGAGTATAATTGGGTATAAAAATAGTAAAGAAATAATTAGTTTAAAAAAAAACAAACAACACTAAGTACCATGTTTAGCAAAGTTAGAGTCCCTAAATGCCTAAAGTTGAATATAGTTTGTAATGAATACTCCACACTAATGAAGACTGACCAGAATATTTATGGCCATTTAGCTAAAACTTCACATTTTCTTATTCTTCATCTCCTAGTTGCAGATCAAACAAATGTTTTGACTCCTCCAAGTCTCAAAATAAATATTACTTTTCTTACAAAGCCCTTTATTAATGAGTTACTTTCTAAGAGATCATTTATTAAGAAAATATTACATTTACATTTTCAAAATTATGTGTTGAGTTAATTAACCAAATCCTTTATTTTTTGTGTTTTTGTATTTGGAATTACAAATGTCATTAATTGAGGTTTGAGAAGACTAGAGGTTTAAGTTCAACTTAAAGTTCCTTAAATTGAACTTAAATTTTACGTGTAATCTCTCATCTCCACAAAATAATTTGAATAATTTGAAAGCCTATAAGATCATTTGAGGTGATAGTAACTGAATATGCAGGATTTGAAAAGCCAACATTTTAAGTTTGGACTGATGAGGGTGGATTTTAGGGGATAAAATCAAAAATCTGTTTTATTGGAAGATTTTTAATTTTTGCAAAATAGATACATGTTTAAAATGGGAAGCAGAAGTTTAAGGAAAGAAAGTTGCCTAGATAAGCTTGGATGGTTTTCAATCCAGTGGTGACAGAATATTAGTCTTAAAAATAGGAAAAGTCGCTCTCTAATGTTAAAGGACAAGGGATGTTATATGCTAATTATTCTGTCTCTCAACAGATCTCGTAAAGTGATTTGTACTGAGAAGGTATTAGTAAATCTTTACTAAAGGGATGTTAGATGGTGGGATGGGGATATAATGACTAAAGTAGAGAGTAATGAAAATGGGGATATTGGGAAACAAAGTTGGTGATTTGCTCAGATTTTGCTGTGTTAGGATTTGATAGAATAAAGCTGGAAAGGGAAGCCATGCTCTCATGACTCATCACCCATTCATGGCTCCATTGCTTCATATGGTTACAGTGGCAATTGCATTTCAACATGAATTTTGGGAAGAACATTCACACCATAGCAAAGTGTATGTCATGTAAGTTGTTACAGCAAAATGCTTCTTTAGCAGGCAAATAAATCCTGGTAGACATGGAAAAGCTTTCTTCTAATCCAAAATAAACAAAATACGTTTTAGGGAAAATTTGCAGATGTATTAAAGGGTGAGTTGACAGCCATGGTGCAGAGTACTATCAAGATATTTCCTTCCTTTGTATATGCAGGTGTAATTCCTCCCTGAATGCAAGAGGAATGAATGCCAGCCTTATTTAATAGGTTTTGTGTTAACTTCTGTATACAGATTTCTTTTGTGAGGTGAGAGGAAAGAGGAGAACTTTAATACCAGATAGCTTTAAACAAATATTAGAAAGGTGAACATTCGTAGGCTTCCAAATATCTTTTGGCTAGTTGACATTTACAAACACTGAGCTAGGTAAGCTTTCTCCTGTAGCAATTTTAAGGATCTAGCCACAAGAGTAAAGGATATGTGAAATGAAATTTGCCCTTCAAATAACGTGAAGGAGAAAGGAGACGTTTTGTAGCTGCTACTGGTAAAAATCATTAAACCAAATTTTTTCTTGCTACTGTAAGCATCCTATGAAAGCATTGTAAAACATTTAACAATGTTGTTTGTTGAAATATTTGGGACTGTTTATTTCTACCACCTCACTTTAAGGTCCACACATTTTTTTTTTAATGGGAAATGATCTATTTAAATGAGAGAACAGTATGTTTTAAATTCTCAAGAGTACTCTGTTGAAATTTAATGAGAACAGAAGGCAGTGTTAATAAGAAAAGTAGTATTTACAAGGATTGCTTAAGGATGCAAGCTGGGTACCGACTAATTATAATACTTTAATGCTGGTACATGTGCACCATCCCAGCTGTATGAATGCAAACTGTGTTTTCAAGCTGTATGTTTTAGGAACAGAATTCCAACATAACACCTATTAAATTCCCAAATAGTATGCAAACAAGTGTCAATCATTACTTTAATGTAACATGACAGCTGGGGGAAACAATGCCAAGCATCTCGTGTAGTTGATGGTGATTAATGTTTTTCTGCACATGAGAAAACAGCATTTCAGACATGTATGAATATGCACATCGTGCTAGGATTTCTCATTATTGCATTTATTAAGTTCTCTATGTTGTCTAAAAATCAGAAGTAAAGGCAATCTAAAAATACCATACATATTATAATCATGGTATTACACTGACCTCTGTTAACCACTAATCCTCTTTCCGTCTCTGTCTTTGCCTGCTTCTCACGTGTGTGCTTGTGTGTTTATATATACACTCACACTTACGTGGATATATATCCATGTATACACACATTCTAAAGCAAATATAGACGTCAACACCAAATATTATCAGTGGTTAAGGTTAAGAGGAGTGCGGCCGGCTATTTTCATTTTTTGACTTTTTACATGTCTGTATTGATTGCTACTTTTAAAGTAGCCTGTATTATTTTTCAAAGAGAGTGAGAGGGAAAACCATTGTTTTTCCATTCTGTAAACTAAATAAAAGAAAAACGAAAACACTTAGAAAGTCAGGTCATTTTAAGAAGCCTGTAATTTATACCTTAAAATAGTTTTCAGTAATGGGATTGTCCTGCTATCAGTATAGATATCCATAACCACGGGCAACTTGAACCTTTTGTGTTTTTATTGCAGGCTAGAAGAAATGAACATTATTTAGTTTGACTTAAAGAATTCTTAAATTTCTCTAGACTATATTAAATGAAAGAAAAATATGCAAATTACTCTGATGAAGTTAACAAAACAGGGATCTAAACACTATCTTGATAAAGGTTTCTTTTTTTAATTGGTTATTGCTAATGTAAGGAAATAAAAGAGATTTTCATATGCCGGTATTATAACTAGTGACCTTTGTAGTGACACCTACTTATTTTCATATTGTATATTAGAACTTCTATAGATACAATAATGCTATTAGCAAGTAACAGTGAGTATATTTCTTTTTAGATTTTTTTATTTTTAATGATTATGGATATATAATAGTTGTATGTATTTACAGGGTATGTGTTATGCTTTGATATAGGCATACAGTGTGAATGAATCACATCAGGGTAACTGGGATAGCCACCAGCTCAGCATTTAATATTTTTTTGTGTGTTAGTAACATTCTTATTTATCTCTTTAATTCTTTTCAAATGTACCCTAACTTATTGATTATAGTTGCATTGTTGTACTATCAAATATTGTTCATGATCTATAATTTTATACCCATTAACCATTCCCATTCTCCACCCCACATTCCCTCTCCCTTCCTGGCCTCTGGAACCATCATTCTATTCTGTGTCCCCATGAGATCAATTGTTTTTAATATTTAGCTCCTATATACAGTGAAGGCGTGCAAGATTTGTCGTTGTGTGTTTGTCTTATTTCACTTCATGTGATGTTCAGTTCCATCCATGTTGTTGTAAATGGGAGGGTCTCATTTTTTTTTTTTTTGGCTGCATAACATTGTGTATATATGTACCACAATTTCTTTATCCATGCATTGATGGATAGGTTGATTCCAAATCATTTCTATTGTAAATAGTGCTACAATAAACATGGGAATGCAGATATCTTTTTAATATACTGATTTTCCAACCTTTACATGTATACCCAACTGTGGAATTTCTGGTTCATATTATAGTTCTATTGTTATTAATAGTTTTGGGAGCAACTTCCATACTGTTTTCTGTAGTGACTGCACAAATTTACATTCCCACCAAGGTGTATGTCAGTTCCCCTTTCTACATGTCCTCAGTGGCATCATTTATTGCCTTTAGATAAAAAGCCGTTATTACTGGGCTGAGATAATATTTTATTGTGGTTTTGCTTTGTGTTTTTCTGATAAATAATGATGTTGAGCATTTTTTTTTTTTTTTTTGAGACAGAGTCTCAAGTTGTCACCCTGGTGTCACAGCTCACAACAACCTCAAACTCCTGGGCTTAAGCAATTCTCTTGCCTCAGCCTCCCAAGTAGCTGGGACTACAGGCACCTGCCACAACGCCCAACTATTTCTTTGTTGCAGTTGTCATTGTTGTTTTTTAGCTGGCCCGGGCCGGGTTCAAACCCGCCAACCTTGGTGTGTGTGGCCAGTGCCCTACCCACTGAGCTACAGGCACTGCTGATGTTGAGCATTTTGTCATATACCTGTTGGTGATTGGTATTTCTTCTTTTGAGAGATGTCTGTTCAGATATTTTGCCCATTTTTAGTTTCCTATTGAGTTGATGGAACTCCTTATATGTTTTAGTAATATTAATCCCTTGTCAGGTGAGTAGTTTGCAGTATTTTCCTCCCATTCCATGCGCTGTCTCATCCCGTTGTTAAGCTGTTTAGCTTGTTGTGATCCCATTTGTCCAGGTTTGCTTTGGTTGCTTGCACTTTGTGGTTATAACTCAACACATTGCCCAGACCAATGTTCTGAAACGTTTCTCCAATGTTTTCGCTGAATTCTGTTTTATTTATTTATTTATTTTTTTGTAGAGACAGAGTCTCACTTTATGGCCCTCAGTAGAGTGCCGTGGCCTCACACACCTCACAGCAACCTCCAACTCCTGGGCTTAAGCTATTCTCTTGCCTCAGCCTCTCGAGTAGCTGGGACTACAAGTGCCCGCCACAATGCCCAGCTATTTTTTGGTTGCAGTTCAGCCGGGGCCGGGTTTGAACCCGCCACCCTCGGTATATGGGGCCGGCGCCTTACCGACTGAGCCACAGGCGCCGCCCTATTTTCGCTGAATTCTTAAAGTCTTTAATTCATTTTGATTTGATTATTGTGTGGGGCAAGAAATAATGGTCTATTTTGACTCTTTTTAGGATGGATATCAAATTTTCCCAGTACCATTTATCGAATAGACCATCCTTCCCCGTGTATCTTCTGGGTATCTATATTGAAGTCAAGTTTACTCTAGATTTGGGGAATTATCTAGGGGCTTTCTATTCTGTTCCATTGGTTTATGTGTCTGTTTTTAATGCCAGGATCATGCTATTCTGGTTATTGCAGCACCCTTGTAGTATAATTTGAAGTCAAGTAATGCTATCGCTCCAATTTTGTTCTTTTTTGATCAGACAGCTTCAGCTATTCTGGTTCATTTGTGGTTCCATACATATTTATAACTTTTTTTTTTGTATTTCTTTGAAGACTTTCATTGTTGAATATTGCCTTGAATCTGTAGATTGCTTTGGGTAGCATGGACCTTTTAATAATACCAATTCTTCCAATTCACAAGCATGGAATATCTTTGCATTTTATCGTGTCCTCAGTTTTTCATTAACATTTTAAATTTTTTATGGTAAAGAACTTTAATTTCTCTGGTTAAGATTATCCTTACGTATTTTATTTCATTTGTAGCTGTTGTAAATGGCATTACTTTCTTAGTTTCTTTTCCAGATTGTTTACTGTTGGCACATATTCTGGGAATGTTACTGATTTTTCTATGTTGATTTAGCACCCTGCACCTTTACTAAATTTTATTATCAGTTCTAATGGTATGGGGTGGAATCTTTAGATTCCTCTGGATATAAGATCATATGTTCTAGCAAACAGGAATAATTTGACTTTTTCCTTGCCAATTTGCATCCCTTCCTTTCTTTCTCTTGTCCGAGAATGTCTAGCATTATATGGAATAACAGTGGTGAAAGTAGGCATCTTTGCCTTGTTCTAGGTATTAAAAGAAAAGCTTTCACCTTTTCCTCATTCAAAATGGCACTAGCTGCTGCTCTGTTATACATGGCTTTAATTGTGTTGAAATAGGTTCCTTCAATGCCCACTTTTTTGAAGGTTTATCATAAGGGGGTGTTGAACTTTAGTAAATGCTATTTTTGCACCAATAGAAATCATCATTATGTTTTTTGTCTTTTGTTGTGTTAGTAGGATGATTTACATGTGTTGAACCATCTTACATCCCTGGGATGAATCCTATTTGATCATGATGAGTAATCTTTTTAATGTGTTGTTAAATTCAGTTTCCTAGTATTTTGTTATAGTTTTGTGTATCTATCAGAGATATTGGTCTATAGTTTTCTTTCCATTTTTTTTTTTTTAATTGTGTCCATGGTTTTGTTATCAGGGTGATAGGGCCCTTACAGAACGAGTTTGGAGTAGCTTTCCTTCTCAATTTTTTGGAATAGTTTAAGATTGACATTAATTCTTTGAATGCTTGGTAGAATTCAGCAGTTAAACCATTGCTTTTCTTTGATTGCATACTTTTAATTATTAGTCCTATCTTGTGATTTATTATTGGCTTATTTAAATTTTGGATTTCTTCCTGTTAAATCTAGTAGTGGTTACTGTGTGTTTAGGAATTTATCCATTTCTTCTAGGTTTTCCAACTTATTGGCATATAATTGCTTGTAGTAATCTCTAATGAGCCTTTGAATTTCTTCAGTATCAATAGTAATGTGTCCTTTTCATCTCTGATGTTATTTGGGTCTTCTCTCTTTTTTTTCTTAGTCTAGCTACAAGTAGATCTATTTTGTTTATTTATTTTTTAAACTGAATTTTTATTTTATTGATCTTTTTTATTTCAGTTTCATTTTTTCTGCTCTGATCCTTCTTATTTCTTTACTTCTACTAATTTGGGGTTTGGTTTGCTGCTATTTTTCTGGTTCTTTGAGATGCGTAGTTGGGTTAATTTTTTGGAGCTTTATCTTCGACAAAGGTGCCAAAAACATAGAGTAGGGAAAGTACAGTCTCTTTGGTAAATGGTGCTGGGTATCCTAACTTTATTTTTCTTCCAAATAGTTAAACAATTCCTGTTTCATTTTCATGCTGCCAGGACCTCATGGCCATTTTCCTTCTATGATGTACTACTCTGCTTTTCAAGTCATGGCTTTTTATCTTTTTGAGGATTAAAAAAAAAAAAAAGACGTTTTTTCTATTTTTTTATTACATTCTTTTCATAAGTCATTCATCTTCTGAATAAGCTTTTCTTATTTAACTCATAACTTGAAGTCCCCAAATCTGTCCTTGAAAAGTCATTAATATATCTGGATTGTTATATTTGAACTGCTCTATTTAATAATTGTCATTATGAAGTAACTCTTACCCTTTTGCAAAATTTCTTTGGATATTTTTAATACTTATACTTCCAGATGAAATTATGTAATTTTTCATCTAAGGTTAGAAAGTACTATATTTTTTGAGAAAAATGGGGCATAATTAATATTTAATATTTCATTCTCTTTTTTAAATCTCTAAGGAAAATAATACATTTTTCATATCCTTTATGACATTTTTAGAATTCTTTTGTTGATTTAAGAGTTATGTGTTTTTAAAAAATAAATTAATAGTCAAAAAACAATCAAACATAAATATATAAAAGAAAACAGCAGTTGCACTGTTAAACATCATAGAACTTAATGCTAACTTATTTTATTTGAGATTGTGGATGTTGTTGGGCGTTCATATTTCTTTGCATGTTCTAGTCTTACTTAAATCTGTCTCCTTTTCATGCTGTCAGGGCCTCATGGCCATTTTCCCTCTATGATTTACTACTCTGCTTTTTCAAGTCATGGCTTTTTATCTTTTTGAGGATTAAAAAAAAAAAAGATGTTTTTTCTATTTTTTTCTGTTAGATTCTTTTCATACATATGTTATTTTTCAATGCCAAATATTTTGATAAATTAGATTGTTTAAAATCAGTTTACTCATTTATAACTAGAGAATAGTATAGATTTAAGCCCCCGTTATCCCTATAGAAGAGACAGATGACCCACAGCCCTTTCTGGTTTCTGTGAGGACCCAATAAGCTCTTTTCCTTTCAACTATATCTTTGATGGGCAACTTTATGTACATATTTCTAATCCAGTCTCTAGAGTTGCAAAGACACTAACCATACATGGCTTTGCTGAACAAATGTAGGACCTTCTCTATGTGTCATCTGGACTTTGTATGCCATAAAGTCAGTGCTTTTGATCCAGTTTTTCTTTGTTCTCTTCATATCTTACTGGTTTAGGTGTAATTGCCTGCTGCAGGGTGAGGATTTTCTTGAATCTATTGTGGTTCTGGTGTGGGAGCATATCATGTAGAGGAGTCAAAACATTTTCTCCACCTTCTTGAGGGCTTTCTATGTTGTTTTTGTTGAGATAATACAGAGTTTTTTTTTTTTATTGCAAACTCATTTACAATAAAGTCAAAAGTACCCTTACACACACTTTCATTGTAGTGTTTATGACAATTCAATCGTCATAATATGTTTGACTACCCCTGAACACCTTGGTGTTAGAACACAATGTCTTATTTCTATTTTTATTCTTAGGCTTTTGCTCTGGTGCTCACATAATTGCTTAATTAATCTTATTTGCTAAAGCATTTAATGTGTTGTTTTCTCTTCAATTAAATTTTAATTCCAAGAAAATATTAAATAAACATTTTTAACATTTCATACTAGCTCTATCTATAGGGCCTAGCACAGTACAATGAATTTTTTGTTAAAAAGAATTGAATAAATCAAGAAAAGTTCTGAGCATTAGTGCAGACATTTGGCATCTAATTTAGGACACTGTTGCAACAGTTGGTGGAGTTGCTCTGAATTATAGCAAGGTATTTCTAAAATATTCCCACAACATTTTCCAATCCCCACATTGGCACTAGAAATGGGTCACAGTGCTGAGGTATGGAGGGCATTAGAATTTCCATCGGCCCATTGGAGCCTCTGACATAAACATAGCACACTGCTATGCAAACAGATTCAAGGTACAACTTACATCCTCTACTTTTAAAGAGACTTCAGAACTTAACACTCTTGTATATAAAACAACTGGGATCACAACTACCAGAAATCCTTCCCAATCGCAGCTTTCCATAGCTGCTACCTTTCTTCCTTACCTTATATCTTCTAGTGTAATTCAGTTCACCACAAATGTTGCAAACAATTCCTGTGTGCTCAGGTCAATGCTAAAATTGAGGACAGAGGCTATGTCAATGTGGAAGTGGAAGCCAAATCTCTGGAGACAGAAGAGACAGCAAAGTGGTGGAGCGGGAGACTTTCAACGGGTCAAGCTATGCAGATAATGGGTTGAGAAAGCAAGAATATTAGTGAAAGAAGGGAAAATGAAGCCCTGTCACTTTTTTTTTTTTTGAGACAGAGTCATCCTTTGTCACCCTGGGTAGAGAGCAGTGGCGTCATAGCTCATAGCAACCTCAAACTCTTGGGCTCAAATGATCCTCTTGCTTCCCGAGTAGCTGGGACTACAGGTGCCCACCACAACACCCAGCTAGTTTTTCCTATTATTAGTAGAGATGGGGTCTTGTTCTTGCTCAGGCTGGTCTCAAACTCCTGAGTTGAAGCAATCCACCCACCTCAGTCTCCCAGAGTGCTAGGATTACAGGGGTGAGCCACCATACCTGTTAGTGAAATAGAAGTGAAAATGAGGCCCATAGCTTTGAAAGAGGATCAGATCTGGTAAAACTGTCAAGATAGCAGAAATAATATGCTTAGAGGCTTAGTCAGGGAGCCGTTTGATTTCTCCTTTGCTGTCTTTGAGGAATGTGTCAATTGACGGAGATATTGGGGAAAAGTATTTGAAATGTAAGTTCAACATGTACTTAGAAAAACAAAACACAGAGGACCTACATCGGAGGAACTGTAGTGAATATTCCAACTGGGGCCACAAACTTTGGATTGATCCCCCAGCAGGCCAGAGTTGAAAACGACCCTGAAAGGTACAGTGTGTCACATTATGGTAAAGGAGTATACAATGTATTGGTTTATTTTAATCTAAATTCCTGGCTTCTCCAGATTATTGAATATCAAGAAGCAATAGCCCTCCTTAAGATTCTCTAAGTATAGTAGGCTTACATGGAGGAAGGTATTTGTTGCCCTAGAAACCACTGGAGATGCCTCACTAATTTATAAGAACCAGATTGGGGGGAGATCTGAGCCCAAAATCAAAATGATCCCTCCCCAAGCCACCACCTAACTTCTTCAGTTTTGCTTAAACTCTGAAGTCTGCTCATGTAGCAGTAACTTTTTCCTAATAGCGCATGTTCACACTTGAGTGTTGGCACATAGATGCTGCATCAGACAGAATTAATTTTCCTGCTTATTACTTTGCATTATATTCTGCTTTGGTTTGCTTGTTTGTTTTTTAATCTAGTTCATGACTGTGCTGGGTTATAAGATGTTTTTCTGTTTGCTCCTTTTAAATTATTTTTCCAGGCTGGTATTTATATCCATAGAATCCTTGGAAGATATTTTGGTTTGTTTTTGTTTTTTACCCAATGCTAAGAAAATCTATTTGATATGTTCTGCTGAGGCCTTCATTTGCATCACTATGTGTTAGGTTTAAGTGGGAATTTCTACCATGTCACATACTCTTTATGGCTACCAAAGAGTATTTTTTTGAGTATTATTTTGTTACTAAAAAATGCATTTTTACCATCTCATACTTTCCCCCCCAAAGTTCTAGGTCCTTTCTTTTCCTTTAATCATACGTATTTTAAGCCAATATTTCTCGCTCCCCTATTTCCATTCCTTCATATACTGCTTCCTATCCAAACAGAAAACTACCTGTCTCCTTCAACAGTGCCCATTAGTAGTTCCTAGGGAGATTATTTCTTCAGAATTAATTTACCAAGAGACATTAAGCTCTTTAACACTGCCATTTGCTAACCTACACTGATTCAGGCTCCTTTTGTTCAGGCTAACACTATCCATAATCTTCTCTTCCCTCATTGGGCCTCATGGTCACTCCTTACTGTCCATCAAAGACTTGGGCCATCAGGTTCATTCGCTTTGTTAACAGAGAAATGCCTCTCCTACTCCTCGCATGCCCGGTGACCTGTGCAGATGTCCTGCCGTGCCCTTCCCCGCTCGCGTCCCCACTGCTGCGTTTTGATGACTGTCACTTCCACTTCACGATCTTACTTCTTGAATCAGGTCCCACACCCACCCGTCATCCGGTGCTCCCACTTCTAAAATCTTCCAGCACAGCACTTGCATTACCAGTTTCTGCCATTTCTTTATATTAATTATCTTTTCATACAGCTCCCAGTATTTGTCACAATGGATACATCTGCTAACATCTTGTGACTTAAATCCTCGCAGAGATGATTCATCCAGTCTTTATCATGCCAGATTCCTTACTTCCTTAGTTCTACATCATCTACTCTTAAAATTGTAAGCATATTTGTACCTGTGATGTCTTGATGCCGATAAACCTTCCCCAGTAACCACCCCTTGCTTTTATCTACCTCAGTCCTTTACAAGCTATGTAACATTTAACTGGTAAATTCTTGCTATTTATCCCTTTGCAATAGCAATTGATTTTCCATTCTCATGAACAAGCCTCAAATACAAGATATTCCAACGTTCCTCTCCTGTCTTTCTTTAAACTGTATGTCTTTCTAGCGGTCTGATAACTCTACCTTTTCTGCTGCAAATTGTCTTGAAGAGGTGGTTTGTTTTTATTTTACCCACATCTTTATATTTACTGACTGCAGTTGTTTCACTTCTACAATGCCTCCCTCCCCCAAACGTTTTTCTCTTATGTGAGCATGTATTAGAATGTCTACTTGCTTCCTATTAGTACTGAGTACATTGGATACTTGCTTTTCCGTTATTGTGATACTTTACAAAGAAGAATGTGTTTCAACTCCATCCAGGTTAATACAAAAGATGTATCCATCCTTTCTATGGCTGAATAGTGTTCCATGGTATACATACACCACATCTTGTTAATCCATTCCTGAGCTGACGGGCATTTAGGTTGTTTCCACATCTTGTTGATTATAAATTGAGCTTCAGTAAACAATCTACTGCAAATGTCCTTATGATAAAGTGACACTTTTTTCTTTTAGGTGGTTGCCTAGTAATGGGATGTCAGGGTTAAATGAAAGTGGTATTTTAAGTTCTTTGAAGATTCTCCATACTTCCTTCCAAAGAGGCTTTATTAGTTTGCAGTCCCACCAACAGTGCAAAAGTGCTCCCTTCTCTTTAGGACTTTGTGATCTGGGGACATGCATATTCCACTAAGGTATTACAGAAAGAATGCTTAAACTAGTTAGGCTGGAGGCAATGTGGAAGAGTTGTGGTTCGAGGGTGGGTTAGCGTCTTGGCTGGGAGTCAGTCAAGTCTGGTCTCTGGCCCTAATTGGTCATATGTCTGTGGATATGTTTTTGAACTTCTTTATTTAACAATGTAACCAGTTACTAAGAAATGAGCGATAGGAGTCAGACTGAGCAGGATTGGGATCCAAATTTTATCAATTAGCATTAAAAGATCCTCGAGATAAGTTATGTAATCGAAGACCCAGGTCTTCCTCTGTAACTGCAGAAACAGTGCCTACCTTCAGGTTGTGGTGAGAATTAATTGATGTAACTCATGTAAAGTATTTCACACAATACTTGACATGTATTTGTGCACAGTACTTGGCATATCATATATTTAGTACCAAATATATAACATATGGATTTTTTTTTCTTTTTATTTATTTTATTAAATCATAGCTGTGTACATTAATGTGATCATAGGGCACCATACACTGGTTTTATAGCCCGTTTAACACATTTTCATCACACTGGTTAACATAGCCTTCCTGGCATTTTCTTAGTTATTGTGTTAAGACAATTATATTCTACATTTACTAAGTTTCACATGTACCCTTGTAAGATGCACCGCAGGTGTAATCCCACCAATCACCCTCCCTCCGCCCATCCTCCCCCCTCCCTCCCCTCCATCTCCCCCTTCCCCATATTCTTAGGTTATAACTGGGTTATAGCTTTCATATGAAAGCCATCAATTACTTGCATAGTAGGGCTGAGTACATTGGATACTTTTTCTTCCATTCTTGAGATACTACAGATTTGTTTTTTGGTTTTTTTTTTTTATATTGTTGGGCATTCATTGAGGGTACAATAAGCCAGGTTACACTGATTGCAATTGTTAGGTAAAGTCCCTCTTGCAATCATGTCTTGCCCCCATAAAGTGTGACACTTTAGTCATTTTCCTGGTATTTTGCATTCCCAAGTTTTATTAATCTGTTCGTATTGCTATAACAAAATACCTTAGATTGGGTAATTTATAAACAACAGAAATTTATTGCTTATGGTTTTGGAGGCTGGAGTTCAAGAGCAGATACCAGGGGATATGGAATCTGCTGAGCGCTCTCTTTCTGCTCATATGTGCCTCTTATATGTGCCTTTTCATGGTGGAAGGAGCTTTGGTGCTTTCTGGGGTCTCTCATACAAGGGCACTAATCCCACTTGTGAAGGCAGAGTTCTCATAACCTAATCACCTCTTACTACTATTGCACTGGGGGTAAAGTTTCGATGTGTGATGCTTGGGGGCACACAAACATTCAGACCATAACGCAAGTCGGTGCATCTCCCTTTTATTGTGGGTAGAGAGACAGAAAGAAAGTGAGAGAGGGGGAGAGAAATACTGCAATCCCATGTTTCAGTAAAGGGTAAAATTACTGGAAGTACAAAAATATATTCAGGAACAGGGTGAGGGGAAAACATATAAGGCAGTGCAGCAAGTAAAAGAGTAAACTATAGGGATATTTTGAATGCTATATAAAAATTCAAATGCATAAAATCATTTTTGTGACTTGCACTGTTTGAAACATTTTATTCCTTACGGCACATGAATGGATGAAAGACCCTCCAAGTAATGAAAAGAAAGAACTGATATACATGAAGCCATTTAAATTAATGGAATAGTCTGGTTCCAACATCTGGAATATAAAAAGTAAATAGTCCCTCAGGAATTGAATGTTGCCTTCTCCAAGGAAATGGCATTAAGAGAATCATCTAAATGATCTGAAGCTTCGTGCATATTTTCCAGATGTGGCTGACATTCTTCTAAGTCTGTACTTCACCAACTCTGGGAGATTCACGCTGTGTCCTCAATCCCTCCATTTTTCAAAGTTGTCTACTTTCCAGGAAGGCACATCTGCATTTTTGAGAAGACTCTGGTCTTCTGGTTGGTTCCCCCCTGCCCCGCCCGTCATCACTGGGTGACTTCAGTGCATTTGTGAAAGATACTTTCAAGAGACTTGCCTGGCTTTATACTGCATTGACCTCTTTGTATTTAACAACTTTTACTCCTATTTCCCTTCCGATTTAGCTACCCACACTCATTGCCTTTTCTGAAATCCTGGCATCTTCTGTAACTATTCTAATTCTGTCTTTAAATCCCAGTGGTCCTCTCACTTTTGACGTCAATGTCTTACCCTTTTACTTGTCTAAAATGTTTATTTTATAGTCACCTATTATTTCATCTCACTGAGAGCAATATTTTCTTATCTATGTTTATTTTATAAACTCCCCAGTTCTTTCTTGGTCTCAGTTTGTTTCCAATATCTCTTAAATACCTCAAACGCTTTGCAACATGGACTATCAGGATCCAACTGGAAGGACACAAATTCCAAGCCAAATTCATCATCTGCCATCCCTGCATCTGCTCCCCTGCAGGAGTGAAAATCACATTCATAGAAATGGTAGCTATTCAAACAAATACTTTCAAACAACACCTTTTTTTTTTTTTTTTTTTTTTTTTTAGTGCTAAGTGTCATCTTGGTACTTTGTTAATCTAGATCAAAGAGAACTCGTCAAGGAGGACAATGGGTAGAGGATGATGCTATTAGATGCCCCCAAACCTGAATTAGACATATGTCCCAGAGCTCCTTCTAGACTTCCTGTCTCTGCACCCATTTCCATGTAATACAATAGATTATTTATATCAGTGGTTCTCAACCTTCCTAATGCTGCAGCCCTTTAATACAATTCCTGTGAGTCGTGACCCACAGGTTGAGAACCTCTGATTTATATGGTCTGTCACACTAAACTACAAACATTATTGATGTGAAGTCAAGGTTGAGTCACCTTTGCCATTTATACCATAGCACAGTACATAGTTCATATTCAACATTTATTGGAGGAATGGATTAAGTACTCTTAGTTTTTCTTCCCAAATAAGTACCAAGTTTTTCTACCTCTCCATCTAAATCCCTAACTTTTTGAGATGACATATTCTCTTTAATGAAAATAAGGACATATATTTAACCTACCCATACTTTATGAAATCAGTCCCACTCTCCCCAAAACTTAACTATAATTGAGTGATGACTGTTCCTTCCTCTTCTCCAAATACAATTTTTCACTTGCAGAATTGATTTATTTCATACTTTTTATCTTCTTGTACTTTTGCCCATTTTTTATTGTGTCTTACTGTGATGCCTTCAGCCTTTCCCATTTTCTCTGATCTCTTATTTTACCTAATGAATTGTTTGGTCTTTCCCATTTTAGAATTACCCTCTTTTGTTGTGTCATTTCTAGCTTCCAACTACTACTTTTCTGTCCCTTTTCTAATATTGCTCTTTAAAAAGAAGTTTTCACTTTGCTACTTTACTTTCTAATATCCTAGTCATTCATAAACCCAAAGCAGAATGGCTTGCATCCCAACCATTCTACTAAAACTGCTTTTCCATTACACAGATGCTTCCTTAAGAAGGGCATGTTCAGGATATACAGTGTTCTCCACGAAGCAAATTCTGAGATGAAGCTTTAGTTGCAATGCATTTACTAGGATGTATCCTTGGAAGACCTTGTGGAAGTGAAAAGAAGGAAGCAGGATTGAGGGTGGGGAAAAGCTGGGCTCAAAAGAAGTCCTGGACCACAGCTTTAGTCCATTTCATAGGGAGCCCTGAAGATCAAATGGCACCCTGAGGTTGTCCCACAGTGGAATGACATGACTAAGTCTTTAAACTCGCAAGTCCCCTCCCCACCTTTTCCACCTTCCCCTTTGCTGCTCCTCACTCAGCCATTGGCTATGGGCCACACCTGGGAAGGGCATGACCTTGGGCAAGGGAACTTGCAGCTGAAGTTGCCGAAGGGGCTACCGCTGAGTTTCATTGAGAGCCCTCTCAGCAGCAGGAAACAAGTCATATGCAGGGTTGGAGGACTCTAGGTGGGACATCTCTGTGTCTGTCACATATATAAGTAAATGATATTGGCAGTTTTATAATTTTATCTTTTTTCTTCTTTTCATGTTTAGTCTTCACTATATTTCAGTCATGTTCTTCAAGCTTCAAAGTGACCTTTGAAATTCAGTGAAGAATATACAGCTATTTATTTAATTTTTTTAATTGTTTGGGATTCATTGAGGGTACAAAGAATTAGGTTACATTGATTGCTTTGATTAGGTAAAGTCCCCTCTTATAATTGTGTCCCACTCCCAACAGGTGTGCCATACACCGTGACCCCCCAACCCACTCTTTCCTCCCTCCCCCTCTCCCTCATTCCCCTACCCCCCACCATGTTTTGGGTCATCTAATACCTTCATATTAGAATTGAGTACATTGGATTATTGCTTCTTCATTCTTGTGATGCTTTAGTAAGAACAATGTCTTCCACCTCAATCCAAGTTAATACAAAAGATGTAAAGTCTCCATCTCTTTTAACAGCTGAATGGTATTCCGTGGTATACATATACCATGGCTTATACAGCTGTTTAAAAATTGGATTTAAAATAAGAACAATAAGATAGCTTAGGGCAATTGTCTAACAGGGGTCCTCAAACTTTTTATCAGGGGGCCAATTCACTGTTCCTCAGACCGTTGGAGGGCCAGACTATAGTTTAAAAAAAAACTATAAACAAATTCCTATGCACGCTGCACATATCTTATTTTGAAGTAAAAAAACAAAACAGGAACAAATACAATCACACTGCCTCATGTGGCCAGCAGGCCATAGTTTGAGGAGCCCTGGTGGAAACAAAAAAATTGAAGAGGCATTAAAGAGGGAAACAGGAGTCAAATGTATAAATGCCACAATAACTTGAATTAGGCTAAGCTTTTGAATTTATGTATAAAAAGTCATTAGCCAACACATTTATATTAATAGAAGAATTACGACATAAGCACCAGAATTAAATTTCTTACGAATCAAGTAAGGACAAATAGAAAACCTGTATTGGCTATTGTTCTTGATTTGGCAAACAAAATCAAACTAACCAAACCCATAAACGGGTTAATTTTAAATAATATTTCTAGTATGTCTCACATGCTTTACATGTTTGATATCACTAACATAGTGTTTAAATTAAAAAGAGCATATTTCACTACCTCATCTTCAAGTCATGAGATTTAATTGTTCAACCATTTGTTAAAGTAATCTACAAAATATAAATTCTATGTTATAAGGGCAATACAATCTATTTTGTACTCAGTTTGACCCATTCCTTTCAGAAACTTAATTTTTCTATTTATTATTCCTTTAAATATTTAATATTAATTACCAATAAAAAATATTGCCTCTAGAGATCTTCCATTAATGATTCAGTTCCTAAGCTCTGTTTTCTTTGAAAAATTATGAATTCTTCTGATAGAAATGTATCTGGCTGAAGTTAATCTTGTTTCAGGACAGGCTCTATATCAACTGAGTTTACTTTATTATTAGAAGGCAAAGTCCCAGGCACAGACATTAGTATTACATAGTGAGTAAGACTGAATGAGTTTCTGTAAATGCTTTTATATGGAAAATGCTGATGTTTTCTTCTAAAATCTTAAGTATAAGTTTTGATTTGCTTATCAAAACAGTGAAATATTTCAAGCATTCAATTTCACTTTCACTATTTCCAGAAATTTCACTTAATTGTTGTTTTAATCACCATATGTGCAATTTGTTTTGAAAAATTCATCTAAAAGTATAAAACATATTATAATTCTTAAACTAGATATTGGGGATTTTATAGTACCATAGACTGAATGATGGCATCCTCCCAAAATTCATATGTTGAAATGTAACATCCGATATGATGGTATTTAGAGGTAGGGCTTGGGGAAGGTGATTAGTTCATGATGAACTACCTTTCTACCATGTGAAGACACAGGGAAGAGAGACAGGCAGTCTATGAACCAAGAAGAAAGTCCTGATTAGATATCAAATGTAATGGTTCTTTGATCTAACGTCCTAGCCTCCAAAACTGTGAGCAACAGTTGTTGTAGCTTCAACATACTAATAGAACGGTAATAAAGAATCAACGTTTCTCTTCCTCTAACTACTTATAATGTCTCAGATAATGAGGAAATGATTCTTTTGTGTAGCTCTCTTTTGATTTAAAATTATTTGATAGAAGAAAATAAAGTATCTATTTAAAATTTTATCACTATAAACATCTTCAACCAGAAAATCAAGTATTAAAAATATGGAATAAAATACTAATTTTGAGACCTAAATGTCGCTTTGGAAATGTGCTTTCCCTTTATGCAGTATCTGAACTTTTATGACAATAACAGGTATAGATGAAATACCTAACTAGTATACTTTTAAATTAAAACTGTAAAAAATATATGCAGAATTTAGTAGTGCATATGGAACATGTAAAACCTTTTGTCTATTCCATTCTTCATGCTGGATGGTAACAATGACTAGAGTTTGCAGATACTTGATTTCATTGACTTTTATAGATGCTTAGGTTAAATATATTATAATATACTAGTCCCTGTTGGCTCTGAACTACTTGGAGTTTTAAGCAGTTGTGCAACAGTGGAACAACGCAATGCTAACTGACAGGAAGTATGATAAATGTACCATGAATGACACTAAACATTTTATGCAATGTCACATAAGGAGTCATGCTCTATTTTGTCTGTTTCCTTAGTTAATTCAAAAGTTCCCAGCTCATGAATCAGTCAAGTATTCCACTTCCCATAGTGAAAAAAACATCGTGAAAGCAGTTTGCTTCTAGTCAGCGTAAATCACAATATCAATTTCACCTTGTTCAAATACATGTATTTGGTCTTCTCAGTCCAAATACGTTCAAAAGGACATGAGTTAACAATTTGTCATTATTTTAAAATACCAGCTGATTTGCTATTTTTATGTTAATTTATATAGTCCTCATGATTAAATGGATCTAAATAAATGCATTTGCAGTATATATCTATATCTCTCTCTATATATACACATATATACATATATATATTTAGATATACATATACACACATCCTTGTATATATATGGATCAAAGATCAGTGCTGTTAGTCTCTTTTATGAGAATTTCCCAGAATCGTTGCTGTGTATATTTTATGTAAATAGTATCAATTTTCCATATTCTTTCCTGAAAAATAGCTGAGAAGAAGACAGTGAAAAGGATAGAATATGCTCTTTGCACACTTCCTAGTCACATAGTCTTACATATATTTTTATCTTATTATATAGTGGGACACTGCTAAAACAAAATAAATCTCATAATATTTTCTGGACAAATTTGATAAGCATTTTATTTGACAAAAAATTAAAATCATGCCATCGTATGCCTAAACTTTGACTTATAAAATTATTATGTTCCATATGGGTAAATAGTAAGTGTAGAGATTGAACTGCCTGGTAAAATTACCTAACCCATAGTGCTGCTGTAAAGCGTTGAACTAGAGATTTAAACCAATGAAGGTAATGAAGTAGTTAAAGTCACCAATAAAATAATAGTGGGGTCTTATATCATCCCCAGATAAGTATATACAGTGTACTTCAAATGTCAAGGCAATAGGAATGAGAATTGTTACATGTAAGGTTAAATTTTTATCTAAAATTATTCTTTGTCTAGAAGTATCCTCAAAAAACTTGACACCCTCTGTTTCTGGTAAGTCTTAAGAAAATGTCAACCCAATGCCAAAGGATAATTTTTATTTAAGGGAAAATAACGATTCTCATATAAATGTAAAATGTACATATGCTCATTATTTTAACTCATTAATTAATAAGAATATGGAGAAAAAAATACAATTATATTCAAATGGGAGGATGGGAGGAAGGAGGAAAAGGGGAAAGACATAAAGGGAGGGGGATTGGTAAACTCTCACCTAATGTGCACAATGTAAGGGGTATATAGCACACCCCCTGGGTGGAGGGCTCAACTACAACTCTAACTTTACCTTAGAAATGCAAACAAAGTAACCTAATCATTTGTACCCTCATATTAATCCGAAATAAAAATTAAAAATTAAAATTAAAAACAAGAGTATCAGTCAGATGTTTTGGCTGGTTCAAAGGAGAATCCAAAGAGCAGGCAGTATATAGTCAAATAGGAATGCTGAGATGAATCTGCTTAATCTATTATTTGTAAATCCATGTATACAATTGGCATTCACAGAGATCTCCCATAGATTATACTATTTTATTCTCGCAACAACTCAACATGCAAGTCAGTTTAGTGATGTCAAAAATTATATTGCTAAGAAATAAAATGACTTTCCCAAGGCTAAAAGGCATGTAGGGCAGGTCAGGATCACAACCTGACCCTGTTCAGATTTTTTATCTAATCCATGTTTGTTATACCATACCATTTCAGTTATTATGTGTCCCATTTGTCATGATTGCCTTTATAAAAGAAGCATTCTTTCTTTTATTAACATTTTAAATCAGTGACATACACCTTTGGGGTGTCATAATAGGTATTTTAATCTCCCAACCTGTGAATATGTAGGTTACATGGTGCTATGGTCCGAATATCCCCAAAATTCATGTGTTGAAACTTAATCTCCGTTAAGGTGGTATCGAGTTGGGCTCTTTTGGGAAGTGATTAAGTTATGAGGTTTCACTCTCACAAGTGGGTTAGTGCCTTATAAAATGACCTTTTTGTTGTTGTTCTTCTTTCCACTGTGTGGGTGTCCTCCCCCTCCATGGTGTGAGGACGTGGCAAAAAGTCCTTCAACAGACACCATGCTGGTTTCTGGACTGTGGAATCAGCCTCCTGAACTGTAGAAATAAATATCTTTTCTTTACAAAATACTTAGTATCATTGTTTTTTCATAGAAGCACCAATAGACTAAGACACATGAGGAAGAGGAATTAACTTTGTAGATGGAGTATTGTTAATCAGTTAACTTTAGAGCAGGAAGAATAACTTGGATTATACAGGAGGGCCAAATGTAATCACAAATGTCCTTAAAAGTTGAAGAGGAGATAGAAAAGAATAGTTTTATATGGGATTCTTCAGAAGTAACTATTTAAGAATGGTTATGTTAAGAGAGCATAGTTAATATGAAGGTAACATAAACAGAAGATCAAACCAAAGAATGTGTGTGGCCTCTAGAAGCTGAAAAGGCAAGGAAACTAATTCTTCCCTCCCTAAATCCCCCAGAAATGAGCATATCCCTAGCCAACACCTTGGTTTTAACCTGGAATTACCCGCGTTGGACCTTTGCTCTTCAGAAATATAAGGTAATTATTGTGTTGTTTTAAACCACCAAGTGTGTGATATACAGTGGAGTTTATAAAACTAATACAGAATTTAGTATTAATACTTGTAACTAGAGAAATGAGCACGATACTTTGGATTAGGTGATGGGCAGAGGCTGGAAGAACATTGAATCCCAGACCTAACAGAATATTTTAGAACTATGGATATTAATGAATCTGCTAGATGAGACTTATAAAGAAGAAAGGAGCACCGTAGGGAAGATCAAAAATACCATGAACAGACTGTTAGTAGAAGCATAGACATGAAAGGATTTGCTGGTGAGGTATCAGAAGGAAATAAGGAACATATAATTGGAAACTGGACTGAGGAGGATTCTTGTTATACTCTGGGAGATGTTGAACAGAATTGTTACCTACAGTTAAGTGGAAAGGAAAACTCATTTAAGAATTGCACATTAGGTTAAAGAGATTTCCCAGAAAATTGTTGAAGATCCAGCCCCATTTGCTTTTGCTTTTTCTAGTAAAATACAGTAGAAAAGAAGTAAATTGAGGGAAGAATTGTTAAATAAAAAAATAAACACGGGCTTGATTATTGGAGAAATTCTCATCCATAGTGCAAAATTAAAAGACTCCTAGATACCTTCCTATCATCTCTGCAGAAGTTAAAATAGAGATTAAATTATGTAAAATATATCTATGACCAAGCTTTTTGTCTACTGGAAAGACCCCCATGATATAAAGTGGAGACACGCAAAGTTCTTAAGAAAGTTATATTAACTGAGATAGTGCCATCATAGACTGAAAGGAATATAGACAATGCAAAGTGAAAGAAGGTCATCAGGCTTCCAATATTCTACACAGAGGAAACTGGCTGGTCAAACTGCTTGGTTGTAAATGTATGATATAATAAATGAAAAATTATTCAGAAGGAGGAGCCCTGAACCCAGAAGGCTTAGACTCAAACCCAGAGAAGAGAACCAAAATCCACAAAACCTTATTCCTAAGCATTAAAACCTGATTGTTTGCCTGTCTGGCTTATGAAATTGATAGACACTTGTAAGTCCTTTGTTCTTTCCATTTGCAGCTCTTTTAAATCAAGATGTCTATTATCTCATACCTCCCCTAATTTGTATTTTGAGTATTATTTAATTGAGGACTTTCGAGCTGATAGGATTTAGATCAAATGTACTTTGAGTTGTTACAATGTGATGAAACCACTTAAGGAATTTGAAGAAAGTTAAAATATTTCATGTGTAAAAAGGATGGGTATCATTGGAGGTCTGGGAGAAGACTATGAAAGGAGAATATTGGCCCCTTCAAAGATATCTATGTTCTAATCCATGTAACCTATAGATATGCAGAATAGCAAAGGGAAATTAAGCTTTCAAATGAAATTAAAGTCACCAAACATTAATTTAATATGAAGAGATTATCCTGTATTATCCAGGTGGGCCTAATGTATCACGAGGGTCCTTAAAAATGGAAGGAGAGAGAAGTGATGTTTCCCTAGAGCCTCCACAAAGATATCTGGTTTTGTTTAAACCTTGTTGTTAGCCCACTGAGAGAGAAGTTAGATATCTACCCTTCAGAACTGTAAGATAATACATTTTTATTAAGCCACTAGTCTTGTGGTGATTTGTTACAGCAACAATACAAAATTAATACTCAGCTTTTGCCCCTTTGTTAATCTCAATTTGCCATATCCATATTCACCTCTTACCCTACTTAAGATCCTACCCTACCTAAGATCCTGGAAGACATTTTTGCTTTTCTTCTCTGTTAGACCCTGAATCTAATCCATTTTGTAATTGTAAGAATTGTTAACTGAGTTCCCAAGCTTTTCTAAAATAAATTGACTCCTCTCCACGCCAACCCTAGTTAAGTTTTATTATTTTTAACCAGAATTTCTAAATATTCTTTTTGTGTGTATGTGTGTTTTTTTTTTGGCCGGGGCTGGGTTTGAACCCGCCACCTACGGCATATGGGACTGGCGCCCTACTCCTTGAGCCACAGGCGCCGCCCGAGAATTTCTAAATATTCTTAATACTGCCTCCATCTCACCACCCAAAATATTTTATCCCCTTTAGTAATTTCTGATCACCTATAATAGAGAATGTCCAAGCTTCATAAAGTTACATACAAAACTTCCTGTGTCATGGATACTCTTATGCCAGCATCACCTCCCTTGCAGTTAATGCCAAGGTGATACTGACCTCCTGTTTGCTCCCTTGCGTACTGTAATCTTCATGTCTTTATGTCTTTTATCTTTCTGTTCTTATTTTCTGAACCATCCCTTTCCGTCTTTACACCTGTGAAATGCTTTTATAATCATAATACACTATCTTCCTCAAGAATGTGTTCTTAATTATCAAACGGAACTGTATTCCTGCTTTGCTTTCTCTTTTTATCTGTTATTTTTCTGGGATCTGTATTTTTTTATTATTATTATTGTTGAGGGTTCATTGAGGGTACAAAGAACCAGGTTATATTGATTGCATTGTGTCCTGCTCCCAAAGGTATGTGACACACTGTAACCCCCCACCCCCACTCTCCTTCCCTGTCTCTGCTCTCCCCTTCCCCCACTCAACACCATGTACTAGGTCGTCAATTGTCCTCATATGAGAATTGAGTACGTAGAATTCTTGCTTCCCCACTCTTGTAATGCTTTACTAAGAATAATGTGTTCCACTTCCATCCAGGTTAATATAAAAGATGTAAAATCTCCATCTTTTTTAATGGCTGAATAGTATTCCATGGTACACATATACCACAGCTTGTTAATCCATTCCTGGGTTGGTGGGCATTTAGGCTGTTTCCACATTTTGGCAATTGAAAATTGAGCTGCAATAAACAGTCTAGTGCAAGTGTCCTTATGGTAAAAGGATTTTTTCTTCTGGGTAGATGCCTAGTAATGGGGTTGCAGGATCAAATGGGAGGTCTAGGCTGAGTTCTTTAAGGTTTCTCCATACTTCCTTTCAAATGGGTTGTATTAGTTTGCAGTCCCACCAGCAGTGTAAAAGTGCTTCTTTCTCCCCACATCCACGCCAACACCTGCAGTTTTGAGATTTTTTGATGTGAGCCATTCTCTCTGGGGTTAGATGATATCTCAGGGTGGTTTTCATTTGCATTTCTCTAATAATTCCAGACAATGAGCATTTTTTCATATGTTTGATAGCCATTCATCTGTGTTGTTTAAAGAAGATTTTATCCATCTCTCTTCCGTACTGATATATGGGATTGTTGGCTTTTTCCATGTGAATTAATTTGAATTCTCTATAGATCCTAGTTATCAAACTTTTATCTGATTCCAAATATGCAAATATCCTTTCCCATTGTGTAGGTTGTCTATTTGCTTTGGTTGTTATCTCCTTAGTTGTACAGAAGCTTTTCAGTTTAATTAAGTCCCATTTGTTTATTTTTGATTTTGTTGCAATTGCCACGGAAATCTTCCTAAAGTCCTTCCCTAACCTGATATCTTCAAGTGTTTCTCCTACACTCTCTTTGAGGATTTTTATCATTTCATGTCCTAAATTTAGGTTTTTTATCCATTTTGAATGAAGATGATCATCTCTCTTGAGTGGAGAAATGTGTGGGTACAGTTTCAGTCTTTTACATGTGGATATCCAGTTCTCTCAGCACCATTTATTGAATAGGGATCCTTTCCTCCAATGTATGTCCTTCCTTCTTGTTCAGTTTATCAAAGATTAGCTGGCTGGAACTTATCAAAAAATACAGTAATGTCTCAGGATATAAAATCAATGTCCACAAGTCAGTAGCCTTTGTATATGCCAATAACAGCCAAGATGAGAGGCTAATTAAGGACACAACTCCCTTCACCATAGCTGCCAAGAAAATGAAATACCAATGAATATACCTAACAAAAGAGGTGAAGGACCTCTATAAAGAAAATTATGAAACCCTAAGATAAGAAATAGCACAGGGTATTAATAAATGGAAGAACCTACCATGCTCAAGGCTGGGAGGAATGAACATTGTTAAAATGTCAATACTTCCACAAGCATTCTACAGATTCAATGTCATCCCTATTAAAATACCAACATTGTATTTTCGAGACTGGGAAAAAATAATTCTCTATTTTGTATGAAACAAGAAAACCCCCATATAGCTAAGGCAGTTCTTAGTAGTAAAAACGAAGCTGGGGGGATCAGCATACCAGATTTTAGGTTGTACTACATGGCCGTAGTGACCAAAACAGCATGGTACTGGCACAAAAATAGATACATAGACATTTGGAATCAAATAGAAAACCAGGAAATGAATTTGTTTAAGTTTATATTTAACTGGATGTTTAGTAAAATAAACTTATTATTTTCCATGGACAGATTAGTAAAAGAGTGCCTGGTGTATAATATGGTAGAATAACTAATTACTTAATTAAACTGCTTCTTCATTGTGTTGAACTCAGCCTAAAATGAGCGCTTCCTGCTCCCCTCTCATAAGTCATGCTCTTGTATAATTTCCTCTCTTTGAGTTCAGGCAGAACCTGTGACTTACTTCTAGCTAATAGAATATGTTGATGTGAAGGAATTTTATGGGTGTTATTATGATCTCAATATAGCTTATTTGAAACTAAGCAAAGGTAGATTAATCCATACAGCCCTGACTTAATGAAGGTGAAATCCTTAAAATAGAGACTGAGATGCTTATTGAGATGGACTCTTATGCTGATCTTGTTGAAGCAAACAGTCATGTTACAAACTGTCTGTGGAGAGAACCATGTGGAATGGAACTATAGCATTCGCTAGGACCTGAGAGTAGACTGTAGCCAACAGTTAGCAAAAGGTCAGGTTAATTTAGCCAACAATTAGAATGAGCTTGGAAGTGGATGTTCCACCAAATGTTCAGGTGAATGAGTAGGTGTGTCAACAGAAACACCTTGATTGCAGCCTTAGAAGAGGACCTGAGGACCTACATCAGAACTGAGGACCTACATCATTCAGGCCAGAACTTCCGATCCACAGAGACAATGAGATCATAAATTTGAGTTTTTTTGACTTTTTTAGCTTCTGATAATTTGGCGTGCATCATTAGAAAACTAATGCACTCAATAGACTCATACCTATAGGCAGTCATTTATTGTTTTACATTTACTTTTACCTGAAACCAGTCAGCACCATAAAGAAGGAAGCATTACCAGTAATGAGACTTAACAGCATCATGTATTCCCTGATACTATGTACAGAGAAGAATGGAACATCGCTTTTCGTGAATTCTTGCTGATAATATGTAGTCTCAATCTAATAATAAAATAGCAGGGGTGGCGCCTGTGGCTCAAGGAGTAGGGTGCCAGTCCCATATGCCAGAGGTGGGGGGTTCAAACCTAGCCCCGGCCAAAGACCAAAAAATAAATAAATTAATTAATTAATAATAATAGTAAAATAGCAGAAAAAAACAAATTGGATGACATTGTACAAAGTAACTGGCCAGTATGTCAAGATTGTTTATAAAAGAAAAGGAAAGACTGAGTAACTTCCACAGATTGGAACAAAGAGCCCGACAACTAAAAGCCATGTAGTATATTAGCCTAAAAAAAGATAGCAAGCAAAATTCTAATAAGATCTGCTGATAAATTAATATAATATCAGTGTTAGTTTTCATGCTTGAATAATTCATCTCCGTGTGTATAACACATTCTTATACGTCTAAAACTAGATTCAAAATAAAACATTTTGAAACACCTTAAAAGGCCAACCCCAGACCAAAATGATAGTCATCTAAACTTAGTCCCCATATCAATTTTACCATGAAGATTGCTATATTGCAAAACTTTTAAGACATTTCATTAATTTTTGTGATGTATGTTTGTCTGATTGTATAACATTGTGTATTAGTCAAGCCAAAACCAGAACTCAGAATATCAGATTCATTTGATAAGTGCTTCTTTTCTATACTTTTACAGAAATAAAAACTTTTACTTACACAATGATTACCAGGTAAGCCAGTCATTTTTGCCTACATCTTAAACCCTAAAGATAAATGCCTGACTTTGTAAAGACTATTGCAGCAAAATACGTTAGAGCTGGTGGAGAATAAGCAACAGTGATGTATATTTCACAATTCTGGATGCTGGAATGTTTAAGATCAGGATGCCAGCACATATACTTTCTGGTGAAGGGCAGAGAGTTTATAAATAGCTAGTTCTTGCTGTGTCTTCAGAGGATCCCAGAGGCAAGGAAGTTCTCTGGGCCTGTTTTATTAGAGCACTAATCCCATTCATGAGAGCTCCACCCTCATGACTTAATCACCTCCCAGGTCCCCAGGTCCTAACACTATCACATTGGGGACCTATCACTATCATGCAGAAGATTAGGTTTCTGCATATGAATTTTGGGGAGCAGAAATATTCAGACCGTAGCAATGTAATTGTCCTTTTTAACAGATATTTTAAAGCTTGATTATTTTTCTTAAAGTTTACTTTTTTTTTTTAACCTTTACACTGTCATGTATCTTCTTTCTAAGAAAATGAAAAGGGGAGGAAAAAGAGAGGGGAAAGGCAATTGGAAAATATGTGCTTACAAAATAAAAGGAAAAACATTAAATTTAGACAAAGTAAGGTCAAAAGAAGAGTTAACTATATCGCCAGGTAGTTCATCAGAACTATTCTAATTAATTATGACAGAATTTCAGGAGATTTATATATTTTTTCACATAAAAATTAAGACTGAATACTATAACAACTATTAAATGTTGCAGCTAATTAATTCTTAGACTTTCATAGGAAGGACTAAATATTTTAATTACATGTAAATTATATCATATAAATATTATGTAATTATTTAAAGTGAAATAGAAAATGTCTCAAGTCTTTAAATATATTTGATAGATAACATATGTTCAATAGAGTTTGTTATATAAAATGATAGAAAAATACTACTCTAGGACTGGTTTTCTTTGGTTTTAATTCATTCCTTGTTATTTTATTACTATGGAAATAAGAAGACTTAGGAAGTCCTGATTTGATATCTACAGGATTGCTATCTTTTAAAATTCAAAGGTAAAAAATTGTCAATTCATTTAAAAAAAAACTCATGGTACTCCTCTAGAAAGTTTGAGAATTTTTCGTAATTTAGTATTCTATTGTATTTAATTTCCCCTGAATTCCTTGCTAATATCATCATGTCCTGGATCTGGCATTTTATATTTGAAATGCAAAGATATTTACTGCCCACTGTAATATATTTTTGGAAAAATGCTGATTGGGAAGACTTGCAAGGTCAAAACCCAGAAGCAGGAAACTATAACAGAAAGTCAAGTTATATCATTAAAGCTAATTCTCTAAATACATAAGCACAGGCCATCGTGCCCCCACAAAATCATTAGTAGTAGCCTAATCAGTTTTAGAGACGTAAATAATGACCTTTGGCCGCAGTCATGTCTGTCCTATATAGCTATAACAAAACGCAAAGTAAAAGTGAGATAGCATAAAGTAATGCAATCTTTTGAAATATATTTATTCCCTAGTTAGAGCTTCTACTAAGATAGGTATTGTAGTTGTTTGGCAATTGAAAACTCACGTGGACATTAGTAATGATAATATCTTATCCTTTGCAGCACATGCCATGTTCAGTAGGCACCTATTCAGTAAAGGGAAAGGGAACTATCTTATTCAAACATCAAATGAGAAGCATGAAAATAGTTAAGGGATTTTAAAAAATGAGATCATTTAAGTATCTTACTAAATTGTTTTACAGTTTCCTTTATGTTTTTCAACATTTCTTTTAATTTCTTTTGGCTGTGAGGGGATTAAAATTTTACTACTTAATATGCAAAGTTACCAATAAGCTGTTCACTTTCAAAATGATATCTTGTTTCAATTTTCAATGAAAGGTGACTAATACAGGGTTTAGCAACCCCCTTCCTTGGGGATATAATTAGCTAGCTTGTTTACATATACCCTGTTGAGCTTGTAAGTGTCTATACACAGATTATGTCAGTTACCATGGCCTGGCCATGTCCACAGTGGATTCCCAACGTGTTTTTATGCACATATTGACTATTTCCAGAGCTCTCCTTGGCTATCGTTTAATTAGAATGCAAACAAATTGAAGGAAATGAATTTAAATTTGAATTTCTCTGCAATTGGGATGAAAGAGTTTAAACATGGGTGACTTATACTTTACAACATCAAATTAATTTATGCACACTACCTCAAGTCATTTGTAGCCAGGATATTCAAAATCAATAATTACGGCCTCAGATTATGCCCTTGCTCCCAGGGAATAAATGATCTGTTCTGACAAGACAACCTGTTGTTTTATAGTTTTCCTTTCAAGATACAATAACAATTACACACTTTGGAATAAATCCTGGCGAGCTTCAGTTTCACCTCTGGCATGTGGTGAAGATGTTAAAAGTATATGATGGCAGAAGGAAAAATAAACCTAAATCAACAATTTTAAAATATTCAAGGCAATACTCTAATACAAAACTGAAATATATATGAGCTCTCTGGGTACTGTCAACAGCCAGAGATTTTGTTGTACCTATGGGACATCCAGAAGGCATAATTTACAACCTGAATATAAGGGGCTCAGGGAAAGGTCCAGGTACGGTTTACAGATGTGGTATTCATAAGCATTTGTTCAGTGATTGGGGTTGTGTAAATAAGTGAGCTTTCCTTATAAAAGCAAACAGTGTAAGTGAAGAAAGTCATGGATGAAACTTAGAAAAAATATTAATTTTTAAGAGCAAGCAGGGAAAAACACTAGAAGAGGAATGGATTTTTAAAAAAGGAAAACAAGAGTAAATATTGTTAGAAAAACAAAAATATAGAGTTTTGAGAAAGCCAAGTAACCATATTCAATGCCGTAGGGTTGTCAAAGATAAGGTTTGAGAGATAACATGATGATTAGTACTTCTTGTTAACTTTCTTAATGCAGCCGTCAAGGAGTGGCCAACATGAGTTCAGATATTAGAGGACTAATTAAGTTGAAGAAAACAAGTAAATAGCAATTGATTTCTTTTTGTGAATATAGATGAAGAATGAATGACTCAGAATAATAAAATGTTTTCCCTAAGGTATGAAGCAGTCCGAGCCCATTCATAAAATGAAAGGAAGCAACATTGGAGAAAGAGATGTTGTAAATATGGGAGAGAAGATATAATTCATGGTTCAAGGATCCTAAGCAAAGGATGGGCTTACGTAGCACAGAATTCATTTAGGGTGGTAGAGGGATACATTTTCCTCCAACAGGGTCTATAAGGAAAGAATAACTGTAATACCCATATATGTAGACATCAGTATAGACTTGGGTCATAAAACACAGATGGTTTTATGATCTGAACACTTCCAGTGTCTTTATAAAGGACAGAGCCAAGTTATCTGTGTGAATTGAGGTGTAAAGGTTTTTGAGGGTAACGTTGTGGGGGGGATGTCCATAAAACAGTGACAAGCTTGACAGGAAAATGTAGAATTACATGAGAAAGATTGCTGGAGATTTCTGGGAAGCAGAGGTTGGAAACAATTTTGAACAATACTGTCATATGATGTTATTTTATTTTTTATTTTCAATTATTATGGGTACATAATAGTTGTGTATATTTATAGGATATGTGTGATATTTTGATACAAGCATATAATGCATATTAATCAAATCAGGTTAATTGGGGTAACCACCACCTCAAGCATTTATTATTTCTTTGTGTTTCGAAAATTCCAGTTCTACCCTTTTATTATAGTTATTTTATTTTATTTTTCTTTATTAACTCATAAAGAGGTAGATCATGTATACATTAATGCATTTATGGGGTACAATGTGCTGATTTCATATACCATTTTGAATGCTTACATTGTACTGGTTAATATATCCCTTACCTCATTTACTTAATTATTGTTTTAAGACATTTTTACTCTATACTTAATTGATCTGACATGTACCCTTGCCATATGCACCATAAGTGTGATCCCACCATTCACGCTCCCTCCATCTGGTCTCCCCCCTCCCTTCTCATCCTTCCTCCCTCTTTCATCCTGAGCCATAGTTGTGATCTATTCTTCATATGACAGTGTAAGTGATTGTAAATTGGTTTCATAATAGTACTGAGTACATTGGATACTTTTCCTCCATTCTTGAGATACTTTACTAAGTAGGATATGTTCCAGATCCATCCATAACTGGACCCACATCTTTTACCATTAACGAAAATTGACTCTCACTGTGTAAAATATTTAAACTTAAGACATGAAACTATGAAGATTCTTGGAGAAAGTGCAGGGGAAACACTTGCAGAAATTGGCCTGGGAGAATACTTTATGAGGAGGACCCCCTGGGCAATTGAAGCAACACCAAAAATATATTATTGGGATCTGATCAAACTAAAAAGCTTCTGCACAGTCAAGTACAAAGTAAAGCAAGCAGACAGCCCTCAGAATGGGAGCGGATTTTTGCAGGCTATGTTTCTGACAAAGGTTTGATAACCAGAATCCACAGAGAACTCAAACTTATTAATAAGAAAAGAACAAGTAATCCCATTTCATTGTGGGCAAGGGACTTGAACAGAAGCTTCTCTGAAGAAGACAGACACATGAAAAAAATGCTCATCATCTTTAACCATCAGAGATATGCAAATCAAAACCACTTTGAGATATCATCTAACTCCAGTAAGAGTGGCTCACATAACAAAATTGCAAAACTACAGATGTTGGTGTGGATGTGGAGAAAAGGGAACGCTTCTGCACTGCTGGTGGGAATGCAAGCTAATACGTCCCTTTTGGAAAGGAGTATGGAGGATACTCAGGGATCTAAAAGTAGACCTGCTGTTCAATCCTGCAATTCCTCTACTAGGAGTATATCCAAAAGACCAAAAATCGCTTTATAACAAAGATATTTGCAGCAGATTGTTCATTGCAGCTCAATTCATAATAGCCAAGTCATGGAAGAAGCCCAATTGCCCATTGACCCATGAATGGATTAATGTATGTGTATATATATATACACCATGGAATATTATGCAGCCTTAAAAAATGGAGACTTTACCTCTTTTATGTTTATATAGTTATTTTAACGTATACAATAACTTATTGTTGACAATGGTCATTTTGTTATACTGTCAAATATTGTTCTTTCTACTTAACTACATACTCGTATCCATTAACCATGCCTGCTTTATCCCTTCTTCCCCACTACTTTTCCCAGACTCTAGTAACCATTATTTTCTGTCTCCACGAAATTAATTTTTAAAAAATATTTAACTCTCACATATGAATAAGAATATGTAAGACTTGTCTTTATGTGCTTGGATTATTTTACTTAGCATAATGTTCTCCAGTTCCACCTAGGTTGTTACAAATGACAAGATTTCATTCCTTTTTATGAGTATTTGATATTTCATTGTGTATTTGTACACAAACTCTTCATTCATTTATCTGCTGATGGAAACGTATGTTGGTTCCAAATTTTGAATGTTGTGATTAGGGCTGTAATAAACATGGGAGTCCAGATGTATTTTCAACACTGATTTCCTTTTCCTTTCCTTTCCTTTCATCTGGACACACACACATACACACACACACACATACACATATTTATATATATGTGCTTCATACCTAGCAGTGAGATTGCTAGGTCATATGGTAGTTCTATTTTTAGTTTTTTGAGAAGAGAAATGTCCATACAATTCTCTATAGTGGTTACATAAATTTATATTCCTACCAATAGTGTGCAAGAGTTCCCCTTTCTGCTCATCCTCACCAGCATTTTTTATTGCCTTTTTGGTAAAAGCCATTTTAACTGGGGGGGCGATGATCTCATGGTAGTTTAGATTTGCATTTCCCTGATGACCAATGATGTTGAGCATTTTTCCACATACCTGTTGGCCATTTGTATATCTTTTTTGAGAAATGTCTATTGAGATCATTTGTCCATTTTAAATCAGACTTTTATTTTTTTCCTATTGAAATCTTTGAGCTCCTTGTATATTTTGGATATTAATCCCTTGTCAGCTGGGTAGTTTGCAAATACTGTTTCCCATTCCATGTGTTCTCATTTTGTCAGTTGTTTCCTTTGCTATGCAGATTTTTAGCTGGATATGATACTGTTTGCTCAATTGTGTTTTAGTTGTCTGTGCTTTGTGGGTATTATAAAGAGAATTCCTTGCCAGACCAATGTCCTAAGGAATTTCCCAACATTTCTTTTAGTAGTTTTATAGTTTCAGGTCTAGTTTTATGTATTTAATCCACTTTAATTTGATTTTTGTATATGATGAGAAAGATAAGAGTCAGTTCCATTTTCCTGCTTATGAATATTTGTTTTCTCAGTACTACTTATTGTAGAGACTGTCCTTTCTCAATGTATGGTCGTGGCACCTTCATCAAAGATGAATTCACTCTAGATATGTGGATTTATTTCTGGGTTCTTTATTCTGTTCTGTTTGTCTGTGTATCTGTTTTTATGTCAGTACCATGCTGTTTTGGTTCCTGCAGCACACTGTAGTATAATTTGAAGTCAGGTAATGTGATTCCTCCTGTTTTGTTCATTTTGCTTAGGATGACTTTGGGTCTTCTGGATCTTTCGTAGTTCCATATAGATTTTAGGATTTTTTTTTTTCTATTTTTGTGAAGAATGTCACTGGTATCTTGATGGTGATAGCCTTGAATCTATAGATTTAATGTGGAAATTTTAACAATATTGAATCTTCCAATCCATAAATGCAGAATATTTTTTCATTCTTTTGTGACATCTTCAATTTTTCACTAATGTTCTAAAATTTTCATTATAGATTTCTTTTATTTGGTCAAGATTATTCCTAGGTATTTTATGTCATTTTTATCCATTGTAAATGAGATTACTTTCTATAGATCTTTTTCAGATTGTTTACTGTTAGTATATAGAAATATTACCAATGGGGCGGTGCCTGTGGCTCAGTGAGTAAGGTGCCGGCCCCATATACCGAGGGTGGTGGGTTCAAACCCAGCCCTGGCCAAACTACAACAAAAAGAAAAATAGGGGGGCATTGTGGCAGGTGCCTGTGGTCCCAGCTACTCAGGAGGCTGAGGCAAGAGAATCACCTAAGCCCAAGAGTTGGAGGTTGCTGTGAGCTATGATGCCACAGCACTATACCAAAGGTGACAAAGTGAGACTCTGTCTCTAAAAAAAAGGGGGAGGGGGGAGAAATATTACCAATTATTGCATATTAATTTAATATCTTGCAAGTTTATTGAATTTATTTGTTATAATAGTGTTTTGTGTAATCTTTAGCATTTTCTACATAGATTATATCATCTGCAAACAAGGGTAATTTGACTTCCTCCTTTCCAATTCAGATGCCCTTTATTTCTCTTATCTGATTACTCTTGCAAACAATTTCAGTACTACACTGAATAACAGTGGTGAAAGTGGGCATTCTTGTCATGTCGCAGCTTTAGAGAAATGATTTTCAGTTTTTCCCCACTCAGGCCAATGCTAGCTGTCTGTCAGATATGGCTTGTATCGTGTTGGTAAATTTCTTCTGTACCCAGTTTTTTGACCATACTTCTATTGATATCCTGTAGCACAGTGATGATTCACACATGTTGAACCATCTTTGAGATGGTTCCCCTTTGATCACAATGAATAATCTTTTTACCGTGTTATTGAATTTGGTTTGCTAGTGTTCGTTGAGGATTTGTACATCTATGTTCATCAGAGATATTGACCTATAGTTTTCTTTTTTTGTTGTGTTTTTGGTTTGGGTATCAGAATGACATTGCCCTTGTGGAATGAGTGTAGGAGTATGCCTTCCTTGATTGTTGTGGGTTAAACTGTCCCACATAAGCCACACAAGGCAAGTCTGTATTGGGTTAAAAATGGCTTTTGCAACACAAAGGCAAAAAGGGAACTGGATTTCCCTCTAAGGCATACTCAGAGCCTGTTTCAGAACAGTTTCTCTGATGTTATGCTCCCGTTAAGCCCACGTGGTCAGAGACTTACAATCTCTTGGCTGGAGATAAGGACCAGAGGTTGACAGGTGTTAAAAACACATTGTCTTTGGAGCCTAAAGGTCTCTGCCTTGTGGTCTCTGCCTTACTCCATAATGAGGCAAACTAAGTGTGTGCTTGAGGGATTTTGTTTCCCCTTCTTCCCCAGGAGTTCTTTGTGATTTTTATTTGGGTATCTTGCTCAAGAATTAACATATGTCTGAGAAGAAAGAAAAAGCAGAGGAAATTGTGCTGATTTGTAGACTTGATGTCTCCTCACAAGTTAAAGTTAGATAGAAAGAGAGACTCTTGTCTCTACAAAAAAAAAAAAAAAGAATAAAGTTGTTTTGCTACACTCCATCCCACACAATGTAGTCTGTTTCTTGTTTACCCTTAATAATTACAGGAGTGAGCTTATACCCACGGCAAAGCCACTGTTCTTTCGCGTCTCCAGTCACGCAACCATTGTTTGGAATGGTTTAAATAGGGTTGGTGTTAGTTCTTTAATTGTTTAACAATCAACAGTGAAGCCATCTGGTCCTGGAATTTTCTTTAATGGGATACTTATTACTGTTTTTATCTTGTTATTTGTCAGATTTTAGATTTCTTTTTGATTCAGTCTTACTAAAAATGTATTCACTTCTTCAAGATTTTCCAGTTATTGGCTGTAGTTGCTCATAGTAGTCTCTGAGGATTCCTTGGATTTCTGCAGTGTCAGCTGTAATGTCTCCTTTTTCATATCTGATTGTGTTAACTAGGGTCTTCTCTCTTTTTTCCTTACCTTACCAAGAGTTTGTTTATCTTTTACAAAATGTATAACTTTAGGTTGATCTTTTGTATTTTTTGTTTCAATTTATTTCTTCTCTGATATTTATTATTTTTTTCTAAATTTTGGCTTGGTTTTCTCTTCTCTTTTCTTATTCTTCAAGATGCTTCATTAAGTTGTTTAGTTGAAACTTTGCTACTTTTTTGATGTAGGCACTTACTGCCATAAATTTTTCTCTTTGTACAACGTGTCTTCATAGGTAAGGTGGGTTTCTTATATACAACATATAGTTCTTGTTTTTTTATTTAGCCCATTTACATTCAATGTTATTGATAGATAAGGCTTCACTACCACCATGCTATTTGATTACTGGATGTTTTGTGGTCCTCTTTCTTTATTCCTACCTGTCTTCCTTTGTGTAAAAGTGATTTTTTCCAGTAGTGTGTTTTAATTTCTTGCTTTTTAGTTTTTTGTGTATGCATTGTAAGTTTTTTTGATTTGCGGTTACCATGAGTCTTGCAAAAAACATAACCAATTATGTTAAACAGATGCCAACTTAAGTCTGCTTGCAAAGAGAAATCTAAAAGAAACTTTAAATTTTTATCTCCATTTGCCCTCTGGTTTTGACTTTTGTTGTTTCAATTTATATATGTTTATATTAATCTCTTGAAAAGTTGTTATTTTTGCTAAGTGTGTCTTTTTGACTTCCTACTCGAGATATAAGTGGTTCATACACTGCAATTACAATAGTAGAGTATTCTATATTTGTCTACTTACTGTGACCAGTGAATTTTGTACCTTCATATCATTTCTTATTGTTCATTAATATACCTTTCCTTCAGATTGAAGAATTCTTTTTAGCATTTTTTTAGGACAGATCTGATATTGATGAAATCCCTCGGCTTTTAGTTGTTTAGGAAAATTTTTATTTCTGCTTCGTGTTTGAAGGATACTTTTGCAGGATGCAATATTCTACAGTTAAGGTTTGTTTGTTTTCCTTTGAGCATTGTTAGTATATAACGCTACTCTCTCATGATCTGTAATGTTTCTACCAAGATGTCTGCTGACAGACATGTTAGAACTACTTCATATTAATATGTTATCATGTTTTTCCTTTTTTTTTTTTCTTACTTCTTTTAGACTTTTCTTTATCTGTGACCTTTGGGAGCTTGATTATTAAAATCTTTTTTAATCTTGTTAAATCTGCTTGGTGTTCTATGAACTACTTGTATCTAAATACTGGTAGCTTTTAAATCTTTCTCTATTATTGTTTCTTTGAATAAGTTTTCTGCTTCCATTTTCTTTCTCCACCTGATCTTTAAGGCCAGTAACTTTTAAATTTGCCATTTGGAGGCTACTTTTTAGATCTTCTTAGCATGCCTTGCCTTTTTTCATTCTTTTATTTTCTTTTTTAAGACAGAGCCTCACTTTGTCACCCTTGTTAGAATGCTCTGACATCATAGCTCACAGTATCCTTAAACTCTTAGGCTTAAGCAATTCTTAAGCTTGCTTCAGCCTCCCAAGCAGCTGGGACTGCAGGCACCTGCCACAATGCCCGACTATTTTTAAAGATGGGGGTCTAATTCTGGCTAAGGCTGGTCTCGAACCTGTGAGCTCAGGCAATCCACCTGCCTCAGCCTTCCAGAGTGCTTTTTTTCTTTTCTGTGTATTATCACAATAGCTTGTCTTCAAACTCACTAAGTCTTTCTTCTGCTTGATCAATTCTGCTATTGAGATACTGATGCATCATTTTATCAATTGAATTTTTCAGCTCCAGAATTTCTGCTTGATTTTTTTATTATTTTAATCTCTTTGTTAAATTTATGTGATAGATTTATGAATTCTTTCTCTTTGTTGTCTTGAAGCACATTAAATGTATTCAAAACAGTGATTTTGAATTATTTGTCTGAAGGATCACATATCTCCATCACTCTTGAAATTGCCAAAGATGCCTTGTTTAGTTTGTTTGGTGAGATCATGTTTTTCTGAATGTTTGTGATGCTTATAGATGTTTGTCAGTTGCTGGGCATTGGGTGTTTATTCTAATCATTGAGGTCTGGGCTTGTTCAAATACATCCGTCTTGAGAAAACTTTTCAGATATTCAAAGGGAATTGAATATTATTCTCTAAGTCTTTGGTAATTGCAGTTGTATCAGCACTGGAGTGCCTAAAGCCCAGTAATGCTGTGACTCTTCCAGACTCCTGATGGCAGTGCCTTTTTGGACTAGGGTTAGATGTGGGAAAATTCTGTGGACTACAATGTTATTTTAATGTATTTGTGAATCATTTTGTCAAACATAGAATGATGTTTTCAGTTGTTTTCTTTTTTTTTTTTAATGGAGACGGAGTCTCACTTTGTCACCTTCTGTAGAGTGCTATGATTTCATAGCTCACAGCAACCTCAAACTCTTGGGCTCAAGCAATTCTCTGCCTCAGCCTCCCAAGTAGCTGGGACTATAAGTGCCCACCACAATGCCCAGCTTTTCTTTCTTTTTCTTTTTTTTAGCAGGCCCAGGCTGTGTTCAAACCTACCAAGCCCAGTGCATATGGTTGGTGCCTAACCACTGAGCACAGGTGCCCAGCCTATTTTGCTTTTCTTATAATAGCACACAAGCTTATATATATGGTATTCTAAATACGTCTTAATTTTTAAAAAACATAAAAATAAATACTTAAATTTTGACTTATTTCAAAATATTATCCTTTCTAAGGGATCAATTTGCTACTGAATTCTTTATAACTTTTTCTTTAAGTTTTCTGCAATGCTGACACAATAGCTATTCTTTTGAGAACCCAAGGACCAGAATATTGCCCCAAATAAACTAGAAAAATATTCAAAATTATTATGAAATTTCTTTATCCAAATATGTATGTTTGTACACACAACAATTCCTTATAGACTTTGCACCAATAGCGCCTCCGATATTTACCAAATTTCTCTACATGATTTGGAGACATACTTTCAACATTCCTGTGGCATTTTACAACCCTATCTTAGCCCTCACTATCTGCTTTTATAGAGCCCCAAGGTCAAGCAGGAATTAGAATATAGGGCTTTCTTATGTTTTTCTGGTAATGCCATAGCACTGAAGGTGCATGAGTTTTTCAAAATTCTCAGGAAAGTGGTAGAGCTTTTCAAAGCCTGATAAGAACATCTTCCTCCTTATCCTCTGGGATTTCTTTTAAAATTTTCAGTCATTTTCATGTTTGTCCCAATTGTTATCACCATTTTAGATAGCTAAAATCTTGAACCATCATCACTGATTATGTTTGGCAAACACCCTGGGGAAAGAGGGTTAGGTCAAACAAAGACCCAGCCTATGAGGAGGGGTTTTGAGGGAACTTCCAGACTGAATAATGATAATTTTGTGAGTATGAAACTTTTAGTGAGCTCCAAAACCCATTTCTTTCCTATTAATGTATGCCTATCCATGGCTGCTAGGCTGTTGGTTTTCACTATGTTTTTTTTTTTTTTTTTTTGGTGGTGGGGGGGGGCGGGAGGAGTTAAAGCCACCATAGAGCTACAGGGAAAATGAGAATAGAGTCAACTAAAATATCATAAAGCTTGTTAAGGTTCAGCATTTTGCTTGAAGAATTACTTCTGAGATTGTTGTAATCCTTTGATTAATTCCCTGTCTTCCTAAAAAGTTGATTTTTGACAGTTTCTCCCAGTGTTCTCATTGCTTTTAGTGAAAAAGTGGATTTTGAGATGTCTTTACCTCTTGGGAAGTCAGAATACCACATTTGTTCTCTTTGGAAATAGTCATATTCTTTCCCTGTTTTCTAGAGAAGAATCCTGAGAGATCCGAGCTGAAATAATTATAAGTTAGCTAAAAGTAAACATAAACTGAGAATTCAAAGTCTTATTTGCAGCCTTCCTCTTGCTAAGAGTATTGGGTAGAGTGCTGAAGAGAAGGGTAAAAGTTCGGAATTGTATCTGAAGTGTAAGAAAAAAGGGCCAATGAAGTACTTATAGGTAAATTTTTGTGCCTCTTAGAGGTCTCTGCTAAGAGTTTTAATTGAAATGTTTTGGTAAATTTTGTGTGATAGATGTAAAATGGTTTGTGTTAAGCTCAGAGTATTTCGGACCCTCTCGGATTCTTTGGATGGCATCATAGTTGACTACCCCATCATCTTATAAAATATAAACATGTCAGAAATTATTGTATTAACTCAGTCATTCATCTGACTTGAGCTTCTATGTTAACGATTTTATAGAACTCAAGAGGGCTAATGTATAAAGAAGCATCAGAAAGAAGTTTTGTTTTTGTTTTTAATTGCAAAGGGGTTAGGGCATTCCTTACTTTTTAATAGATTTTTCCTAGGCAGGCCATGATCATTAAAATAACTCACTTTGATGTGAGAAAGTGATTCTTGTCTTAGGGGCATTGCTAAGGAGAATTCCTAATTATGGGTCATTTTAATTAAATCCTCAGAGCTTTAGTTTTGAGCTCTGAAGCTACAATCTGTGATTTTCAAGTAATCAATGATATTTACTTAAATGCTCTTGGATAAAGATAAAGTGAATAAAGAAGCCTGTTCATTTCTACAATAAAATTGTTTATTAAGCAAAACAATAGAGCATTGCAAATTAACTACTGAAAAAAAATTATTTAATTTTAACCACTTCATTTGATATTTACTGAGTATTTTTTATAAAGTTTATATATAATTTAGTTCAACTATTGTTAAAATATGAAAATGAGCTTTGAAGACAAGTGTTCCTATCTTTTAAATATTTAATAGTGCCAGACATTTTCATCTCTGATGAAAGAATAATATTTATATTTTGGAATCAGTGTCTATTTCTACTTGTCATTTAATTTAGGAAATGCCTAAATCAGGAACCCTTCCAAATGGCTGTGAATTAAGTATGATGGTCTAACTGATATAAACAAAAGTAAAAAACAATAAAAAAACAAAACTATATTGAATTATATATTAAGCATAGTGATCTTAATTGTTCAATATGGTATATTAACAAATATATATGTATAAACAAATATATAAATATATATAAGATCTGGAACATTTTTACAACTCAGAAATATCTTTCCTTCCTTCTTTCAGTTGATGGGGAACAAAGACGTCATATGAATATTACTTTCTTTACATTACTATTATTATTATTGCTTAATCCTTCGTTGCAGTAATCATCTGATTTCTTTTCTGAATGTATTTCTCTTCGTTCGTTCTTTACAAAGCTTTTGTTTCTAGTCCTTACCTTAAACATTGTTATTGTTGTTAAATTTTAAACCTTTTTAATCTTGTGAAAGCAAAAAGTGGAAACCTAATAAACACATGTATATGTAAAAATAAAATAAAAATAAAAATAGAAATAAAAAGACGCCACTTTCTCACCTCTGTTACAATATACATTATTAATATTGCTTATGTTGGTCATCATATAAATGGAAGCACACAGTATTTACTTTTCTGTTTCTGGCTTATTTCACTCAAATTTAAATCTTTGAAATTTACCTATGTTATTTTATGTACCGTAACCTATTTCTTTTCCTTCTGTGTCGCATTTTGTTGAATGTGTGTGGACCTTTCCAATCCATTCTACTACTGATGGACATTCAGGCATTTCTGTTGAAATTACTGGTCATAAATAAGCTGTATGTTAAAATTTAGTAAATAATGATAATTTTTCCAAAATTGTTTTACCAATTGAAGGACACAAATTCAAATATATAAAGAACTTCTAACAATCCATAAAACAGTGGACATCCAATTTAAAATAAAAAAAAAAGTCAAAGTACTTAATAGGCATTCACATTATACACAAGTTTATGGAAAACCAGAGATTATTTTCAATTTTGAGGAAACAGAGGTAAAAAATTCATTTGAGCCATACGTGTGAAAATAAATAGTTCTTTTATATTGTAAAATAACGTGTGTTTTGGATATGGTGACTGCTTAACTGAGGCTTTTTACTTGACATTCGTTACAAATTACAATTTTTCACTCATAACAAAAGCTGAAGGCAATTTCATGTATAGATAAAACAATAAACATTTTCCAAGATTAGTTATTAATATGTTTCAGTATGAAACAGGATTAGGAAAAAAATGAATGTAAACAGAATATTCTGGAAAATATGTTTTACCTCTCTCTGAAATGTTTTTTACTTTCTTTATAAATTCTCATAGAGGATGAGGAAGGATACAAAGTATAAAAAATTAAAGAAGAATTATAGCTCAAATGGAATTGAATGAAAAGATAGCGTCCCTGTAGCTCTTTAGATAATTGTCCATGTGTGCTATTTTTCACATCTTGCAGCACATTATTTTTGACTCAGAGATTTCATTCCCTCTTTAGATATGCCAAAAAAATTCTAATTAAGATCCTCTAGACTCTAAGTCTAAAGATAAAGAGAATTATCATGAAATAGTTCTGCTATTGAATACTTGCATAAAAATCTTTCACCACCATACAGCAAATGACTTGGTAACACACCTTTTTGACTAGCCATCACTTACCATCAAGTGTTCTCTTCTTCCCTTGAGACTACAGAAAATTCTCTTTATCTCTATTACATATTATGTGTAAACTTTACTTTCGCAGTATTATTACTTACACTATTGTAATTACATGGTTCACTCGATACATTTTTCTTTCTGTAAAATTGGTTACTTTAGGATGAAACATCGCACAGTTTGTCCCATATTTATGATCAAAATTTTTTTCATTTATGTTTTTACTTAGAATTTTAGAAGTGAATTAAAGTTGTTGAGTGAAAGACAGATAAACTTAGGCAGAAAGATGTCTCTATGTCTTATTAATTCTGCTTATTTCTTTTGTTCTTCCAAGCTCAACCCAAACCATTCCCCATTTCAGGGAAGGTAATTCACAGGCATATTTAGGTGTAAGGTAAAAAATCTCTCTTAATGTTTACACTAAAAGATAAAGCTGAGACATTTTTTCACTCATGTTGGCAATATAACTGGAGAATATCAGGGACAAATTGTTCTTGATCTCATATATGTTTTCTTAGGATAATTTCTTGTGATATACCTATTTTTATATGATTTTTTTAAAAAAGGTCAAGTTTTACCAGTATAAGGCCATTTGACAGAGTTCTCAAAAACATTGCAGCCTTCCTTCTACAATAATGGAAGGACATCTTTTTTTTTGTTATATGTATTACCTTGAGAAAATAATACAGACTTTATTATTTTCAGTCTTGGAGTTAATGTTTATAATTACCAAGAATTGTAAACAGAATATTCTGGAAAATATGTTTTACCTCTCTCTGAAATGTTTTTTACTCTCTTTATGGGTTCTCTTAGAGATGAAAATATGTATACATATAAAAATATATATAAGTATGTATATATTCAGGGTCTATAATATATCCTATATGGAAGCATGGGAGTTTATACATTAAGACAACTTAGATTGTAAAATCTGACACACTGACCAAATAATTTAATTACCTCCCTTGTTCAAGCTCTACCACATTACGCTGTTGTAAACTGTTTCTCTTCTCAACTGCAGTATCCCCCAAGGCTCACTACACAATTCAGGAGATGAGTCTCCTAAAATGACTAAATCCATCCAGTACTAATTCCTTCAATTTACTTTTTTCTTCAAAAGAAAGTTTCACCCTCTTAACGTATTCTATACTCTTCCCTCCAATTTAGAGTAAGATAGTACTCTCCTTTTTCCAAAGCTAATTCCTGCAGCTGACCTATTTATTCCAACTCAGCCCCTTTGCTCTGTGAGTTATTCTTATCTGTGATACAGTTGTTACTTCTTATTCCCTCCTGGCTTGTTGCTTACATATTTTCTTGAAACTCCTTCATTCTAAAACTCACCATCACCATCAACAATAATTTCACACAACATTAAAGAATACTATGTGTTATATCACCATGTGTTGTATAATAAAACAATGGTAATTATAATAAAATAATTCTTAGAATATTTATGATTTTCTAGATATGCCTTGTTTTTACATGTATCAACAATAATCCTGAAAACCATACCTTCAAGGAAAGCATTGTTATAATCCCCATTAGGCATTATAAAAATTAAGGATCAGCAAAATCAATAGACTCAATCTCATATACAGAGGAGGCTAAAGAGCTGGGCGTGTTCCTTAGGGCAAGCCTTTGGTCTCTCAAGCTGATTCCATTTATCATGACTTTCTCTCCTGGTCACATCTGTCCTTCATGTAATTAAACAGCTTAGTATAGTCTGTATTCAATGTCACTGTTCTGTCATCAGATAAACTTTTTTATCATATCAGTGCCATATAGTTTTTTTTTGTAGAGACAGAGTCTCACTGTACTGCCCTCGGGTAGAGTGCCGTGGTGTCACACGGCTCACAGCAACCTCTAACTCTTGGGCTTACGCGATTCTCTTGCCTCGGCCTCCCGAGCAGCTGGGACTACAGGCGCCCGCCACAACGCCCGGCTATTTTTTGTTACAGTTTGGCCAGGGCTGGGTTTGAACCCGCCACCCTCGGCATATGGGGCCGGCGCCCTACTCACTGAGCCACAGGCGCCGCTAATGCCCAGTGTTCTACTGAAATTTGTTTCTTCACATATGGTCAGATCCCCTCTTGTTGGTTCTTTTCACTCCTATTCTAAACACATCTGTAGTCTTGGGTATCTAATCTAAGGTACATGCAGACACACCTTTCTCCTCTGCGTCTCTCGTCCAAGCTTCTGGATCTCCTCTTTGGTCTTCAGCTTTCTCCCTGCTTTCTCGTGCTGCCACCTTTGTTTCTGGTGTCCTTTAATATCATTATACTTATGTCTTTATTGCCAGGCCACTTACTTTCTGACATAAAATAACATCAATAATAACACCAAATCTCAAAGTTTAATAGCTAGGTGTATATAGATCACTCCCAATGTATCACTCCACTGCAAAATATAAAAGGTTTATTCCAGTTTATTTCCATGTGGTTTCCTAACTGGGCCTCATCACCACTGTTATCAATCCAGTTGATCTTGCCTTCTCGCTATGCTCTCTTTAGATCCTTCCACATTCCCCTCAACACTTACATCATCAGAGCTTAATCATCTCTTACTAAAACTTTTGTGCTTTTACTCTATTCAAAGTTTCCCTTCAGTTGCTCCTCAATCTAAGATCTTTTCATTAATGATTCTTTTCATTCATTTCTGTAGGCTTTTATTGACTCGAAAATACTTTCTTTTTTGCGGGGGACATAGAAGGAGCCAATTCTCTCTAATTTAGATTCAACAAAATACCAGGTTTATAGAATCCGGGATTATAGGATGGTGAGACAAGGTGATGAGTTAAATTTGAAATATTATCATCTGCCTTTTGAGCATTTCAAATTTTGTGTGCGTTTTCCCCTTTATTGTAGTGATTCAGGACTTATAAGCAAAGGATGATTTAAAAATAATTTATTAAATCTACGGAATACTCATTACCTTGCTGGTAAATAATCAATAAAAACAATAACATTCGAGCTAGATAACTTCTACAGTATTCTTTAATTCTTTGATTTATCTGATCAATCAGTATTTAGTGTGTATGATGTATGCTATGTTATATGTTATGAATATACATTGAAATAGTTACTAGTCCATATATTAAAGAAATGCACAAAGGAGTGGTGGATACAGAATAAGAAAACAGACATATAGAAAGTATAACATATCCCCTAGAAAAATTAAAAGATATAGAGATACATTAAACATTTATTGAGGATGTACAATTCATATAACGAGAAGATCAGCAAAAAAGAAACTACTGCGTCATATGAACTAGAAAATCCACAGACTGATAACTTTTGAGAGTTTTAGATGAGATTTGAAGAAAAGAGAAAAACATAGTATTAATTCTATTTTACGTATTAAGCCAGAAACTATCACTATCCCCAAACACATGTAGAGACACAGACCAAATACCAGGTAATAGAAGGGAATTTTTATTCATTTTAATCTTAAGCAATCTGCTTACCCATGCTGAGAATTCCTGAATTTGAATGCAAGACCTTATTACTGCCTGACAAGAAAGGTCTACTCAAAAATCAGACTGATCATATTTTGTCAAAAATCTGAAATGGCTCTTCTGCAGCTCCCATGAATTATTTTGTCTATCATAGTATATTTAAGGGTATTCAGTCATTGACAGATGGGCAGCTATTTCCTTTCCACTAGAAATGGATAAGTGAAACTTGCTCTGAAGGAAAAAAAATTCACAGCTATCTTTCAAACATTCAGAATTTAAAGAGAAAAATTCGTGCTTGGCATTTAATAGTTTATAATTTAAATGACAAGGATCAACAATTTAGCTGTGTTAACTGGAACTGAGTAATAGTCTCATCTTTTCTTAAGCTAAAGGGATAATTGAAAGATAAGAAAATAGTATGTTGACCTCAGTATTTTAAGTAAGAATTCATCACTCATATTTGTAGAAGTATTTTGCTAAATAAAGAGAGAGAAATTTCTGAGTCTGTAGATTACCTCCTGCTGCCATATGCCTATTCCCATTTGGATTTAAACATGTTCTTTCAATGCCCTGATTTTAGGAGACGAACTTTTTTTAATAGAACTGTCTTGGTGATGACTATTCAGTTACCAAGTTAATAAAAAACTCATATGTATCATCTACTGTGTGTCTGGTACTGAACAATCTTTGGGACATAGCATTGAATAGAAAATAATCCCTGCCTTCAAAGTTCTCCCTTCCCAACTGACAGAAATGTTTTACTTAAAATTGTGTATTTGCTGCAACCTATAACAGAAAGTCAACTATTAGGCTCAAGTAAGGAAGAGTCAGGCTTGGCAATTCAATCGCAGTGGAGTGGAGGCTTCATCATGTCATCACAGAATCAGAACTTCCTTTCAACTCTGTCATTCTTTACCTCTGTCTTTCTCATAGGCACAGCTGATGGCATCATCTACCTATGTTGTTTCAATGATCCAGAAAAGGAGGGTAGAAGTCAAAGTGCAAATCAAATGTGACACCTGATATGTCTCTTTCTTCAGAATCATACAAAGTAGACTTCTGTTCATATCTCATTGGTACAAGTCTATCAGATCATATGACCCTCTCTAGGTATCAGAAAGCTTGAGAAATAGACTCTAGCCAGGTACATTGCTGCCCCAAATGAAAAAGATTCTGTAAGTTAGGAAATAGGAAAGAAAATACCAGTTGGCAACTAGATGTTTCTATCTTGATACCTATCCTCCCTTCTCCCAACCCCCAAAAGAAAAAACAACAGTGCTATGAAAGAAGTGCTATAGGAAAGTGGTACAAAAATTTTGGAAATATAAAGAAATATAGATGGCAAGCACTTCAAATAATTCTTCCAAAATGAAATGATGCTTGTGATGAGTTATAACAGCAATTTGTCAGCTATGTGGGGAATACTAATCCATGAAAAAGGATCAATATGAAGAAATGTATGGAGGTAAAAAAAAAGAACCTGCCCAATCCACAAAATCCCAAAATACTAATGTGGTTAAAAGAAAAGTTAATTGAAGCAGCAAGGACAGGAGATAATGTTTCTGTGCATACAGTTCTAAGTATCTTAAAATATGTAAGGACAATGGTAGATATTTAAGTCTGATACTAAAGAAATTCATAGATAGATTGGAGAGAATGACACTCAAGGGAATGGCATTAATCCAGATGAGAAATCATGAGAACAAATCCTAGATATGAAGAACATATTTCTAAGGAAGAAAAACAAGTGGGTTTTATACAGAGTTGAGTGGAAGATTACTGTTTTGTTTAAAAAAACAGAATTTGTGCTCTTTGATGAGCATTCACAGGTTTGCCTTGAATAGGTTGGGGGCGGGGGTTAGAAATGAGAAGAATAATTTAAGCTTGAAATGTTGACTGTGAAGACCTCAGCCTATAAGGGATAGCTGAAGTAATTTCTATGAGTAAGGTCACTTAGAACAAATCATGAACAAAAAAGGTATAAGACAGAAAATTGAGGATGATATTAAAGAGACAGGTGGGAAATAGAATAGTATAAAAAGTGGATTGAGAAGCGATGGTCAAAGAAACAAAAATCTAAGTGGAAAAAGTCTCTTGATTATTAAGGGAGAAAGATAATTTTTGGAGAACAAGAATGGAAGGCTTGGAGAACAAGAATGGAGTGTCAAATGATAAGTTTAATAGCATCTACATAGAAACTGTTCATTGAATTTGACTATTTCACAATCATTTGTGATCTTAGAGGAACGGGCTCAGTAAAGCTGGAAGAAAAGAAGGCAGATAGCAGTGGATTGTGAAAAACGCAGAAGTGGATATTACATATTGCAGAAACTTGTAGGAGAAATTAGGAGGATGGAGAACATGTGATAAGTAGAAGTTGATCATAGGAGTATAACTGAGTCATTAAGTGTACCTATGTACTTATCATGGTTGTGTGTGCATGTGTGTCTGTGTGTGTGTGTGTGTGTGTGTGTGTGTGTGTAGTGAGAGATCTGAGCATAGCAAATGTTGAGAAGAAAGCCAGTATGGCAGATGTTATATACTCGGGTAGAGAAGATATAATTAAAAGCTATGCCTGACAGCCAGTGGAGGAGGGGAATGTTTTACATAAAAATATTTATGCCTATTCACATAAAAGATATTGCACAACTGATTTTTGTGCAGATTATAAATGTGTTCACATCATCTGCCTACAACAACTGAAATATTGGGTCCATTACTATCATTTCATGTATCCAAAACTAAATGGATAAGACATCTACTGATGATTGCTTAAAATAGCAACAGGGCAGCTTTTACATTTCAATTTCAAAAAATTTTATTTGTATATTTCTTTCTTCGTGGAAAGCCTCACTCTTGCCAGGAAGGAAGTAGAGATAGATTTATAAAGGATAAGCAAATGTCTCCATTCTAAATAATGATGCTGAATTAATTGAAATGAATCCATTTTAGAGCCACAAAATTTTGTTTGGTATCTATCATCAATGTTTGCCCGGACATTGGCTCTCATCTCTATTTTGAATTTGTATTCTAAGGGAAAGTAAGTCTGTCTACATATTCCATCTGACTGTCACAACCATATTCCCTAGAGAACATATGTCTATGGTGATTTAACATTTGTATAAATACCACTAAACCTAATGTCTCTTTGTTACCAAACTTGTTTCAGATATGACCTTCCTTTATCAGTTAATTAGTATGACTTATCTTCCATACGTTACACCTATTTATCTTCACATAACATCCAATTTAATACAGGGCAGTAGAGTTAAGAACTAATTTTTATCTTGTGACCTGGGTGCACTTCTGAACCAAATTATCTCAGTGTAAAATATTAGGGACATGTAAGAGACTGTTTAGAAATACCATATTTGCAATGGTATTACACTTCTAAAATAAAACTCATCAATCTGTAGTTGCTTTCATTAATACTTTTATCTGGGGATCCGGAGAAATAGAAGTTATTTTGATTGGATCAATGGGTAACATGGTTTAAAATAAATAATCAATATGAAGTACTATGAAAATTGTTGCTCAACAAAGTAAAAAATGACGAAGAGAGTAAGATAGGGGTTATCTTTGGTATAGCATTTTGTGTAATAACTGTTTCCCTTTCATGTCTAAGGAGCGAACGAAAACTAAAGATAATATGAAAAATAGCTCTTCCTTCAAAAGGTTTAGTATTTGTCCCTAGGTTGATTGTTTATGACTAAAATGGATGACATGGAAAAGCCATATACCTGCTTTGGTGGGACTTTTTGTTGTTTGTTTTCAACATAAAATGTTGATATCCTCCTTTTCCTCAAGTAAACATTTAGCTTGACAATGAGTGGTTGTGAATAATAGTAAGATTTAGTAATTCTTTTCTACTTCATTTATGAGTGTAGAAATGGTGCACTCTTCCTTTCTGTTCTTTGTTGTGCCTTGACTTATCTACACAGAAAAACTGAAGAATTCATGAGAGGACAGCCTATCCCACCCCAGAATGAGCTTTCCCAGGGCCAGTGCATTAGCACTTGCATGAGTGCACACACACACACACACACGCACGCAAAACCTTAACTTCAGATCAACACTGGACATTCCTTCACTTTCCCTAGCTCTAACTCCTACAACCTACAGTGGGACGTTCAACTATGGGGTTGCCTTTCTTTATTCATCCCTGCCTGGCTGGTATTTTCCCAGGATAAGATGGAAGCCCGCCCTGGAAATTATAGCAATTAGAAGGATGGCAGCAAATAAGTTGTTTCTAAAGTAATCAGAAAATTTAAGGGGAAAAACCTTGAAATGCTGGGAAGAATCCATGGCAATAAATGAGAGAGGGTCTCATGTCTTTACAAAGAAGTTAAATTTATTCTCTATCTCTGTCCCATGAAATAGGGACCATGTAAGTTTATATCAATATGGTCTTTCATAAAAGGATATTTAGTGTATAAATATACACTGTCCTGAATGTAGATCAGTTTTTCTGAGTTTGGGTTTCCCTGGGTTTGTTGTTCTCTTTCTTAAAGTCCCAGGCCAGTTGTGGGTGAGGAGTCAACGACATTGAAAAACAAACCATCGCTGACCCCCTGCCCAGATGGCATGAGACTGTTGGGGTACAAAGAAGCAGCCGTTGAGTGGACATGATGCAAACATACCTATCAACCAGTATGTTCTTGGGAATTTAAGATAATCATAAATAAATAGAGTCCTGTCTTTATGAGATAGGAGGTCACGTTGCTGGGTTAAGTATATTTCTTTTGAATGTACTTTTCAGATTAATTTTTATTACTTGCTAAAGTGTATTTATATATACTTGTCCACAGAATTTGACAGGGATTTATTTTATTCCTATGTTTAGAGTGAAGGAACATTTGCAGTTAAATATTTTATAAAGCCCATTTGTCTACAGGTTTGAAGATATAAGTTTTCATTTTTGAGATAAAATACCTGGGAGTGGGATTGTTGTCATATGAATAGTGTATGTTCCACTGCCTACAGATTTTTAAAAGGGGCTGGGTGATATTTTGTATTATCCCTTGTAACAATGTATGAACATACCAGTGCTTTATATTTACACCTATACTTGGCATCGTCATAAATTTTTCCATCCTAATCCCCCTGATGTACGGGTATCTCGATGTAATTTTCATTTTCATTTTCTGATGATTGATGTTGAGCATCTTATCATGTGCTTATTTATAATCAATATTTTCATGGAAAATATCTCTTTACACTTTTTTGGAGTGATTATATCCTTATTAAATTTTGGGAATGCTATATATTCAGAATACAATTCCTTTATCAGATGTGTGATTTGAAATATTTCTACTGTTTTGTAGCTTGTTTATTCATCTTCTAAATACCATCTTTCACAAAGCAAAAAATTAATTTTGGTCAAAAGAATGTTTGTTTGTTTGCCTTTCTGTTGTTGCATCAAAGAACACTTTGCCTAATCCTAAAAGTCACAAAGAATTTTTTCCCCTGTATTTATTCCTAAAGGTTTATGTTCTCTTTGAATTTATTTTTGTGTGGTGTGTAAAGTGTAAGCTCATATTCACTTCCTGGCATATGGATGTCTGATAATTTCAGTATCATTTGTTGAAAAGATTATTTTTATCCAATGAATTGCCTTTGTTTGTACCTTCACCAAATTGTTAACTATATTGTGGGGTTCTATTTTTTTACTTTCTATTCTGTTCCATTGGTAGTTGTATCTGTTTTATTTTTTCCTGGTACTATATTGTCTTGATCAGATAACTACAAAATAACTCTTAAAACCCATAGCGTAATTCCTCCAACTTGGTTCTTTTTAAAAAATTCTTTTGTACTTCTATTTTTCTGCTGTTCCATGTACATTTTAGAATTGATTTATTGCTATTAAAAAAATCCTGCTGACACTTTGGTTTGAATCCATAGATGTATTGGGGGAAATTAACATCTCAAAAATGTTTATGGATTGGAAAACAATCCATGAACATTATATATCTCTCCTAATAAGGACTTTGATTTTTTTCATCAGTGTTTTGTAACTGTTAAAATGTTAATTCTTGCCTGCATTTTGGCAAATTTATATATAAGCACTTTATTTTGAATGGTATTCTAAATGGTACTTTTTTCCATTTCTATTTTCAAATGTTGATCGCTAACGTATATAAATATGACCAATGTTGTGTATTGAGTTAGTTAGCACACTGTTAGCTTGCTGAATGCACATATTTGATTTAGGAGCTTTTTAACAGATGACTTAGGATGTTTTTAAGTAGATTATTTTGTTGTCTCCAAATAGAAACAGTTCTATCTCTTCCTTGTGATGTGGGTGTCATTGATTTCCTTTTTCTGCATTACTGATCTCCCTAGGACTTTCAGTATAAAGCCAAGTGCAGGTAGTAAGAGCGATATCCTTGCCTTGTACTCTGTCTTAGGGGGAATCAGTCACCATTAAGTATAACTATAACTTAGTGGTATTTGTTTTTGTTGTTTGTCTGTAGACATTTATGAAGTTAAGTTCTCTTCTACTCCCAGTTTGCTGAGTTTTTAATAAAGAATAGATGTTGAATTTTGTCAAATGCTTTTGATGCATGAACTCAAATGATGTTATATGTCTATTAATGTTTTGGGTGGTATTTATTGAACACTGAATTTTGACACAGCCTAACATTTTTGGTCTAAAGCCCTTGGTTATAAAGCAGTATGTACTGTATTTGTTAAAGAATTGCTGGATTGGATTCTTAATATTTTATTATATATGTTTATATTTTTAAAGGATATTGCTTTATATTTATCAGTTCTAGGTTCCTGTGTCTGGCTTCTACCACGTTGCTACTGTCAGTGCAACACTGCAGCTTCAAACAGGGACTGGCTTTCAGGCAAGGCTAGGTAGCAAAAACCAAGAGGATTATTCCTCTACATATGCTCCATCTTACAAAAGCAAATATCCTGATTTATAGCTAGAAAGAGTTTCTCTCATAAATTTTGTCCACCCTGGTTTCAAAGCTATGAGAAAAAAACAAAAGAAAAGAAAAACCAAACCCACTCCTGTTATAGGTCATTAGTCATATTCTGATCTCCCTTTAAATTCACTTATGATTGTTTACTTGATTATTGCTTTTTATGTCCAGTTTTAATTTCAATTGGTAGGAGAAACAAGCTATGGTGTGTGTGCTTTATCTTTGCCAGTGTTGAAAACAGCCTATTATTTCGAATATTTCAAAAGAATTTTTAGTTAAATACCAAGTTAGACTAGTTATCATCATTCTCATTCTGTTTTCCTAAGATAGGAAAAAAGATTTTAACACTTTAACCACTCTAGAATTTACCAAGTCCTTCATTTTGCCTGCATACATTCACATTAACATTTTAGTCACGGGACTAATTCTATGTTGTTATCTGATTTAATTATCTTTAATTTTGCAAAGAAATAAAATTCCTTTTTCATTGGATTTCATTTTGGGGTAATTATTTTTGTAGTTTTATTTCACTTCACTCATTAAATGAATTCTGGAAATGTCTGTATTAACACTGATTTCTCTTCACAATGATCTAATCATCAGAGCTCTCAATAGAAAGAATGAAGAGAAGAGACACATGGATCTATATTTGTACAAAACAGACTACCAGCAGATGCCACTGGATATTGTCATGATATAAAAGGAATGTCATGTTTACAGGCTGTAAGTCTGCGTATCAGAAGAGGGTTTGCAGTTAATAGATTATAGAAAAGTTGTCCAGTCAGACAATAAATGTAGGTGCTGAAGCACTCAACAAAAAAAAATAAGCCATTTAGTTACTCGGGACAGGGAGACATAGCAACTCATTATTCCAACCACCAATTTATAGGCTATAACGTACCATTTAAAAGCAGGAAGAAGTAAACTGTTTCTAACAGTTGCTCTCTGACAAATCCACTGCCTTTCTTCTTTTGCTGCAGAGCTTTGCCTTTTATTGAGTATTTTTGAAACAAGGTACACATTACCCTCCCTTGTGAATATACAAAAATATATGTTTTAATGTTGATCTATTTTAACAACTCTATCATTTTCTTACCACATAAATAATATATGTGTACATATGTTTTATAGCTATATTTGTAACATTTCTAAGATTGTATTTTAAGTGATTGTACTAAATAGTAAAACATTTTAATTGGAACATGAAGATTTGAAATTTTATTCAGTTGGTGTATAAACTCTTCCCTTATAGTTCCAGTTCTGGGGCTGGTTCAGGTTAATACCTTTTCCTCAGCCCCAATTATACGAATATCAATTCACATTTGAAGAAATAGGAAGTTTTACTTTGAACATTTAGTTTTCCAATTCATCTAGAAGTTATTATAGTAGTAGTAGTATTCCCTGCCCACTAGCAAACTTCCAAATCCCACCAGTAAGCTTTTTCTGGAAAGTTCAACTAGTTTCCTCTTAAGCACGTTCACTGATTTGTCACGATGCAAAGGAAGGAAGGAGATGAATACGACCTCTCATCTTCAACTGCCAAGTAAACTTAGTATTCTTCCTTTAAAAAACAGACATAGGGGCGGCGCCTGTGGCTCAAGGAGTAGGGCGCCGGTCCCATATGCCAGAGGTGGAGGGTTCAAACCTAGCCCTGGCAAAAAAAATAAATAAATAAATAAATAAAAATAAAAAACAGACATAATCCCTTTCCATTAATTTCTCTTATAACCTTAATTCTATTCTTAAGAATCTCTTGTTTTATTGAATCCTACTTTCCTACAGGTTGCTCTTGAGCCAATGGCCTTATTCATATGATGGGAAAGGGTGTTTGTGGAAGAATTGGTGGGAACTCTTCTTTAGATCTCTCCTCACTGCCATTTATGGCAATGTCTTAACTCTCTTCTGCCTTTCGATGAAAAGTCATATAAGTGTTTGTAAAATTGATCTGTGCAATCAAGCTCTCATTCACAGTCTCTCCTGGACTGAACATACCATTCTCAAGAGTATTTCTGTGACTTATCCTGTGTGCATAGACTATAACAAAGAAAAGGGATATGAAGAAGCATGTGCAAAGTTGATCCTAACACCTGTTTCCATATATAACTCTTCATTCTTCTTGATATATGCTTCTTTTCCCAGTCCTTATCATTCATAGCAATTTAATATTGAAAAACTGCTTTTACACGAGCATTGTGTATACTCAGAGCTGGGGATCCCCTCTCTCCCACTAACCCACCAAAAGAATCCTATCTACCTTCAGACTTATAGAAAGTCATCCCATCTTCTTGGTGCATAACCCCCTTTTCTCTCATTGACAAGACACTTACAGCTGCTTTGATCAGTGGAATTTTAGCCAAGTTAAAAGTGTCTTTTCTGAAAGTATTGCTGAAATGTGAAGAAAAGTGACAAATCTACTTGCTTATAAAACTGTAGTGTAGAAAAGAAAAATCAGGATTGGAAGGAAAGTACGGATATTTTAATCCAGTCACCTGGTTTAACAATCAAATCAAAGTCACAGAAGAAATTAATTCCATTTTAGTCCTTCTCAGAGGCAATTAGTAAAAAAAAAATCACACACGTCGAGACTGTGATATTAGTTCATTGGTACTAGCAATACTCCAAATACCACATGATCTACAGAAATGTCACTATTGGGCGGCGCCTGTGGCTCAGTGAGTAGGGCGCCGGCCCCATATGCCGAGGGTGGCGGGTTCAAACCCAGCCCCGGCCAAACTGCAACAAAAAAATAGCTGGGCACTGTGGCGGGCGCCTGTAGTCCCTGCTACTCGGGAGGCTGAGGCAAGAGAATTGCTTAAGCCCAGGAGCTGGAGGTTGCTGTGAGCTGTGTGAGGCCACAGCACTGTACCAAGGGCCATAAAGTGAGACTCTGTCTCTACAAAAAAAAAAAGAAATGTCACTATTAATGTAAGTTTACAAATACAGACTAAGTAGCAATTATCTTTACATAAGAGTTTTAAAATTTGTATTTGGAGAACGGGAAGTGTAGGCATTTTAAGGTACCTTTGTCTTTGAGTTGACAGTTTAACTTGGCCTCATGGTGAGGTTTCTGGCTTTTAAAAACAACAGTTTATTGATCTTCTGGCTATTGTGCTTTTATCAGCCACAAACGTGGTCTCTTAGAGGCCTAGAAACCTGAAACTTCTGAAAAGACACTGTCTTTCAGCATCTTCACAGTAACAGATAGGGGTGAAAATATAGTTCCAATTTGGCCTCTGCTTGCTTTATCCTGCTGGTGCCTAATTAGGTGCTTATCCTAACACCTTAAAACATACTTTCTGTGTATGGTTTAATACCCAAGCCATCAAATTTGCTTTCTCTTATGGTTTCTCCAACTCTCAAAATTTCCCTGTAAATGAGACCACATAGGTAGCTTTCTCACTGAGACCTCACCTTCCACTCAGAGTGGGACCAGCATCTGTTGCATCTGTTATGGTTTGATATCTTTAATGGTACTGGTAGACTTTGCTGATGGCCTTCTCGTAATCAAAAGATCACCTATTTCTTTTTTTCTATTTCTTGTCATAATTATATTCTTTACCTTTCTTCTTCTTTTTTTTTTTTTTTTTGGCCAGGGCTGGGTTTGAACCTGCCACCTCTGGCATATGGGGCCGGCACCCTACTCCTTTGAGCCACAGGCATTGCCCTACCTTTCTTCTTAAAGAGGCCAAACCTTTCCCCCCACTTCAAAATAGTTAAGGTATAGTGACAATAAGAAAAACAATTTTCAAAATGTTTTAAAACACATATTATTTCCTCATTCTGCCTTTTGATTCTAAAAATACAAAATATAGTAGAATCTTTGTAAGTTGACCACTTAAGAGACTGTAACAAACATATGGAAGTGGTCAACATAAGGAAGTAGGCCTACTGTAATGATACATACATGTGGTTCATGTCCACTCTACAAAAGTTAGGTCAACTTAAAAGAGGTGGTCAATGTAAGGAGGTGGTCAACTGGGCAGGTTCTACTGTATATAAAAGTAGGTATTTTTCCATCAAGTTGATCATGCACATTATTTGTTATTAGTCTTTTCTTTTGACTATGAAAATTTACAAGGTCAGAATATTCAATCTTATATCTATGACTTATTTACAAATAAATTATAAATAAAATGGATAGTTGCCTAGAAATTGTCAATACCCACAAATCATTCCAAAATATGCACAAGTGGTAATTTTTAAATATAAAAGCAGTCCTTATTTTGAAATTTACAGACTTAAAAATATTTGCAAGTTTGTTACATTGTATGGCATCCCTATCTGAAGTACTTCGTATATTGAGCTTACTAGAATTTCTGGGACTGACTTTAAAATATGAAAATAAAAGACAGGTTATTGGACTTTCTTACATTTATTACAAGTTTTACAAGAAGCCAGAGCCTCATTATGTCACCATGGATTTATTTTAGAGGTTAGACTTGCAAAAAATGTGCCAGAATTTGAATGCCTGACACATTTTTTGAAAAGCAACTATAGTACCCAACACACTGACCTTTTCGTGTGTTCATTTTGATTGGTTAATGGTTACACCTTTACAGATCAGTCAGATTATAAACAATGGGGAAAATGAATAAATAAAGGTCAGAAAGGTGATGTATTTATGAAACTCTATACTCTTCCTATGCATAAAAATGATTAAAATTTATACACTTGCCTTTTAAACATATATGTAAGAAATGGATGTCCTTAAAAAAATTAATTGAAATCATAAATTAACAAATATTGTGCTCTTAATTGTGTTTTGAATAAAACTGATACAGCGATATTTCCTCATTGAACATTTTTCAAGTTCTTTTTTTTAAAAGATGAATAGTGTTGGTTTTGCATATGATATAAATTTTTGTTTTCCAGTTTGTTTCTCTGGTTCTTAGCACATAGTGGCTTAACAAAAAATATTTTATAAAATTGCAATCTCAAAGGTACTTATAAATTATAAATAAGCACCCCACGAAAGATAGAACTATTTATGCAATAAAATCTTGGCTGTCTTTAGAATAGTCTTCCAGAATTATTGGCCCTTCCAGTTCACTCTGAGTTCCATGGAATAGAATGTCCTCTCCGGGATAGGAAGATTCTTTGAGCTCACACTAAGAAAAACAAAAAAAGATAGCTTAAAAAGCTGGATATTACAACTGGCATGAGCAGTCAACTTCTATCGAGGAGCACTCTGCAGAAGAAACTGTTTAGAAGAGGTCCTTTTTACTTGCAAGTACCCAGTTATGCAGAAAATGATATTGCAATAAGGCAAATGCATAGGCAGGATCCTAGAAAGAAAGTATAGACAGGAGCATTGTTAACAGAGGCGCGGGTGACGATGAGAGGCAGAGTATGGAATGCAATAAACACGTGTAGGAGAGTTGAGAATGGGGAAAGTAGACATAGAATGGTTAATAGATCAAAATAGTCACCCATGTGTCAAAATTATATGGACTCTGAAGAACCTGATTCAGGCATACAAGTGGGGGATTTCCACTGTATGTGTGGATCGTGTGTGGATTTGGTGGTTAGAAAGAGAGGCAAACTGATTTACCAGTATTGCCGGGGTAGGGGGGTGGTGAAGGGCAGGATAAAAACTTGTAGAGACTGCTACTCTAGGTCATTTAAGTATTTTAAGGAGGAAAACAATGTAATAGCAGAAGAGAAAAGTGGTGATTATATGGGACGGGATAATAGGCAGCTTGTTATCACACCAGGAGATCCCACCTCCCTGTATCTTGTATAATCTCCTCTTGAGTGTGGGCTGATCCTACTGCCTTCCTGCTAAAAAACAGAATTCAGCAAAAGTAATGTGAGGTCACAAGAAAACTGTAACTTGCGCGTTGCTATTCCCTTCCACTTGCTGGCGCTCTCCCTCGCCGGCTCCCTTGCTTGCTGTAATCAGAGCTGACATTTTGTGAGATGCTCTGTGGAAAGACCCACATGGCTAAGAACCAAGGGAGTCTTCGTCCCATAACTAGCAAGAAACTAAATTCTGCCAACAGTCATGTGAGTGGAAAGAGATCTTTCCTCGTTGAGCCTTGAGATGACTGCAGCGTTCTCAGAGGAAACGGCTAAGCCACATCTGGGTCCACACCCAGAAAAACCTGGGAGATAATAAATGTGTATTGTTTTAAAATCCTAAATTTGGGGGCAATATATTACACAGAAATATGTAACTAATAAAGATGGTTTTACAATGAGATAATAAATGATAGAAAAGAATTCAGAGACTATTTTAATACATGTGTATGTCGGGGAGAGGAGAACAGGGAGAATGTGGGAGAGAGGACGTAAATGACTTCAATGTTTTGAGTTCAGGTCAGTAGGAAAATCATTAGCAGAATTTTATCATTTAAGCATTAATTTAACAATTATTTTGAGGATCTGTGATATGTAAGTTATTATGTATCCTAGATACTCAAAGAGGAATGCTCAAAATAGTCATGCCCTCAAAATAATTTAGTAAAAAAATGAAAAACGTGAAATTTTTGAAAATGAAGAAATTCTTCCAATCTATAGGAGTGGAGGAAATGAATATGTAAATAGGACCTTAGGTAGTAAAGTTCAGGTATCAGCATGAAAAGGGGAGCAAAAATATTCACTGGACATATACTCAGAGAAGTGGATAGTTTAGTTTCACTAGATTGTCATCCTAAACTCAGCATCTTATTCTGTAGGGAATTCACAGGAAAACTAAACTGAAGCTTGCACATAGGACAAATTATGAAAGTTGGTTGCCAAAATGAATGAGGTGATTCCTTTTATTTTTAAATAAGGAAGTGATTTGGAAAAGGTTGTGATCGGTAAGATTTATCTGGCCAGTAAACTATTTATTCAGCCCAGTAAACTATTTATTCAGCCCAGTAAACTATTACCCATGGGCCAAATCTGGTCTACAGCTAATTCAAGGAAATGAAGTGTAATTGGAACACAGCCCTGCTCCATTCATTATGTATTGTGTGTGGCTTTGACAAAGATTTGATGAACCGCAAAGCCAAAAATGTTTACTATCTGTCCCTTCATAGAAAGTGTCTGTCAAATGCCTGTTCTACATCATAAAATGGATTTGAATAGAGAAAAAGGAAAAATGCTAAAGCATATATGGGATGTTACAGGTTTTCTAGTAGACTGTACTAACGATAGAAACTGTCAGAAATGTGTGTGTGTGTGTGTGTGTGTGTGTTGTATGCAGGTGGACACATGTTCATGTGTGTGTATGCGATAGCGGCTGTTTAAATCCTGGACACAGTGTAGAAGAGTCAGTCCTGGTGTCTACTTAGCTCTACAGTAACAATTTCCTCCGTTCAAGTCTAAGTGCAATTTTGGAGAGAGAAATTTCTCTACTCCATCTTTAAGTAAAACGGTTTAAACAGCTGATGACCTTTTCCCTAATACTTAGATAGATCTACTACACACAGGTAATATCAATATTCATTGAAAAAGAATTATAATTGAAGGAAGGGGTGATTGCACACTTCTGGGGAAGCTAGAATGTACAGGCTAAAAACCGATATGGCATCGAACACGTGAATGGAGGAAGACGTGAGAGGAGCCCTGACAGGAAGCCAGTTTGCACCAAAAGTATCCGTTTTTGTGCTGCTCGTGGCATTTATATCAAAGGATACTGGTACCTAATTTTAAAAATTAAAATACTAGCTTTTATAGAATAAAATGAGGTTATATGGAGTAAAAAATCAATGATGTTTTAAATCGCCAAATTCTTTTTGTTGTTTAAATTTACTACTAATAGAGCTAGATAAGGGTCTCCTTAATATGGTTCAAGAAGCAGAAACATACCCAATGGTGCTCATGGTTCAGTGGATTACAGATTATTATTTTCTTTAAGTTTTTTTAAAATTTCAGATTAATGTGAGGGTACAGATGATTAGGTTACATTGTTTGTGTTTGTTAGGGCAAGTCTAAGTTGTGGTTGAGCCCTTCACCCACGGCGTGTGCTGTGTACCCTCACACGGTGCCCATTAGAGGAGAGCTTACCAATTCCTCTCCCTCATCCCCCCTCCACCCACTTAAATTTATTGTGTTTTTCTCTCATGTGGGGGTGTAGTTGTGTATCTGTTGGTTTCGTATTAGTATTGTGTACGTTGGCTACTTGGGTTTCCATTCTCATGATGCATTACTAATACTCTTGCTTCAGTAAGCAGAACTAAGTATCCAGCATCAGCCGCAAGTTTGGGATCACAGATATATGGAAGCAGCTTTTAACCCTCTAAGAGCAGTGCATGGAAGGTACAGAGAAATGATACAGAGAAATGCTGTGTAACAGGGACAAAGGCACTGTGATAAATGTTAAAAAGTTTTTATTTAGACATAGGCTTTCTGTATTGCTTAAAATTTTATAATAAAAATTAATACTTTTATTTAGAAAGCTATTTTAAATATTTTCAGCTTTTCGAAATATTACAGGGGTACAATGTTTTTGATAACATGGATCGTGACTGCTGTGTTTGAGTCAGGGTTACAAGTTTGCCCGCAGGCAGATAGTGCTAGTCTACCCATTAGGCAGGTTTTCACCTATCCTTCCCTCCCCATGTTTGATTTCCATTGAGTTTTACTTACCACTGTGTGCATATGTGCTTATTGGTTAGTTCCAGTTTAATAGCAAATACCTGTGGTTGTTTTTATATTCTTTAGATAATTCACTTAGGATAAGGGTCTCTAGTTCCATCCAAATTGTTACAGTATTCTGTATTATACATATACCATATTTAAGTTAATCACTTGTGAATTGATGGGCACATGGGTTGATCCCACATCTTTGCAATTGTGAGTTGTGCTGTAATAAACATTGGAGTGCAGATGCCTTTCTAAAGAAATGATTTATTTTCCTTTGAGTGAATACCCAGTAATATGCTGGATCAAATGGTAACCAGTCTACTGTTAGTTTTTTGAGGAAATTCCTTTTTTTTTTTCCATAGAGGTTGTACTAATTTGCAGTCTGATCAAAAGTGTAGAAGGGTTTCTTCTGCTTTGCTTCCACACCAGCATCGTTATAGTATTTGGACTTTTCAGTACAAGTCATTTTACCTGGGGTGAGGTGATATCTCATTGTGGTTTTAATTTGTAGTTGGCTAATGATTACTGACATGGAGCATTTTTCATATGTTAATTGGCCATTTGTTTATTGTCTTTTGAAAAGCTTCTGTTCACTTCTTTTGCCCAATTTATTTAGGTTGTTTGTTTATTTCTTGCTAATTTGCTTGAATTCCTTATAGATTCTGGTCATTCTTTTTTTTTTTTTTTGCAGTTTTTGGCTGAGGTTGAGTTTGAACCCACTACCTCCAGTATATGGGGCTGGCACCCTACTCCTTTGAGCCACAGGCGCCGCCCAGTCATTCATTCTTTATAAGATATATAGCTTGCAAATACTTTCTCCCATTCTATAAGTTGTCTATTTGCTCTGTCGATTATTCCTTGGCTGTGCAGAAGCTTTTTAATTTAATCAAATCTTATTAATTTACTTTTTGTTTTTTCTGTTGTTGCCATTGGGTTCTTCTTCATAAATTCTTTGCCTGGGTCAATAACTAGAAGAGTTTTTTTTTTCAGCATTTTCTTCTAAGGTTATTATGGTTTCATGCCTTACATTTAAGTCTTTTATCCATCTTGACTTAATTTTTGTGAGTGGTGAGAGAGATGCTTTCTGCTTTATTCTTCTGCATGTGGCTATCCAACTTTCCCAGCAACATTTATTGAATAGGGCTTCTTTCCCCAGCATATGTTGTTGTGTGCTTTGTTAAAAATCAGTTGACTGTAAATGTATATCATTCTTTATCTGGATTCTCTGTTCTGTTTCATTCATCTATGTCTTTATATTTGTGCCAATACTATGCTGTTTGGGTTACGATAGCCTTGTAGTATAACTTAAAGTCTGGTAAGGTGATGCCTCTTCCACTTTGTTCTTATTATGTAAGATTGTGTCAGCTATTCAGTGTCTTTTCTGATTACACACATGAAGTGTGGAATTATTTTTCTCTAGTTCTGTTTTGCAGGATACAAAATTCTAGGCTGGCTGTTCTACTTCAGAAGACTAAAGATGGTTTCCCAATCCTTTCTGGCTTGTAAGATCTCTGTTGAGAATTCCACAGTTAGCCTGGTGGGTTTTCCATTGTAATTTACGTCTGGGTTTTGCCTGATATCTCACAGTTGTTCTTCCTTCATGTTAACTTTGACCAATCCAATGAATATATGGTCTTGGTCATTGCCTCTTTGTAATGAATCTCCCATGTATTTTGAGATTCTTGATGTTTAAATCTTAGCAAGACCAGGGAAGTTTTCTTCTGTTATTCCCTCAAACAGGTTTTCTAATCCTCATGTATTTTCTTCTGTACCCACAGGGATGCCTATGATGCTTACATTTGGCTATTTTACAGATCCTATATTTCTTATGGGCTTTGTTCATTCCTCTTTATTCTCTGTTCTTTATTTTTGATTGAATGAATTAATACAAAAGAGTTGTCTTCAACCTCTGAAATTCTTTCTTTTGCCAGGTCTTGTCTATTCTTAAAGTTCTCATTGTGTTTTTTATTTTCTTAAATACATTTTTCTTTTTTTTTTTTTTTTTGTAGAGACAGAGTCTCACTGTACCGCCCTCGGGTAGAGTGCCGTGGCGTCACACGGCTCACAGCAACCTCTTAACCCTTGGGCTTACGCGATTCTCTTGCCTCAGCCTCCCGAGCAGCTGGGACTACAGGCGCCCGCCACAACGCCCGGCTAATTAAATACATTTTTCATTTCCTGAAGTTGTGCTTTATTAACATGTTGATCTGTTTAGCGAATTTTTCTTTCACTTCTTGAATTATGTTTCTGGTTTCTTTGAGTTGTTTTTCCATTTTTCTCTTAGATTTCATTGAGCTCCCTTACAATCTGTAATTGGAATTCTTCATCTGTCATTTCAGTGTTTTCATTTTGGTTGCTATCCTTTGCTAGAGAGCTGGTGTTCTCTTTTGGGAGTGTCCTTATACTGTGATTTTTATATACTTTCAGAGTTGTTTCACTGATTTCTTCTCATCTGAGGGAGATGTCACTACTGATTTTTTTCTTTTAATATTCTTTTGTTTAGAAGAGCCTTTTTCCCCACCCCTCATTTATGAAGGAGTATCTGTAGCATATGTTGGGTAAGAACATTTGTTTTGCTTGTGGATCCTTTTATGGTGATCTAGGTTCTGGATGTTTGCCTTGATCATAGATACCCTTGGTATGGTGGCAGTCTCAGTTGCTAGCTCTTTATAATCTGTAGAAGTGGGTGAGCTACATGGGTGGGTAGATTCTTATGTCTGTCTTTAATGAGAGGATAGAAATCTTTGAAATCCTTTCTGTTTTGTCAACCCTGTGGTCTTAACAGTGTGGGTTTAATCTCTGAAACACAGCAGGTGCTTGTCGGCAAGAATCAACCATACCTTGTATGACTGAGCCAGTAAATACTGTAAAGTACTGTACAAATTAAACACCCTGTCAGTGGGTAGTGCTTGCTAGAGGGCACAAGCTGCAGGATTGTTTAGGACACTTGTGATCAGCTCTACTCACTCAGGAGAAGCACTTGAAGGTCCCAGGTGGTGAGTGGGGTCCTAGAACTTTCAAGTGAGTCCTTATTTTCACCACAGCAAAGGTGGGTGGGGATGTGAGGCTGGTCAGGGCTGGGTTGGGTGAGCTTGCCCTCAGCCTCCCAAAAGCTGGCAGGGTATCTATTTTGGCAAGGTAAAAAGGTCTGCTCCAAGACTCTGGGGAAAGCTGACAAGGAGAGGCCAAAGCGCCCTCTCAGGCAAAATGTCTGCTTTTTTAAAAAAAATTTTATTAAATCATAGCTGTGTACATTAATGCAGTCACGGGGGTACAGTGTGCTGGTTTTATATACAATTTTAAATATTTTTATCAAACTGGTTGACATAGCCTTCATGCCATTTTCTTAGTTATTGTGTTAAGACATTTATATTCTACATTTAGTAAGTTTCACATGTCTGCTCTTGAAGGCAGGGTTGACTGAGAGTCACAATCTGGCTGTGGGGAATGGGTTTTGCTCTTCTTCTACTGTTACATTCTAATTTTCTGACTCAGTGGTTGAAATCTACTGCCTCTCTGGTTTTCTAGGTGTGATTCTATATGTATATATCTGTTGGGTATCTTCCTAATAATATATCTTAATGATATATCTCTGAGTGATTATTATATTTACAAAATCCTGTTTCTATATCTCTGTCAGAGAATTCAGATTCCCATTAGCAAAACTTCTTTAGAATAGTCATTGTAAGTTCCTGTGGGACAAATTTCTAGGTATGCTTTTAATGTAAGAAGTAATTTTGTGTAGTACATTGCTTCAAAAAAAAATGAGTGTATAAACAAAGACAACATAACTGTATTCTCTATATATTTTTGAAATAATCCTTCAGTTCTTTGAAAATTGCATAAGATGCGTAATTTCATAACTATTAGGATACCTTGTAGAAAAATATTAAAGAAAGATAGTATGATTAAAAATAAAGTGCTACAAATAAACTGACTGCCAAATATGTTGTATAGGTGAGGGAAAGCACACAGAATTGCTTCCATAATTAGAAGCAAGATAAATTACAAAATTACATATTTTAGAGACAGAGATCTGGAACAATGAATAGAACTAAAATTCATAGATTGGCAAAACCTTCTAATGTGAGCTGATTGTTGCCAATGTTTATCTCTCTGAGTGTCTTTTGTGATTGTGGGTGGAGGCTGAGAATTGGGCCTTGCCCAGATTTATCTTGGGTAAAACAAGAAGTGTCCTACATGAGGTATTTTCCCTATGGCATATTTACTGAAATCTTGTGCTATATGCAAGACTGAGGGACTATAGCAGAAGATTCCAAAAGGCAGAAAGAATCTTCTAGAATATCACCAGTAAATGGAAGATAACATTTTTAAAAGGGAGGAACCTGCACCAAACACATGGCCAACCCCCTGCTAAACATTTCTAGGAATTTGACCCTAAGTAGAGTGAAATGCTAATGGGTTAAGCTTAATACTCCTGAAATTGAAATTTAATATCCAACAGAATTT